>NC_053392.1:269453587-270116976 GCF_905171765.1 Bufo bufo | reverse complement strand
TCTCATTGATTGGACTCCAGTTGGCTGACACCTCACTCCAATTAGCTCTTGGAGATGTCATTAGTCTAGGGGTTCACATACTTTTTCCACCTGCACTGTGAATGTTTACATGGTGTGTTCAATAAAAACGTGCTAACATTTAATTCTTTGTGTGTTATTAGTTTAAGCAGACTGTGATTGTGTATTGTTGTGACTTAGATGAAGATCAGATCACATTTTATGACCAATTTGTGCAGAAATCTATATAATTCCAAAGGGTTCACATAATTTTTCTTGCAACTGTGGACTTCTAGAAAAATACCATAAACAGAACATGTCACATCATTTTATAGGTGGTTTGTTTAATTTTTCTCCAGAATGTCTGAAGAAGAAAGAGCAGAAACAGAAAATCAGATCAAAGCACTCCAAGAAAGCCACAGTCTGTTATCAAGAGAGTATGAAAGACAGCAACAAGAAGCCAAGGAGCTGGTAGCTAAACTGGTGGAAAAGAAGGTGACATCAGCAGAACAATTTGATCTGTTTCTATTGCAACCAATTTCCAAACTTTGTGTTATTTTTATTTTGCATGTAACTGGAGCAATGATAATGGGAGATAATTTTTGTAAATCAGTCAATGGAATAAGGCTTTGGGTATGTTGTTAGTTTAGTCAAGATAATGTTGTGCTGGCTTTAATATTCACAGTTCTTCTGGTCATGCTTTTCTGTGGTCTCATGTGACAAAAACTAGCAAAACATCACAAGTATTTTTATACCTGGTGGACTGCTATCAGTGGTATCATGCTTACTTCTTTATTAACAGAGTTTCTCTCATCAGGTGTGGTGTATACAGTGTGCTGTAAACATGACAAGCATGGGTTTCTTTGTGACATTTCTCCTAACCCTTCACTTGCATCAAATGGCATGGTGATTTGGTTTACAGGTGTAACTTAATCTACATGCTGTCATCACTCTTCTGACTAACACACACAATGTGACGTAAAGCTAAATTCTAGTTCACAGATGCATGCTGAGTTCAAAGCTTGTGCCACTTTTGCTGTCAAGATACTGACAAAAAATATTTTTACCTGAACTGCTTATACAGTCAGCTTGTTCTGTGTGTGGTAAGTATCTTCAGCATGTTGAGCACACTTTTTAAAAAAAATTTAAACTGGCAAAAAGTCGCCATACTTGCTAATATTTTTTTTTCTATTTCAGGTGGACAGAGTTGTGTCAGGGACTATTAATGAGGCAAATGGGAGAATTCTTTCCATTTACCAGTCTATTGTTGAAGGACTTGTTGATTATGAAACAGGAATTCTTCTACTTGAAGTACAACTTATAGTGTCTGGACTGGTTTGCCCACAGTTAAAGAGCTGCTTTGAAATTGAAGATTCTAAGAGTCATAATCTTATAGATGATCAAATTCAAGTGCGACTCCATGAAATATCTCATGCTAAAAGTGTGATTTTATCTCTCCCTCCAAGTGATTTACCTATAATCACAGCTTACAATGAAGGATTAATTTCAGAGACTGTAACAGTCAAAATGATCAACACTTTGCTTTCTTGTGGCTGTCTTCAACTTGCCACTACAGGAGAGCAACTCACTGTAAACAAGCTTTTCCAAAGGAATATTATTTCTACGTCAATGTTTACAAAGCTTATTGAGAGAGAGAAAATGGCCAAAGATTTCATTGATCCCATTACTGCAGAAAAGGTGACATTAGCAGACCTGTTCCAGAGGACTGTGACAGATGAGAAAACAGGAATGAGATTTCTTCCCGTTAACTCTGAAGATAAAGGTAAAATCACATTAAAATCTGGAAGGAAAATTAGTGTATTACGTGCAGCACATGAAGGAATTCTGGAACGAGAAATTATGTACAGGCTACTTGGTGCTCAGCTTTTCTCAGGTGGTATTATTGACCTAGACAGTGGAAATCAACTGACTTTGGAACAAGCTCAAGAACAAAGTATTATCGATCATGGAACAGTTTGTGGAATTTTAACCCAACAAGTTCAAAATGGTGGAATCCTTTGCCCATCTACAAGAAAATGTGTAACAGTAGATGAAGCTGTTCAGTGTAATTTAATATCATATAGTAGCGCATTAATGGTCCTAGAGGCACAAAGAGGTTTTATTGGACTAATATGGCCTGATACTAGTGAAATATTCCCCATATCAACATCTTTACAACAAGGATTAATTTCTACTGAGTTAGCGCAAAAGATCCTAAGCAACAGACACAAAATTGCTGCGTTATATATTCCTGAAACATCTAAGATTGTCCAATTAGATATAGCTGCTCAGTCTGGTATAATAGAAAAAAACACTGCATCCATCCTCAGCAGCTTGGAATTACAGGACAAAATGCCAAACATAGATGTTCTGGAACCAACCTGCAAGCATGGTCTAAAGTGGATATCTTCTTATGAATCCCACACAGCTCAAGTAAATGAAAGTTCTGAAAACAAATCAGAGGATGAACTGACACATAATCCAGAGCATACCAAGCAATTATTTATTTCTTATCTAATGGTAAATAGTTATATTGATGCAAATACAGGAGAAAGACTATTACTGTTCGATGGTGATCTTGATGAAGCTGCCAGTATGTTACTTGAGTCTGAACATATTGTACGTATATCATGTGGAAATGCAGGAGGTGCTACTGATATTGTTGGAGAAAATTTGCAGGATAATGAAACTGACCTGAGCCATGATGTACACAGGAATATAACTCAGTCTGGGAATGCATCACATTTGAACTCAAGCTTTGGAACAGAGAGCCTAAAAAATATTACAGAATGTCTTGATTTTATGGACAAAGTCAACAGCAAAGACCCTGAGGAGGTGATTTGTCAACCATTCAAAAATGTAGAAGACAATGAATTATCCAACGAGCATAAACTGCAGCACAAGCACACAACTGAAACACATGAAAAAATAGAATCTTTTCTTTTAAAAGATGTCATCATAGCTGATGTTCATCTCGGCAAACCGAGTAACACAATTATTGCTGTAGATGACAAGTACAACAGTTTAAATCAGGAAAATAATACTCTTAACAATTCTAGCGAAGACTGCCATCAGACTGGAGAAGTTTATAATTGTCCAAAAGACACTGTAACTACTTCAAACATCAGTCTTAGTGAAAGTCATACAGAAGACCCTGTTGTATCTTTTGGAGATCCATTTAGTGATCAAAAAATGCCAGCTAAAGAGCTTTGTGATAAACACCCTAACATGAGTGATTGTGCTGCTCCTCCATCTGAAACCAACTGTGATACACAGCCTAATGTGGGCCAAAATATTTCTAATGAGCTTTATGGATATTTTGAAAGCAGCAGTGACTCGGATATGTCTGATGCAAATTTTGAAAGTGAGGATGAAGTTGGCTATACTGATGAAAATAAGAAGACTTGGAAAACTATAGGAAATTGCATCATAGAAGACAGAACTCCTACCCAAAGTGATACAAGCTCAGATGAAGATATTTACTATTACACTGATAGTGATGTCGATAACACTGATATGTTACAAGGACGGCAATTTTTGGAAACCATAATAGAAGAAGATTCTGAAAGTAACTCCTGTTTGGATGACCAAGCTTCAGTTCATAGGGAAAAATCTTCTTTCCCAAGTAATTCAGTAGAGGAAAAATATGAGAGTAGTAAATATGAAGCGGCTGAAAAGGATGTGGCTGCTAACTTGAAGACTAAAGATAAAGTGACCATAGAGGAAGAGCCAGATGTGGAATACTGTGAGAGTAGTTTTAGTGAAACAGACATTGACTGTTTGGTTACTGATGACACCAACAGTGAAACAGGTTATCAAGCCACTGAAGAATATTCAGATGAATACTTTGAAGACAATGAAATTGATAGCAAAGCTGTTTTGTTTGATTTTGGCCATAGTGGCAATGAAAGAGGTTTCCACATTGAAAATGTCTTGTATCCACATCATGTCAATTCTGGAACTACTTCCAACACTGACATTCTTAGTCAATCTGATGAGCCTTTACACAGTCAAGGAGAAAGTGAGAATATCAATTTTGGCAATTTTAAGACATCCCTGAGCGAATCAGGTTTATTTGATGGAGAGCTTCTTGAAACTGGGGATAAGAATTTTATTGACAAGGATAATACTGAAACACCAGATTTAATTAACCTTAAAAATAAGAGCACAGAAGAAGGACTTGATGCTGAAGATGTTCCTGTTTGTCCTAAACTGTATAATAGCCTTGATTGTACAGATGATGATGATAGTGCTCCTTTTGAGCAGTGTACTGATCATAGTCAATCTCCAAAAGATAATCGAAATCTAAATCCTGAAAGCTTTCAAGCTGAGAAAGAGAATGCAAGTTATGAATGCAGTAACACAAACCTAAAAGCTGAAGATAATGAGCCTTTTCGTCAAAGCAATGATCAATGTGCTAATCAGGTTATGGAACACTTTACAACTGAAAGATCTACTGTACAATTCAAGAATGATTCTGAGTCCAAGACCGACTTAGACCTCAACTCAGAGAAAATGATTGAAAAGTATGCCTCCAGTAAAGGCAAAGCTGTTTTTGACACCACTGTTACCCAAACTGAAAATCATTGCTGTACAGAAGACATAGAGTCACCCAGCAAGACAGCACAGAAGGTTACTTCAGATTTACCAGATAACAGTACATGCTGTAGAGAGAAAAGTCTCTCTTCACTGGAAACTAATGACACTGAAACTTGCATAATTAAAATACAAGAGGGAAATAGTCATAGAGAAAGTATTGACAAACTTACATCAAAAAGTCCAATTCATATTGATAATCTGTGTGCCATTTTTGAATCATCTACCAGTAAAAGCACTAGCGATGATTTAGTAGTGACTACTGCCAGTGCTGTGCCTGAAATGGTACAAAATTCTAATGCACTTGGTATGGTAACAAGTAACAAAGGAGAAATGGATAATTTAACAACTTACCTCAAAGGTTGTGCACAAATTATGGATACACCTGATCACTTTGGTTATTCCAAACAAAGTATTTTGAGAGATGCCAGGAGCTCATGTAAAACAGAGGAGAACTTAGATGGTTATAGGAAAATTTTACCACAATTGTCTTGTGATGAGCGCAATCAAAGTAAAAACAATTCTGCTAAAGATTATATTCACACATTGGATCCAGTAAATACAGAAGCCAGAAGCAATAATGTATCCAAGGATATATTGGTTAAAGAAGGTGGAGACTATTTCGCACAAAAGTTTGGAAAAAATAATGAGCATTTAAAACTCCTACCAGACTTAGACCTTGTTAGTGTGAAGATTAAATCAGAAGAAAATAGAATAATGATTCATGGAGATAACTATCAACAAGGCAAACTTATTGACAATGACACAGTGTCATGTAATGTGGAAATGCTCCAAAATCATAAAACTTTGAGTACCTCATCCTTTTTAAGTGAACACAAAATGCTAGAGCCAAAACATCCAAAATTAATCCCTTCCCAGCTTGATCAAATCTTTCATGTTCCTCCAGACTCTGAAAAATCAAACAAATTTGAAGAACTTATAATTAACATGAATAAAGGTCTCTTTCCCAGTGAACTGGGCTTACCTTCTTCCATCCCTGAACAGATGAACAAGCAAATTCCTGAACAAAAGAAATCAAATTCCCCAGAATACCACTCTGACGATCCAGAAACCGTGAGAAAATTCTGCATTACAGAGCAACGATGTAATGATGTGAAATTACTGGATGAAAACCCTACCTCACAAAATATTTCAGTCTCAACTGCATTTAAAGTGGAGCAAAACGCAGGAGACAAAGCGGTTGATAAGGTGGGTTGATATTAAATCAAGTTAGCAGAGCATACTTTTAATCAGTTTACTATGATGACATTCAAAAAAGGGTTAGATTTTTATTTAATGACATATGGCATTGAGGGTTATAAATGTAACTTAAAGAGGACCTTTCACCATAATAAAACCTCTAAACTAACTATACAGATGCGTAGAGCGGCGCCCAGGGATCCCCCTGCACTTACTGTTATCCCCGGGCGCCGCTCCGTTCACCCGGTATAGCCTCCGGTATCTTCATAGTTAGGCTCCACCCAGGGGAACCTGCCGGCGTCTCATTCTCCTTTGCTGTAGCGCTGGCCAATCGCAGCGCTCAGCTCATTGCCTGAGAGAAAAAAACAAAACTCTCAGGCTATGAGCTGAGCGCTGCGATTGACCAGCGCTACAGCATAGGAGAAAGAGACGGCGTCAGGTTCCCCTGGGTGGAGCCAAACTATGAAGATACCGGAGGCTATAACGGGAGAACGGAGCGGCGCCCGGGATAATAGTAAGTGCAGGGGGATCCCTGGGCGCCGCTCTACGCGTCTGTATAGTTAGTTTAGAGGTTTTATTATGGTGAAAGGTCCTCTTTAAGGAGGTTAAACTTCAGAATAAGTAACTAGCTATCTTTTAAAAGTTTTTTTCCAGGCAAAACAAAAAGTGTAAAACTGCTCATCATGTTGAAAAAAAAAAAAAGATTCCCATTCACCTCCCCAAGCACATTGCTCTTTTGATGCTGCCCCGTCTCCAGTCTCTACTTCCTGGTCAAGCAATGACGTCTTCACCCAGGGGCATGTGACCAATTTATAAGCTTTATAAAGCAATAAATTCCCTTCATTTTCCACGACTGAGTGCAGTGAAAACAGTCCCCTTACTACAGTAGCAAACATATTAATAGCCACATGCAAACATTTGAAAAAATTTGTTTAATACTGCAGGAAGATATAGAGATTGGAGTGGTTAAGGTTCTACCAAATCACCCTTTGTTTTTTTTATGTGTATTTGAGCAGAAGACCTGAGTTAGCTGAAAAAGAATCATTGTTGGCTATGTGCATTAGACGCCCAGGTAAACATTGTGGTAGATAGGAAGTATATTCCTAGCATCCATACTGTAAGATATGGCTTAAGTGGTGAACTCAAATTTAGATTTTTAACACTGTATTGACATTCAGACCGCAACTTGAATACAGTTAAGGCTGTCACTCTTGTTTTTACTATAACACTTATCAAATTTTTCTAAGATGTCATTAATTCAAACCACTTTAAGATACAGCCAGTATATCTCCAAGTAAGAATTAACAGAGCTTCTAGATTTACTTAAGAATGTTATTTTAAAAATGAGATGCTATGACATACATTTCTTATTCACTTTAGGTAACTTTGACTTTGAATCAGTGTTGTCAGACATTAAATGGTCATCTGACTGTTGTTCAAAATCAGAAACTTCACTTGGATAATCTACCAGTCCTTGGTGATAACTTGGAAACATTAAAAATTCAGCTTGAGCACTTAGAGGTCAGTATTGGTACTGTTTTCTTTCTGCACAAATACATCTACTTTGTTTCTGTGATTGTGTGGGTTTACTGTGGAGCAGTAAAGCAGTGAGTGTTTAACTACACGTTTAAGATTTCACTAGACAAGAATTCAACATTCCTGAACTGTTTCAAATGTATTTCAACTTAGTGTGGTAAAGTGTTTAATAACGTATTAAAGTGTGATGAACAATGAATGTGATTCTTTAATATACTGTATTTGGGAAATATGGTATTTTTTTTAAATTAAGAAACTGTGGTAAACTCTCAGCTTAGCAACCCCTCTAACTGAGGGTTGCTAAGAGGTATCCATCTTCAGCATTCTACTAAATGCAGAAGATGCTGGATAACTGTATGATGCAGAGGCATGATTCTCAACCTGCCACAGATCTCCCATGCAACGATCTGTGCTGACAGTGAGTATATAGGAACATAGTACACTTATTGCTAGTGCTGATTACTGCAGGGATGCTCTGCTCCCTATCCTCCTAGCACTAAACTGAGGTGTTCTGGGAAGGTAGCAGGAAAGCATATCAAAACACATGCACATCACTACAAATCTCTAGGGTTTGCATGAATTCTGCACTATCACCAATGAGTTGTGTCCTCTACTGCAAAGCAGCTTCCCAAACATAATTAGAGCAGGGATTAATGGACAGAGATTATTTGTTAATGATAATCACAGTGGGAAAAAAGTCCAGTTTGCATGTAGATTTAAATAGAAAAATCAAGAGAACCGTAACCTTTAAAATAAGCAAATGTAACTGTGGCAGAGGGAAACTAAGAAAGGGGAGCAGTATGCTCATTCTTATTTCAAAAATAAAATAAAAATATATTTCTTGCATGTTACAGATTACATTTAAAGTAAATATTTTTTGTCCTTTCTTTTAGTCGTTTCAGTCAAGGTTGACTGCGTTTTCTGTTACACTGAAAAAAGATGTACAGTTCGCAGAGCAATTCTTAACCTCTGTTCCTGGTGACCTTCCAGGAGAGCATCTCAAGGAATTAAGTGAGAACTTAAAGAAAACCTTTGCTACAGTTTGTGAAGTGTCTTCAGATCGTGCTAAACAGATTGCATTTGCTGTGGATGCTGAAATGGTAAAGAGTATTTGAGTTGTTATTTCTAAGTCACTGCTTATTTGCTGCTTGTTTCTTTACTGAACTTTTACACCAATTGTCCCTTCTGCCACCAACAGTCTATCATTTTGCACTTGCTTAAAGGGATTCTGGCACCAGCGACCTCGTTATCCAACTTTTTGAATAGACACATAGCTGTGGTTCACCTGATAAAAATGCATTTTTTTTGTTGATCTAAGGCTCTGTTCCTGAGTTATGATACTTCTTAAAGGGAACGTGTCATGTTGAACTTGATGCCTGAGCTGAAGGCAGCATGCTGTAGAGCAGGAGATGAGCAGATTGTTATATCTTTGTGGAAAAAGATTCAGTATAGCTTGTATTTTAATCATTTAAATTCCTGCTCTTCCCTCTATGACAGCCTTCCCTCTATGACTGTGTATATTTACTACTCACAAAAAGTTAGGGATATTTGGCTTTTGGGTGATATTTATGGAAAAAGTAAAAAGTTCAGGAAAATAGAAAATTTGCCTGAATATAACGTTAAAACAAAATAATACATTTTTATTGTGTCAAATTACTAAAACTGAATCAAAACCTACCACTCTAAACTAGAGTAAATCAGGCTAGGATAAACTCCCAGTGCTGGAGGGGAGGCACTCAAGTTGATTGTATAATCTCTATCTTGAGACTGAGTGCCTCTCAGACCCTATCAACATAAGTAACACTGTATAAATACGTGTCAGGCTACAGAATTACAAATATGTTGCCACATATCAAGCAGGCGCTTGTATAGCTGCCTATTGAAGCCTAATAACAGGAGCTATTGTAATGAATGTCCAGGTTCACATTATTAGAACTAAAGGGACACACGAGACCCAGTAGTATTAGTGCCTCTCATTCCTGTAAAAACAGCCCTACGACTCATTCAACTGCTTATATTAAATTCTCAGGCTCTCAATGCCTTTCTGTGCGCTGGTAATTGCGCATTTCATCAGGAGCAGGCGAGCATTACGTGAGGTGTACAGCATTAAAACTCCACACAGAGTGGTGTGCGGAGTAGCAGAAACTCGACCCCCCCCCAGCGCACGCGGGCTCGGAGGACAGCCAGTCACAGCGGGGGGTATCTCCAGTCCCACCCGCTGCACTGCGTCCGCCACTTGTTTCATGTAGCGGTGATGAGTTGATGGGAAATCTAAAGGCGGCCTTAGCACGTCGTACATCTTAGAATCACTACAGGAGGGATTACATGTCAAGTAAGGTCGAATTGAAATTCTGACAGTCACAGCTCATTAGAACAATTAAGTACCACTGAGGAAGATGGGGGGAGCGATTTTATCAACCACTATTCAGACAGTATGGCAAAAGAATTTGCATGGCATTTTATATGTTGGGGATATGCCTATAATATAACAAATATCTCCAAACAATATAATCCATGCACACTAAAAGGCAGTTCAAATAGCACCTTAATAAGGGATGAGGCCAAAAAGACACGGATCACTCAATATAATAACACAAGTAGGAGATGGCATCATTTAGGCCCATTGGCTTCACGGTTTGCATCCTAAAGATCCACTGGGCCTCACTACACAATAGAATGGAGTCAACATCCCCTCCTCGTGTGGATAGTGTCACATTTTCAATCCTTTGAAATTTAACTATTTCACACCTCCCAGCATGACATTCACTCACATGTCGGGCTATTGATGTGTCTGCCTCATTTCTGATGTCTGAAAGGTGTTCCCCAATTCTTTTCCTGAACTCGCGTTTTGTCTTGCCAACATATTGCTTACTGCACACACAAGTAAGGAGATCACTCCTACCGTCTTGTAGTTCACAAACGATCTCAGCCCATATGTAGTACCTGCTAGTGAAATATTTGCCCTTCTTTATAAATTTACAAAACGTGCATGTACCACATGGGAATGCATTGAGGGCATCCAGATGGAAGATGACATGTTACTAGCAAGCCTGGACGTAGAAGCATTATATAGTTCTATTCCCCATGACAAAGGATGCGAGGCAGTGGTGAAGGTTTTGTGTGAGCGAGGTACCCACCTCCACATGCACAATGCGTTTGTTCTCCAATTGATGTCATTTATTTTGGAGCACAATACATTTCTCTTCAACAACAAGTTTTACCAGCAAACAAGGGGCGTGGCCATGGGGAGCCCATGCGTCCCCACCTTTGCTAATATATATCTAGGCAGGTGGGAACGTGAGATTGTTACTGGAGAGGCATTTAGAAAAGAAGCGTCATCAATTATAATGTGGATCAGGTACATTGATGACGTGTTCATTCTCTGGAAGGGGGATACTAACACGTTTGCATAATTTTTGGCCAAACTCAATGTTAACAATTGGGGCTTATTTGTCACATGTGAGACTCATCCATCGAGTATTACATCTTTGGATCTAACCATCTATAAGAGAGAGGATGGTGTCCTGGGCACGAGACTATTCCGAAAAAAGACAGCCACTAAAAGTCTTTTGGGATGGAAGAGCTGTCATCCATTACCCCTGAGACGTGGTATCCCCAAGGGCCAGTATTTGAGACTGAGACGTAACTGCTCGACCTTACGGGATTTCCAGGTGGCGGCCGCAGATTTGCGGCAGAGATTTACATTTCAGGGGTACCCTGACAGGGTTCTGAAACAGGCGTATCAACATGCCCTTAATCAGGAGAGAGCATCTTTACTGCACCCGTGGGTAAGGGATGAATCATCTGAACAGATCCTCATCATAGGCAACTTTGATGACTCATATGAGGCTGTAAGGGGGGTGCTGTCTGAATTTTGGGGTATTCTACGTGCTGATCCAGGTGTTGGACATCTGGTTGGAGAGAGACCAGCTATCACATAATGACGAGGCCGTAACATCAGAGATCGCCTGGTGCATAGCTTCTTTCAACTGGCTGTAGCCAGTAGCAACTGGCTACAGAATCCTCTAAAGGGCACGTTCAGATGTGACAAGTGTATTGCCTGCAGCTCCATTAAGAAGGGTAGCACTTTCATAAGTACATCCACGGGCTGGTCCTATGGGATCAGAACATTCATCAACTGTAAGACCATGGGACTGGTGTATCTTGCTACCTGCACATGTGGGGTGCAATATGTAGGCAAGACTCTGAGAGAGTTCAGGCGGCGCATAGGTGAACAACTTGGTGATATATGTAAAGAGGCGGATACCCCAATCGCGTGTCATATCACTGAATGTCATTTGAATGATACAGCCACCTTAAGCTTCCAAGGTGTTGAAGTGGTCAGACCATCGCCCAGAGGGGGTGATATGGATAAGCGTCTGCTTCAGAAAGAGGCCCAATGGACCTTTCGTCTTAAAACAGTACGTCCGGATGGTCTCAATGGCCACATTTCATATAGTTGTTTCTTGTAATATTTCAGTGGATGTGTAGCCACCTCTGTCATTTCATGGTTGGGCCTTGGATGGACTTAGATCCATCTGAGTACCCAATGTATCCCCAAATAAATTATGAATCTAGGGTGGCTGATTCAACAATTCTTGTTGTACTTTCATAAAGTCTAGTTCCAACTGGTAAATTATATTATTGAGAGCAATGATATCTGTATATCGGGGCGCCAAGTGACGCTTCTAGAAGTAGAATCATTGTCTCATACTAGACTTTGTCTACAGGGCCTGCACAACCTAGTCCCCTGTTGGGACATGTGTTTTTATGTGGCCCTCATTATTTAATATTATGTGGCCGATCGAGGATATGTTATGAGCCATATTAGCATAGGTCATTCTATTTTTCCCTTTTTAGGGACCTGGTTTCATATTGCCCCCAGTGTTGGGATCGCCTGATAAATAATAAAGTCTGCCGCATGAGATCCCTGTGATACATAGGTTTGATCCCTGTACATACAGACCGGCTTCCATGAGATGCAGCTGACGTCTGCCCGGGGGAGTGTCTCAGTGAGCGCTCCTGCCTGCCGAGCAGTGGTCAGCTGATTGAATATGCCGACTGCTAGTGGGTGGAGCCACTTTGTTAAAGCACTCGGAATTTGGTGGCCGTTTACGGACGCACAATTGCCGGGAGCATTGCCACATGTGAGTGGTGATGTGCTCGCTATGTCTGTTTGTCTGTCTCAATGATACAAAGTAATATTGACACTAGTAGTAATTAGGCTCCTGAGGAGGTAGTGTTACCGGAAACGCGTTGAGCCAGTGTTGAGCTACAGCCAGTGTTAGCAGACGAATCATAGATGTACTGTATTAGACAGTGTCAGTTAGTTTTTAATGCAAGTAGTGAGTGAGTTCAGTATTGTAGCAGGGGTGTTGGAGGAGAGGTAGCCTATTTGACAATGTGCTGAATATTACTAGGAATATCCTATCCCACTATTATTGATCCTCACTATCGATATTATACTGGAGCTACATTTTTCCATATCACAAATATCCAGTGTGATTCTAGTATTCACCATAGGATGCTCCCAGCAGCAGATATAGGAGTTAATGTAGTTGCGTTCACACATATGTATTCAGCTGGATAATCAAATAGTACTGTGATAGCTCCATGGTATAATATTGGACAACAATATATTCTAAGTGTAGTTTCCCCTATTTTAAGTAACAGAATAAAGTTGGTTTGTTATTTTTATTTTTAGCGTCCCTATAAATACTGTGATTCTGAATTGTTGGTGACGTAATTGTGAATATCTATCAATAATTACGGTGAAATATTTCTAAGGCTACTTTCACACTGGCTTTTCTGGGTCCGCTTGTGAGATCCATTTCAGGGCTCTCACAAACGACCCAAAACGGATCAGTTCAGACTTAATGCATTCTGAATGGATAAGGATCCATTCAGAATGCATCAGTTTGGTCTCCGTTCCGCCTCCATTCCGCTCTGGAGGCGGACACCAAATGCTGCTTGCAGCGTTTTGGTGTCCGCCTGACGATGCGGAACCAAACGGATCCGTCCTGACTTACAATGTAAGTCAATGGGGACAGATCCGTTTTCATTGACACAATATGGTGCAACTGAAAGCGGATCGGTCCCCCATTGACTTTCAGTGTAAGTCAGGACGGATCCGTTTTGACTTAGACTTTTTTTTTTTTTAAGAATAATGCAAACGGATCCGTTCTGAACGGATACAAGAGTTTGCATTATCGGTGCGGATCCGTCTGTGCAGATACAAAACGGATCC
This sequence comes from Bufo bufo, assembly GCF_905171765.1. Classification (NCBI taxonomy): domain Eukaryota; kingdom Metazoa; phylum Chordata; class Amphibia; order Anura; family Bufonidae; genus Bufo; species Bufo bufo. Next base: position 270,103,400 of record NC_053392.1, on the reverse strand, counting down.
GCACCGAACGCAGGTGTGAAAGTAGCCTAAGCCACGATTCAGCTGGTTTTGGGGCTTGGTACAGACTGTGGACTAAATGGTCCCGTATGTTGTGGCTTCGCCAGTAAGTGATAAAGGGGTATTCCGAAAGTATTGGTCTAATATCCAGATCAGACTTTAGGATGCCCCAATATGATGAAATTATCTCCCTAATTTCTTGATGGGATCTATCATAGGTGCCAATAATTCTACAGACTTTATCTTCCATTCTCGGTTTCGGACACAGAAGTTGCTCGCGATTGCTACACAATGCATGTTGGTATGCGCTTTTTAACATTTTCTGCGGGTAGCCACGATTTTGAAAACGAATTTGCAGGACACGGGCTACCACCTTGAAATCAGGCAATTCTGAGCAGTTTCTCATGGCTCTCAGGTACTGCCCTTTGGGTATGCCCTTTTTAAGGGCTATAGGGTGGCCACTGTCCCATTTAAGGAGGTTATTGGTCGCCGTGGATTTTCTAAAAACATTTGTCACTATTCTCCCAGAGTTGTTTAGTGTAATTGAGAGATCCAGGAATGATAGTTGTTTGGCCTCTATTGTGGAAGTGAAGTCTAATCCAAGTTGATTCTCATTCAATTTGGCTACAAATTGATGGAATTCGGCCTCCTGCCCTCTCCAGAGAATGAATACGTCATTGATAAACCTTATCCATAGTATTATCGATGATGTAAACCGTTCCATGGCATCCAAAAAATGACCTAATTTTCCCACCAGCCCATGAACAGGTTGGCATAAGTCGGGGCACATGGGCTCCCCATTGCCACACCCCTGAGCTGGTGGAAGATTTGGCCTGCAAAAATGAACACATTCCATGTTAAAATGAACATGATTAGTTCCATAAGGAATGTTCCCCCCTTTGTTGAAAGAAGAACCGTGTGGCTTGGCACCAGTGGCGTACCTACCATATAGGCAGACCACGCAACTGCTATGGGGCCCTTGAGGAATGGGGGCCCGCAGTGGAGGAGAGTCCCCGCTCCTGTCTATCTTCCTAACTGTCTCCCGTCTGCTAGCCCCGCCTCCTAGCCCCGCCTCCCACCTGCTAGCTCCCCCTCCCGCCTGTTACACAACCCCACCAGTAATGAAGTAAGTGACCACTAGTAGGTGAGGACAGTGCAGAGGTGTATGTGTGTGTGTGTGTGGGGGGGGGGGGGGCACTCAGCTTTCCCAGGCTATTCCTCTGCACATAAGCCATTTCAGAACAGGAGGAAAGCTGGTTGCCACTACCATATGTAATGTGACTCAGCTTTCCTGATGTTCTGCATGACACAAGTGCAGAGGCATGAGAAGATATGAGGGTAGGTGGGAGTTATGCTAATCAGCTTTCTCAGACTATTCTCATGTCTCTCCACATGTGCCATGCAGGACAGCAGAAAAGCTGGGTGCTATTACATCATGTAATGTCACTCAGATTTCCTGCTATCCTGCAAGGCATGGATGCAGATAAGAACATGGAAAGGCAGGGGGGAGGGGTTCACTCAGCTTTCCCAGAGACTCATGTCTCTGCACATGTGCCATGCAGGATAGCAAGTAATGTCAGGGTCTCCCAGCTGTCCTGCATGACACAGAGGATGGGGGGCACTCACTTCATCAAACTTTTCTCATATGCATGTGCCATGCTGGACAGCAGGAAAGTTCGGTGGTATTATATCATGTAATGCCCCAGATTCTTGTCAATATATGCTGAACACCGCCAGAACCTACCAGATCCCATTCACTATAATGGGTTTGTTGGGTTCCAGTGTGAGTACTGCCATTTTGTAGATCAAAATACTGCTGCATGAGGTGGGGCAGGGGAGAAGGTAGGGAGGGTAGTGAGAGGAGCCAGGGTGCATAGTGGGAGGGACTAGGAACGGGCATGGGGGCCCAATTTAAATTCTTGCTATGGGGCCCAATGATTTCTGTGTACGCCCCTGCTTGGCACCCTTTGTCGTAAGGGATGGAGCTTTATAAAGCTTCAACATCCAGGCTTGCCAGCCAGGTGCCCACCTCACACTGAATCCCATACAGGCGTTTCAGGATATTCATTGTGTCCCTCACATAAGATGGGAACCCTTCCACGAAAGGTCTTAAAGGGAACCTGTCACCAGGATTTTGTGCATAGAGCTGAGGACATGGGTTGCTAGATGGCCGCTAGACATTCGCAATACCCAGTCCCCATAGCTCTGTGTGCTTTTATTGTGTAAAAAAAACGATTTGATACATATGCAAATTAACCTGAGATGAGTCCTGTCCCTGAGATTAGTCAGGGACAGGACTCATCTTAGGTCTGTTCCATTTCGGGGAATAACCGAGTTCCCCACCAAATTTCACATTGCTTTTGCTCAGACCTCCCACTGTCAATGCAGATCATCTTATTCCCCATCCCAAACCAGCCCCTCCCCCGCCCCAATGATGGTTATCCCGGTGGGTACCTTGCACGGACTCCCCCCAAGTAAGGCTTTTGATACTGTCCCACATAGAAGGCTTATCAATAAATTGCAGTCTTTGTGCTTGGACTCCCATATTGTTGAATGGATTAGGCAGTGGCTGAGGGACAGACAACAGAGGGTTGTAGTCAATGGAGTATATTCAGACCATGGTCTTGTATAGCTTGGAGGAAAGACGAGACAGAGGGAATATGATAGAAACTTTTAAATACATAAAGGGAATCAACACGGTAAAAGAGGAGAGAATGTTTAACCCCTTAAGGACTCAGGCCTATTTCACCTTAAGGACTTGGCCATTTTTTGCAAATCTGACCAGTGTCACTTTAAGTGCTGATAACTTTAAAACGCTTTTACTTACCCAGGCCGTTCTGAGATAGTTTTTTCGTCACATATTGTACTTCATGACACTGCTAAAATTGGGTCAAAAAATATTTTTTTTTTGCAAAAATACAAAATTTACCAAAAATTGGGAAATATTTGCAAATTTCCAAGTTTCAATTTCTCTACTTCTATAATACATAGTAATACCTCCAAAAATAGTTATTACTTTACATTCCCCATATGTCTACTTCATGTTTGGATCATTTTGGGAATGATATTTTATTTTTTGGGGATGTTACAAGGCTTAGAAGTTTAGAGCAAATCTTGAAATTTTTCAGAAATTTTCAAAAACCCAATTTTTAGGGACCAGTTCAGGTCTGAAGTCACTTTGCGAGGCTTACATAATAGAAACCACCCAAAAATGACCCCATTCTATAAACTACACCCCTCAAGGTATTCAAAACTGATTTTAGAAACTTTATTAACCCTTTAGGTGTTCCACAATAATTAATGGAAAATAGAGATACAATTTCAAAATTTCACTTTTTTGGCAGATTTTCCATTTTAATAATTTTTCCCAGTTACAAAACAAGGGTTAACAGCCAACCCAAACTCAATATTTATGGCCCTGATTCTGTAGTTTACAGAAACACCCCATATGTGGTCGTAAACTACTGTACGGGCACACGGCAGGGGGCAGAAGGAAAGGAATGCCATACGGTTTTTGGAAGGCAGATTTTGCTGGACTGTTTTTTTTGACACCATGTCCCATTTGAAACCCCCCTGATGCAACCCTAGAGTAGAAACTCCAAAAAAATGGCCCCATTTTAGAAACTACGGGATATGGTGGCAGTATTGTTGGTACTAGTTTAGGGTACATATGATTTTTGGTTGCTCTATATTACACTTTTTGTGAGGCAAGATAACAAGAAATAGCTGTTTTGGCACCGTTTTTATTTTTTGTTATTTAGAACATTCATCTGACAGGTTTGATCATGTGATATTTTTATAGACCAGGTTGTCACGGATGCGGCAATACCTAATATGTATACTTTTTTTATTTATGTAAGTTTTACACAATGAATTCATTTTTGAAGCAAAAAAAAATCATGTTTTAGTGTTTCCATAGTCTGAGAGCCATAATAATTTTTGCGGAATGAGATGACGGTTTTATTGACACTATTTTGGGGTGCGTGTGACTTTTTGATCGCTTGCTATTACACTTTTTGTGATGTAAGGTGACAAAAAATGGTTTATTTAGCACAGTTTTTATGTTAAATTTTTTACGGTGTTCATCTGAGGGGTTAGGTCATGTGATATTTTCATAGAGCCAGTCGATACGAACGCGGCGATACCAAATATGTATACTTTTTTTTTATTTATGTAAGTTTTACACAATAACAGCTTTTTTAAAACAAAAAAAATGATGTTTTAGTGTCTCCATATTCTGAGCCATAGTTTTTTTTATTTTTTGGCCGATTGTCTCAGGTAGGGGCTCATTTTTTGCGGGATGAGGTGACGGTTAGATTGGTACTATTTTGGTGGGCAAACTCCTTTTTGATCGCTTGCTGTTGTACTTTTTGTGATGTAAGGTGACAATTTTTTTTTTATTTAGCACAGCTTTTATTTTTTATTTTTTACGGTGTTCATCTGAGGGGTTAGGTCATGTGATATGTTTATAGAGCCTGTTGATACGGATGCGGCGATACCTAATATGTATACTTTTTTTCCCCCTATTTTTTACCAATTAGTTTTTTACTTTATTTGGGGAAAATGACGTTTTAGTTTATTTTTACTTGAAACTTAATTTTTTGGGGAAAAAACTTTTTTTTTTTAACTTTTTTTTTCACTTTATTTTTTGTCCCACTTTGGGACTTGAACTTTTGGGGGTCTAATCTTTTACAATGTATTCCAATACTTCTGTATTGGAATGCATTGGCTGTATGAGTAATACTGTGTGTATTACTCATACAGCTTCCGGCCTGTGAGATCCAGGGGGCTGGATCTCACAGGCTCTTCACTGGAAGGCAGCGCGATGCCTTCCTTAGGCATCGCGCTGCCTTCCATGCCATCGGGTCCCCCCCACAGCCCCATGGGGACCCGATGGCACCGCCGACTACCGCCGCCCGCACAATAAAAAGCCGCAAACCGCAGGTCTGAATTGACCTGCGGTTTGCGGCGATCGCCCCCCCCCCCTGCGCATTTAGCCGTGGTTCCTGCTCAATGATTTGAGCAGGCACCGTGTTCCGATCACCGCCCTCCGGGCGGCGGTGATCAGAGCAACACATGACTGCAGAAGTGGTAGCTGCAAATACAGTGAAGGAGTTTAAGCATGCATGGGATAGGAATAAGGCCATCCTTCATATAAGATAGGGCCAAGGGCTATACATAGTATTCAGTATATTGGGCAGACTAGATGGGCCAAATGGTCCTTATCTGCCGACACATTTTATGTTTCTATGTAAGTAGTATGGGATTGTTACTGTACCATTAAAAAAGTGTAGGGCAGCTCTGTATTGACTAGACACACCTGCCACACTATAACACCACCACCAAAGGCTCGTCTGGTGACAACAGTGGCTGATGCATAGCACTCTCCTTGACATCTCCAACATCGTTGGCAGCCATCATTTCTGCTCAGTGTGAATCGACTTTCATCAGTGAACAGCACTGAGGCCCACTGGTTCCTCGTCCAGCGCAAATGCTCAAGACGAAGACACTTGTGCCTGGTGGTGTGGTCAGGTACCCTTGCAGGTTGTCTAGCATGCAGATCACGCTGATGTAAACATTTTCGAATGGTCTGACATGAAACTTGGGTGCCTCTCACCTCCCTTAAATGTGTCTGGAGTTGTGTGGCATTCATCATCCGGTTCCTAGGGCATTGTTCACAGTGAAGCGGTCATTAGTGTGGGATGTGTCCAAAGGATGTCCACGTCTATGCCATTCTGTGACTCTTCCAGTCTGTCTGTATCTCTGTTGCAACCTGCTGATGACACTCTAAGCTCAGTGGCCACTTCCATCTGAGAACATCCTGCTTAAAGCCTTGCAATGGCGAGGTACTATTGATCATGATGTCAAAATGTGAACAGCATCATGAGGATGACTGTTTAAATATACATTTTAATTGAACCAGGAAAGTTATTGGATGATTCATGGATCAAACACCTGTTGTGAATTTTGCCGTTAAGCTCCTTGTTAGAGAACAGCAAGTTGTGCAAAAAGTACTGAAAAATTGAGCATTTGGACATGTACATTCAAAAGTTAGAGAAGGTCACAGTAACTTCACCTGTAAAGGTTAAAGTGCATTTTAGGTTCATGCTGAAATTTCACACACAAGCCAAATATCCTTAACTTTTTGTGAGTAGTGTAGAGAGCTGCAGTCACTGATAGGCCTGCCTTCTTAACTTCAACGCCCAGATTGTGCATCAATTTAGATAAATAAAAATACAGGTGAGAGCTCATTCAGACGACCGTGTATATGGGTCCCCATCTGTTGCAAAATTTTGCCCCGCAAGAAAGATTGGGACAAGTCCTATTCTTGTCTGCAATTTGTGGACCGCAAAACACTATGGTAGTCTGAATGAGCCCTTATACCGGATCTTTTCCTGGATATATCAGTCAGCTACAGCATACTCCATGCAGATTACATGACATTTGGTGACACTTACCCATTAATGCTGTTTGTGCTGCTTGACCCATAAAGTGCATTAATTTGTTTTTAAGCAACAGTTTATTTTTTTTATTATAAACAGTAGTTTATGTTTTTAATAAGTAATTTTCCCATTCTTATTCCAGGGAAAGTTAGCAGAAACCCATCGAGATTTACTTAGCCGACTACAAGTCTTGGCGGATTGGATAACCTCCAGTAATGAGACATTGGACTTTTCAGTCAGCAGTGATGATGTGGATGTTGTAAAACAAACCATGCAGTCTTTGAATGTAATGTTATTCATTTATCTTCTTTTATATGAGTAGGACTACTAGGGCTATATTTTCTCACATTAGTCCTTTATAAGCAATTATAGTTGTGCACAATGTAATTTCGACTTGAGGGGTTTTCTCATCACTACAGCCCATTTTGATCTTTGGCTGGTCACACTTTTTCCCTGCAGGGGAAATGTATTATTGCATGCTGGCCATACAAATAAATGGATATATATATATATATATATATATATATATATATATATATACAGTACAGACCAAAAGTTTGGACTCACCTTTTCAATCAAAGAGTTTTCTTTATTTTCATGACTATGAAAATTGTAGATTCACACTGAAGGCATGAAAACTATGAATAAACACATGTGGGATTATATACATAACAAACAAGTGTGAAACAACTGAAAATATGTCATATTCTAGGTTCTTCAAAGTAGCCACCTTTTGCTTTGATTACTGCTTTGCACACTCTTGGCATTCTCTTGATGAGCTTCAAGAGGTAGTCCCCTGAAATGGTTTTCACTTCACAGGTGTGCCCTGTCAGGTTTAATAAGTGGGATTTCTTGCCTTATAAATGGAGTTGGGACCATCAGTTGCGTTGAGGAGAAGTCAGGTGGATACACAGCTGACAGTCCTACTGAATAGACTGTTAGAATTTGTATTATGGCAAGAAAAAAGCAGCTAAGTAAAGAAAAACGAGTGTCCATCATTACTTTAAGAAATGAAGGTCAGTCAGTCAGCCGAAAAATTGGGAAAACTTTGTAAGTAAGGGCTATTTGACCATGAAGGAGAGTGATGGGGTGCTGCGCCAGATGACCTGGCCTCCACAGTCACCGGACCTGAACCCAATCGAGATGGTTTGGGGTGAGCTGGACCGCAGAGTGAAGGCAAAAGGGCCAACAAGTGCTAAGCATCTCTGGGAACTCCTTCAAGACTGTTGGAAGACCATTTCAGGGGACTACCTCTTGAAGCTCATCAAGAGAATGCCAAGAGTGTGCAAAGCAGTAATCAAAGCAAAAGGTGGCTACTTTGAAGAACCTAGAATATGACATATTTTCAGTTGTTTCACACTTGTTTGTTATGTATATAATTCCACATGTGTTAATTCATAGTTTTGATGCCTTCATAGTCATGAAAATAAAGAAAACTCTTTGAATGAGAAGGTGTGTCCAAACTTTTGGTCTGTACTGTATATATATATATATATATATATATATACAGTATATATAAACAATTCCAGGCTTGTGAGCAGCACAGCGAGTCAAGTAGAAGTTGGGTGCCAGCGGTTTATTGGAGCGATCCGATCCCCAGGATACAAAAAAAGTAATCCACGGCACTTCCTCAAGTAAAAAGAATTGTGACTTTATTTCACCAACGCAACGTTTCGGTCCACACAATGGAACCTTTGTCAAGCAGTGATATATATATAAAAATAAAAAATATATTATATATATATATATATATATATATATATATTGCATATAAGTCTTCAGGCCCCTTTACTTTTTTCACATTTTGTTATGTTGCGGCCTTATGATAAAATAAAAAACAATTTAGGTTTACACCTTCAATCTGCACTCAATAACTCAAATCAGAAATTTTTACTAATTTATAAAAAATAAAAAACGTCTAAAATTTCAAATGGACATAAGTATTCAGACCCTTTATTAATTTATATCTGGGGGCCTCCCATTTCTCTTGATCATATTTGACACCTTGATTCATCTTACTTAGTCTTTCTTCTGAAATTTCACAAAATTTTGATACATTGTTTGCAGTTTTTTATGCACAGTTCCATAGTAATCTAGTCTTTCATGTGTTTTTCTAAGAATCATTTTGTATGTTTTGCTATGGTTTCACCTACAGAATCTCAGCAATGATGTTTCAGAAAAAAGGGTAGACCTAGAGGCCACAGCATTTGATGTTCAGTTCTTTATATCAGAACATGCCCAGGATCTTTCACCGAATCAAAGCAAGCAGCTGTTACGATCACTGAATTCAACACAGAAGAGTTTTCAAGATGCTCAGAAAAGGATTGTTTCACATATGGAGTCTTTAAAGAGTCTCCTGCTGGCAGCACAAGATTTGAATAAGCAGAAGGTTTGACATCTCGGTGCATGTGGTGCTTGCCCATAGTTGTTTGGAATTTACTTCTTTTTTCTGAGCATTGTATTTATTGCTATATGTTTTGAAAAGCAGAAACATATTTGACTTTATGTTTTTTACAGCTTCACAAATGGTTGGCCTCATGCTTGTTTTGTCTGGGGGTAAAGAACAGAACTGGATCGCACATCCACAATGCTATGCTTTGATCTAACTCGCTAATCAGCGCTATATTAAAGAATACAGCCCCCCATATTGCATGCTATACAAGAGGCATTAGTGTACATTTTGATCAAAAGGCTTAAGCCCACTCACCACACCAAGGTCGCCTCTTTGAGTGGGACCTACTCTGAAAAAGGCGCAGCAACCATGCGGTGACGAGGCGGCGCTGCCCTAGTAGGTGGCGGGACCCAGGGGTCAAACAGCACCTCTGCTGTCTGATTATGCCACCCATGGCACTGGGTCCCACCAACCCACCAGCGCAGCGCCACAAAAACAAAGGCCACCACGCGGTACTGCACCATATGAACAGTTGTCTAACACAACATGTCCATTACTATCAGAAGCTCCAGGTCAATGACCACTATATGCAGACCAATGTGATTAAGACCACCTGTGCCGAATGGGAGGAGTGCTGATACCAGTAATAAAGAAGAAAGATTCACATAATTGTCTGGGGGTAAAGAACAGAACTGGATCGCACATCCACAATGCTATGCTTTGATCTAACTCGCTAATTAGCGCTATATTAAAGAGTACAGCCCCCCATATTGCATGCTATACAAGAGGCATTAGTGTACATTTTGATCAAAAGGCTTAAGCCCACTCACCACGCCAAGGTCGCCTCTTTGAGTGGGACCTACTCTGAAAAAGGCGCAGCGACCATGCGGTGACGAGGCGGCGCTGCCCTAGTAGGTGGCGGGACCCAGGGGTCAAACAGCACCTCTGCTGTCTGATTATGCCACCCATGGCACTGGGTCCCACCAACCCACCAGCGCAGCGCCACAAAAACAAAGGCCACCACGTGGTACTGCACCATATGAACAGTTGTCTAACACAACATGTCCATTACTATCAGAAGCTCCAGGTCAATGACCACTATATGCAGACCAATGTGATTAAGACCACCTGTGCCGAATGGGAGGAGTGCTGATACCAGTAATAAAGAAGAAAGATTCACATAATTGGTGGTAAAGAACAGAACTGGATCGCACATCCACAATGCTATGCTTTGATCTAACTCGCTAATCAGCGCTATATTAAAGAGTACAGCCCCCCATATTGCATGCTTGTTTTGTGATATATACTGTAGTTGGAATGCTGTTTTTGTCTATAGCATTTCTCCTTTTAGCAGTTTTGGTGTGTGCTGGGTGATCCATATTTATCTTAGTAACCTTGATGTTTCGGAAGTGAGTTCTGCTTTAATGGTTGAATTCTAAACTTCTGAATTGTCACCAATCCCTAAAAACAAAAACAAATTGAAGAATATATGAAAACCTATACATTTGATCTGCTTTACTGCTAGAGAGCATCATTTATATATGTGAAATGACAAGTATGTACCAATTAAATGGCCACAATATTGTGAAATAAGCAAAGTCATCCATCTCCTTTTACTTTTCTATACACTATTTCAATGGGTGCTTTAAGTTGTACTCAAGTAATGCACAACTGTGCTTAGTGACTGCAGAATTATCTTGTAGAAGTGATAAGTAGTCTACAGGGTGGGCCATTTATATGGATACACCTTAATAAAATGGGAATGGTTGGTGATATTAACTTCCTGTTTGTGGCACATTAGTATATGTGAGGGGGGAAACTTTTCAAGATGGGTGGTGACCATGGCGGCCATTTTGAAGTCGGCCATTTTGAATCCAACTTTTGTTTTTTCAATAGGAAGAGGGTCATGTGACACATCAAACTTATTGGGAATTTCACAAGAAAAACAATGGTGTGCTTGGTTTTAACGTAACTTTATTCTTTCATCAGTTATTTACAAGTTTCTGGCCACTTATAAAATGTGTTCAATGTGCTGCCCATTGTGTTGGATTGTCAATGCAACCCTCCTCTCCCACTCTTCACACACTGATAGCAACACAGCAGGAGAAATGCTAGCACAGGCTTCCAGTATCCGTAGTTTCAGGTGCTGCACATCTCGTATCATCTGAAGGCAATCGTCTATGCTGTGAAGATACGAGATGTGCAGCACCTGAAACTACGGATACTGGAAGCCTGTGCTAGCATTTCTCCTGCGGTGTTGCTATCAGTGTGTGAAGAGTGGGAGAAGAGGATTGCATTGACAATCCAACACAATGGGCAGCACATTGAACACATTTTGTAAGTGGTAAGAAACTTGTAAATAACTCATGAAAGAATAAAGTTACGTTAAAACCAAGCACACCATTGTTTTTCTTGTGAAATTCCCAATAAGTTTGATGTGTCACATGACCCTCTTCCTATTGAAAAAACAAAAGTTGGATTCAAAATGGCCGACTTCAAAATGGCCGCCATGGTCACCACCCATCTTGAAAAGTTTCCCCCCTCACATATACTAATGTGCCACAAACAGGAAATTAATATCACCAACCATTCCCATTTTATTAAGGTGTATCCATATAAATGGCCCACCCTGTAAAATCCACCAACTGTCTCTGAGGCTGCTGCTCTGTACCTTCCCCATCATTTACACTGCAGCTCTGCTTGTTAAGATTGAGTGCTATGTATATGCACAAGCCTCCTGCTGTCTATAAGTATTAGCCTTCCTCTAGCTCCCCGGAATGCCAGAACTTGAGGAACTGATTACCGTTACAGGAACCTAAAGGCAATAAAATCATCAGTCACAAAAGGTAACTGCTACACAAATTATAAGCCTTAAAAAGACATCCATTTTAAGCCAAGCCAATGAAACAAAAACCTTTGCATGCTGTTAAAATGTACAACTTGCTTTAACAACCATATTTCAGTACTAACATCTGTTTGATCTATCTTTTTCTGCATCATTATTAACACAGGTTCCAGGATGAAAAAGACACTGGGATATTCAACGCAGTAGAACCATCTACTTTAACTTGTGCATGGTCAGGCTTTGAAATCTCTCTCAACTTGCGCTGTTTGCAGTTCTTTGAGATGAATGAAATGTTTCCTCCTACACTTAAACCACCTTGCTCAATCCATAGTCCACTGTGGTCATGTTTACAGCACACTGCTTTGTGACATTTATGGGCTGTATTTGTGAATGAAGACTTAATTAGTGTTTTTTATTATTTTTGCAGGATGCTGAAGAACAACTACAAGAGCACAAAGATAAGTTGCAAGAAATATGTGACCTGCTCACTCAGACAGAGAACAGGCTTATTGGCCAGCAAGACATGCTGACTGCTCGTGACAACCCGGCTGATCTACAGCACTGTCAGGCTGAATATGAGGTATTAGACATTCTACTTATTGTTTTGCATTTGATGGGAGTCATTATATTCTTTTTTTTCTTTCTGAAGAGAAAATTTATTTTTTTGAACACATTTTTCCCCCAATTGGAGCTGCTAAGTGTTAAGTATGTGTACATGGCCATATCCTTGTATGTTGCTCTTACATTGAGCAGAGTACAGGTGCCCTTACACATTAGATGAATGTCGGCTTGATCCACCAAAGTCATCAGGACTTATGTGTAAGGGGTTGTCTCAACTATCGGTAGATGTTGGGGGAAAGAAAGATAGTGCATGTAGGATTTCAACATTCCCTGTCCTCTTCAAATAGTCTTAACTAAAAGACCTTCTACCATTTTGTATCTACAGCTCTTATGCTGTACTATGTTACCCTAAAATCCATGCTGATGTTTTCTGCAGTATGCACATAAGTTGTAAAATCATACCTTTTGAGAAGATCCTTTGTGCCTTTGTCCACCTAAGAATTGAAGCTTCTTTCCAAATCAATTTACATCATGACTTGAAAAGCAGTTATTAGGATGCAGCTGGAGATTTGGCTCAATGCATTGTCCCTATGGACCATTGAGACAAAGGCTCAGTAGATCTCACATCACCCTGTCACTTCATCTGCTGATAACTCAGGACGAGAATGCTCTATACTTTTATTCCTAGCTATTATGGGGATTTTATACATAGTATCTAGTTGGAATTGTTCTTTTCAGTGAGAAACAAAACAACACTTTTGTCATGAGGCTCTTGAAATGTTAAATTTTTAATGCACTGCATCACTGTTCTTATCATGGTATAAAAGGAGTGTAGGTTGCAGGGGATTATTTGGAAAACTCCCTTTGTTAGAAGGATGATGTAAATTTTAACATTGTCAGATTGCGATACTAACAATCTGGAAAATGAAACAGTCTTATGCTCCAGTTGATTTATTTTTCATACATTTGTAGGAGTTACAGAAAGATATGCAGGCTGGTGCCAGTGAACTTGCAGAGATTGTGAAAAACACAGAAAAATTCCTTCAAGAACATGGAGATAAACTTTCCCCAGAAGAAAAAGTCATCATCGAGCAGAAACTAAAAGAGGCAAAAGCTAAGTTTGAGCTGCTCCGTAAGAAGGCAGAGCAGTCCAAAAAGGAACTTGAAAAGGCGGTCACAACAGCCATCAAGAAAGAAACAGAGAAGGTTCCTCACATTTATTATATTATCTAAAACGTACTAAGATTTTCAATTTTGCAGTGACCCCATTGCCATAGCTGTTCCTGTTACTATACCGTCAAGGCCAAAAGTTTTGAGACTGACATGAATGTTGGTGTTCACAAAGTTTGCTCCTTCACTGTTAGATCTTTTTGTCACAGAAATTGTGATAAATTCAAAGTACTGATTTGGCAACAGTGGGTTGCCATCAACCAGAATTAGGCCCGGAGGCTGATATCCAGCATGCCACTGCGAATTGCAGTAGTCAGTTATTGAGTCTTTTCCTAAACTTATGTATATATATATATATATATCAAACGAATGATGAGGCAGCACTTCCAGTATAGCGTAAACGTTTACGCTATACTGGAAGTGCTGCCTCATCATTCGTTTGATATATTTCGTGGAGGAAGAGCCGACCTCTGTGGGGATATTGCACCCGGTGCATCACATCTGACTGTGCTGCTGCACTATTTGTGTTTTCTATATATATATATATATATATATATATCTCAATAAAATGTTAAAAAACGTATGAAAATCTTTATATAATTGTACTTTAGTAAACATAGGAACATCTGACATAAAGATGTGAAAAACACAGAAGCAGCAAATTTGTGTCTCAATACTTTTGGCCAAGATGTTTTCACAAGCTGCGACACAGGAACCAAGCGCTAGAACTACACAGCTCCATACACTGTTTAGTGGCCATCACTGCTATATTCAGCACTGCAGTAACTAGGCATGGCCTCTAGACAGGGTATGGAGCTGTTATGTTCTGGTGCCTGCTTCCGGCAGGGCAGCTTGTGAAAACATCTGATTGGCGTGGCTGCCAGGAGTTAAAATCCCGCAGATCTGATATTGACGAGCTGTCCTGAGGGTAGGTCCTTTTGCTATTAATTCCTTAAATGTCTTTTCTGTTTAGTCTGCTGCTGTAGAACAACTGGAAGAAAGCAAAAGCAAAATAGAAAGCCTGCTAGACTGGCTTTCACATGTGGATGAAGAAGCAGAGAATGGAAACCAAGATAAAAAATCTCATATTAAGGAAAATGGAACCCATCGTAAAGACAATGAAATACAGTCTATACTGGATGGTGTGCAAGAGGTTAACGGTAACCTGATTGTGTGCGATGGAAAGTCAAACTTTATGAATGTCCAGCAGTCAAAAGAAGAGGATCTAAATAGCCAATATGAAAAAGTGAAGGTACAATAAGATGATGGTTATATTTGAAACCTACAGTAGATAAAGAAAAGACAGCAAAAAGTGTCATGTATTTGTCCTAAAAGGGCATCAAATTAAACAAAACATGTTAATATACTGTATATGTAATAAGATTATCATTCAGATTTTTCTCTGCTGAACTTGAGTTTTATTTTAAATGAATAGATGTAGCTGTCCTTTTAAAATATAGGCATAGGAAGAAGGCACACATAATAGATGGCTGTTTTATCTTCCAACGAAAACTCAAGCTCAACCTGCCACATATCTAACAGGGACAAATATATATACTAAGCAATCATTCGTAAATCCCGCATGCATTAGCTGCCCAACCCCTGTGTAACGGAACGCCTAGCACCCCGACCGGGTACCTCCGTTGATAGATGCTCCTAGTGCTTCCAGAGGACTCCAAGCACTCCACTTGACACCGTCAGCACTGCAGACCCCACGAACCGCCGAAGCTTGGTGGAGGTCTCGCCGTCTCCTACCCACCCTGGACCTACGACAAGGCTCCAGGCTCCAGTGGGTGAACCACTCCTAAATGCAGAGAGCAGGAACCATGAACAAGCTCTTACAAGGGCTTATACTCAGGGGAGTATTGTGATATAGCAATCCCCAAGAGTGTAGTTATCCCATTCCCCAAACATGAGCCAAAACTTCATGAAGGTATAAAAACAGGAACTCTCTTTATTTGAACACACAAGCATTGATTTATACACATCTTCCAACAAGGTTACCACCCACAGGGTTTTGTAAAAACAGCCAATCACATGCATTTACAGTATTATACCTTCCCAGTAATTGTACACAAAATCCCCTTCCCTCTGTCTGTAACGCAATCAACAAAATACAATGAGCATTGTCTGAGACGCAATTAACTAACACACTGGCATTGTCTAAGACGCAATCAACAAAATACAATTACCAAACGTAATGGGCTAACTTAATCACTCACAGACAGAAAACACACATTTTTCCCCAAAACACAGAAAACACCCTAAAACCCCACATATCCCCATAATGTATACATCCATGGATAGCTCTGATCTGGGTGAACAACATATCCAAAAATCACCCAGATCCGAGCAGGGGTTCCCGAATTCCATGGAAGTCACATTTGGCCGGCCGCAAGCATGGCTTTCCTGCCCAAAACAGTTCCACAGATTTAAGCTGTGCGGCCGGTCTGTCTTCTCCTTCAAAGTTAGTATGGGCCATAATCCTGGGGCAGGAGGCTGGCAAACAGCCCCCTCCAAAACACCGTGGCGAGGTTGGTTTCGCCACACCCTGCTCATGCATATCCACTTCACACAGTTGCCCTCAGTTGAACACCATTTGGCTAAGATTTGCAGTGACAAGTACTGTCAAACATAGAACCTATACAGTTGTCAAAAACTGAGCTTTGTGATCTTTCAATGAAAATGTATATTACAAATTGGTAAGTAAATGAACAGATATGTGTAAACTTCCTGAGAATACTTTATATGTTTGGAAGATTTCATGATCTAGACCTCCAAAATTCCAATGCATCCCTCAGACAGATGGCATATACTTGCTTTTACTGCAGGCCTCTGTATGGATTAGTGCAGCAGACTTCCCTGTTCCATATAGCAGAATAATGGTATATCAATGTACACTGACAGAGGCCAAATGACACATGTAAATAGAGCCTATAGATACATTTTACATATTAGCCAAGAGTGTGAAAGCGGCCTTAGTCTACTCAGGGATCAGCCTCTTACATTGACCACATGGCTAACGAATGTTTCTTTTTCTCCTTTGCAAACCTCCCCATCAATAACACTAAATCCAAGTACCAGTTTAGCATATTGCTAATGATTAAAATAGAACAGCCCACAACATTAAAGGGGCTTTCTGAGACTTTATAGCTAATGACCTATTCTCAGTATCTGAGCGATGGGGGTCCGATACTCGGGACCCTCGTCTATCAGCTGTTTGAGGATGCATCGGTGCTCCTGTGAGCACCTTCTTTTAGCTTTTTCTAGGCCAGTGATGACATTTTCATTGGTCACATAGGCTAGGAGCAGAAGTGAATGGGGCTGAGCGCAATACCAAGCTGCTATACAGCCGCTATACAATGTACAGCGCTGTACTTGGTAAACACAGAGAAGGCTGTGGCGCTCACAGGAGCACCGGTGCCTTCTCAAACACTGATCAGTGGGGGTCCCAGGTGTCAGACCCCCGTGATCAGATATTGATGATCTGGAAAAACAGGGTGCAGCAATTGACTATACTTTAATTTGAAACGGCACCCTAAAGTGAGTGCTCGAAACTTCTGATTAACATACACTTCTAACACACCCACCCTTTCTAAAAACTCTTATTGTGATGATAGTGTGTGCCCTGGTTGTTAATTTCAGAGTATATTTAAACTATTAATAAGATTTATACACCCTGTTATTACCTACAGGCTCAGCATGAGAAAATTGTGGCTCAACATCAGGCAGTTATAATAACCACCCAATCAGCACAAGCTCTACTCGAGAAACAAGGCCGCCATCTTACACCTGAAGAGAAAGAAAAACTCCAGAAAAACATAGAAGCATTGAAAGCCCAGTTTGAATCAGCTTTGAGTGACTCTGAGAGGAAAATGAAGGCGATCCAGACAGTTCAAGAAGAGCTAGAAAAGTTCACAGCCGACTACAGTGAGTTTGAGAACTGGCTTCAAGACTCAAAACATGAACTAGAAAACTTGGAAAGTGGAGCTGAGGACTTTGCGAGTCTCGTGACCAAGCTTCAGAGACAAAAAAGCTTCTCAGAGGATGTGATTTCTCACAAAGGAGACTTGCGTTATATCACTATATCTGGGCAGAGGGTGATAGATGCTGCAAAGTCCTGCAGTAAAGATGATGTGGAGGAAGACAACAATAATATTAGCACCATGGAAACCTGTAAGATGGTGCAAAGCAAATTAGACATAGCTTCAGAAGACTTCAAGTCCTTACATGCCAAGGTATTTGTCTTTGATATTTCAGTTTATTGCTATTCTTTGTGTCAAAATATATCCCATTGAAATAGTGTCATTTAGTTAAAATGAATCTGTCACCGGGAAATTCACTGTTAATCTTTCAATTAGCGATCTACTGCTGCTTTTCTGGTGAAAAAGTACTTTTAAGCCATATGGAAATGAGCTATTAAGTGCACTGAGTGCAGGCTCAAGCCTCTATGTGCACCTTTGCTCCTTCTGCTTTCTCTGCCAGCCCCTCCCTCTCCTTGTTGATTGACGGGGCCAGGTTCCTACATAGTCAATCAACAAGAGTAAGTGGCTGGCAAAAGAAGCAGGAGGAGTACAGACTTGGATCCACCCTTAACTGTGCAATTTGCATATGGATTAAAAGGACTTTTTCTCCAGCAGGAAGCACCTTTTCATTGAACAGCAGTGAATTTGCTGTTGCCAGACCCTCTTTAAAATGTATTATAGCTGATAGGTTCACGTGGAAGCCTTTAGGTACAGTGCTCAAAAGTTTTTGAATCGTTATATAACTATTAGCTTAATCAAGATTTAGATACAGTATCTGGCAGTTTTCTTGATAAAGTATTTGTCACAGCGATGAAAGTAAGAGTTAGGAAGTTAAAAAAAACTGTCACCATGAAAATGTGGATAGCATTATGTGAGAAAATTCTGTAAATGTAGTAATTTGTCCATTTATACCTCTGTGCTTTCTGAGCTCAGTAGTCATGTGGGTGGCCTTATTAGTGATTGATAGTCTTTTCTATATATATTTATACATGCAGTGGTGCTTGAAAGTTTTGAACACTTCAGAATTTTTTATATTTCTGTATAAATTTAAACTAAAGGTACATCAGATTTTCCTACAAGTCCCAAAAGTAGATAGTTAACCAAATCAAACAAATGAGTCAAAAAGATTAGACTTGGTCATTGATTTTTTGAAGGAAAAAAAAGTATGTGAACCTTTAGGATTAGCAGTTAATTTGAAGATGAAATTGGTGTCAGGTGTTCTCAGTCAATGAGATGGCAATCAAGTGTGAGTAGACAACCTGTTTTATTTAAAGAACAAGGATCTATCATAGTCTGATCTTCACAACAAATGTTTGTATGTTTGTGGAAGTGTACCATGGCATGAACAATGGAGATTTTTGAGGACCTCAGATGAAGAGTTGCTGATGCTCTTCAGGCTGGAAAAGGTACAAAACCATCTCTAAAGTATTTGGACTGCACCAATGCACAGGGCACCTGTCTTTGAGCTAAATCTAAAGAGAACATGGGTCATGCAGCAAGACAACAACCCTAAGCACACAAGTTGTTCTTACATTGAATGGTTAAAGAAGAATAGTTTCAAGTTTTGGAATTGCCTTAATCCAGCAGAAATATTGTGGAAGGACATGAAGTGAGCAGTTCATAGGAGGAATCCCACTAACATAACAGAGTTTAAGCTGTTTATACAGAGGAATGGGTAAAATTCTTCCAAGCTGATGTGCAGGACTAATCGACAATTACCAGAAACGTTTAGTTGCAGTTATTGCTGCACAAGGAAGTCATACCAGATACTGAAAGCAAAGATTCACATAATTTTGCTAATATGCAAAAGTAAATGCAAAAAAACTCTCAGGAGCCGTCAACATATATATAAGTCCTGACAATGAATCAAAAGGGACCAACCATAAACCGCAAAAATGAAAAAACTTAAACCACAGTAATTACACCTGAATAGGGTCTTACCTACTGCAGCATTGCTAGATGTACCAGTGCTTCATGCACTGGAGGAAGCCAATGGTGCTGTGTTTTTCTGTTTTACTGTAGAGAATCCGCAATAGGCATAGGTTCCCGAACTTCAGAGAGATGCATGAATGGGTCTCTCAATGTGGCAAAGGAGGAGAACGCTAAATCCTATAACACCCTAAGATGATAGTGGTGAAGGGGCTATTATGCCCTAAAGAGCCTAATCACAGAGCAACCCAACCTGATAAGGGCGACTCCGTCCAGAACACCAGAAAAAGACAGCGCCATATACTTGCTCCACTGCATGAAGCAACGGTATATCTAGCAATGCTATGGTGGGTAATACCCTATTCAGCTGTTGTTATTATTGTGGTTTCCGCTTTTTGCTGTTTATGGTTGGTTCTTTTTGATTCATTGTCAGGGCTTATATATATGTTGACGGCTCCTGACATATCAGCAGGCCCATCTTTAATATTGATTGGACGCTGGGCAAGAATTTACTTGGGCCCCCTGGATCGCACCTTCCCACACCCTAGCATGCAATCACGCCCTCCACCACAAAACACACACAAAAAAAATCCACACACCTCGTAGAGTAGTAAACTTTAATAATGATGAGTGGCCACTAGAGATGTTCCTTGGCAGTAATGTAAATACTGCCTTTTTTTCTAAAAAGGCAGTGTTTACATTAAAAAGCTTGAAGAGACATGCTATAGACACCAGAACTACTACGTTTAGCTGTTGTGGTTCTGGTGACTATGGTGTCCCTTAATACAGAGAAGAAAAAAAAGAATCAGCACAAAAGTATCAAATAAAATGGCTGTATCATTATTCTAAAAATTAAAAAAGCACAACTTCTGACACAAATATATAGTATTTTGAAGATTACTTTTTTTACAATGTGCAGATAGTACTGTACTACTAACCCCTCCATCCACCCCTACATACAGGGTAATACAGCGCCACATACCTCTTACATCCAGTGACGTCTGTTTGATGTAGATGTTCTCTTTCCTCACCTTCTCCTTTCAGACCTTCAGACCAGACCACCATTTTTCAGCCATTTCTCATCTCTGCAGTTTGACAAACAAAATCTTAGTTTACTACTTTTCCATCATCCTCCCATCTTCTGGATAAATCATCCTTCCAACCCCAATACTGTGCCGCTGTGCTCCCCAATACTATACTGCAGAAACAGATAAACTCCCTGAAAATACTAGTACCATGCAGATAGTGCCCTTCAATAATTATTGGCACACAATGCCCTAAAATAACTGCGCCTGGCAAATAGTGCCCCTGACACTAATAGTGTAAACATAATGTCCCCCAAAAATAATTGTGGTAAGCTGATACTGTGCCAAGGTGCCCCCACAGTAATAGTGCTCCTGAAAGTCCCACCAATAGGAATAATTATCTGCTAGAGCACACATGGTAGTAATAGTGCTCCTACAGTGCCCCCAACATGTCCCCACTGTGCCCCAGAAGTAATAATGCTCCCATAGTACCTATACTAGTAATCATGTTCGCCATACACCCGCAGTAGTAATAAAGCCCATCATAATGCCCCCAGTAGTAATAATTCTCCTTATAATGTGCCAGTGCAAAAAATACCCCCTTTTAATGCCCCCAGTTGAGCTAATGTCCCCATAGTGCCCCCATAATGTGCCAGTATAAAATACCCCTATATAGTGCCCCCAGTAAATGCCCCATAGTGCTTCTCCCCCTTCCTAGTGCCCCCTTAATGTACCAGTATAAAATGCCCCATATATAGTGCCCCAGTAGATGCCCTCAGTGTCCTCCATAATTTGAAAGTATAAAATACCCCTTCTTAGTGCCCCCCATAGATGAGCCCATAGTACTCCTCTCTCCCCTTCCCCATAGTACTCACCATAATGTGCCCCAGTATAAAATACCTCTATACAGAGCCTTCCATATAAAATACCCCTTCTTTGTGGCCTCAATAGAAGCCCCTATAGTGTTGCTCTCCCCCCTTCCCCCATATAAAATACCCCTTCTTTGTGGCCTCAGTAAATGCCCCCATAGTGCCCCCAATAATGTGCCAGTAAGAAGTGCCCCCATAGATGCCCCGATAGTGCCACCCAATAATGTGCCAGTAAAAAGTGCCACCAATAATGTGCCAGTTAGATGTGCCCCCAGATGCCCCCCAATAATGTGCCAGTAACAAGTGCCTCCATAGATGCCCCCCAATCATATGCCAGTAACAAGTACCCACATAGATGCCCCTCAATCCTGTGCCAGTAACAAGTGCCTCATAGATGCCCCCCAATCATGTGCCAGTAACAAGTGCCCCCATAGATGCCCCCCAATCATGTGCCCCCATAGATGCCCTTCAATCAGGTGGCAGTAACAAGTACCCCCATAGATGCCCCCCAATCATGTGCCAGTAAAAAGTACCCCCATAGATGCCCCCCAATCATGTGCCAGTAACAAGTACACCCATAAATGCCCCCAATCATGTGCCAGTAACAAGTGCCTTCATAGATGCCCCCAATCATGTGCCAGTAACAAGTGACCCCATAGATGCCCCCCAATCATGTGCCAGTAACAGGTGGCCCCATAGATGCCCCCCAATCATGTGCTAGTAACAAGTGCCCTATAGATGCCCCCAATCATGTGCCAGTAACAAGTGCCCCCATAGATGCCCCCCAATCATGTGCCAGTAACAGGTGCCCCCATAGATGCCCCCCAATCATGTTCCAGTAGTAGTACCATATAAAAAAAAAAAAAAACACTTACCTCCATCAGACTGGCAGCGATGTGATGCAGGCCTCTTCCGGCCTGTGTCCCGCGCTGTACGGCTCAGGTGGCCCGGTCGCGCCGCCTGCACCGGCCTCTGATATGCTGTAGGCCTAATGCCTGCAGCCGATCAGAAGAACGGGGAAGGGAGACGCCTCTCCCTCCCCTGCCCCGCTGCAGTGCTTCCATCTGTATCGCTGTCCTGACGGTGATACAGATGACAATGGAAGTGCTCATCTCCCTGTGCCCTGCTGCTGCCCCCCATGTCACCAGTGGCCAGCGGGGCTCAAGAGGCAGCTGCCTTGGGCCTCTGCTGCCCCTTTTGCCCCTCGTTAATGACGGCCCTGCATATCAGGCACTCTATTTTTTACTGATTGTTTAGACATTAAAAGTTATGTCTGATGTAGATGTAGTTTACATTTTTGCAGAAATATAGAAAATTCTGAAGGGTTCAGAGACTTTCAAGCACCACTGTAGATAGCTATCAGTCACTGATGACACCGCCCACCTGGCTACTGAGGTCAGAAGGAGCAGAGATATAAATGTATACATATCAAATTTATACTGAATCTTTTCCCATCAAACTATACATCAAACTGCGCAGCGTCTCCTGCTCTAAATGCCTTGCCTTTCATGGTGACAGGTTCTCTTTAAGGCTGAAGCACCCTTTTTATTATTGACTATACTTTTCTTTTTAGTGTAATTTGCTGGGAAACAACCTGAAGGATTTAGTAGACAAATATGAGCACTATAAAGAAGCATCTTGTGGACTGTTAAGCGGTCTCCAGAAGTCTGAATCTGCTGTGCAGAAACGATTGTCTGAGCCCATTGCTGCCGACACCAGGAACCTGCAGAGACAGATAGAAGACACAAAGGTACTTTCTTATTTTATTATAATGGCTTTTTGTTTCCACCTTATATAACTATGAAGATTTGCAAATGTGGATTCAGGTTTGGCAGATCCACAGTGTATTACAGTAGCGGCAAAGTGCATCAGATTTTGGGAAACCTCATCAACGCGCTGTGAAAATATTGGCAATGTAAACTGACATGTGGTCCAGATCTTAAAGCCGCAGCGTGTCAGTTTATGCTATGGATCTCCACTGCTGATCTCACCCTTTGCAATGCATTGGGAGAAATCTGCTGCAAATCCTCATGTCACATGTCTTGTCATCTCTGACTTTGAGGGCATGTCCCTAGAATATGAAATCAAAGTCAGATAGGTGTGAGTCGCACTCTGAGACCCGTACCTGCCTCCAGAAAAGTTCCCCAAAAAGAAGGAAAGCGTACCGTGCGTGCACACATTCATTTATGTGGGAGCTCCGAAAAAAGCTGAGCAAGTCTCATAGAAATGAATGGAGAGCAGACTGCACAAGCGCGGCCACCACTCTATTCACTTCTATGAGACTGAAGGAGACAGCTGAACCAGCGCTTAGCTATCTTTGGCAGTCCCACAAAAATTAGTGGAGGGTGGCTACACATAAGCGGCTGCTCTCCACTCATTTTGGGGGTCCCGTTCTCGAGATTGGTATGGGTCCCAGAGGTGGGATCCACACCTATCTGACATTGTTGGCATAACCTAGTGATACCCCTCCAATGTCTAAGATGAAACTTCCCCTTTAAGGTCCAATGTAGGCTGGTCATTAAGGGGTTAAAGGGGTTATCTGAGATCAACTTATCTATTTTTAGCATTAACCTTACGTGACTGTTACTACAAATAAATTAACTTTCTGGTTAAATTGCATTAAAAGAAATCATCCTGTACTCCACTGGAGCTTGGTCTCAGGTTAGCAGGTTATCCTTGGCTATTAGCTGTGCTCCATACTGTGCCGAGGATTAAGGGGCCATGTTTTTTTAACAAGTAGCAGCAAGTCATTCAATGGTTATTCATTTGGATTGACATGCCATGGATAAAATTATCCCAGACAACCCCCTCAAGATGTTTCCCAGGCTGATTTTGGGAAAATACTGCAATAAGTCATTAGTTGACTTTTACTGCAATCTTTAAAGGGGTTCTGCAGTTTGTTTAAACTGATGATCTATCCTATGGATAGATCATCAGCATCTGATCGGCGGGGGTGGGACCCCCGCCGATCAGCTGTTTGAGAAGGCAGCAGTGCTCCAGGAGCGCCGCGGCCTTCTCACTGTTTACCGCTGGCTCAGTGATGTCACGACTAGTATCACTGACCTGGGCGGGGCTAAGCTCCATTTAAGTGAAAAGAGCTTAGCCCCGCCCAGGTCAGTGATACTAGTCGTGACGTCACTGGGCCTGCGGTAAACAGTGAGAAGGCCGCAGCACTCATGGAGCGCCGCTGCCTTCTCAAACAGCTGATCGGCAGGAGTCCCGGGGGTCGGACCCCTGCTGATCAGATGCTAATGATCTATCCAGAGGATAGATCAATAGTTTAAAAAAACTGCAGAACCCCTTTAAGGAAAAAACGAGATAAGCCCAATCTTAGTTCTCTGTATACCACACACAATAGTTGTTGCTTTTATGCTTTTATAAAATCTGATTGCTCAGATATAAGATCCCCTATCTCGTTGCCACATTCACTACCTATTTTGAAAACTCTTAAGACATGAGTTCTGATCTTCTGCTGCTTCATGTGCACTCCTTCCCTTTTTTCCAGTTGCTCTGCGAACAGGTGTCCGTTCACCAGGTTGGCGTGGAAAAACTTAAGAAGGCTGCAGAAGGAATTCTCAATACGAAAGTGGGACTATTGCTAAACAAAGATGAAATCCAGAAGCCGCTTGGTACCTAATCTAGTTTTGTATTTCTTTATTATCGGGATTAATCGTGATGAAGTTACTTATGGTCGGTTGCATAGGTAGAAGGACAGGACCTCAATACCAAATACGGTAGATAGGAGATAAATCTCTAGGCCTTCTTTCAGTTTTTGCAATCACTGCAGTATGTCTTGTGGTACGGTATTGGCGAATTTCTCACCCATGTAAATGTCCTCTGATTTACGGTGTACTGTAGTAGTGGCCTTACAATGGATATGTCTTGTGACTTCATATAGATGTGTACATATAAGGGCTTGTTCACATCTGCATTGGATGCTGTGTTCCAGACCTCCATCATACAGCATGTTAAAAGTGCAGACCCAAATGGAAACCAAACAGATCCCATTATGGTTAGTGGGGTCTATTTGGTGCTGTTCAGTTAGGTTCTGGATTATATAAGAGACCACACATTCCATTACTTAATATAGTTGGTCGTCTTTTAACCTTTTTTTTGGGGCTTTCCTGTATCATTGTAGCCCTAAACTGTGCCACATATTTAGGCCTCTTTCACACTAGCGTGTGCGCCCCGTTGCCACTTGAATGGGTCCGCGATCCAGCCGTTCCGCAAAAAGATAGGACATGTTCTATCTCTTTGCGGAATGGAAGTACGGGACGAAACCCCACGGAAGCACTCTGTAGTGCTTCCGTAGGGTTCCGTTCCGCACCATTCCGCATTTCCGAATTTGCGGACCCATTCAAGTGAATGGGTCCGCATCCGTGATGCGGAATGCCCACGGAACGGCACCCGTATATTGCGGATCCGCAAATGCGGTCCGCCATATGGCAATGGGGCACACATGCCAGTGTGAAAGAGGCCTTAAAGGGATGTCTCACTTCAGCAAATAGCATTTATCATGTATGTAAAGTTAATACAAGGCACTTACTAATGTATTGTTATTATCCATATCGCCTCCTCTGCTGGCTGGATTCATTTTTTCATCGCATTATACACTTCTAGTTTGCATGGTTATGACCACCCTGCAATCCAGCATCGGTGGTCGTGCTTGCACAACAATAGGAAAAAGCGCCAGGTCATGTGCACTCCCGTGATCCTGGTCACCAGAGAAGCCAGCGCTTTTTCCTGTAGTGTGCAAGCACGACCACCTCTGCTGGATTGCAGGGTGGCTGTAACCATGGAAACGAGAAGTGTATAATGTGATGGATATCTAAATCAAGCCAGCAAAGGAGGCAATATGGACAACCACAACACATTAGTAAGTGCCTTGTGTTAAAGGGGTTCTCTGGCCCCTACTTGAAAATTGGCCATCTTAATAACCTGTAGAGGGAAGGTTATTACACCAATACTTACCCTCCACAGCGCAGCCCTTCCTATGATCCTCCTCACGTGACCGCTCCTGAAGCGTTTTAAAGTCTTCCGGTCCAGCGCCATCTTTTTCTTTTCCTACCCGAGGCAGGAGACGGAACGTCATCACTGACGTCTCAGCCTCCTGCCAGCCTTCCTCTTTCCTGTCGCTTGCACACTACTGCGCATGCGCCAGGACCGCCGGCCATCTTCTGAGTGTACAGGCTTCTATGTACTGACTCCTGCACAGCTCGATGTAAGAGCTGTACATGAGTGACAGCATAGCAATCAGCCACAGAGGCTGATCACTATGCTGTGGAGGTCATTGGGGGAGCTGTGGATGTCATTAGGGGCACTATGGATGGCACATGGGCATTTTGGGGGCACTGTGTGTGGATAGCACATGGGGGCTCTTTGGGGGCACAGCGGAAGTCATTAGGGGCACTATGGATGGCACATGGGCACTTTGGGGGCACTGTGGATGTCATTAGGGGTACTGTGGATGGTACATGGGGCACTGGATGTCATAAGGGACACTGTGGATGGCACATGGGGGCACTGTGGATGTCATTAGGGTACTGTGGATGGAATATGGGACAGTGTAAATGGCACATGGGGCACTGTGGATGGCACATGGAGGCACTGTGGATGTCATTAGGGGCACTGGGGATGGCATTGGGGGTACTTTGGATATCACTGTTATGGGGGCTCTCTAGATGTCACTGTTATAGGGGAATGTGGATGTCACTGTTATGGGGATGCTATGGATGTCACTGTTATGGGGGCCTGTGGATGTCACTATTATGGGGACACTGTGGATGTCACTGTTAAGGGGACACTGTGGATGTCACTCTTATGGGGGCACTGTGGATGTCACTATTATGGGGACACTGTGGATGTCACTGTTAAGGGGACACTGTGGATGTCACTGTTATGGGGGCACTGTGGACGTCACTGGTATGAGGACACTGTGGATTTTACTGTTATGGGGGCACTGTGGATATCCTGTTATGGGGGTGCTCTAGATGTCACTGTTATGGGGGCTCTGTGGGTGACACTGTTATGGCGGCTCAGTATTAGTGATAAGGATCATGCAAATGATCGGCCCAGGAATCCATGCCTCAGTCCATGTGTCAGCCACAATTTCCAGACCAACCTCGGCTCCCCTGACCAGATAAGAGACTGGCTGTATCATACATTACTGTCATATCGTCAGTTCGGTCAGGAGAGTGAGGTCGACCTGGGAGATGCGGCGACACACGGACCGTATTTCCCAGGCTGATCATGGTCTTATCTCACGTGTATCACATATGATGGCCCAAGATAAACCCTTCAGCAGCCAGGACCAAAAAAGATAAAATTAGGCCTCATGCACAGGACCGTATCCGTTCTGCTCTCTCCAAGTAGCAGATCTGCTAAATAAGGATACTGCCTGTGTGAGATGTGCATTTTTTTCCAGAGCCATTGAGTTCTATGTGTTTTAGATCTGCATTATGAGGGCCAGAATAAAACATGTTCTATCTTTTGCTGTACTGATATATGGATGTGGAAAGCACACTGATGAAGTCAATGTGTTTTCCACCTCCGTATGTCAGTTCTTCAAAAGATAGAACATGTCTTATTCTGGTCCTCATAATGCAGACCTGAAATCCATAGAAATCAATGGGACTGCAAAAAAATGTATAAAATGCGGACATGGACAGTATCCTTATTTAGCGGATCTGCGTCTCGCAGACTGACAAAATGGATACGGTCGTGTGCATAAGGGTTTAGATACACAGCTCAGCAGGTAAGATCATACAAAATGGGATTAGATACGAAGCTCAGCAGGCTGTATCATAGAAGATGGGATTAGATACACACTTCAGCACGCAGTATCGCACACAACAGGCTGTGTATCGGGCACAAACACAGGATAGGATTAGATACAGATGTGATTGGATATGCTGTGTATTACACTCTGGAGATGGTGAGGGAAGAGCCTGCAGACGGTCAGTGATAGGATTAGATACACAGCTCAGCAGGCTGTATCACACAGGATAGGATTAGATACAGATGTGTTTGGATATGCTGTGTATTACACTCTGGAGATGGTAAGGGAAGAGCCTGTGGATGGTCAGTGATGGGATTAGATACACAGCTCAGCAGGCTGTATCACACAGGATAGGATTAGATACAGATGTGTTTGGATATGCTGTGTATTACACTCTGGAGATGGTGAGGGAAGAGCCTGTGGATGGTCAGTGATGGGATTAGATACACAGCTCAGCAGGCTGTATCACACAGGATAGGATTAGATACAGATGTGTTTGGATATGCTGTGTATTACACTCTGGAGATGGTGAGGGAAGATCCTGTGGACGGTCAGTGAAGGGATTAGATACACAGCTCAGCAGGCTGTATCACACAGGATAGGATTAGATACAGATGTGTTTGGATATGCTGTGTATTACACTCTGGAGATGGTAAGGGAAGAGCCTGTGGATGGTCAGTGATGGGATTAGATACACAGCTCAGCAGGCTGTATCACACAGGATAGGATTAGATACAGATGTGTTTGGATATGCTGTGTATTACACTCTGGAGATGGTGAGGGAAGAGCCTGTGGATGGTCAGTGATGGGATTAGATACACAGCTCAGCCGGCTGTATCACACAGGATAGGATTAGATACAGATGTGTTTGGATATGCTGTGTATTACACTCTGGAGATGGTGAGGGAAGATCCTGTGGACGGTCAGTGAAGGGATTAGATACACAGCTCAGCAGGCTGTATCACACAGGATAGGATTAGATACAGATGTGTTTGTATATAGTGTGTTTATCACACTCTGGAGATGGTGAGGGAAGAGCCTGTGGATGGTCAGTGATGGGATTAGATACACAGCTCAGCCGGCTGTATCACACAGGATAGGATTAGATACAGATGTGTTTGTATATGATGTGTTTATCACACTCTGGAGATGGTGAGGGAAGAGCCTGTGGACGGTCAGTGATGGGATTAGATACACAGCTCAGCCGGCTGTATCACACAGGATAGGATTAGATACAGATGTGTTTGTATATGATGTGTTTATCACACTCTGGAGATGGTGAGGGAAGAGCCTGTGGATGGTCAGTGATGGGATTAGATACACAGCTCAGCAGGCTGTATCACACAGGATAGGATTAGATACAGATGTGTTTGTATATGATGTGTTTATCACACTCTGGAGATGGTGAGGGAAGAGCCTGTGGATGGTCAGTGATGGGATTAGATACACAGCTCAGCAGGCTGTATCACACAGGATAGGATTAGATACACATGAGGGAAGAGCCTGCAGACGGTCAGTAATGGGATTTAGACACTGGGTCAGAAGTAGATTCATGTCTGGGTGTAGTAACATGGACACAGGAGTTATAGATGGAGTAGCTGCTGCAGGCAGAGTAGAGTGGGGGGCGTGGCCAGCCTGTGACTCATCTCTGTACAGTGCAGCCAGGCTTGTGTATCAATAAAGTTATGTATTCAACAAAACAAGAAGGGGAGAAAGTAAACAGATCTGCCAGGATAATCTCATGTCTTCCAGGGAGGAAGGAAAGCTCAGACATGAAAAACAGGTATTGGGGGCTTATGTACGGATGGTGAGGGGTGTTAGGAGCACATAAAAAGAGTTAGGATTTTGGGACCGGACAACCTCTTTAACTTAATGATAAATCCCACTTGCTGAAGTGAGACAACCCCTTTAAGATTATGTTCTAAAATAGATGTAAAGAGGAGGTAATAGAGCTGAATAATCTTTTTTTCTCTCTTTATGCACGTTACAATTTTATTTGCTTTGGCAGCAGCACCTTTATGTCATTGAAAGTGTTAATTATGTGTATTTAATTATATTTCTAACCATTAGTTCCATTTGTTTCCTAGATAGTGAGCTAGGATTTTCCCATTGATGGAGGATAACTGGGGTATTATTTTGTCAGGTCATTATTTTATACTGTATCTAGATCTCCTAGCTAGATGACCACCCCTCAGCTTTTATATCATATGTATTCTTAGTTTCTGTAGTCAGCTGGGATTTTCACTTTAAATATAAGATTAGTATACGGTACATTAAACCTGCTTTTTGTAAATATTGGTTCTGGAGTATGGTCTAGCCATTTTTCAACATACTTTTTGATTATTTGACTCACTAACACTATTCTAAATGACTTGTTGCAGATGACATAGTGGGACGATGCGATGATTTATCTCAGTCTGTGAGTGACTGGAATGAAAAGCTGCAGATAACTCTGACTCGATCACTAAGTGTTCAGGATGGACTGGATGAAATGTTTGACTGGATGCAAAGTGTTGAAAGGGACTTAAAAGAGCATCAACAAGTGCCATTAAATTCGTCCTCAATTCAGGAAATGATCTCAAAAAATAATGTAAGTTTGTATCCAGACTGCACATTGTCTTCTAGGCACCAACTATGTATAGTGAAACCTATCTTATTGTTAGTGCTTCTGTGCCTAATATTAAAAAGGGGTCATGAATAGTGTTGAGCGAACTTGTGTTTTAAGGTCTGCGTCCAAAGTTCGGGTTCTGGTTACCGAAGAATCCCGTTATGGATTCCGCTACCACGGACCATAACGGAGTTTGGAATCCATAACGGGATTCTTCGGTAACCAGAACCCGAACTTTGGACGCAGACCTTAAAACACAAGTTCGCTCAACACTACTCATGAATAGTCACTAAAATATTCATAGCATTTAACTTGTGTTCCCTGATACTCATTTCTGCAAGAAACTGCAATTACCTAAGTGGAAGTATAGGTTATTTTAGATGCTGGAAGAATATTGCAATAGATTTTTTTCCGTCCAGGGCTCTCACAAGCGGTCCAAAACGGATCAGTTTTGCCCTAGTGCATTCTGAATGGAAAAGGATCCGCTCAGAATGCATCAGTTTGCCTCCATTCTGCTTTGCAGGCGGACACCGCTGCTTGCAGCATTTTGGTGTCCGTCTGACGAAACTGAGGCAAACAGATCCATTCTTACACACAATGTAAGTCAATAGGGACGGATCCATTTTCTAGGACACAATCTGGCACAATAGAAAACTGATTCGTCCTCCATTGACTTTCAAAGGTGTTCAAGCCGGATCAGTTTTGGCTATGTTATAGATAATACAAACGGATCCACTCTGAACGGATGCAGACGGTTGTATTATCTGAACGGATCCGTCTATGCGGATCCATGACGGATCTGCACCAAACGCGAGTGTAAAAGTAGCCTTACTTACTGCTTACAGTAGAAGTCAACCTACTCTGTTTTGTAGCATTCGCCTTGTGTTTTTCAGGATGGTAGATTTCTTTATATTACGTTTGGAGCCTAGTTATATATACACCCAACATAAAGCAAGGTATCCCGCTATACAGGCATAAAATAGGATACGTCACTCCACATGTCCCAACTCACTTCTAAGCATCTTCCACTATGGCATCATACTAAGTTTGACCAGGAGCGGACAAATAAACTCTTCCAAGAGTGGAGAGACAAAAAGATTCTCCCAGCTCAACACATGCTACATGATCTAGATCCCAGGTGGTTAAGTTGTCAGGAAGTAATAGACAAGTATAACTTGAGTCATTTTCAGAATATTCAATAGGTTCGGAAATTTGTGAACAATCGCCTTTCTGATGTTTCCAACAAGGTGGTTCAGAACAACCTGGACAAAATAATAATGCGGGGGTCGGGACCTTGGTTAGTGTCCTTTCTGTATTATCAGGTTAGAGAAGTGTTAGGGGATATATCGCCATCTCAGTGTTTCAAACCTTGGGTTAGACTTTTGAGTGACCAGGATGCTGGAGATAAGATTTTGAAGGGGTGGATGGCGGTCATGAGATCGGCTCTTAATGAGACATGGAACACACAGTGCCATCTATACCCCCTGCTCAAAGAAGGCCAGAGAAGCTAACCAGTTGTCCGAAACTCCTCACACAGATTTGTTTCAAGGGCTGTGGAGCTATGCACATTCCCCGAAATTGTGGAAACAGATAGAGCAAGTAATCAAGGATATTAGGTATAAATATTCTTTGCATCCCATGACTTATTTCATTACTGAGAGGTCGGAAGAGGAGAAAAACGGAAAAACACTTTACCTGTCCTTTTCCTTTCCATTTATCTAGTAACCAAATGTTGCCTGTTACAATGTTGGTTTCAATCTACTGGGCAGTCTAGGGCTGAGGTCCTGGACCAAGTAAAGGGTCTAATGGCTTTGGAGGGGCAGGAGACACTCATTGTTGATTGTGAGCCTGATTGTTATCTGTTCATAGCGTATTCTGATGTTTTGTTGGTAGTCCAAACTTTCATTTCTGATTACTTTTTCAAGATGCTTGAGCAAGATATTGTAAGTCGCCAGAGCAGCATCAGTGCGATGAATGAAAAAGTGAAGAAATTCATGGAGACTGCAGATCCATCCTCTGCTTCATCTCTGCAAGGAAAGATGAATGACCTGTCTGAGCGCTTCTCTAAAGCCACTGAACAAACAAGGGCACGAACTGAGAAGATGGAAGATTTGAAGACTAAAGTTGAACAGTTTGAGGATCTCTCTGGCAAAGTACAGTCGTTCTTAGACAAAAAACTAAAAGCACTGAACGAGGTAGATGGGCCTGGAAAAGATGTGACTGAGCTATCTCAGTTTATGCAGGTACTGAATTCATTGCATGCAACCTCTGAGAGTGTTTTATAGGCCCCATGATGTCTTTCATTGACTGGCTTCTGACATGTGGGATACACTCGCTGATATGGTTATAGAGAAAAGATCATTAGTGAATAATAGGGTAATAGGGTAGCACTTTAAAGGGACTCTGTCACCACTTTCTAACCCCCCCTTTTAAAAGTATTGTTATCTCCATGGCGCCCCTGTGATTACAAAGGTGTTGTTAGAAGATAAATTCGCCGTCTCCTTTTGATAAAAATAGCTTTTATCTAACCTGTCAATCTTCTTGATAAGGTGCCCAGGGCGTTTCTGTTGGTCTCAAGCTGCCGCCCGCCGCCGCCGTTGGTGCCCAGCTCCTCCCCTGATGCTTTCAGCGCCGCCTGAATGTAATGAAATACGCCTCCGACTCTCGCTCAGTGCCCCCTCCTCCTTTTCAAAGATCCCGCGCGTGCGCACAGGCCTGTGCCTGATGCGCCCGTGCGGACATTTACAATCAGCCTCATTGAGCGAAGTGCGCATGCGCGCACTTCGCTCAACCTCCTCATCAGACGAGCACTGCAGCCAGCCACTCAGAGCCTGCCAAGCGCTGTATGGAGCAGCACGCAAAGACATACAGAGGACTATATTATATCCCCCTTTTCTACACTCCAGAATTTTGAGGTAAAAACAAGATTGATAACAATATAAATTGCTATTGTATTCTATTGAAATGAAACATATATAGATCGATATATATATATATATATATATACATACACATACACTCAACTCTCAGGGGGCAAAATACATAACTGGGTGTGTAGTGTGTGTGTGTGTGTATATATATATATATCTCAATGTAAATTTCCTTCTTGGCCACAATTACTCTATAAATATATATATATATATATATTACACACATACCATCCAGGGGTGCAATATACATAAGTGGGTGTGTATAAATATATATATATATATATATTTATATATATATCAGTATAACTTTCAAGCATGGGCGCGGTGACTGTATATAAATATATATACTCAGATACTGCCCAGGGGGCAATATACAAACGTGGTTGTGTGTGTATATATATATATATATATATATATATCGATCTATATATGTTTCATTTCAATAGAATACAATAGCAATTTATATTGTTATCAATCTTGTTTTTACCTCAAAATTCTGGAGTGTAGAAAAGGGGGATATAATATAGTCCTCTGTATGTCTTT
The DNA here is from genome assembly GCF_905171765.1 of Bufo bufo. Classification (NCBI taxonomy): domain Eukaryota; kingdom Metazoa; phylum Chordata; class Amphibia; order Anura; family Bufonidae; genus Bufo; species Bufo bufo. Next base: position 270,069,285 of record NC_053392.1, on the reverse strand, counting down.
GCGTGCTGCTCCATACAGCGCTTGGCAGGCTCTGAGTGGCTGGCTGCAGTGCTCGTCTGATGAGGAGGTTGAGCGAAGTGCGCGCATGCGCACTTCGCTCAATGAGGCTGATTGTAAATGTCCGCACGGGCGCATCAGGCACAGGCCTGTGCGCACGCGCGGGATCTTTGAAAAGGAGGAGGGGGCACTGAGCGAGAGTCGGAGGCGTATTTCATTACATTCAGGCGGCGCTGAAAGCATCAGGGGAGGAGCTGGGCACCAACGGCGGCGGCGGCGGCGGCGGCGGGCGGCAGCTTGAGACCAACAGAAACGCCCTGGGCACCTTATCAAGAAGATTGACAGGTTAGATAAAAGCTATTTTTATCAAAAGGAGACGGCGAATTTATCTTCTAACAACACCTTTGTAATCACAGGGGCGCCATGGAGATAACAATACTTTTAAAAGGGGGGGTTAGAAAGTGGTGACAGAGTCCCTTTAAACTCTATCTTTCAGTCTTCAGCACCCATTCATTTAGGATTTCATCTTTCTGGGCTGTTGGTGCACAAGACAATAAAATCTATGCCAGCTCCTAGCCTGCGTAAATTTGAGCTATAATTTCCATCAGTTTGTGCTGTAAATGATAGTAAATTGTCAATCTGCAGAAGACCACATCCCCTCTGTTAAGCCCCATCCGCTTCTAGCAAAAGTGGCAAAAGCCATGTAAAAATTAAAAAACTTACACTTTGTGCAAAATGTGGCCTGTGCAGATATTTACAACTTTTTGATGCTAGTTTTCTGATGTACTACTTGGCACAGAAAATTTTTCCACAATGTATATAAAATTATTAATTAATATATATATATATATATTTTTTTTTAAAGTAAAGTGTGTTTAAAGGGGTCGTGCAGTTTCAGGAGGAAAGGGGACCAAACTGGGGATCCTCATGCAGTGGCTTCAGGGGTCCGTTGTCAGTGTGACGTCACTGCTGCAGCTGGATAAGTAGATCGCAGATAGATAGATAGATAGATCACTCAGATCCCGGACAGGAAATAATCACTTCTTTATTGCAGGTGGATCACCTGTGTTTTCTAGTTTCCCCTTTAAAGGAGTATTTACTGATAGTAGGCAATGGTAGGCTCCCTGCAGTTATGCCTTCTTGGGAAAACCATTTTAAGGGAAATTGAGAGCAATGAGAACTGTTATGCAAGTATCATTTTGGTTTGAATAAAAAAAATTTTTTTTGTCTCATTGGCATAGTGAAGTCAATTAAACAGTATATCTGACAACTCGATCTCATAAATCTTTTCAGCAACAATTCTGACTTCTTGCTTTTTTATATTATTCTATGACAGGAAACTAGCAAGGAGATATTGGAGCAGAAAAAGAGCGTAGAAGATTTACACAAACTTGTTGATGAGTTATGTGTGTATGCGCTTCCTGGAGACAAATCTCTGGTTTTAGAAAAAGTAAACTCTATTTTAAAACAGTTTCAGGATCTTGAAGAGACTGTTAAAGCAAAGTAAGTGCAAGCATGTCATAAGTATTACTGTTAAATGCATTGACAAATACACATTTTCATAGGATAGGTCATCAATATCAGATTGGCGGCGGTCTGACACCCGGCACCCACACCGACCAGCTGGTTGAAGAGAAGATGCGCACCGTGCCAGCGCTGCCTTCTCTTCATTGTTTGCATGTTCGCCATCATAACGGCAGCGGTGAGCAGGTTTCATTACAAGATCCGTCCCATTCACTTCAATGGGACAGCTCTTCCTATACACTTGAATAGGAAGGAGCCGTCCCATAGAATTGAATGGGATGGCTTCTAGTAATTACACCTGCTCACTACTGCTGTTGCAATGGCGAACGGGTAAACAATGAAAAGAAGGCAGTGCTCGTACGGCACGCACCTTCTCTTCAACCAGCTGATCGGCGGGGGTGCTGGGTGTCGGACCTCTGCCGATCTGATATTGATGACCTATGCTACCCACCTCTTTAACCTATCATTGGCCACTGGTGTCTTCCCTTCCTCTTTTAAACATACTACCATCACACCTATGCTCAGGAAGCCTTTCCTGGACCCATCATCTTTATCTAACTATTGTGCCATGTCACTACTCCCATTCGCATAAAAACTCCTAGAACAATATGTCCATCTTGAACTGTCTTCCCACCTCACCTCCCATTCACTTATTGATCCACTACTATCTGGCTTCCGACCCAGTCACTCCACCGAAAGCGTTCTAACCAAAGTTGCCAGTGATCTACCAGCCAAAGCTAAATGTCATTACTCTGTACTTCTCCTTCTTGACCTTTTCTCTGTCTTTGGCATAGTCGATCACTCACTTCTGTTGAAAACCTTCTCTTCCCTCAGCATCAGAGATCTGGCACTCTCCTGGATCTTCTTGTTCCTCACCAACAGAACTTTCAGTGTTTCCCATTCATACACCATCTTTCATGACCTCTCTCTCTTGGTGTTCCCCAAGGTTCTGCGTTTTGCACACAGTGTTTTGCACACAGCCCCATTCACTTCTATGGGGCCAGCGTTGAGTGAAAAATGCAGAATTTAGAACATGCTGCTATTTTCACGCAACGCACAAGTGATGCATGAAAAACAACGCTCATGTACACAGCCCCATTGAAATGCATGGGTCCGGATTTAGTGCGGGCGCAGTGCGTTCGCATCACGCATTGCACCCACGTGGAATACTCGCTCGTCTGCAAGGGCCCTTACAGTTAACAGCACCATGCTTTCTCCAGTCCCATATGTCCACTGCCAAGAGATAACATTTGATTCTGCCTTACCACACATCCAAACCCTTACCTCCACTTGCCACTTTCAACTTAAGAACCTTGCTCGTATTTGCTCCTTCCTCCACCCTGAGTCAACTAAAATGCTAGTGCATGACCCCATCATCTCCTTCCTGGACTACTGCAACATCCTCCTTTGTGGCCTCCCATCTAACACTCCTCCAGTCTGTCCTCAACTTTTCTCCACTGCCCAGTTAATCCACCTCTCCCCTTGTTTCTTCTCTGCCGCTCCCCTTTGCCAGTCTCTTCACTGGCTCCTCATTGCCCAGCGCATTCAGTTCAAGATACAGGGAGTGCAGAATTATTAGGCAAGTTGTATTTTTGAGGATTAATTTTATTATTGAACAACAACCATGTTCTCAATGAACCCAAAAAACTCATTAATATCAAAGCTGAATATTTTTGGAAGTAGTTTTTAGTTTGTTTTTAGTTTTAGCTATTTTAGGGGGATATCTGTGTGTGCAGGTGACTATTACTGTGCATAATTATTAGGCAACTTAACAAAAAACAAATATATACCCATTTCAATTATTTATTTTTACCAGTGAAACCAATATAACATCTCAACATTCACAAATATACATTTCTGACATTCGAAAACAAAACAAAAACAAATCGGTGACCAATATAGCCACCTTTCTTTGCAAGGACACTCAAAAGCCTGCCATCCATGGATTCTGTCAGTGTTTTGATCTGTTCACCATCAACATTGCGTGCAGCAGCAACCACAGCCTCCCAGACACTGTTCAGAGAGGTGTACTGTTTTCCCTCCTTGTAAATCTCACATTTGATGATGGACCACAGGTTCTCAATGGGGTTCAGATCAGGTGAACAAGGAGGCCATGTCATAAGATTTTCTTCTTTTATACCCTTTCTTGCCAGCCACGCTGTGGAGTACTTGGACGCGTGTGATGGAGCATTGTCCTGCATGAAAATCATGTTTTTATTGAAGGATGCAGACTTCTTCCTGTACCACTGCTTGAAGAAGGTGTCTTCCAGAAACTGGCAGTAGGACTGGGAGTTGAGCTTGACTCCATCCTCAACCCGAAAAGGCCCCACAAGCTCATCTTTAATGATACCAGCCCAAACCAGTACTCCACCTCCACCTTGCTGGCGTCTGAGTCGGACTGGAGCTCTCTGCCCTTTACCAATCCAGCCACGGGCCCATCCATCTGGCCCATCGAGACTCACTCTCATTTCATCAGTCCATAAAACCTTAGAAAAATCAGTCTTGAGATATTTCTTGGCCCAGTCTTGACGTTTCAGCTTGTGTGTCTTGTTCAGTGGTGGTCGTCTTTCAGCCTTTCTTACCTTGGCCATGTCTCTGAGTATTGCACACCTTGTGCTTTTGGGCACTCCAGTGATGTTGCAGCTCTGAAATATGGCCAAACTGGTGGCAAGTGGCATCTTGGCAGCTGCACGCTTCACTTTTCTCAGTTCATGGGCAGTTATTTTGCGCCTTGGTTTTTCCACACGCTTCTTGCGACCCTGTTGACTATTTTGAATGAAACGCTTGATTGTTCGATGATCACGCTTCAGAAGCTTTGCAATTTTAAGAGTGCTGCATCCCTCTGCAAGATATCTCACTATTTTTGACTTTTCTGAGCCTGTCAAGTCCTTCTTTTGACCCATTTTGCCAAAGGAAAGGAAGTTGCCTAATAATTATGCACACCTAATATAGGGTGTTGATGTCATTAGACCACACCCCTTCTCATTACAGAGATGCACATCACCTAATATGCTTAATTGGTAGTAGGCTTTCGAGCCTATACAGCTTGAAGTAAGACAACATGCATAAAGAGGATGATGTGGTCAAAATACTCATTTGCCTAATAATTCTGCACGCAGTGTACTAACAACTACATCTAAGACCGTACACAATATGTCCCCTCCTTACACCTCTGACCTGCTTTCCCAATATACTCGTACACGTAATCTCTGATCCTCACAAGACTTCCTTTTTCTCCACTTGTCTGTTCCTTACACAATTGCCTACAAGATTTCTCTTGTGCATCACCCATACGCTGGAACTTGCTATCCCAGCACATCAGACTCTCCCCAGCACCCAAACCTTCAAAAGCTACATGGAAACCCTCCTGTTCAGGAAAAACTACCACCTACAATAAGCATGCTGCCACCACACGGCCAGATAAGCAGCTTTTCCCTCACATACTGTATCTTTACCCTGTCCCTTGTAGATTGTAAGCTGGCAGGGTCCTCTCTCCTTTGTACCAATCTGTTACGAAGTTCATGCACATTGTACTTGGGTTGTTTTATATGGTGTATGTATATCCCCCCGTTAGATGTACAGCACTGTGGAATTAATGACACTTTCAAATAAATAATAATATAGGAGCCTTATGAATATGAGTACTTGGGCATCATGTGAAAAAACAAGCTACAGTAGATTGAGAAGTTAGCATTTAAGCCCCTTGCAGACGAGCGTGCATTGCGACAAACCCGCGCGAGTAGGAACGCAATTGCAGTCAGTTTTGACTGCGATTGCGTTCTGATGTTCAGTTTTTATCGCGCGGGTGCAATGTGTTTTGCACGCGTGTGATAAAAAACTGACTGTGGTACCCAGACCTGAACTTCTTCACAGAAGTTCAGGTTTGGGTTAGTTGTAGTGTAGATTGTATTATTTCCCCTTATAACATGGTTATAAGGGAAAATAATAGCATTCTGAATACAGAATGCATAGTGCAATAGGGCTGGAGGGGTTAAAAAAAAATAAAAAATTATTTAACTCACCTTAATCCACTTGTTCGCGCAGCCGGCATCTCTTCTGTCTTGTTCTGTGAGGAATAGGACCTTTGATGACGCCACTATGCTCATCACATGGTCCGTCACATGATGGATCATGTGACGGACCATGTGATGAACGTAGTGACGTCATCAAAGGTCCTATTCTTCACAAAAGAAGACAGAAGAGAAGCCGGGCTGCGCGAATAAGTGGATTAAGGTGAGTTAAATTATTTTTATTTATTTTTTTAACCCCTCCAGCCCTATTGTACTATGCATTCTGTATTCAGAATGCTATCATTTTCCCTTATAACCATGTTATAAGGGAAAATAATAATGATCGGATCCCCATCCCGATCGTCACCTAGCAACTGTGCGTGAAAATCGCACTGCATCCGCACTTGCTTGCGGATGCTTGGAATTTTCACGCAACCCCATTCATTTCTATGGGGCCTGCGTTACGTGAAAAACGCACAAAGAGGAGCATGCTGCGATTTTCACGCAACGCACAAGTGATGCGTGAAAATCACCGCTCATGTGCACAGCCCCATAGAAATGAATGGGTCCGGATTCAGTGCGGGTGCAATGCGTTCACCTCACGCATTGCACCCGCGCGGAAATCTCGCCCGTGTGAAAGGGGCCTTAGTCTTGATTATTCGAGATTGACTAATGAGTTAAATTGCCTTGGAAACATTAATTGAACTGTAGTTCCAATTCTCTCATTGGTAACATACATACCAAGTATCATTTGATATCTGATTGGTTGGTGGGTTTTAAAACTTAGCGCCATTACCCACTTAGATATGAGTAAGAGTAATTTGTTAGCTGTTTGTAATGCCAGCATGATTTTAAGTTGAAGAAATACGGACTGATCAGGTGTGGACCAGAGCTGTGCACGCCCGATCAGTTCAGGGACCCGACTGTGACTGACAGCCTGGCTCCTGCTGTATCTGCTGGCATTGCTGTAAAAGCTGATGCTGGTGGGATTAACCCCTTCTATACCATGGTCAGCACTGACCACGTATTGTAATGCATTCCAGAGGAGAGCAGACCCCCAAAAGTTGAAGTCCCACAGTGGGACAAAAAGAAAAAGGAAAAAAAGTGTTTTACATAAAAAAAATGTGGCCTTTTCCCATAATTAAGTCATAAAAAATAGGAAAAGAAGAAAAATAGGCATATTTGGTATCGCCATGTCCGTATCAACCAGCTCTATAGAAATATCACATGATCCACCCCGTGAGGTGGAGGCTGTATAAATAAATAAATAAAAACGTGCCAAAACCGTCATCTTATCCCTCAAAAAAATTAGCCCCACCTCAATCGCTGGAAAAAATGGCTAGAAAATTAGAAAATGGAAACAAAAACAAGATTTTTTTTCTTTACAAAAATGATTTTACTGTGTAAAACTTAACAATAAAATAGACATATTATTGCTCTATAAAAATATCACATGATCTACCCCATCAGGTAAACTCTGCAAATGCATAATATTGAGTGATCAAAAAGTCACCCTGAACGGTACCAATTAAAACATCACCTCATCCTGCAATGAGCACCCACATAAGACAATCGGCCCAAAAAAAATAATAATAATGGCCTTCAGAAATTGGTGATGCAAAAACATGTTTTTTCTTTATAAAAATGCATTGTGAAAAAGTAGTAAAACACTAAAAAAATATATATAAACTTGATATCTCTGTAATCGTACTTACCAGAAGAATAAAGATAACATGTTGTTTTTCCCCTATACGATGTACGCCACAACAACAGTACCCAAAAAGCAATTACAGAATTGCTTCCTTTCCTTTTCCTGCTTCCCAAAAAGCAAAATAAAAAGTGATCCAAAAATTATATGTGCCCCAAAATAGAACCAATGATAATGGCAACTCATCCCACAAAAAATAAGTCATTACACAGAGAAAAATGTATGGTTGTCAGAAAATACCTATACTGGTACCCCAGAGACTGTGCAATACCAACATGGTGCCTGTAAAACAATCCATTAAAATCTTCGCTGCAAAAGCCATATGGAGCTCCTTCTCTTCTGAGTCCTGCAGTGTTCCCTTATAGCAATTTACGACCACATATGGGGTGTATTCAGGAGAAAATGGGTAACAAATTATGGGTTGCTTTTTCTTCGGGTACTCCTTATGAAAATGAAAAATTTGGGGCTAAAGCAACATTTTATTGGAAGAAATGAAATTTCGCAGCCAAGTATTTCTAAATTCCGTAAAAGCCTCTGGGGTCAAGGCGCACAGTACACCCCTTACTAAATTCCCTGAGGATGTAGTTTCCAAAATGGGGTCGCTTTTTGGGGTTTCCACTGTAGGGGTACATCAGGGTCTCTTAAAATACAACATGGTGCCCAAAAACCATTCTAGCAAAATCTGCCTTCCAAAAACCATATGGCGCTCCTTCCCTTCCTACCACTGCCACGTGCCTATAGAGCACTTTACCACCACATATGGGGTGTTTCTGTTAACTGCAGAATCCGAGTAATACATATTGAGGTTTATTTTACTGTTAACCCTTGCTGTGTTGCAAGAAAAAAATGATTAACATAAACAATCTGCAAAAAATATTGTAGGCTTTAAAATTTCACCTCCATTTCGTTAAATTCTTGTGGAACACCTCGAGGGTTAAGAAAGTTTGTAACATCAGTTTTGAATAATTTAAGGGGTGTAGTATCTAAAATGGGGTCATTTATGGGTGTTTTCTATTATGTAAGCCTCTCATCACTTTATAACTGACTTGCTTTAAAAAATGTTTTTGTTTTATTTTCTTAAATTTTAAAAATTGTTTCTAAAATTCCAAGCCTTCTAACGTCCTAAAGCTAGTCCCCAGGTATGTCCTGCTGGTACTTTTAAAAAACAGAAATAAAGTGATATAGTGTAAATAGATATATAAAATGGAGAAAACCATTTGCTAGACATGACTATAGTACTCTTAGGCCCCTTTCACACGGGCGAGTATTCCGCGCGGATGCGATGCGTGAGTTGAACGCATTGCACCCGCACTGAATCCTGACCTATTCATTTCTATGGGGCTGTGCACACGAGCGGTGATTTTCACGCATCACTTGTGCGTTGCGTGAAAATCGCAGCATGCTCCTCTTTGTGAGTTTTTCACGTAACGCAGGCCCCATAGAAATGAATAGGGTTGCGTGAAAATCGCAAGCATCCGCAAGCAAGTGCGGATGCTTGGTGACGATCGGAATGGGGACCCGATCATTATTATTTTCCCTTATAACATGGTTATAAGGGAAAATAATAGCATTCTTAATAAAGAATGCATAGTACAATAGGGCTGGAGGGGTTAAAAAAATAAATAAAATAATTTAACTCACCTTAATCCACTTGCTCGCGCTGCCCGGCATCTCTTCCTGTGTTCAGGAAAAGGACCTGTGGTGACGTCACTCCGGTCATCACATGATCTTTTACCATGGTGATGGATCATGTGATGGACCATGTAATGACCGGAGTGACGTCACCACAGGTCCTTTTCCTGCACACAGCAAAAAAGAAGACAGAAGAGATGCCGGGCTGCGCGAGCAAGTGGATTAAGGTGAGTTTAATTATTATTATTATTTTTTTAACCCCTCCAGCCCTATTGTACTATGCATTCTGTATTCAGAATGCTATCATTTTCCCTTATAACCATGTTATAAGGGAAAATAATACAATCTACAGAACACCGATCCCAAGTCCGAACTTCTGTGAAGAAGTTCGGGTTTGGGTACCAAACATGCGCGATTTTTGCACTCGCGCGGAAAAATCATGCATGTTCCCGCAACGCACCCGCACATTTTCCTGCAACACCCGTGTGAAAGAGGCCTTAGGGCTGTTTCACACGAGCGGATGCCGTGCGTGGCATCCGCTCTGTGAAGGAGAGCCAAGACCCGATGCAGACTGCAGAGGCACCGTGCCTCTCTGTGATCTCTTTACTACGAAATCATAGTGACAACTGTGATTTCGTAGTAAAGAGGTCACAGAGAGGCACGGAGCATTATCAGTCATGTTAATGCTCCGTGCCTCTGCAGTCTGCATCGGGTCTTGGCACTCTTTCACGGAGCGGATGCCACGCACGGCATCCGCTCGTGTGAAACAGCCCTTAGAGTTGAAAATAAGGCCAGTCAATTTTTGAGAACCATATTGAAATCAATGCTGCCAGCAGTGGTATTGTGCTCATTTGTAGTGTGCCGCGATGGTTTTGCCATTTGCATAGCTGACATTTTGTAATAAGAAATATAATTCATAGTCTGGTGCGGCAGTTCAGTGTGTGACATTTTCTGCCTTACACCGTTTTACAGAATTTATGATGACTCCTCTTGTGCTGTCAGATTAGGGTGATAAAGCACTGCTTCCATCTGTTGGTTTCACTCATGGCGTCTTGTAATTGTATTTTCAGGGAAGAAGATGTGTCATCCTGCCAAGCACAGATGGATTCTTTTCAGTCTTTAGTCCAATCTTTAAAACACTGGTTCACCTTAGTAAATGACAGAATCCCTGCACAAAGGCTCACACCGTGTGTGGACGATCTCTCTAAACAGTTAACAGATATGAAGGTTAGCACTTTGACATTAGTTGGTAAATGGCATTAGGTACATACACCTTGCATGCAATATATCTTTACATTTCTGTATTTGGTACTTTCAGAATTTACAGGAAGAGTGGACACTAAAAGGAAAAGATGTTCAGAAAGTGAACAGCAAGGGGACAGCATTATGTAACCTGATAAATGCTGTGACGTCACCTGCAAAGAATAGAGCATCAATGAAATCAGGTATTCAGTCATGCAGAATCATGTAGTCCATGATGTATAAGTCACTCTGTATAAGAACCGTTCAGAGGACCAGTTGCTGATTAGCTTCAAGTCAAGAGTCCATCATAGAACACTTTCCTCATGGCACTTTTTAACAATACCCTGACCAATGATCTTTCAAGATCTCAAGAAGACCATTGTCAATCATCACTGTGATTGAGAGTGGTGTTTTATAAATGGGAATATGGGAATGGGCCCCCGGTGCTGATCCTTCTGGGGTTTGCTTAGAAGCCCGCTTTATTCTGGTCGAGCAATAATTTGTGAAATATTAGTATGGTACACTGCTGCTCCATAGAAAAACTCTAGTGTAAACTTTCGCATGTAAGACTATGATGATTTTATGTTGGCTTTGATGTTGCTGATGTCTGGTCTTCGCTTTTTACATTATGTGCTCTGTGAATTATAGGTAGGAGCATAGTCAATGGTTCTGTGTCATCAGATGTGAAGGAGAGGTTAACCAACAAAGGTAAGAAAGCTTAATGCAAGCTGACTTTAATATACATTTTGTTAGTATTGTTAGTAAGACAATGAGGGAAATACATATGAATATGCAGTCACACACAATATGGCTGTACTACATTTTGAAACCCTCACTGCTTGCTTTCCATTAAAAGAAAAAAAAAAGAGCACCCAATAAAGCACTTGAGCTCTGTGGCACAAAGCTCTTCTTCTTTCTCCACTAATTATTTAATCATTTATAAAGAACTGTGTTAGCATGTTCTACTATACAGGTGAAACTCGAAAAATTAGAATATGGGGCAAAAGTCCATTTATTTCAGTAATGCAAATTAAAAGGAATTGCATTAATGCAGCTTAAAATTTGAATTTTTGTGTAAAGGTTCAATATTTTAGGCTCAAAGTGTCACACTCTAGTCAGTTAATTAATCCATACCCCCTGAGCAAAGGTACCTCAAAATTGTGGCTTTGGGGTTTCATAAGCTGTAAGCCATAATCATCCAAATTATAACAAATAAAGGCTTGAAATATCTCGCTTTGCATGTAATGAGTCTATCTCATATTTTAGTTTAACCTTTTAAGTTGCATTGCTTAAATAAATGAACTTTGCACAATATTCTAATTTTTCGAGTTTCACCTGTATAATAGAATTCATTTCATCATCTTGACAAATTTGTTTTTACATGAAGTTACCACTAGGTGGCAATGCTGCCAAATTACAGACTATATAGGATCCACGTTAGCTAATACTTAAAGGGTTTCTGTCACCAGATTTAACCCTATTAGGCTAGCTGACATTAGCGATGTGCTAATGTCAGCTAAACCTAACTAGCCTATTCCTACTTCTATCTATGCCCCCGTTACGCTAGAAATCTAACTTTTATAATATGCTCCTAGAGGCTCCATTCTCCCACCTTTGTCGCCTCCCTCCAAGTCCTGATTGACAGGGTTCCAGGCAGCGCTCGCATCTGTCTGCCAGCCCTGTGTTCTGGTGAAATCTCGCGCCGTTCAGCATTCGGTGCAGGCGCGGTGAGGGAAAGACGCTTGCAGGCTGCCAGCTTCCTCACCGTGCCGGCGCGAGATTTCACCAGAGCACAAGGTTGCCAGACGGATGCGAGCGCTGCCTGTCCCTGTCAATCAGGACTTGGAAGGGAGCCGACAAAGGTGGGAGAACGGAGCCTCTAGGAGCAGGAACAACGCCCCCCCCTGCTCCTATTGAAGACATAATACAACCGGATCTGGTCACGACGGATGCATGCGGTTGTATTATTGTAACAGAAGCGTTTTTGCAGATCCATGACGGATCCGCAAAAAACGCTAATGTGAAAGTAGCCTAAGTGATTAGAGCGAAAGAGTACATTTATTGGGGGAAACTGTACAATTGAAAGGAAGCTCTAGTATCCTGTTGGGCGACCGCTAGCCTGGATACAAAATTAGATATGGGTTGAGTCGAGCCATACAGGTTCTGTATGGTATCCTGCGGCACATTTTCCCACAGATGTTGCAGCTGGACCTATAGATCCTGCACACTTGTAAGATGCCAAAGCTGTCTCATAAATGTCCAATTGACAATAAATCTGGCGACCATTTATGCCACGGAAATGTTGCAATTTGACGGAGACTTTCCTGTGAAACCCTTGCTGTGTGGGTAAGCATTATCCTGCTGAAAATGCCATTTGGAAGCGCTGCCCTGTGAAGCAAAACATGTGGTCACAGGATGTCCTGCTCATATCACTGAGCTATTAGTGTCCTTCATATCACCACTAGGGGTAACTGTCATATGCGATGGCTGCCCAGATCATCACACCAGCAATTAGGGCAGCGTCACTCTACAGCAAAGGCAGGTTTGAAGCATTCACCATGAGGGCTCCATACTTGGACCTGACCATTGTGGGATCCCAAACAGAAGCAGGAATCATTGCTAAAGATGATTGGTTCCAGTCCATAGCCAGGTTTCTCGTTCACAACTCCACTGCAAACAAAGACAACGGTGGCTGGCTATGAATGGCAGGAAAAGAAAATGGGTAACGTGACACCAAATTTCCTTCTACTAAGCACCTGGAAATGGTCTGGCCTGATAGAGGGGTGTGTAATGAAGATGCCCCCTGTATCTGGATGGTGGACAATAAAACTGTGGGAGCCGCTTGTTCTTGTTTGTGGATCAAATGATCCTCTCTACTGGAGGTCAGTCTGGGTTTTCCAGAGCCTGCTCAAGATGTGTGCATGTCCTGATGTAACCACCGTTCCCAACACCTCCTAACAGCTAGGTCAGAACAGCAATTCGTCAAAATGACCATCCTGCTTCTCTCAGTCCAATAATGCACCTCCTCTCGAATTCTGTCAACTGAGCAAAATGCCTTTGAGTGGGATGTAGAGGCATGTCAATGATCCCTTGCCAAGAAGCACACTACCCAAAAGTAGCCTCTGAAAGCCTTTTTATTGGGCAGCAGGGGAAGTACTTTGCACCCTCTTGTGGCAAAACCCAGTGTCTAATCAGACCACACCTCTAACAATGTATATATCTGACTGAGACATAACTACATGCTGAGCTTTGCATCAATCTGTCATTTCTATCTGGGTGCATTGTATTTTGTCATTGAGTGTATATTTATTTGGGATATATAATTTATGCTTTACTACAGTAACATAACAATTCTAGAGCATCTCTTCTCAGAACTCACTGTTGTGCTGATATGAATAAATAGACAGCTGGGTGTTGTGTCCGTTCACAGTCAGGGCTGACAGTATTAAACTGCAAAGGGAAACGCCTGTTGACCGCGGAGTGGTAACGCCCAGTTGTCAATGTATTCATAAGTAACAGAGAAACAGCACAACAAAGTGTTGTGGGAAACATGTAAGGACTGCTGGCAGGTCCTCTTTCAATAACCAAATAGCAAAAGAAATCATTCAAAGGGTATTGTATGACATATCCCAGTGTTTAATCATTTCTTTTTAGAGCTAGCAGTTGTGCAGAAGGGGATGCTGGATGTTAATGAAGGTTACGAACATCTGGGCAATATATTAAAAGATAAAGTATGTGATGCGGAAGGTCGCCTGTCTCAGCTTCAGCAAGTGCATGATGAAACTAGCTCCTTGATGCAGTGGCTTGAGAAAATGCACTCGACCGCTATAGCCTGGGAAGCACCGACAGACAGCGAATCGGTACGAAGCCAAGTACAACAGCATAAGGTACTGCTTCTACATAGAAGTCTATGACGTAGTCTTCTCATTCCTTTTTGTCCTGTCGTGTTGGGTGATGTCATCTATTCTGTGGTGACCGCATGGTCTGGGTGCGGTTATCAGAAACATGGAGGACAGTGGCTAAATAGTGGGAATGTTAGACTCCTTCAACGTGGTATGAAAATGAATGTGTATGGAAACCTACAGCTACATTATCCCACTAGTCTAAACTAGTAATAAAGAAAATGTATCCATAGATGGTAAAAATTCATATAGGAATTATAGTGCCAAAATCATATCCCTTTCCTTGCATGGGACTGCTGTGGGAATATGGCTTTACAGGTGAAAATATGTCTTAGGTCTTAGCATATTTCACAGAAGTCTGTCTACAGTTTTTGTAAATCCTCTAATGCAGGGATGCTCAAAACTACAACTCCCACAATGCACTGCTGCAGGCTGATAGCTGTAGGCTGTTCGGGCATGCTGGGAGTTGTAGTTTTGCAACAGCTGGAGGGCCGCAGGTTGAGCATGCCTGCTCTAATGTCTATGGATCCTTTCATGTAGCATTAACAAATCTACGTGTCTTTTTAAATTCATATCCTTGAAGGCAAAGTGACTATGCATGGGGAAAAACCACAACATTGTAACATGCAGGCGTTTGATGTGCACAATAGTGTTGATTTAATGCCTCAGCAAAGGCCAGTCTTTGTACAGATCTCCTGTTGGCACCTGGTCAATTAGTCAGAACTATTGTTCCACATGATTAACATCAGTGCTGGCTAAATGCACGGTAAAGGAAGTGTTGTATATAGAAACTCTGTCATTATGTGATAGTTGGGGATTTGCCAAGCTTTTTAAACCAAGCAGTAAATAATATCTAATTATTAGACTGCAGTGCAGGTGCATAGCTGAAGGCTCATGGGCCCTGGTACAAAAGTTCGGCATGAGCTCCACCTCCACACATGACTTCTCTTCACACCAGTCATGACTTGTGCGTAACTTTCAGCTGCATCACTGCCAGTGTTCCCTCTAAGGCCCCTTTCACACGGGCGAGTATTCCACGCGGATGCGATGCGTGAGTTGAATGCATTGCACCCGCACTGAATACCGACCCATTCATTTCTATGGGGCTGTTCACATGAGCGGTGATTTTCACGCATCACTTGTGCGTTGCGTGAAAATCGCAGCATGCTCTATAGTCTGCGTTTTTCACGCAACGCAGGCCCCTTAGAAGTGAATGGGGTTGCGTTAAAATCGCAAGCATCCGCAAGCAAGTGCGGATGCGGTGCGATTTTCACGCATGGTTGCTAGGTGACAGTCCATACACTGTATTATTTTCCCTTATAACATGGTTATAAGGGAAAATAATAGCATTCTGAATACAGAATGCTTAGTAGGTGATCAATTGAGGGTTAAAAAAAAATATAAAAAAATTAACTCACCTTCTCCTCTTGTTCGCGTAGTTCCCGGTCTCTTCTTTACTTCTTAAAAGATGAACCGTGGTGATGGACCATGTGATTGGAGCATGTGATCTGACGTCACCAAAGGTCCTTTAGCCCACAGCTCAGAATTAAAGAAGTAAAGAAGAGACCGGGAACTACGCGAACAAGAGGAGAAGGTGAGTAAATTTTTTTTTTTTTTTTTAACCCTCAATTGATCACCTACTAAGCATTCTGTATTCAGAATGCTATTAGGTTATAAGGGAAAATAATAACATCTACACAACACCTAACCCAAGCCCGAACTTCTGTAAAGAAGTTCGGGTTTGGGTACCAAACATGCGTGATTTTTCTCACGCGAGTGCAAAACGCATTACAATGTTTTGCACTCGCGCTGAAAAATCGCGGGTGTTCCCGCAACGCACCCGCACATTTTCCCGCAACGCCCGTGTGAAAGGGGCTTTAGCCTTTATAACTAGGGAGTGGAGCAGATAGGGACCTGGACACTGTTCCCTCTAAGGCAAGCAATCAATAGAGAATGCTTTAAAAATAAAAAATTAAGGCGCAGCACTCTAATAATTAATCATAGAACAGCAAGATATGCCCATCTACACAGCATCCATGCAAATCGTATTAAACAGTTTGTAGGTCAAAGGCAATGGTTATGTCCCTGGTGATCTAGGACAAGGAAAGGTTTGGGACAGTAAAATAGGTAATTCCAGTATCCTAGGTAGTCTTGGGCAGTGAAGGGGTAAATATCTGTATCCTTTGTAGTCTTCTGCAAGGAAATAGTTAAGGTATGTGTGCATGGTGGTCTATAGCAGTAAATGTGTGTGTGTGTCAGTATCCCTGGTGGTCTACAGCAGTGAAAGGGTTCATTTCAGTATAACTTTTGGTATAGGGCAATGGAGGGGTTAATATCAATGCACATAGTTGTCTAGTGCAGTGAAGGGGGTTAATGTCCGTGTGCCTGGTGGTCTAGGGCAGTGAAGCGGTTAATGTCAGTATAACTAGTGGTCTAAGGCAGTGAAGGGATTAATGTAAGGACCCCTGGTGCTCCAGGGCAGTGAACAGGTTAATATAAGGCTCACTAATAGTCTAGGCCATTGTAAGGATTAATGCTGCATACCTGGGGTCCACTGGTTACTCACCTGTCCAGGCTCCGGTGTTGTCCTTATCAGTGAAGGTGATAGGTTTGTGCAGCTGTATGAATGTACACTTCTCTCTATGGTCTGGCTGAGTGATTGAGTAGTGCTCTGCTCAGCATTAGGGTCCATTCATACGTCTGCAAAATGGGTCTGCATCTGTTCCGCAATTTTGCGGAACAGATACGGACCCATTCATTTTCAATGGGGCCAGAATGTGCTGTCCGCATTTGTAGATCTTGCGGACAAGAAATGGCATTTTCTATGAGAGTGCCGCCAATGTCCAGTCCAAAAAATGCGGAACGCACATTGCCAGTGTCCATGTTTTGCGGGTTCGCAAAACACATACGGAGGTGTCAATGGACCCTTAGTGTGGTGACGGGGCCTGTGGGGTCCGGTTGCATCTGTGACCACTGGGGCTCTTATAGCTATGCCATCTTCTACTGGCCTTTTATACTACCGTTCTTTTAATTTTCCTTATTTCTAATGCTGTGCTGCATTAGGATAACCTTATATTTATCTACCAATTACTGTGTAAACTTACGTTTTCTAGATCTTTGCGGCAGAAGTGAAAAAGAATGAAAGAAAAGTGGATGCACTGGAAGACAAGCTGAAAAATGTTATAGAAAATTATGGAGATGCATCTGAATCTCAGAAGTGGAAGGACATGTTGGACAAAATAGGTATTTGGCAAATTTGATGTAGGATCTTTCAATCTTTTTCTGCACCACATTCATTACAGTAAAGTATCAAGGATCATTCTGAGAAATGCACTGACCTCTGCAGGGGCGTTGCTAGGGTCTCAAAGGATCCAGAGCCCGAGCCCCAATGAATATAGCCTAGTTCTCTAAGGCTATTTTCACACTGTTCTGACGGGGTAACAGCCTGCCGGATACTTGCTACCGCTAGTGCTTCGTGCCGCCGGATGTCCACTCCGACCCCATTCACTATAATGGGGGGGGCCGGAGGTCTGGCCGCAGCATGGCAAACATGCCGAGAGGCGGCTGGAATAAAACTGCAGCCCGCCCAATTATAGTGAATGGGGCCGGAGCGGACTTCCGGCGGCACGGTGCACTAGCGGTAGCACGGATCCGGCAGGCTGCTCACCCGCCAGAACAGCCTACCGGAGAAGGCTACCTCTAGTGTGAAAGTAGCCTAAGTCGACCCTCCCCGCGCACGCTGCATTTTGCTGTACTCGCTATACAGCAGCACATACCTGTCACATCCAGGTGATGTCTCCTCTGTTGTAGATCTTCTCTGTCATCATCTTCTCCACTCGGTCCAGACAACTTCTTTCAGCTGCACCTCACCTCTGCAGAGTGTGACACACAGACATCTTAGCTTCCTCACATTTCTATCATTATCCCCTAACCTGGAGTCCCCACAGTGTTCTCCTGCTGCTCGCTGTTCTCCCCAATACCCCAAAATACTATCCTGAAGAAAAAGGAGTGCTGTACAGATACCCTCCCCCCATAGTAATAGTGCTCTTTATAGTCCCAACAATAGTAATTCCCTTCTAGAGTGTCCTCATTAGTAATACTGCCTCCTACAGTGGCCCCAACAGTGATAATGCTCCCCAAGAGTGCCTCCATTAGTAGAAGAGCCCTCTAGTATTAATAATGCCCTCACAGACCCCTCAGTAGTAATAAGGCCCCCATAGTACTCTTTGTAGAAATAAAGCAGATCTATAAGTCACTCCTACAGAGCCCCCAGTAGTAATAAGAACGCCTAATGTCCCCTGGATTTGAAATGCCCCCACATTGCCCCCTCCTGTTATAATGCTCTCCCCTGCAGTTCCCCCTGTAGTTATATTCCTCCTCTTAGTGTCCTCACAGATTATAATTTCTCAGCCCCTCCACCATACAGTCCCATGTAAATAACACCACCCCCTCTCCAGCCACCATCAACATACAGTCCCATGTAAATAACATCACACCATCTCTCCAGCCCCCTCCAATATACAGTCCCATGTAAATAACATCCCTCTCTGTCTACAGCCCCCTCCAATATACAGTCACATGTAAATAACATCACCCCCTCTCCAGCCTCCTCCAACATACAGCCTCATGTAAATAAAATCGCCCCCTTCCCAGCCTCCCCCAACTTACAGTCCCATGTAAATAACATCACTCGCTCCCACAGCCGCCATCAACATACAGTCCCAGTTAAATAACATCACTCCCTCCCACAACCACCATCAACATACAGTCCCACGTAAACATCACTCCCTCCCACAGCCGCCATCAATATACAGTCCCATGTAAATAACATCACCCCCTCCCTCCCCAGCCCTATCCAACATACAGTCCCATGTAAATCACTCCCTCCCCCAGCCACCATCAATATACAGCCCCATGAAAATAACATCACTCCTGAACATTTAGTCCCATGATAACATCCCTCCCTTCAGCCCTAACATACAGTCCCAGTTAAATAACCACAATCCCAGCATTGCTCTGCCACTCCCTTCACTTACCTCTCCTCATGTAGCAGACATCACCACAGCTTCTTCCCCGGGACTTCTCCTGTTCACTGCGGGCCTCTCCTGCACTGGTCACATGATGGTGACATCATCGCAGGTCCTTCTCAACCCCTGCCTTCTGCATTGATCATGATGTGATGTCATCACAGGTCCTTCAGATCTTGCAGTGCATTATATTCAATTGTATTGCCGTCCTAAGGACAGCAATACAGTTGTATCTGCCTGGCAGGCAGTACATTCAGGGCCTGGACAAAACATCAGGGGCCCAGGCCCCAAATGTTTTAGCCTAGCAACGCCCCTGGACCTCTGTATATTGTGGTCAGGTACAGTAGAAACATCTGCCATTAGGGCAGTGCTTTTGCTTCTGTGCTGCATTTTACTGTTGCCTCTGCAGCAGCTTACCCCATCGTAGTGATTTAAATTAGTAAAAGTAAGTAGACCCCAGAACTCCTCTGTAGCAATACTCTTGTCACCATAGGAAGACCATTTACTAAATCACACTAACAAAGTGCAAGCTACAGACATCAACACAGATTATCCTGAACCTGTCTGCGGCTTAGGCTGGGAAGCTAGTTAGTGATCCAGAACAAGCAATCTACATGCCATAACCTCAGATTAATTTTACAAGCCAGAATATTAACATATGTTCAATGACATGCAAAAAGTTGATCCCAGAACAATAGATTTGTATGGTTAGGCCTTCTTCTCTGGGTTGGATGTAACAGGCAGTTTGGATATTAATTCCAGTACCTGAGACTTTGAAATGGGGGTAAAGGATAATTAAAAATGGGACTATTATATCCAGAATGTGCACAGTTTACATAGTAATATCACTACAAGGTGAAAAGTGATTCAAAACTATAACTGCACTATGACCTAAACCTCCCGTGTTGTGTTCCACATCATGCTAGCAGATGAAAACTATTCGTATGTTGTGCATAGTCAGCCCTTTTAAGATTTTACTGTTTGTTGAGTATACGTATTAATATGCTCTGGTGCATAATTATATGATTCTAGCATAAGGAAGTACTACTTTTCAACCATTACAAGTTACCATGGGTACAGAACTGCTCTTACAAATGTAGATTGAAATTTAATGTAACCAATTTAAACCTTTTTAACCTGCCATGTTGAAAATGACCTCTGCATGGGGCAGGTTATAGTCCAAAAGGAGCTGATAAATATAACTTGCCATTTATTTATTAAAGTTCTATTACCTTCTGTGCTTTGGAGTCCTGTGGTTGGTATTATTCAGCGATTGACAGCCTACCCTTTATGGCTTTTTGTAAGGCGACGGCTGACAGTCACTAAGCAGAAACGTCCAATGGACTCTTAAAGGGGTTTTCTGGTTCTATAAACTTATTCCCTAACCACAAGCTAGGGAATAACTATTAGATCATGGGGGTCCTACTGCTGGAAACCCCATTGACCACAAGAACCGGTGATCTGTACCCCTTGCAGCCCCTCCAAATGAACAGAGCTGCCGGTTGGGCATGAGCTCAGCCACTCCATTCATTTCTATATGAGTTCCAGATAGCCGGCACTTGTATATCTCCGGAACTACTATAGAACTGAGTGGAGCCGCTGAGTGCATAATCGACTGGACTCTCTGTTCAATCTATATGCAAATAAGCAGTTAAGTGCACCAGGGCGGACCCAATCCACTCTGTGCGCCCATGCTCTTCCTGTTTCCTCTGCCAGCCCCTTGCTCTCTTTCTTGATTGGCAGGGCAGGTTTCCTGCAAAGTCATCTTGCCTGGTCTTGTCAGTCAAGGAGAGGGGGAGGCTGGCAGAGGAAGCAGGATGAGCAAGGGGACACAGAGTGGCTTGAGTCCGCCCTGGTGCACTTAAAGAGGACCTTTCATGCAATTTTATTAAGGGAGATATATATCTGTACTTGATGATGCTGCCACCCTGCTTGATTTTTTTAAAATATGCCCCGCTGTGCCCCGCCGGATTTCTCCCGCTCAGTATGCTAATACTGAGCATCGGAGCAATGAGGAGGAGACTGAGTCTTTCTCCGTGGGCGTCTCATTCTCCCCTGGCTGTAGCGCTGTCCAATCGCAGCGCAGAGCATCACAGGGAGGTTTTTTCTTAGCATACTGAGCGGGAGAAATCCTGCGCGGCATAGGAGGCATATTTTAAAAAATCAAGCAGGGTGGCAGCATCAGCGGAGGGGACCCCGCAAGTACAGGTATATATCTCCCTTAATAAAATCGCATGAAAGGTCCTCTTTAAGTGCTCATCTGCATATAGATTAAAAGTACTAAGTGACAGGTATCATTGCATTCAGCTAAGCACAAAGCAATGTGCCGGTTTTATCAGAGAATTTCCTAATTACAGACTCCCTTTACTATCTCATTAATACATAGATGGGCTCACAACTGATCTTTATGGTTCTTTTATCCGAGTCTCTTCTCTCCTGTCCACCATCATTCAGGAGTCTAAGAGACGATTTTCTGAAAACTACTAGATTGCAATTTATTACAAGTAATTAAATGGAGACATATTCTGTAAATAATAAGGTCTGTTTTTTTCTGTCTTTTTTTCACTTGTGGTTGCTGTAGACACGTCTTGGAAAGACATAACCAAGATGACTGCTGAAAGGCAGCGAACATTGGAAGAGTCTTCGAATGACCTGACCCTTTTCCAGAATGCGGAGGCTCAATTAAAACAATGGCTCGTAGAGAAAGAACTTATGGCCAGTGTGCTTGGACCTCTGTCAATAGACCCTAATATGTTGAAAACACAAAAGCAGCAAGTCCAGGTAAACCCAGGATTTTGTGTGCATTATCTGATCATTTTCTTACACTTTTATTCTCTGCCAAGAACATTGCATATGCTTTTTGTCAATTAGTGTTGCAGAGAGACACGCAGCTTCTCCTTAAAGTCAGGGTAGCGTACAGGCATCCCTTTGATGGTGATGAGGGAGTTGTGGACTCTCTGACTGTCATGAGCAAGGGCATTTTTAATGCTAGGATCAGCAGAGGAGTTAATGAGAAAACCAAGATACTTGACATTTTCCATGACTTACACTTGTTCTGATTTAATCTGAACTGGAAATAGGATTCTTATCTATGATGTTGTATATTCTATAACAATTATTAAAGGGAACCTGTCATCAACCTTTTGCTGATTTCACTGAGTGCAGCATAAAATAGTGACAAAAATGCTGATTTCAGCGGTAGTTGTCCTGTGTTAAAGGTGTTGCTAATGAGCAAATGCTCCTTCGCCGGCTAAAAACATTTTCAATGTGGTACCAAACATCATCGTTGTTGAGCAAGATATCGTCCTGTGTAAACAGGGATCTGACCAGAAACAATGAATCTGAGTGGGGGTGAATGATCACAAGAGCAATCGCTCGTCCCCATCTAGAGGAGGTGATTGCTACATATAAATGCAACTCTCATCTTCACTCTCGATCAGGTAATTATTGGGAACAGATGTTTTGTTTTAGATGATTACCTGATCGGATGGCCATGTAGAATGGCCTTAAAGGGGTTGTGCAATGGCTTAATATTGATGACCTGCCCTCAAGATAGGTCATCAATATCACATTAGCAGGGGTCCAACTCCTGGCATCCCTGCCGATCAGTGGTTTTAAATGTCTAAGTACTTGAGCGAGTGCTGTTTTCTCTTTAAAATGACTTACATGTTGTCTCCTTTGTAGCAGTGCAATGTAATTACAACTGCTTTGTCCTATTCAAGTGAAAAAATATTTAGAAATAGAGAAAAAAATATTTATGTCTACCTACAGTAAAAGTATCACAAATTGAAAACTTTTGCCGTTATTCTCCTGTTCCTTTCTGTCAACTCCTTGTTAGGAGATAGTTATGTATATACAGTATGTATGCATTTTTTAAATTCTTTTACTACATTACATACAGAGTCCCATATTTACTAATCCTATAGATGGCATAGACTTAGGTTGTGTAGACATGCACCAGCTTTATCACAATGGTTCAAGCTTGTTCATGTTGGTTCATGGCTAGACACTTTTGTATAAACTATCGGTTGTCTTACTTGACGTTTCTTACGTGACACCACATTCCCACCATGTCATTCCCTTTCCTGCTAACCCCTTGGCTGAGTAGGTACAGATAATTCCTTTAAAGGGGTTGTCCGGGTTCAGAGCTGAACCCGGACATACCCATATTTTCACCCAGGCAGCGCATCGGAGCATCTTATGCTCCGATGCTCTCCCTTGCCCTGCGCTAGATCGCGCAGGGCAAGGGCTCTTTTGTTTACAATAACACACTGCCCTGTGGGAGCTTCCGCCCAGCAGTGTGTTCGGTGACGTCACCAGCTCTGATGGCCGTGCTTTAGCGCTGCCCTAGCCGTTTTACTGGCTAGGGCAGCGCTAAAGCCCGCCCATCAGTGCCGGTGACGTCACCAGGCTTTCTGGCAGCCCTGCGGAGAGCCCAGTACGTCACCAGAACTCCTGAAAATGCCTTTGCCCTGCACGGTTTAGCGCAAGGCTAAGTAAAGCTTGGAAGCATGAACTGCTCCGATGCTCAAGTCAGGGGGGCTGCCTGGGTGAAAATGGAGGTATGTCCGGCTTCAGCTCTGAACTCGGACAACCCCTTTAAACCTAGATGCGCCAGATTGTGCCACATTTTGGTACAGTTTATGGCAAACGCTAAGTGCACTCACATTAGGAATTCTGCGACATTGGTTATTGTGTTATCTTTATAAAATTACACAAAATACTGATAATTAAGTTGAAGCATGGGTATTTTCTGTGTAGCCTGTTAACAGGGTTAATTACAGTGCAACAGATACATGAGTTGCAGAGGTTGTACTTAAATAATTTCACATTATGGTTGCGGGTTATGGTGGGCTTAATTACATTATTTCCACTATACATAATACTCATTGCTTGTCTCCTGTGGGATGATTCATGCCTGAATCATATTATTTTTGTACACGTGTGTGTTACACATTTTCATTGAGGTTTCAGTTATTCCTTTGTATCCATCAGTCCCCGATTTGCTCACCCTGCCACTGAGTGACTGTCATGTCTTAGATATTTGTTTCCCCTTCAGTACAGCAATGGTCTTTGCCGTTACTTGCCCCCTAGATGTTTCCAGACCATAAGGTAAAAAAATGTGTTTCACATGAGGTCACCCACTGCAATTTCATGCTGCTAGTGATCTTGCACATTGGGTATCTAACACTCAACAAGTATTCATATTACTGCTCTTGTGAGTTAATTCACTATGTTCTTTCACTCACTAGATCATTCTATGAAAGGTTTATGTCAGTATGCATCATGATGGATACAAGTATTTAACTATTCTATTTGCCTCTGACTCAGATGTGAAATTTGCCTAAATTGTGATATTACTGTTAAACAGAAGCAAAGTGCATCTTTGTCAGAATGTGGACTTCCAGGTAGACCTCCATGATAAACATCTGCACTACAGGTATCCTGTCACGTGAAAGCAATGCTGACACTGTAGCCTGAATGTTGCCCATACAGATGGAGCTCTACATGAATAGGAAAAGTTGAAAGTTCTACAAGTCATTCTTATGTTCTTGAGTTTCTTGTTCTGCTGCATACATTGTGTGATTTGGGTTTCTCATTTATTTACTTTAGATTCTTTTAAAAGAGTTTGATGCCCGAAAACAACAGTATGAGCAACTTAACTGTACCGGACAGAGGATCCTCAGCCGACCAGGGGACCTTCCTCCTTGTGATGAAGCTGTAAAGAAGCAGTTAGCCGATGTGGCGTGTAAATGGGAAGGTCTAACTGGACAATTACATGACAGATGTAACCAAATTGACCAAGCCATTGTAAAAAGTACTGATTACCAAAACCATCTGAATGGTCTTTCTGAGAAACTAAGTGCCTTAAATAACAAACTGAGCAGCAATATGACACTGAGCTCAGATCCAAGTGCTGTAAAACTGAAGCTGGAGACTGCAAAGCAGGTCCAGGAGGAAATAAAGCAGGAGATGCCAACCATTGAAAGTGCCAGAGTGTTATGTGATGAATTGTCACATTTGGTAGCTGAGGAATACTTGAAAGTGGAGTTGAATAGGCAGATGGACAACATTGTAAAGCCCTTCATGGATTTGAAAGAGAAAACAGGTATGTGTTTTTTGCTCAACGTTATTCTGATATAATTGTAACTATAAAAACGTATATCAAGAACAATGAAAAATTAGAGCACAGTCCTGACGCACATCTCACCGTCTAGCCATTAACACAAGGTTAGCTGACAAAGTTAAAATCCACTTTCTGGCACAGCTCTATTTGATTCATACAGTAGGTTCTGCACCTTACCGTTTTTAGTAATAAAGTCAAATAATCTCACATTTCTGTGCCTACCGTTATTTAAAGCTAAATCTACAAGAACATCTCCAAAGTCCTATGCATTATCTTTGTAGCACTATATAATAGTGGATGATTTTCATAATACAAAAAAAACTACTAAATTGACTCGATTTTGTGTTGTCAGTATTGTCAAAGGTTTGGTGTCAGTTTCCTTTTTCAGTACACCAATTGTACCATTCATGTCAAAGGAGGATTCCAACTCCTTTCCATTGGGACATATGGATAATATTGCCAGAGTAGAGAGCCGCTGACACAGATTGCCCACTACACAGTAAATCAGGGTTTACAGATGTCATAGAGTGGAGAGCCACAAAACCAATGTGCCTATGTACAGCAAGTCGGATCTGGACTCACGTCACGTTAAAAAAGGGTGTCCTAAAAGGAAGTATATCTGTAAGCTAATTTAAAAGGATTGTGCAGGATTTTAAGACATTTCCCGCCTAAGTACAGGCAAATGTGTAAAATAAAGAAATCATCATCAGTATTGTGACCATTGCAGCCATGTGTCACATGACTAGTGAGGCCATTGATGTATGTACTGTATGTAACACCATCACTGCAGGACTGCCTGGGGCAATAGCTCAATAAATCTATTCGAATTTGTTTATATTATTTTAGTATTACCATCTTCTGTGATTTTGTTAAGTAAATGAATCATTTTATATCCATAGCTGCCCATGTAGAACAATTACAATCTGCATTTGTCAGCTCTCAAAAATTTCACCAATTGTCTGAGGATTTCCAGACCTGGATAGAAAATACGAAAAAAGAACAAAAGGAGGCAGCACCCATTTCAGCCAAACCTGATATTCTGAAGTCAGCAATTACAGAAACAAAACAAATGCAGAATACTGTGAATAGCCAGCAAGATGCCTTTGAGAAGGTCATGGAAGAAGGTGAAAAACTCTTACAGAAAACAGAAGGAGAAGGCAAGGTCAAACTTCAGAGTCAGCTCTCCATGCTTAAATGTGAATGGGAAGACATTAATAGGCAGATATCTAACAGGGTAAGCCATTTAATAGATTGTCAGCAGAAGGCTATAAAGTATAGAGACCTAGTAGATAATATCCTGCCTTGGGTTGAGGAGCATCAAAATAAAGTATGTGAACTCAGACCTTCAGTAGATGATGAAGCGATAGAGAAATCAATTGCAGAAGTGAAAGTTCTACAAAAAAGTGTTGACAAGCAGCGTGGGATGTTGGAGATGCTAAAGAGTGCTGCAGATAGTTTATTAGCATCTTGTCAGGTGGATAAAGAAATAGTCACGGATGAGAGCAATATGCTAAACAACAAGATGGAATCTCTAATTGACAACCTGCAGAATAAAAGAGACACTTTGGAGAATATGGCATTACGACTTAAAGATTTTCAGGAGTCCATGAAAGAGGCTGAGAATCAACTGGTTGCAGCACAAGACCATTTGGAAATACATGATTCACTTGGAGCTAAAGCATGTAGCAACAAGCACCTGACCATAATGCAGACCCAACAAAAAGCCCTTCAGGGCTTAAAACCACAAGTAGAACGTTGCAAAAGAATGGCACAAGAATTGGTAGTAGAGGCCTTAGATGCACAAGGTGTTTCTGATCTTCTTCTTCAAGCAGAGTCACTTCAACAGAAACATAAGACTATCAGTGAGCAAGTAGACGAAAAATGCTCATTTTTAGAAACTAAGTTACAAGGAATTGGACATTTCCAGAACAGTATTCGAGAAATGTTTGCCCAGTTTGCAGAGTTGGATGATGAACTTGACAGCATGTCCCCAGTTGGGAGAGATAGACATATATTACAGGCTCAGAAACAGGACATCAGTAAATTCCTCCAGAAACTTGGAGCTCTCATAACAACTAATGACAATGCCAACAAGACATGTAAGATGATGTTGACCACTGAGTCCTCTCCAGATCTTATTGGTATCAAGAGGGACCTGGAAGCCTTAAATAAACAGTGTAATAAACTCCTTGACCGAGGAAAATCCAGAGAAGAAAACATTGATGACACTATTACCCGAATAGAAGAGTTTTATAGCACATTAAGACAATTTGTTGATCAGCTTGGAACAGTAGAAGAACATGAAGAATCCCAAGGTGCTGTGGGAATGGAGACAGATATCATTAATCATCAGTTAAATGTTTTTACGGTAAGAACATGAGATTTCTCATGAAATAGATGTTGATATGTTAACATTTATTGCGTAGTTTATATGGTGGTGGACATTTGTGACTACACCAGAAAAGCTGATTGCACTGTCTGTGTATGTATAATGTATTATCTAGGAGATCATATAATATCCAGTCTTGTGTATAGTCAGTTTATATATATGTTTTGTTCGTTTTGTAGCCTGACACGAATGTTGAAAAATGTTAATGAGCTGAGTGGCTTATGTTGCATTCCTAGAGGAGTATTTCTTTTAATTGCATTTTCCCGTATGTGCACGCGTTCATTACTCTTGATGTACCACATACTTGTTATATATGATCGTCACTACTAATTTGCTACTTCAACTACTCCATCAAGATAGTGTGTTTGTACAGTATAAAGCCTCTTTCACACGACAGTATGTCTTTTTCAGTGTTTTGCGGTCCGTTTTAAACGGATCCATTGTTCCGTTTTTTGTTTCCGTTGTGTTTCCGTTTCCGTTCCGTTTTTCCGTATGGCAAATACAGTATACAGTAATTTCATAGAAAAAATTGGGCTGGGCATAACATTTTCAATAGATGGATCCGCAAAAAACGGAACGGATACGGAAGACATACGGATGCACTTCCGTATGCATTCCGTTTTTTTGCGTTTTACGGGAAAAAAAAACGGCCGTGTGAAAGAGGCCTAAGAGCCATAGATGGTTTCTGTCTTTTACAGTTCTACGATGCAAGTCCTTGGGTGTGATACCAAGTTAGATAGATGTTGTCCAACAATTCTACAGATTCACTGCTTTAATAATAAGGATATTGTCTGTCGTGCCTGTTTCCCCGAAGTGTATTTAATGTCATTTTTACTGCATTCAGCTTTATTTCTTGAAATGAGGCATCAGATCCAAAGTATATGAACGTGTATGAGATCACAGTGCATTTGTGGTTCAGCCATACCGGGAGAAGTGTAGTAAAAATAAGGCTTCTGGTATTTTAGTGATGAATCAGCATGACGTCTGGATTCGTTTCAAAGCTGGGGGATTGCAAATATTTATAGCAGAGTCTCACAGCAAGATATGAAGAGAGTATTATTTGTAGAGAGAAAAAATCAACTGAGTGAAGGTTATTCATTGTCAAAGAGAAAACATACTTTTTGACCTTAAGATATGTTCTGTGTGGTCAAGTTTCCCCCACATTCTGGACCAGTTGTATTCAAGTAAAAGTACCCCCAAGACTGCAACCATATACTGTGCTCCCTCTCATTGCTTAGTAACGCTGTGGCATCAAGGTGGTTGTCACATGAATTAGTCACAACAGAAAGGCAAGAAATGCATGTGACATTATGAAATCTGATGATATCTTTATGCCGTCCTTGACTGGCGGACACAACCAGCGCTGTGTACAAAATAGCTTTTACCAGAAAAGGAAGCCTGAAAAAAAGCCAAATGAGTACAATTATATAAATCTCCAAAGTACAAACTCCAGTCCGATCACCCGTGGTTCCCACTGAAAAGATCCTTATCACTGTGGCACCATTCATCTGTTCATGTCAGTTACTTACCATTCTTCCTGTAGTGTCTATCACATAAGTAGTGGGAGCTGCTCCAACTCCAGGCTTTCCTTTCTGGGAAGCAATCTGTCTGCCAACGTAACCAGACTAAACTCATCATAACGATTTTCCACTAGCCGAGGAAGATCGCAGCCACCAGCCACTATGAAACCATAGCATTAGGCCCTGGCATCTTTTTCACTTAGCCATATGCCATCCAGTGGTAGCTTCAGAGCAGCAGAATTATTCATTAATAGTATGTAGTAATATATGGGAGTAAAGAAAGATCTGGATCTAGTTATTACAGAAAAGGGATCATGAATGTCAGTTTATTTTTCAATAGCATTTATTGCATTTTTTTAAAGAGGATCTGTCACCTTTCCTGACAGTATTCATGCATAGATTGCCAAGTAGGTGTTTCTAATTGGGAGCGTGTCCCTGC
Source organism: Bufo bufo (assembly GCF_905171765.1). Taxonomy (NCBI): domain Eukaryota; kingdom Metazoa; phylum Chordata; class Amphibia; order Anura; family Bufonidae; genus Bufo; species Bufo bufo. The sequence goes on along the minus strand of NC_053392.1, from coordinate 270,039,768 downwards.
AGGTCTGACACTATCCGATCAGTGCTGCCAGTGACTGTACAGGGGAACACCCTCGACTGGTAACGATGGTAAAGATGGACCTTTATTACAAGCTGCTGACAGTTTATTCATAAGCTTCTATTAGGAATAATAGAGGGATGGCACAACATAGAGTCATAGTTACATTGCATAGAATTGTTATTGCATGGGAAAAGCAGGTAGTTACTAAAACAGACATGTCAGGAGAGGTGACCAAGCCATTTTAAATGACATGAAGAAAGAAAGTTAAAAAAAACAGTCTAGTACTTTCAGGACCCAAGTATAAAAATGTAACGCTGTACCATAGAAGTTAAGATAAGACAAAGAACTAGAGTACAACTGCAAGATCAGGGAGGCCAGGTACTATTCAAGAGCATTTGTGGCCTTATCCCACAGTAAAAAATACTGCATGAAGAAGGAGTTGTTAGGATAAACTAAAACTTTATATGTGTGAATATAATGGTGATATATGTAAGTGCTTACAATATTAAATATCACTGTAAACCAAGGTGATGGTGGCAGGCTGTCAGTTGCAGAACATGTGCTAGGTGCCAAGTGCCTGGCCTGGACACATACAGGGGTGTGTAATAAAGATACCAGCTGTGTCTGGATGGCGGACAATGAAATTGTCGGAGCTGCCCATGCTTGTCGATGGATCTAATGACCCGTCTGGGCCATCCACAGCCTGGTCGCCATATGTGCGTGTCCTCACGTAACCACTGCTCCCAAAACCTTCTAACAACTAGGTGAGAATTAGTCAAAATGACCAATGTGCCCCCTCAACTGAGCAAAATATCTTTGCATTGTAGCAGTTAACCATCTCTCTACACTACCCAAAAGTACCATCTGAGAGCTTTTCTGTAGGGCAATGGGGAAACACTTTTATGCCCTCTTGTGGTAGGACCCACAGTCTCATCAGATCACAACTGTAAGCATTTACATATCTGCCTGAGATATAACTGCATGCTGAGCTTTGCAGCAATCTGAGATTTCTACCTGGGTCCGTTATGTTTTTTCTTTTGTTTTTTGCTAATGAGTGTATGTATGTATATATATTTAAAATGTATATTAGAGTGTGAGAGTTTAGGAAAGAAGTAAGAAACAAGGGAGGGAAGAGAAACCAAACTGAGGAAGATTGTGGGAAAACAAGGAAAGGAAGGTCACTCCCAGAGTTCAGAATCCTATGTTATCATTACCAGGCATCTAAAGGCGGCCATCTGTGAGTGTCTCCGACAGTGAAGGTGTGGAAAGATACAGAGAAGTTAGGGTAACAAATGTTGCAGTTTAATGGCAGCTTCAGTTACTGCATTTTGATGGTTTTCTTAGTGCAAGCTATATTTTAAGACTCTGGTCCAGATTTAGCAATCCTATAAGTGGTGTAAGCTGTCTGACCTGCACCAGATTTATCACAGTGGCTAAGGCTTCATGCACACGATCGTTGTTCGAGCCCACATCCGAGCCTCAGTTTTTGCGGATCGGGTGCGAACCCATTCACTTCAATGGGGCCACAAAAGAGGCGGACAGCACTCCGTGTGCTGTCCGCATCCATTGCTCCGTTCTGTGGCCCCGCAAAAAAAGTAGAACATTTCCTATTCTTGTCCGTTTTGCGGACAAAAATAGGCATTTCTACAATGGGCCTTCCGTTCCGCAAATTGCGGAAGGTACATGGGCAGCTTCCGTTTTTTGCGGATCCGCGGTTTGCGGACCGCAAAAAATGGAACGGTCCTGTGCATGAGGCCCAAGTCTGGTGCTGGGACCGGCACATTTCTCTGACTCTTTATCAACTATTATATGGCTTAGGCCTCATGCACACGACCGTTCCGTTTTTTTGCGGTCCGTAAACTGCAGATCCGCAAAAAATGGAAGCCACCCGTGTGCCTTCCGCAACTTGTGGAACGGAACAGGTGGCCCATTGTAGAAATGCCTATTCTTGTCCGCAAAATGGACAAGAATAGGACATGTTATATTTTTTTTTTGCGGGGCCACGGAATGGAGCAACGGATGCGGACAGCACATGGTGTGCTTTCCGCATCTTTTGCGTCCCCATTGAAGTGAATGGGTCCGTACCCGAGCCGCAAAAACTGCGGCTCGGATGTGGACCAGAACTACGGTCGTGTGCATGAGGCCTTACTTTTTTACCCCACATTTGCACCAAGATTTTGGCACAAGATGGTGCATCTTAGACACTGCCCCTTTCCACGAAGCTTAGCCCATTTCTCATTAAGCCACACCCCTTTTTGGCATGTAAAAAAAAGTGTAGAATCCCTAGATGTGCCAATTTGCACCAGCTTTTCAGACATTTTTGGCGCAGGCAGTACATTAGTAAATCTGGGCTCCTGAGTTCTTTGCTCTTCTTGCACACGTCCCTCCGATTGTGTATTCTGAATGTTCTATTAGTACAGTTTGCCTACCAACCAATGAGAGCTCCTGTCTTTAGTATCTGTTCATGATGCATTTTGGCTTTGGCTTCAAAAACTGCAGAAAAAAATGTAAACTGTAAACAACATATATGCCCACCTTTTATTAGCACGAGTACAGGGATCCTTCAAGATATAATGGCCTCAGGATACAATATTTCAACATACAATGGTCTTTTCTGATCCATCATAAGTTGAAACTAGACTCAACGTACAATGCCTCAGACTGCGATCCAACCAATCGACTTGGCCATTTCACTGGTAAAACACCTTTATTGGTTGTCTAGTAGCTTCTGTGCGTTACAACATGTTCTAAACTGCCCCCTGTCTGTACCAGGATGAGCTGCTGCTTCAGACGCTGGGTGAGCTGTGGCTTCATTTTATTTTTCTGGTACATGTATGTAGTATGCAAGACCCCGAAGAAGCTCCTGCACACATAAAGCCCTTTACAGCTTCTAGAATCTATTTCTGTCTTTTTCTTACATAGGGCCTTGCTTTATCCATCTTATTTTTCTTAAAACTTCACTTTTTCTTATCTTAGGATGACATTTTTAGCCTTTTGGAACAAATTAAAGGGGTTCTCCGGGTTCAGAGCTGAACCTGGATATAGCCTCTTCTTTACTCATTTACTATGTATGAGTGCAAGGTTCTGTTGTGCTTCACATCACTATGCTAGGTGGAGACTTCCGTCTAGCAGTCAGCCCGGTGATGTCACCAGTACAAATAGGAGGTCTATAGCGCTGCCCTCGGCTGTTTTGGAGGCGGGTACTCCACCTAGAGGTGACACAACAAACAGAGCCTTGTGCTGCGCGATGCATTGGAGCAAGGAAATGCTGTGAACCCCTTTAATGGTTTTCCATAGGGTTACAGTGGTTTCAACTTACAATGGTCATCCTGGAAACAATTAATATTGTAACTTGAGGGACGACAGTATATAGTCACCCCCTCCTCATTCACATATGGAGACTTTGCTGACTATATTCCCATTGTAAGGCACAGGATGAGGATGGTTGTTTTGTAAATGATTTCATCCCATATGAAATGTTCAGACGGGAAGTTATTCTGTTGTTCTGTCCACAATGTTTGTATAAAGATTGTCTATGAAGCTATTATGTTGTCCAAACAGTGAGATTGATTTTGAGTGTCTGTTTAAGCTGCATAAAGCTGCCTATTGCTTTGTGGTTTTCAGTATATGAAATTATGCTGATGCTAAATGAAGTTAAATCCAGGCTCATTGACCAAAGCTAGCTGAGGCCAGATTTAAATAACTCCATTTCCTCAGACTCTTCAAACCCTCCACTGGGCTCCTAGTTACGTATTTCATTGTGTAAATGTAGGAGAGCGGAGGACATCAATCAATTTCCCATATACTAGCCATTCTAGAAAGAATAATACATGAGAAATAACCAGGGCGTCCAGCATCTAGTCTGTAGTGTAGACAGTTGGTTAATAGTCCTCTAGAATCAGCCTCTAGAATCAGCCTGCTAATGCGAGCTTCACACTAGTGTTATTAGATCTGGCATCCTGTTCCAGCATAAATGCTGGCTGTCTGCCAGACAAAAAGTGCTGCCTGAAAGTGGCCAGATCCCTTTATAGTCAATGGGGATCTGGCGGTGAACGGAGAAGTGAATGTACGCTTAGTACTTACCTGGCAAATCCCTCAATATACTGACATGTGCGAGGCCTTGCTGAGGGATTCATCCACATACGAGGTCCTATCATCGAACCCGCTGAACCAATTCAGGTCACAGCTTAAAATCATCTTAGACGAAGCTAGGACCGCGTCAATCATTTCTGACGACGAGTATAAATGTATGCTGCCGACCCATCCCCGTTTGGCGACGTTCTACTGTTTGCCCAAGCTACACAAGGGGACACGTCCCTTGAAGGGGCGTCCCATTGTATCAGGGCCCCTTTGGGCTTAAACGAACAGCTTAATTTCAGTTGTTTTATTTAAACTTTTTTCTTTCCTTCTCTTACTTTTTATCTCTATTCCCCTACTATGCCAGATATATTTCTCCTGCGGCCGGTGTCCTCTGAGAGCCTGCCTCTAATAGTTTGGTCTATCAATGTTATTATTTGTTACCATGGGATCCCTCTAACTAAGGGCCCCATTTGCAACTATGTTGGTCTGCATTCATCTTGCGACAACATTATTGCCTGGTGCTTAATCCCACCCCCTGTCTACACCATTGACCGCTCCCACTCTGGCACCTGGGCGGTGGGCTTTCTTTCCTAGGCTTGACGTGCTCCGTGGCCAGCCCTCTGATCATGTGATTCATCACATGACATGCGACGTCACTCAACGGCGCCGCGCACCACGGACCGCGTCTCCCTGGAACGCACGCTCACTTCCCTGCGTTCCACCGGACATGTGACTTCCTTTTACCTGAGTCACATGACCGGAAGTGGGGCGTTACAGGGCAACTGGCGCGATTTCCTGCACCTTCAAAAGACGCTGACAGGTGAGCACACTCTGCTGACAGCCCCCCCTTGGATGTTGACTATCCTGTGGTCATTTTCTGTCCTTTATAGATGTCACCCACTGGTGCACCTATATTCTAAACAGGAGGCTTTTGTTGCGGTCACTTTGTGTGTCTATGTCTGACTGACTACACACCTTTGTCCTATTTTTGACATTTACTGACCCTGACATCCCCTCCTCTACCATCTCCCTTTGGTTATACAAGCCCCATCCATAGCCTTGTTATTTCCCTTTCTCCCCTGATGATTTTCTTTCACGAATTGAAACGTGACACGTAGGGAGCACCCTCATAGGGTTTATTAGGGATTCCGCCCTTACAGGGTCAGGCATCCGGAGGGGGACGCTCCTTGCGGGGCAAGTTCCTCGTGTAGATAGGTAGGGCGTACTAGCCCCTGCCCCTTACTAGGGCTGTCTAGGGTTAACCCACCCCGTCACCCAACAACGCAAAGGGGCACATACGCCTGGTACCTTCCAGTATGGCGATCCACCATCACAGGTCCGTCTCTATCCTCAACAACCTCTGAGAGAACCCCTGGTCTACATCTACACCTGGGTGAGAACGTTCTTGTTTATATTATACCATCTTTCCCATACTGTTTGTGTATGTTCAGTCTATGCCCTTAGGGCTGTTTTTCATGTTGTTTGTTACAGAGGCTCATCCTCTAGTGTCCACTTATTTTAGTATTACCTACATTAAATGTTAAGTTTTACCCCTCTGTCCCCCAGGGGATCAGTACATTTGCCATATTAATTTTGGGAGTAAATAGGTCTGGTCGTCAAACCCGGCCTCTCTGTGTTTCTTTGCAAATCCCTCACCACTGATCCAGTTCCCCTGGCCGGGCTCTATTTACCCGGCTGCAGCAGTCACGTGTTGTCAATATATTACTGCTGCAGCCAGGTATCACTGCTCAGCCTAGCTGGAAAAACTGGAGCAGTGGAACGGGATCTTTCAGATAACTACTTACCAGTTCATTATTGCAGGTTGATCTTGAGGTTTGTCTGGTTTCATCCTGAAACTGGACAAACCTTTTAACTGTTATATAATATGTGTCTGATCTTAAAGGGACTCTGTCACCAGTTTTATGCTGCTAGGTTCTAAGAGCTCCCGATATTCATGAGCTCCTGGCTCTCCCCACCCACCTACCTCTGACTGACAGGGGGGCTGGGAGAGCCATGAACTCATGAATATGGGGACTCATTGGCAATGTCCTGGAGCTTTTCAATACAAGATTTTGGCAAAAGAGTCAATTCAAGAAAGTAACCCAGCATTTTGCTAAGAAGACCTGTCACTGGTCTCTGTTGCCCTTAGTTAGGACACCATAAAACTGGTGACAGATTTGGCCATTTACATAAGATAATTTTGGGCCAAGCCTTCAAGTTGGGGAATCTGGACTGTCCTTCACTGTTGACAGGATTAAGAATTCAGGGTAAGTTGTTCCCATGGAGGTAAGTGACCCAGTCACCTCCCTATGAGACTATAACAGTTGCCGCTGGTTGAATGCTTGGTCAATTGATTTTTTCTAGTTTTCAGTGTAGACAGAGAGAAAAGAGCTCAGACCCTTACTACTATATATTAGTTAAAGTCACAAAATCATTTCCAGTGCCACATATACAATTTGCAGATTGTTGTAGGTACTATACACCTAAATCTTTTCACATGCTCATGTTTTTCTGCTATCAGGGAAGAACATGAGGAAATTGGAAGGGAAAGACCCTGGTATTTGCTCCTCTAGCCCTGGGTTTGCTTCTGGCACTGCAACTGGAAAGCTAAAGATTAGCTATGAAGGCCGATAGCTTTCTTGTTGCTTGGGTGTGTGTGATAATTGGGATATAGAAAGACTAGGTTTCTTTGTACTAAACAACCTGTGCCAACAATTGAGCTTATTATACACAGGGGCTTGTGAAAATTACATAAAATGGTCTCTTGGATTTCGGGAAGTGACATTACTGTGAAATACCTTATAATCACCTGTTTGAGCAGGTTGTATTCAGCCCGACTAGACAAGCAGAAAGCATTAAAAGCACTAGGTGAGATTAATACCACAGTTTATACTGTCCAGGTTTACAACTATTGCAGATTCAAGGGGTATTCCAGTTATATCAAGTTATCCCCTACCCACAGAATAGAGGATAACCATTAGATCGGTGTGGGTCCAACCACTTGTACCCCACCAGTCATGAGAATGAGGGCCCCAAACCCCGTGGAATCCCCCCTGAAAAGAAGGGAGCGGGTGGTCGGAAATGCGCATGGCCGCTCCATTCATTTCTTTGGGAGTTCCAGAGATAGCTGATTGGCTGCATGCATTTCCGACTACCTGCTCCCTTCATTTCAGGGGGCTCCACAGGGTTTGGGGCTCTCGTTCTTGTCATCGGTGGAGGTTCCAGCGGTAGTACCCCTACAGATCTTAGGCTACTTTCACACTCGCGTTTGGTGCAGATCCGTCATGGATCTGCACAGACAGATCCGCACCGATAATACAACCGTCTGCATCCGTTCAGAATGGAACCGTTTGTATTATCTTTAACATAGCCAAGACGGATCCGTCTTGAACACCATTGAAAGTCAATGGGGGACGGATCCGTTTTCTATTGTGCCAGATTGTGTCAGTGAAAACGGATCCGTCCCCATTGACTTACATTGTTTGTCTCCACATCGTCAGGCGGACACCAAAACGCTGCAAGCGTTTTGGTGTCCGCCTCCAGAGCGGAATGGTGGCGAAACTGAGGCAAACTGATGCATTCCGAGAGGATCCTTATCCATTCAGAATACATTGGGGCTAAACTGATCTGTTTTGGGCCGCTTGTGAGAGCCCTGAACGGATCTCACAAACGGAAACCAAAACGCCAGTGTGAAAGTAGCCTAATAGTTATCCCCTAAAATTAACTAAAATTCACCAGATATTTTGGTGCTACACAATGACTTTTTATTGAGCTTTTTATAACTTTTAAACAGCACCAGAAATTCATAAATTTTTCAAAGTTTTTTTTTTGGAGTGGTATTTTTAGTCACACAATGTTGTTGTTTTTTATAGAGAAGTCTATGGGAAAATGTCTGAAAAAAATGCCATGCTAAAAAGTGCCAGGGAGCAAAATCACAGGGAAACTGTTTTAAATTACTCCTACAATAAAAGTTGTGTTTGTAGGGTGTTTTGTCATTTCTTTTTTTGCCAGCATGTAATACCTTGCTGAGGCTTTTATTTTTATTTTTTTAAATAAAATGCAGGTTTTTTGTAAAAAAAAATAAAAAGATGCAGTGTGAAACCAGGCTAACAAAGACTGAGCCTGCCAGCTGCCAGATATAAAGGTGCATTCACCTTGTACTCCACCTCTTACTATCATTCCATGCCCAGACATGCAGTAATCAACTAAAAAGTATATGAATGGGATTACCTGGATAATTTACAGTAGATAATGTGAGGGATTAGAAAGTATCCTGTAATGGGAATCTAGTGTGCGGCTTCTCAGCTGCCATCACATCTGTCAAGCATCCACATGAGATTTCCCACCCATCAGTGACAGTCATTTCAAGGGTCATTGGGGGCTGACAGGACCAATTGTCAAAGACATGTGACAGCCACATTTTTTTCAGCAGGCTGATGAAAGCATTTCACATGGGAAATAAATTGAAGATAAGGCTTCACTCACATCACCGTACAGCCTTTCTGTTCTCCTGCTCCGTTTAGGAGCTGAACGGAACCTAAGGACCCCATAGACTATAATGGGGTCCGTTAGGTTTCTGCTCAGAAGATGATTTTGGAGCGGAGACAAAAGTTGTGCGTGCAGGACTTTTGTCTCCAGTTCAAAAATCTTCCTCTGAGCAGAAACATAATGGACCCCATTATAGTCTATGGGGTCCTTGGGTTCCGTTCGTCTCAGTTTTGTGCCGAATCCGTCCTTTCTGTTCTCCTGCTCCTAAACGGAGCAGGAGAACGGAAAGGCTGAATGCTGATGTGAATGAAAGGGAAATTGTAATACCTTATTTCCAGGAAGAATTGCAGAGGAACGATACACTGGAGAGGTCCATGAAAAGATGTTCCAGAAGTGTTTTTTTATGGGGAAAATAATTATTTACTAAAATATAAGGAGAGGGGACAATGACCTATCTTCAGGAAGGGTCATCAATATGATACTAGTGGAGGTCCGACACAAAGCACCAGCACTGATCAGCTGTTATAGGCAGTGCCACAGCCAGAAATTGTGCATTGTAGAGAGCTGGAAGCAGAAGGCTCCTTACACTATGCAGTGGTTATGGTGGGGTACGGCCAGAAACTGCACAGGAGGATGGATGCCAGCGTGTTGGAGGATAGGTCATCAATATATGTATCCCAGGCAACCCCTTTCAATGATGCATCATGCATGTCTATAAATAATTAGCAGACAGTTCTTATTATTTTGTGCACAATTTATGTTACAGTTGCATGAAGATTAAATACCTACTCTGTTGCCTAATACATGTTGTGGTAGTTATGTACAACATGTATAATGCCTGTAGTAGACAAGCTGATTGAGCAAGCAATTGTCGGAAGGGAAGTGTACCCTCCCGGCAATCGTTTGCTAGCTAGCGGGGAAGACCACTGCTATTACATGCAGCCATCTTCTCCACAGCATGTGCCTTCACTCCTCCCTATAATGTCTAGTGGTTTGCCGGCATCAGATCGCAGAATTGCCCGATGAACGAGCATTTGCTCGTTCGCAGTAGTACATAGCAAGATGATCGCTAACGAGCGTTCATGCGCCCTAAGGAAAGCCATAAGAAGTTGCATGATTGCATAACCCTGTTCTCTGACCCATAATTTAGTACAGAGGGAAAAACATCCGGAATCTCAGCTTTATATGCATTTATCGACTTTTAGTGTGTTTATTTCCTTGGGTCTGAATTAGCCCACAGATCACAGCTACAGTACGGCACCAGTGACACACTTTGGCTGATGGTTCGATATAAAACTGAGGGCCCTCTGTTCTCTCCTCTGTAACTGTACAAGATACTAAGATGGTGGTACAATGGCTTTTACTGCCGGCGCGGCACTTCCTGACAGCTCCTGCAATAGTTCTTAACCCTTCTATATAGCTGTCATATAAAAAGTGTAGTTTAGTAGTTTAGGTGTTCTGTCATGAAGAATCAATTCTTCCATACACTAGTGTCCACAGCAAACTGTACCTACAAACTGTCCATGCAGAAACTCCCAGCTGTTGTGTAGACCACATAGTAGTGCCAACACAGTAAGACATCAGCACTGAATTGCCCACACGATTGTCCACCTGCTACACAAAACGTAATCATGATATTGTGGTGTCCATAAAATACAGTGGTCATAACCACATCACAGTACTGTGTCTGCAGTACCCATATACATGCCAGCCAGATAATTGCCCATAAAAATATGCCAGTCACTCAACTCTGGTCCTGCACTGGTGCATACCTCGTGGAATTTACATGTGAGCAGCCGATCATCCACGGCTTGAATGTAACCATCTCCCTGTACCAGCTTAGCAGTCTGGGAGCAGCGCTGGAGAAGGCAGATTCTGCTGAAGGCATCTAAGGTATGTTGCATTCCAAGACAGTGTCCATGGTGGTATCATGCCTTAAGGGAAGTAGAGTAAAGTGATCTGCAGCCTCTAACATTGTTTACTACTTACTGTCAGGCTCCGGTGCAAATTTTCCTCCCATTATAGCACCTTTTACATCTGTCTAGTTGGACAGGCTTGCACATTTCAGTCAGCATCACAAGTATACATCCCTGCAGGCCTCCAGCCTACCTCTTTTAATGTGTATGCCGAAAGGAGTGTCCTAGGTGCCCAGAAGAATCATACTGTGTGTGACAGGGATAGTTTTAGAGGACTGATGTAGCCCAATTTGATTGCTCTAAACTTGTGCATACGTTGTATATGGCTGAGGAGGTTTGTAGGGCTTCAAGAGGACAGGACAGGCCCAAAGTGTACAGAATACTAGTCTTTGGATGAGTCATGGTGAACGTCCCTCCCTTAGCTTGAAGTGTACGGTAGTGCATGTTACCTAGATCGCCATAAGCTCTCCAAACCCACTGGGCCCTGGCATGTGCTTGGGGCTGGCCTGAATGATTAAGTGATACCACTCAAGTCAAGACACTCCATTGTGTCCATCCACAAAGAAGACTTATGGACGTAACCACTGGACACCATTGAAGGATAGTTATTGTTTACGTCTGTCATTAGAGGAAGGAATGAAATATTGGCTACTGACTGGAGACTTCTCCCAGCGTTTGGTCTTGATTTTGGCTTTGCGCACAGTTTGCATTCGGTAACCCTCCACAATTAATGACGTGTGGGTGTTGTGCCGTAGATCATACTCTGACCTGGGCTCAGGTTATTAAATCCTGATTTCTACAGTTGACTTTCTCAGTGTCCTTTGTTGTAACATGTCTGGAGATGAATGCATGTATTTTTCCCACAAATATTAGTAAGTACTGCCTGTCTTGTGACGGTAATTGCACGTAATTATCAGAGGTTTCTTGTAATATTGTCATTGCTGGAGATGGTTACGATTCTTACGAATTAAATGTTTCAAATTGTTTGTTGTTGAAAATATCTGACAAAATAATTAGTTTTCTTACTTTTATATTACTCTACCATTACGAGTATATCATATTCAGGATACAGTGTATTTGGTAAAGCAGATAAATGCATCTTTATAGGGTGCTGGCAGCGGTTTGTGCCCCGTGTGAGCATGAACCAAATTGCTGAGGTTTTGCCATGCCGCTTGCGGCTGTGCAGCTTATAAATGTGAAGCACAACCTGCGTTGTATCTCTCAGTTCTTGGGTACATAGCACAAATCAATTCGTGGACGAGCACTCAAAAAGCTAGTATAAGGGCTCATTCACACGACCTTGCCATTTTTTGCGGTCAGCAAATTGCGGATCCGCACAAAAATGATGCCGCCCGTGTGCCTTCCGCAATTTGCGGACCGGAACAGGAGGCCTATTATAGAAATGCCTATTCTTGTCTGCAAAACAGACAAGAACAGGACAGGACTTTTGCGGACCCAGTGAAATGAATGGTTCCGTATACGGACCATATGCGGAATGCAGAAAACATCCTGTATACGGAACGCAAAATACGTTCGTGTGAACGAGCCTTAAGGCTAGGTTCACATCACCATTTAGTTTTCAATTCTTTGGATCTGTCAGAAGAACAGAAAGAAAAAAAAAAAAAATGTATCCTCTTTTTGAGCATCAGTAATCCGTTTTAGCCATTTCCATCTGAGATCCATTATTTTTGCGGGGAAAAAGTCGTTCATGGAGGACTTTACCTCCTGTCGAAAATAACAGATCTCAAACGGAAATGGCTAAAACATGCAAAGTAATCACAATGGATGCTCAGAATAAAGGATCCTTTTTTATCTGTTCTTCTGATGGGTCAGAACATTTGAAAATGAAATGGTGATGTGAACTCGGCCTAAGCCAGGTAATGATTTTCAGTGTAAGATGCTTCCTGGCTTTGACTGAAGACCAGTAATAATCCTTATTCTGGGCATGAAATAGACCTTTATCACAAGGCGGCTCATTTAGTGGGGTTTGCATGCACCCCTCTGCTGCTGCTGTCACCTACATACACAGGAGATGAGGGTTACCATCTGTATTAAGTAGCACAGTAGTCCACCTTCTGGAACTAGGACCTTGGAAGAGAAGTCCCTGAGTTGCCTAATTATCTATTGTCTCTTAACATTGTATTTTCTCAGGTGCTGGATTTCCAAACTTGACAGCTGCTAATGTAATCTATTACATAATATAATGTCATTTACATTATCCATAGGGTGTCACCCTTCTTTGTTCAGACCACAAATAGTATAACTGGATAAACCAATAAACTAGATAACTAGGTAAATGGATTTACTTTCACCTTAGCTCCCATATTGTTCCTTGTTGTCCCACTTATTTAGGTGTCACATTGGTTTTTGCATTCCTTGTGTTCTGTAAATGAACCAAGACTCTGCAGGGACCCCTCCCAACTGGTAACACTTATCTGTATCTTTACTGCAAGCTGTGACAAAGGAAAGCACAACCTAGCGTCTTAAGAATAGATGCTCCAGAATTGTTATTACATAGGGAATGCAAGGTAATAAAACTGACATGTCAGGAGCAGTGACAGGTCCTCCATTTTTCACAAGCTGTATGAGAGAACCACAGAGGAACTTCTGAGGATTAGGCCTCATGCACACGACCGTTGTTGTGTTCCGTGGCCGTTGTTCCGTTTTCCGTGATTTTCTGCGGACCCATTGACTTTCAATAGGTCCGTTGAAAACTCGGATAATGCACCGTTTGTCATCCGCGTCCGTGATCCGTGTTTCCAGTCCGTCCAAAAAATATGACCTGTCCTATTTTTTTCACGGACAACGGTTCGCAGACCCATTCAAGTCAATAGGTCCGTGAAAAAACAGGGAGGCACACAAGATTGTCATCTGCGTCCGCGCGTCTGTGTCCGTTTTTTTCCTATCATTTGCAAGGCAAACTTGACTTAGATTTTTTTTCACTTTCCTTCATGTCTGGTGATCCTCCAAAAATCAAGGAAGACACACGGAAACAAAAACGGATCACGGAACAACGGAACCCCGTTTTGCGGACCGTGAAAAAATACTGTCGTGTGCATGAGGCCTTAGGCGGCATTAGATCATACCAGTGTATCACTGTACAGCAGCGGCGGCATGAAGCGCACGGCGTCATAGCAACCAATGACGCCGTGCGCTCCTGCTGTCAGCAGGAATCCCGGCCGGGTTACCACGGACCGCTCTCGGCCGCGGAACACGGCCATGTGCATGAGGCCTTACCGAACCAGTTTTAATCATACTGATGGTAATGGAGGCTGTGTTCACACAGATAAAATCTGCTGCAGAATCTGTTACCAGCAACAGCTTTCCATTGACTTCAGTGGGAAAAACACCACCATGCAACTAAAGTAATAACTGGAATGGGGCAACTACAGTACCCTGAAAGATTATCAAAATTAGGGTTTTTCACTTTAGAAAAAAGACGACTGAGGGGAGATCTAATTAATATGTATAAATATATCAGGGGTCAGTACAGAGATCTATCCCATCAGCTATTTATCCCCAGGACTGTGACTGTGACGAGGGGACATCCTCTGCGTCTGGAGGAAAGAAGGTTTGTACACAAACATAGAAGAGGATTCTTTACGGTAAGAGCAGTGAGACTATGGAACTCTCTGCCTGAGGAGGTGGTGATGGTGAGTTCACTAAAGGAATTCAAGAGGGCCCTGGATGTATTTCTGGAGTGTAATAATATTACAGGCTATAGCTACTAGAGAGGGGTCGTTGATCCAGGGAGTTATTCTGATTGCCTGATTGAAGTCGGGAAGAAATTTTTTATTCCCCTAAAGTGAGGAAAATTGGTTTCTACCTCACAGGTTTTTTTGCCTTCCTCTGGATCAACTTGCAGGATAACAGGCCGAACTGGATGGACAAATGTCTTTTTTCGGCCTTATGTACTATGTTACTATGTGCACATGGTGGCATTTTGTTTTTTTCTGCCACTAATTTGAAATCCGCTTAAGAAGTGGCATGTTACTTCTTTTAAGTAGATTTTAGCTGTGTTCTCCATTAAAGTCAAGGGAAGGTTTTTTTGCATGTTTTTGATGGCATTTTCACCACCAAAACACACTGTTCACAGAGGCAGATCACCCCATTGATCTGCCGCTGTATTCTTGTCTGTGTGAACCTAGCCTAAGCAAGGTTTCAATTCAGCCTATACCTTAAGACCAGGATGAAGTAGTGCCACACATGTCCATGGGCTGTGACTCGTTGCGTCTCAGCTCTCTTGAAGTGACACTGTTAGTGGAAGAAAGCAGCCATGTTTTTCTAATCCCAGTTAACCCCTTTCAAGTGTAGCTCTTGGTGCAGAATTGTTTCCTACAATCTGATGGGATTTGTGGACCACGGTCATTGTACTCTTTATTGCCTATGAAAACGGGAGAGATATGAATCACTTCCGGGGTGCATTGATTTATACAGCTGTTTGGTAATACATGAATCATGTCTATGAGTTAATATTTTTTATACTTTTTAATTAATTTATTATAAATCTGTCAAGTCCTTTTGCTGCACCCATGAACCATTTTTAATGATGGTGATATTGTGCTTGTTCGACTTCCTTCAGATCGGCTACCACCTTTAATTACCAAGGAAGGGATTCTTCAAATCCAAGCTAGTCATTGCATGGTGCAGGAATATTGGATCTGGGTTGGTAGTATATTTAATTTTAATGGTTTTTTTTATGATATAATCCCTGGCCAGTCCTTACAATTGGCACATTGTGTGGAGCTGTTAAACATTGTAAATCTATGTCCTACACATAATCAGAGGGCGGCTCTGTAGGACGCTTCTTGTAGCCTAATCACCATCTCAAGTAGCCCGTAAAGTCATCTTAATCAGCATATCCTAATTGGTAGATACAGAAGTATAAGAGTCGAGGATGTTGCGATGACAGGATCCACGCTGGAAAGATAAGCAGCTTCCCACAAGGCAGGATAGCTTTTTAAGCTATTCATACAAGTTCAAGTTTTATCATGTAACTTGCCTTTGAAAGAGTGTCATCTGCTTCATTGGAAGGAACAGATGGAGAGAATGGGACACCCACAAGTATTGTAAATCAGGTCTAGACCGTATCCAGCAAGTCAAGGCTTTAACAAAACATCTGTGAAAGCTGAGTCTCCATATCTACTTGTGCCGGGTCCCAATTTGGTTATTATTCCGCACTGCTAGCAATTTGTCATTTCTGTCAATTCTGTCATTTCTAGCAAGTGACCCATAGCTGTTAATGATTCAGCATGTATCTATTGCATGTGATATCTGGGTGGCAGATCCAGACTGGCTACAATCATAGTTTTCCTTATTTCAGAATTAGCGTTATATTGTCAGCAGTGAGCACCGGATAGCCAAAAATGTTTGTATGTTAGATCAGTGGAAACATTGTCATTGTTTCTGACCCAGATTTCATGTCACAGAGTTACACAGTTCTCTTTTTGACAGCAAATTTCTTTGTAGGTAGCAGTTTACCTGTCATGTAGTTGATGAAATTGATGGTTTCCTACAGAATTTAACAACAACAGCCTCTCAAGTTATAATATTACAGGTGAAACTCGAAAAATAAGAATATCACGCAAAAGTCCATTTATTTCAGTAATGCAAATGAAAAGAAATTGCATTAATGCAACTTAAAATTAGAATATTGTGAAAAGGTTCAATATTCTAGGCTCAAAGTGTCACACTCTAGTCAGTTAATTAATCCATATCCCCTGAGCAAAGGGGACCTGAGATTGTGACTTTGGGGTTTCATAAGCTGTAAGCCATAATCATCCAAATTATAACAAATAAAGGCTTGAAATATCTCGCTTTGCATGTTATGAGTCTATCTCATATGTTAGCTTCACCTTTTAAGTTGCATTACTGAAATAAATGAACTTTGCACAATATTTGAATTTTTCGAGTTTCACCTGTATATGGTTCCGGGACGCCCATTGAAAGTATTTTTATTAGAGACCTGTACAATACACACAGTATGGCAGAAAAATAGTGTGGAGGGCACTTCCAGTAACACAGGGGTTAACCAGTGACATCCCCATGCTGCAGATCGGCAGGGTCTGTGACACGTTGAATGTAGTCACATATTAGGCTTTTCTCACTGGGCCTTGTCAATTAAAGTGCATTTAGACTTTAACCTGGCATTGTGTTTAAAGATGCAGGGGTCTAAAGGACTGCTTTACCTCCCCAGTCATCACTATCATGGATCCAGTCAGCACAGAGTTATGTTATATGACAATCCCCAAAACGCAGGGCCTTTAACCAGTGCTTTCCAGTATGTTCATGGATAGAGACTGACTGGTTTCATGGAATTTCTCATGAGTCACCCTGGTCAGACTAACCAGTTGTTCACCCAATTGGCCCCAATTCTAAATCAGTTCTGTTTCTTCATTTGTCTCAAGGGTTATATGGAAACGGTTTCATCATTGTGCCAGCAAAGCCTGGATAAAAAGTCTGGACAGGCAGATGATGTCTTAATAGATGCATAATGTATTGGGTGTCAATGAGCTTGTTCTGCACATAGATGAAGTTCAGAGTTAGGCTACTTTCACACTCGCGTTTGGTGCGGATCCGTCATGGATCTGCACAGACGGATCCGTTCAGATAATACAACCGTCTGCATCCGTTCTGAACGGATCCGTTTGTATTATCTAACGTAGCCAAAACGGATCCGTCTTGAACACCACTGAAAGTCAATGGGGGACGGATTCGTTTTCGATTGTGCCAGATTGTGTCAGTGAAAACGGATCCGTCCCCATTGACTTACATTGTGTGTCAAAACGGATCCGTTTGCCTCTGCATCGTCAGCGGACACCAAAATGCTGTAAGCAGGTGTCCACCTCCAAAGCGGAATGGAGACTGATCGGAGGCAAACTGATGAATTCTGAGCGGATCCTTATCCTTTCAGAATGCATTAGGGCAAAACTGATCTGTTTTGGACGCTTCTGAGAGCCCTGAACGGATCCGCCTTAGGCTACTTTCACACTTGCGGCAGTGTGATCCGGCGGGCAGTTCCATCATCGGAACTGCCCGCCGAATCCGTCGATTTTGATGTGACTGAAAGTATTTGTGAGACGGATCCGGATGCGGATCCGTCTCATAAATGCATTGCAAGAACGGATTCGTCTCTCCGCTTGTCATGCGGACAGACGGATCCGTCTTGTATTTTTTTTCACATTTTTACCGGTCTGCGCATGCGCAGGCCGGAAGGACGGATCCGGCATTCCGGTATTTTGAATGCCGGATCCGGCACTAATACATTCCTATGGGGAAAAATATCGGATCCGGCATTCAGGCAAGTCTTCATTTTTTTTCGCCGGAGATAAAACCGTAGCATGCTACGGTTTTATCTTTTGCCTGATCAGTCAAAACGACTGAACTGACATCCTGAACGGATTACTCTCCATTCAGAATGCATGGGGATAAAACTGATCAGTGACGGCACTCTATGCGGGGGGGAAAAAAACGCCAATGTGAAAGTAGCCTTACATGTATTCCTGTGTAGTTTTAATTTAGTATGTCCTGCGTCTTGTCTCATTATTTGATGTCTTTCACTAGTGAGTAGATGTTTCCCCTGTATCTCCAGATCTTTATGCAGTGCTGGTAGGTGGTATAGGTAGGTGTACAGTGATCCTGTTAGCTCTGCTGGGCCTCCACCTGAAGGTATTGTTCATTCAGCCTACTTAACCTAAAGTAAATAGTCCCTGTGTAGGGCAGGAAACATATGGGGCAGTGCCAAGAGGTCAGTCACCTACCAATAGCATAATAGCTTCAAGCACGAATAGGATAGTAGCAGATGTTGCTTAAGGAATCAGAAGGGCGTTTCTTCGGCTCACTGCTAGGAGCTTGCCTGTCAGTTCACAAGAGCCGCACAGCTGATCACACACACTGGATTGTACAGAGCAGCAAGTCATGGTCTTCTCCTTCTGGGTGGCTTCAGGGATAAAACTGAATGGAGGTAAACCATCTCACTGTGTGCCTTCAGGAGAACTAGACGGTTGCTACTTTACTGGTCTTTCAAGGATATCTCAGGGTACACTTGGATGCACGAGCTGGTCAATTTCCAAACAGGTCTATTTATGAGGACTTTCGTGTAGAGATCACAGGACATAGAAGTGTTCAGTGAGAAGGAGCAAAGCATGCAATGTGAGCGTCCGTTTCTATCGCCAAAGGGGATTTATGACTGCTGTTTGTAACTGATGACTCGGGATAAAGGTTTCACTTTGTTCCACCGCTCGTCTCTCATATGGCACTGGATAGAGACTTTTGGGGGTTTCCTTAGAAACCGGCACTGCCCTTTGCTGCTTTATACAAGCCATGTAAATGGATTACAGTTTAATCAATTACCAGGACAGGGATTTTCCAGCTATTCGGCTCACTGCTTTGAATGATTTCACGTGTGGATACCTGCAAGTTCAGACAATAAAGGGATTCTAATGGACTGCCTTGTACTGATCAGGTTCATGAAGCACCTTATCATTTTTCCCATGGATAGTAAATGGAGCCATTCAACAGACCTCAGAAATGTTCCAACGTATTTTTTATTTTGTAAATGTTTTTAAATGAAGAATCGCCTATATTTTTTTTTCAAATTTTTGTAGTTTCTGTTACTTGCACTTGTGATTATTAAAATATGGGTAAGCCATTAAGCCGGCCGGATTGTTTGAGACAAAATCCAACGTGTGTTGGGAAGGCAGAGGAGGAGGATTTAAACGTTGAAGATTGTTATGTCCCCCAGAGGTCCATTTATGACACAGTCCGGCTGAATGAACAGATTGACTCTGGTAGTAAAGGAAGCCTGACCTCCAGGCATTTTACAGATCGCACCTTGCCTTATAGCAATAGAACACTGGACAGCAGCACCTTGTGCAGCAATGGCGCCCTGGCCTGTAACAGTGAATTCAGGAACCGCGAGTTGGAGCCAAGCAAACTGGATGAGAAAATGATTTTTGATGCACTCAAACTTAATAGAGAGATCCACCGCTCTGGTGGAGGACCCAGAAGTAGAAGCAAAGCAGACAAAAGGGAGCACCGAAGGTCATGGAGAATTTTTGTACCTGTGAATTTAGCAGACTATGTCAGCAGAAATGAAGGTTCTTATGTTGAAAGTCCTACGAGTGACACAATGAATACATGTAGAAAGGAAACGCATTCTTTAACATCAGAAGAGGACTCTGGTCTGTGTAGTCCCCAGGCTGATGGAGATGACAAAGCAGACCCAACTGTTATGGGTCATGAAGGGAAGAAAGTTTCTCTGCCTTGTAAAGAGAATAGAGATGTGGTGGACAAGTTGTTTTCTGACATTTCGAATTGTGCCCAACATTCTCCGTTCCTCTTATATGCAAAAGTCCAGAACGAGTTAGATTTTAGCCTGATTTCATGTAGTATTACTGATTCCAAGAGCCCTGAATCCCACAGTGCCCTTAATTCTGACATGGATAGTGAATGTTCTGTGCCCTGCGAGGAGTATACTCAGTTAGAGGATAGCTTCAACTTGTTTGCAGAAGATGATCAGAGTTACATCCACGACCAAATTGAAAGGAATAGTCCGTCAGGATTTGTGCCAAATGGTTTGGGTGTTTGTAATCAAGTTAATTCCAGTATTTCAAGTGGTAGTAATGTTGATGTGGATCTACCAAGGCCTGGTCATAAACATATGAAGATGGCACGTGCCGAATCCTTGGGTGTGCTGAGTAATTCTCCTGAATGTTATAAATGTACTGTGGTGCACCCTACAACTATTCCTATGAGGGACAGTAAGTTTTGGACCAAAGAATCAAGAAAAGGACAAGCTTCGACTAAATGTTTGTGTTCAAAGGTAACTTATGTTTTTGTGTACTTTTACAGAAATCCTTACAAAAAGGTAGCACGTCTGTACTGATGTTGTTCTCCATCATACTTTAAATAAGGTGCTTAGTACTGCATGTCCTGCTGTTACTAGGACCCTCATGTTTCACATAGCAGCTATTTCCAGTAAGCTGTTCAGATGTCAAACCATCCACATGTGCATCTTCAGTTATTGCAGACTCAGCCAGATGTCTCCACAGGGCCTTCTAGCACATAGCAATTGGTTAAATGCTAATGAGGACTCGTTACACGGTCAGTGGCTAAATGGCAAGAATCTACCAGCCCTGATTGCTGCCAGCTGCCAAGAACAGTGGTCATTGTCCGCGACACAGTGTGCCCCTTAACAATGCACATAGCAGGGCATGTTCCTTGCTCCTTGGAGCACAATGGTGATATTTAATCTTTTCTTAAGGAAATATAAACAGTTTGCTTGCGTCTTCTGTTTTTTCCTTTGATCTGCAGTCTAGCACAAATTCTTTCATTGCATGTTAAATGCAACGTTGGGATTGCTGTAGACAGATTGTATTGTTCCCGAAGTGAAGAACATATACATTTACTTATGGAAAAAAACACCATTTGTATGGGTTGTGGGACAAGTATTTAGCCATGTCACTTTACAACCACAATTTCATGTAAACTCTGCCTGCTTGGAACACATGGACTTACATTGATGTTGACCCACCTTCCTGGCACTGACTGCTTGCAGTAAATAGGTCTTGTAAAACACAGTTCTATTTAAAGGGGTTGTCCAGTTTAGAAATCCCATTTTCACGTACCTTATTTGGGAATTCCGAGTTAACAGAGAATGTTTCTCATCCCTTGGTTATAGCTGAGAGTGCTTCTCTTGCTGTTGAGGACCTGTCCTGTCCTGCATTACATAGACAGCACATTGATTTGAATGGGCACTGTGTAATGCTTAATTTCCCTGATGGTGGTTCATGGGAGAAATAGAAACCTTACTGCAGATTTCCTTACAAGATACAACTGATCTCTGGGACCCTTGCAGTGGGGAACTTTGTGATCAGTACTAGCTTTTTCTTTTCCGGCATTGCGTTCCGTCCTAGGGGCTCAAGACCAGAAAAGAACGGATCAGTTTTATCCTAATGTATTCTGAATGGAGAGCAATCCGATCAGGATGTCTTCAGTTCAATCTGTTTGAATTTTCAGGATGGAGATAATACCGCAGCATGCTGCGGTTTTATCTCCTTCTAAAACTCCGGAACACTTTTTTTCCCATTGAAATGCATTAATGACGGATCGGGCCCAGAGTGTTCCGGCAAAACGTATCCAGCACTGCGGTCTGCACATGCTCAGACCGCAAAAAATGTGAAAAAATTAAAATGCTGGATCCGTTTTTCCAGATGACACCAGAGAGGGATCCGGCATTTCAATGCATTTGTCATACGGATCAGGATCCTGATCTGTCTGACAAATGCCATCAGTTTGCATGCATTTTGACGGATCCGGCAGGCAATTCCAGCGACGGAACTGCCTTCCGGAATCCTCCGGAACGTACCCTAACTAACAAGTATGAACTGTTTGCAGCTGACATCCCCTTTAAAGTTTTGTATAAGGCTAAAAAATGGATCTGCTTTTCCCCATAAAAAGCTCCTGTCTAGCCCGTGTACTGTGTCCCCGTTCAAGTGAATGCCAGAGACTACCTGTGAAAAAAAAAGTGATGCTATTCCTGGACAAAATCTTCAGACGTCATTTCTTTGGCTTGAATCGCATGTGTATCTTTTCTGACAGATTTTGAGCCAAAGCCAAAAAGTGTGAGACGTATAAAGGAAAAGCTCATTTGGATTCACTCCTGTGTGCTGGCTGAAATAAAACTGCATAAAAAAACGAAACTGCATGTTCGAAAGGGGTATTCTGGTTGTGAACAGGATAGGGGATAACTATCGCTAGGGATCTTACCATTGGGATCAACCTCATACCCCTCAGAGGGCCCACAATGAACAAAAAAGCAGGTTGAGCATTCACACTGCCGCTCCCTTCATCTCTGTCAGAGTCCATCCAAGTACAACCGAGTACCATGGCTGTCTCTAAAGCTCATGTACAGATGATCCAAGGGGTGTGGGGTACCCATTCTTGTGATCACTGTGGTTCCCAGCAGTAGGACCTCCACCGATCTAACAGCCACAAAACCCTTTTAGGCTAAAATTGTTCACAGACAAATATTTGAAAAATGTTTCTGCTCTTGGAGAACCCCAAAGAAGCTTGGTATAGGGGCAGGAAAAGCATTCTATAGTTCTTGCCCGGTGCTGTGATTTGGCTCCGATATGGTTTCTGCTTTGACCATGCTGAGATCGGTTTTCCCTCGCTGTTGTGAAAGTGACAAGTCACATTGTTGGGTTCTGGGAAGTCCGTTACTAGGACACAAGGTATTCCAGCCATTCTGGGAAGTGGGAACCCTAGTTGAGAAACCCTGGCCTACACAGTAGTTTCCATCCATTTATAGTACTAGTATTGCCTACAAGCTTTTATTGCACTAAAGAACATGGTCAACAGTATCTGAGCGGAGGGCTGTCTGCATCTTTTGATGACTCCATTGAAGTGAATGGGTCCGCATCCCAACTTCAAAAAATGCTGATCAGATGCGGACTAAAACAACGGTCATGTGCATGAGCCCTTACATGCATAAAAAATATTCATGAACACATGGAAAATGTACTAAGGCAGGGATGGCCAACCTGAGGCTCTCCAGATGTTACAAAACTACAACTCCCAGCATGCCCAGACTGCAAACAGCTATCAGCCTACAGCAGGGCATGGTGGGAATTGTAGTTTTACAACAGCTGGAGAGCCACAGGTTGGCCATGCCTGTACTAAGGGTACTTTCACACTTGCGGCAGAACTGCCTGCCGGATCCATCAAAACGCATGCAAGCTGATGGCATCTGTCATATGGATGACAATTGCATTGAATTGCCGGATCCGTCTCATCCGAAAAAACGGATCCAGCATTTATTTTTTTCACATTTTTTGCGGTCTAAGCATGCGCAGACTGCAATGCCGGATCCATTTTGCCGAAACACTCGGGGCTGGATCCGGCATTAGTGCATTTCAATGGGGAAAAAATGCCGGATCCGGCATTCCGGCAAGTGTTCTGGAATTTTGGACGGAGATAAAACCGCAGCATGCTGCGGGATTATCTCAGCATGTCCTGAAAAGTCAAAAAGACTGAACTGAAGACATCCTGATGCGTACTGAACGGATTACTCTCCATTCAGAATGCATGGGGATGTGACTGATCAGTTCTTTTCCGGTACAGAGCCCCTAGGAGTAGGACGGAACTCAATGCTGGAAAAGAATAACGCAAGTGTGAAAGTACCCTAAAACTGAAGGCACAGAGTGTTATTCTTCCTATGCACAATAGATTTCCTGTTACTTACCTAAATATTGCTTTAGGTTGGTATGCTTCATCCCATGGTACCAGGATAATTTTAGGGGTTGATATAGTAAAACTACGTGGCCATCCTATCACTAGTTTTCTGGATATTTTTGAGGCCAGTTTGGTTGCTTGATAGTTGATCATTCCAGGTTCTCCTTACATTTCAATCTCTTGATAAATTGGGTGGTTCAGAAAGCACACGTAGTATCTCAGTAGCAGAATAGAATCAGAGTCCTGCAGATAGGGAGTAGTCTCTTGGCAATGAAGGGTGGTTGTTAAACAAATATTTTCATATGCCTTGAGATACTCTGCAACTGCATGGGCATTGCTAAATGAGATGGAATGGACTTATTTTCTATAACGGCAGATTATTTTTGGGGGCACATTATTCTGCTGGACATGTATTGTAAACCATTTCATGCATTAGAACAGTGAAACTTTTTTCTTCTATCTGTAGTACAGCTGAGTTCAGACCCACCAGCCTATGCTAATTTGTAATTGAATGGCATAAATAGCATGTAAGTGTGCATCGAGTTTATCCTATTTTCTTAACTTTGTTTCCCACATACTGAGGCTGCAGAAAAGCGGCATAAAAAAGTTGCAAATTAGCGCACTTTTGAACATTGGCAAGAAAAGTGGTCATGGCTTAGCTGGCATAGATTTTAATTTCTGGCCAAAATGTGCCAAAATTATTAAGAGGTCTATGCCGCTTTATAAAGTTGGAGCGGTTCATGCTTTTGGACTTAGTATAACTATCTGCTCCTTGAGTATTTATTTGTACTAATCTCAAATGTAGAATATATCAGTAAGGCGGCACTCACCATTAGTCGTAAAAAAGTCCTTTATTCGTCTAAACAGACATATACATGTGTGGCAGGGGCGGACAAACTTCCATGCAGTCAAAGGCGACGGCCGTTTCGCGCGATTGCGCTTCCTGTGGCCACTGACAGTCAGTCTAATGGTGAGTGCCACCTTACTGATATATTCTACATTTGAGATTTGCTGAGAACTTATTATGGGCAGAACACCGCATGGATGTGTTGCACGTACCACAGGATTGCTTATGTATTTTAAATTCTAAAGTTTAGGCAGTGCCGCCTCGTTCAATTCTATTGCTTGAAGATTTATTTGTACTAAATTTCAAGTAACCTTTTAATGTGGTTTTCTGGGGCTCCTATATTGATGACCTATCCTCAGAATCAGTGGGTGATCTGACACTCGGCACCCCCACTAGTTAACTGTTTGAAGAGGCTGTGGCTCTCTGGTGAGCGCTGTGGCCTAACCTTACAGCTAACCAGGCACAGCGCCGTACGGTGGCTGTTCTTGGTATTGCAGCTGAGGCCCATTCATTTAACTGGGACTGAGCTGTAACTAGGCTGTGCTTACCAGAGGGCAACAAACGTTTCAAACAGTTGGATCGGAGCTGAACCCCCACCGATCAGATATTTGTGACCTATCCTAATCATCAATATGTGAATCCTGCAAAACCCCTTTAAGTTGATTTTTTTTGCTGCGTCATTCTATATATGCATATTCAACCCATAGCTATAATCAGCTAATGAGTCTTTTGATAAGATGTGAAGAAACTAGACATTATTTCTAACCATATCTGAAAGGTAAGGTGTGGAGCTGTATGTGTGTTTATACTGAGAGGTGTGAGTTGGGTGGCATTTGGCCAGAGAGCTATTGTAATATCTTTGGACAGAGAAGAAAAGTTGGCATGTACTGTGATTCAATTAAAGCCAAATTTTCAATACAGTAGGCAAGTTGTCTTGGACTAGGCTTCCATGACCAGCATGGGTCATGAAATAGCTCTTGTTTTGCTGCACAGACATTGTCATGCGACCATGCGTCTGGTGGTGCACCTATGGCCAATCAGTCCAGGATGTCGGATATCTGTACCATCTCATCTATGGCGTAATTACGATGACAGTAATTTCCATCCGTGTACTTTCCGGACTACACCCACATGGACCCAATAAATGGTTCAATTCACACTCTAGAAACTCACAGCATGCAATATTCTTCTCTGTTTTCTTCAACACTCATTAATTGAAATGTCTGGATATGAAAAAAATGAATGCAAACCAGAAACCATATGGGCGTCCAGATATGAAAATTGAAACTTCCTAGAAATAATCAGAGAATAGTAATCTGGAGAAGAGGAGTGGTTAAAGGGATTATCCCAGACCTTTAAAACACATTTTTTATCACATATCTAGAGGACTCTCTTCCAATTCTGTGGGAGGTCAATAGCTCACTGAATCTCCCAGGATGCATTGCAATCAGATCTTATTAATCCCTTCCTCCCATGCATACAAAGTATGATATATCCCCAGAGATTTCTATAGTATGTAATGCCTCCACATTTTCCTCTACCACTGTCTACAGAGAGATAGCTATATACTTAGTTAGAAGTGAAGTTGAGATAACTGAATATTTGTATTGCATGTACATTGCGGTAATACTTTGTGATGTCCTATTAATTGCATAGTAATTGTTTTCACCGTATATGGCCTTCTATTGGAATGACAACTACTAATCTATTCTCTGACAGGGACAGTCTTTTCTGGTATTAATTTCCCGGTTGCTTATATCAGTGTTCCTCAACTCCAGTTCTCAGGACCCACCTGCCCAGATTTCCTTCAGGATTTCCTTAGTATTGAGCAGGTGATATAATTATTGTCAGTGCATTAGGACTTACCACAGGTATTCTATGGGATATTCTCAAATCATGACTGGCAAGTGATCCCTGAGGACTGGAGTTGAGGAACACTGGCTTATATAATACAACATAATATGATGCATAGATATATTGTTGTGGAACAATGTCATTATTTACTCCTACTCCCAACCTCCTAATGCAAATAACCATTGAAGAGTCTGGTTCTGCCCCCGGAATGTACAGTACTACCAGGTACAGGACTCTCACACCATTATTTATATTGAATACTACTAGTATGTGTAGTTGAGATACCATGTGTTTCATATGTAGCACATTTTTACTCCTCTTTGAGCGTAGGTGTCTTTGAGTACACTCCAGGGTCATACACGTATTATGTGGTGACCCTTGTGGTTAGTGGATTTGGTCATTTAGACCACAGGAAAGGCAGAAAATGATGTAACCTCTTCAAACAGACATTAGCAGTAGAATTAGTCATAATGAATATCTCTTACTACGTGGCAATTTCAAACAAGTCAGTTTCTCACATTTCTGCCTGCTGGAATTATCCTGGTTGCTGTAAGGGCAGTTACGGTGAAATGGAAACTTGTAGGAGAAAATAAGTGAAGCTGTAAAATGTTAACAGGTCTCAGATTTGGACCATCAATACTAAAGTATATAAACAGCCTGGGGGGAATGTATAAAAACTAGGGAAGATGGAGCAATTGCTGATAGCAACCAATGAGATTTCATCTATCATTTCTCAAAAGAAAATGGCAGCAGCAGCACGATTGATAGCTATGGCTACCCCTCATATTCTTGACTTGACTTGAGACTTTGGTAGACTCTGAACAGGATCTTATGGTCCACCATCCTCAGTCCTCTGCCTCACTAATGCTCTTGGCTGATTGGATCTGAATCTCTGCAACCACTATCCAAAATCTGGTGGAAGTCCATGATAATGTCTTTGGTTTTCAAATACAGCTGTGTAACTACCTTATGTGTTGGTATTCACGACTGTAGACCATGGTGTATCAGTATAAACAAATGGTCCAGATTTTCTAATTATAAAGATGCGGTAAGTGTAGACAGGCTGTCTAGACCTGCACCAGATTTATCACAAGGGCTCAGGCTCTCTGGTTGACTTACTTTGAGACTGAATTTCACACCAGAATTGTGGCAGAAAATGAACCATTTTAAGTCCCACCTCTTTCCAATATTGCTCCATCCCTTACCACTAAGCCCGTGCCCCTTTGTTGAGCATGTTGGAAATAGGTGTAGAAATCCTAGATGCACTAATTTGCACCACTTTTTAGACAAATTTTGGCGCAGACACATCAGTAAATATGGGCCAATGTGGCATTCTGCTTTAACGTAATAGCTCAACCTATTCATTGTCAGTCACTGCAGAAACATTTAGCTACAGCTTCAGTAATTCAAATAAAATCACTCATTATGGTGCCAAGATTTTTATTTATTTATTGAGGAAATAAGGATCTTGTTTTTGTTATACCCCTCCTCCCCCCACTGTATATTTTCCGTGTCTCTTTGGCCGATTCCCACTCTTTGGTTTGCTAGCAACGTACGGTAGTTCTTCTCAAGAGGCAAGTCCTACATAGGTTCTTACCACCCAAGGGCTAAAGCTATAGAAACAACCAGGGCTGGGCCCTCTCCCATTTTTTCAACAGAGCAGTCCTTGCTAGATAGTGTCATCATACCAAAAGACTACTATTTTATGGATAACATATGATTCAGCATCATATGCCATAGTTATTTGCTTTATCTCTGTAAATCAGTCTCCTATACTCACATATACCTAGGCTGAGAGGCATGAAGCTCCCGGGACCAATCCAAAAGTTGTAAGTAGCAACCGGCTTATAATCATTGCTACTTGTCGGGAGTGTCTTGTGTTAGTTTTGTATAATTTGTTTTGAGGAAAACTGGCCTGAGCTTTATCTCACTTTGTGAATGCTGAGCTACGAATGCACAGATCCTATTCAGATGTATATGTATAATATAACAAGCATTGGCTCCAAGATTTTTCTACACAGTCAAATAAGCATCAGATGTGGTGACGCTGGACAATCTTGCAATACGTTGCATTTATTTGGAAAGCACGGAGAGGCTTTTTCTATTCTACATTATTCTAAAACGTGTTCTTTGGTAATACAGTTAGGTATTGGTCGGTGTTACTGTTATCAGTAGTAACCCTGCTTGTTTGCCTGCAGCTACCGTAGCAAAGTTTCTTGTTCTGTCCACGGTACATTTACCTATACATGGTTCTCATCTTCTCTGTGGTCACTTGTGATGCATTTTGCATTTGTCTTCTTGTAGCAGCAAACACCTACTGAATAGTGTGTGGATTGTATTTATGTGTCCCTTATAGCGGTGTTATGTTCAGAAATCAATGGAAAGTCTGAGCTTTTAGATGAGCACAAAGGGGGCAGATTTATATGAAACTGTCTAAAAAGTAAAACTGTCCTTGTTGCCTATCACTGCACAGCTTTTATTTCTTATAGTGCTCTTGAAAATGAGAGCTTCAATGTACTTGAGCTCCAATACCAGACGCAACCCATGGACCGGTGTGGCTCTGTTTGTGGATAAAGGCAGCCATGTCTTTTTCTAACCTTGTACACCCAACAACAGATACTTCTTCTCAATTCTTTAAATACTTTCCCGGTTTGGGTTTCTGAAACTGCATAAAAAACTGCATGTGTCATCACCCGTAGGCCTCATGCACACGGCCGGGCACCAACCGTAGGGCCGCTTCATGTGGACACTGATCCATTCACTTGAATGGGGTCCGTGATCCGCCTCCGATGGTCCGCACCGGTGGATGCACTACTTTTTTTCACGGTGCGGACGCACGGACAGAAACCCCACGGAAGCACTCTGTGTGCATGAGGCCTTAATGTAAAGTGGTAATAGGTGTATTGAAGTACTTTCCATCAGCAGTAACAGAACAGTTTGTAGAAGGAACGGATCATATCATAGTTCTAATACTATGCACATTCTCTGAACCTTTTAACTCTGGCAATTCTGTCCATTTAAAACATTTTTTTTCTCTTAAAGAGGTTGTCTGGTTTTCTCATATTGATGACCTATGCTCAGGATAGGTCCTTCCTTTATATACATTATGTCCTCTGTTTATCCACTCCTGGCTTTGGCCTAAATAATCCATAAACCTAAATTTATATATCCTGCCTAAAGGCCTCTTTACATTGATTAATTGAAGTGCTCCTTTCCGACAAGTGCCTGCTGGTCAAGTAAAGAAGACCTCTGCGTTTACATACAGTGATCTCCTCCACAGTATCGCTCATCCCTATACAGAATCATTGTTGGCAAACGATGATTTTGGTGTTCTCATAAATGATCATATTACGTGATGAACAAGCATTTCGCTCGTTCATCGGGTAATCGGCAGATAATTGCTAATGATTATCTGCCCGATTCTCTGCCATGTGAAGGGGCCTTGAATCTCAGACAGTTAACAAGTTCAAGACCAACACAAATGGTATAATGGGTCAATCTTTTTTGGTCATACCTGGACTAACAGAGTATTTAGTGAATCACAGCAGAACAGAATTTCCTATTTCTACCAGTCTGACCACATGATCACCTGTCCATCTTACTAAATGCAAGCGTGCAGAGACACACTAGGTTTGGTTAAAAGCATAGACCATGAATGAGTTTTGTCTGGATGTAGTGCAGCAAAGTAAAACAAAGGCACAAGTTTCCATTGTTTAGCTTGATGCGGCAATTAAGTTGGTTGGAAAACTGTGGCATGTTCTCAGTAGTTTCCGTGATGTCACTTCCCTTGAGAGGTTTGTGGTTTTTAAAGAAAAAACATGGACTGAGGTAGCCTGTCCCCATTGATAGTGGTTGCTCCAGCATCTATAACAATGGCATATTGAATACTTGAGCCTGAAAGCAGCTGGTAGATATGGAACACTTAGCCTGCCAGAGGGGGTTGGTAAGCCGGCATCTCTTATGAGCCCTCAGATAAAGCATCTTGAACGTCTCAATCAGATATACTGCAGTAGACCTGACCTCACAATGAGCAGATATGAACTCTTCTTGTATCATGGCAGGTTGAGGTTATAAAGAGTATGGCACTTGACACAGTGGCAACAAAAGAATATTTACAAGATAAATCCCTTTCTTTTTATGTATTTATTTTTGTTTCTTTCTTTTTTATCCTTTTCCATATGTTCCTACACATTTTAACTGTGTACCCACAATAACTCACATCCATTCCTGGTTTCTAAAGTCCCTTTTTGGCTAGAATTTGATCAAGTTATTTTCCTGAAAATGGAAGATTATATAAAAACTTATTAGAAGATTATTTTTTAACAATTCTCTTACATTGAGAGATCTTTTGTTGCTATTCCTGAGAAAGACAACTGACTGATCACATAGGACTATCTAGACCTGCAGCAGATTTGTCGTAGGGGCTCAGGCTGGGTGATAAATCTGGTACAGGGACGGACACTCTTCACTGACAATGTACCAACTATTGTTTGGTTTACTTTAGGACACATTTTTACATTAGATGGCACTTCTTAAGACCGCCCCCTTTCCAGCAACACCCACCTCCTTTATGCTAAGTCCCACCCCCTTGTCAAATATGTCAGAAAAAAGTGTAGTTATTCTAGATGTGCCAAATTGCTCCATGGGGCAGGCGCACTAGTAAATTTGGGCCATATATTCCAACAGTATGGACTGTTGATTGGTGTAATTTTATGGTATGACACAATATCTTCAGAATATCTCTCCTGTTGGATGTGAATGACAGAAATACTCCTTCAGACTCCAAATGTATAAAGTTATCCTCCTCTAGAAGCACTGGGTAGAATGTCTCCATGTACATGCACACAGATTCTGACAGACCCTGTATAGCGGTGGATGGCGGCTGCATTTCTTGGTAAAAAGATGCTGTACAGGCATTATCCGCGGCCATACAGGCCCGGTGCCATTGAGTAGGAGCCCTTAATGGAATTATATGCAACATGCATGTTATCAAAATCATATGTCTGTTTCATCAGAAATTTCAATTCTGGATCATTTATACTTGTGACTCTTCTTTGTGCCATTCCTCTATTACTGCTACTAGAAGTTTATGAATAAAAGTACAGCTAGGCCTTAGCAGTTGGGGGATGTGCCTCTGCAGTCTGACATCGTCCAATCAGTGCTTCGTGTCAGACTGTGCAGGGACACACCCTCAATTAGTAATGCCCGCTTGTGCCTGTATTCATACATTTCTAGCAGGAATAATGGAGGAATGGCGCAACAAGAATTTATAAGAATGGATGCTCCACAATTGTTTTTACATGGGTTATTTAAGAAGTTACTAAAACGGGCAAGTCAGGAGAGGTGACTGGTTCTCTTTAACATTTAAACATTCATGGATACTTGATGGATACTTCAGCCATACAAAGTACAAAGATTCATTTGTCGCCTGTGAAAAGAGTGACATGTACTAAATGCACAGTATGTTTGTTGAATACAAACCAATTAATCAAATACCATCACAAACCATTAACGCCCCACATCTATTTTTGTATCAATCCTGCAGACTTTCCAGAAGGAAGAAATTGAACCTCTTCAGGCTCAACTACAGGAGGTGAACTGGTTAGGGCAAGGACTTGTGCAAAGTGCAGCCAAAAACACTAGCACCTCCAACTTGGAGCACGATCTAGAGGAAGTCAACGCTCGGTGGAATACGCTGAACAAGAAGGTATCATTTATTGGCTTAGTTTCCCTCTCACCTGGGCACATTTTAAGCAGATCTTATTCTCCTTCCAATGTGACATGAGAAGCGTAGCTAGGGGTTCAGCATAGTAAAGGGGAGGGGGTGAAAACCATCCGAGGCCTGAGTGGTTCTCTAACCCAGGTAATGCATGTTTACAGCCCCCCCATACCTTACACAGGACTGCTGCTCCCCTCTCCATTCCTTACATAGGACTGCAGCCCAATACAGACCTGTCCAAAACAGCTTCAACCCTCCCAGCAGCACTTTAGGTGCCTATATATTGCAATGGTGACAGGCTCAAATGTGTGGATGTTCAAAAGAGGTGTATAGTGGCATGAAGAATAGAGGGCGCTGGGGAAAAATAGGACTGGGAGACCAGGGCAGGAATGGTGACATGTGTCACTGCTTGTGATAATAAGATGATGTCCGGTCTATAGAGTAATATATGGGTTCCTCTAATTGTGTATTGATGTGATGGAAGTTCCTCAGTCTGGATTTGGGGTTCATAAAAACAAGGAACAATAATAGGATGTGAGTTACATGTAATGGGTGTAAAGTAATGGCTGACATACATGCCTAGATGTCTCCTACAGCAGTGACTACTATTCCTATGCCTGGGCTTACCAGGTCATGGCACCCTGGAGCTGGTTTCTTGCCAGACAAGATGAAAGCAAGAGAGAGGGGGGCAGAGTCAACGCTCCAGCTATATAACCAGTGTCGGACTGGGGTACTTAGGGCCCACCAGTGTAACTGATTCTGGGGCTCACCTTAGGGCTCCTGCACACAAACTTAATTTTTTTCCATGTCTCTACCGTTCACTTCACTTCAATGGGGCTGCAAAAAAATAAGACTCTGTGTGCATTCTGTGTCTGTATGTCCGCATGGCTGTTCTGCAAAATGATAGAACAAGTCCTATTATTGTCCACATTACAGACAAGGACAGGACTGTTCTATTAGAGGCCGGCTGTTCTGTTCCACATAATGTGGGATGCACACACCCGGTATCCATGTTTTGCGGATCCTCAATTTGTGGACTGCAAAACATCCAACGGTCATGTTCATGAGCCCTTACAGTGATAACAGAAATATTAAAGATGAAGTATGATGGCAGACATTCACAGCAAAATGCACAAACATACATGTGGCAGAATTTACACATATATGGATATCCTGCACTTAAGTCAGTCAGAAACCAGACACATGCAGCGCACACCAATCGCTCATTGGACACATGTGGCACACAAGACACTTATGCATGGCTCACATGCCACTGATGCATATGTCACATGGTGCACATACACCACTGATACATAGATCATATATAGCACACACCAATCACACATAGGAAACACGCAATGCAAACACCAAGACATTTATACCTAACCCTATTAAGTGTAGCACACTTGAAGGAGTTGTCTCACTTCAGCAATTGGCATTTATCATGTAGAGAAAGTTAATACAAGGCACTTACTACAATGCATTGTGATACTCCATATTGCCTCCTTTCCATCACATTATACACAGCACATATCCGTGGTTATTACCAACGTGTAATCCAGCAGTGGTGGCCGTGCTTACACACTATAGGTAAAGGTGTTAGCCTATGCGCACTTCCAGCTTTTTCCTATAGTGTCTAAGCACGGCCACCACTGCTGGATTACATGGTGGTAATAACAATGGATACGTGCTGTGTATAATGTGATGGAAAGGAGGCAATATGGAGTATCACAATACATTAGTAAGCGCCTTGTATTAACTGCATGATAAATGCCATTTACTGAAGTGAGACAAACCCTTTAACCCCTTTAAGCATAAATGTCTGGCATGAAATTTACCAAATCTTAACCTCCTCAGATTGCACATAATCTACAGTATATTTAAAATGGTTGTCCCACCATAATGACCTATTGCGTATCTACAGGATAGGTGATAAATATCAGATTGCTGGGGTCTGACTGCTGGAACACCCACTGATCATGAAAAAAGGGGTCCTGAAACATTCAACTACATTACCGCCAATCTATGTACACAAGAGTCTTAAGACGTTCCCTTGATCATGGGGGTCCCAGCAGTCAGATCCCCACCAATCAGACACTTATCACCTGTCGTGTCATAGCTGTTGGACCTTTTCACATTCCCTATCTTTAAAGGTTTTCTTTGGGTGTAAAAAAATAAAATGAAAATTTAAAATCTGGCCCAAAATATGTGTCAAACTAAAATAGAAATGCTCGCCTGTTAAAGGGCCTGTGTCCACTTTTCTAGTTATCCTCTATCCACAGGATCAGTGATAACTAAGTGATCCGTGTGGGTCTGAACGCTGGAGCCCCCACTGATGCCCTGCCTCTCCATCCATTCTCTATGGGGTCACGGGAGATGGCAGATTACAGCGCTGGCTATTTCCAGTGGTCCCAAAGAGAATAAATGGAGCAGCAGGGCATATGTGTGGTCTGCCACACCATCAAAAAGTGAGAACAGGACCCATTCCTGAGATCAGTGGGGGTCGCAGAATTGGACCCCACTAATCATATACTTATACCCTATGGTGTGGAGAGAACAACTTGAAAACCTGGACAACCCCTTTAAATCCTCCACCAGTATCTCTTTACATAACAGCAGTGATGCCTGTAAATACGGAATATCATCACTACCACCATGTAAACCATTTGTGTCAATACTGGAGAATGTGACGCACTGTTCAAAGTCCAACCCCCTTTGTAGGTCATAACCTTTAACAAAGCCCAAGCAAAGGTGCTAGAGGAGCAAAGTGAGCAAAGGGAACAAACTGAGGGTCATGACTGAAACAGAGGCATTAGGGTCACCTGAGGCAGGATAATAGTGGGGATCCTGGAGCAGGGGTAACTAGAGAAGAGACAATATTAGCGGTGCATTTAGAGTGGGGAATCTGGAGCTGGGGCACTAATGGGTCTGCACCTAAAGCAGAGGCATTAAGGTCGCCTGAGGCTGGGTAATAGTGGTGATCCTGGAGCAGGGGTATTAGGGGAGCAACTGGAAAAGATGCAATATTAGGGGTGTATTTAGAGTGGGGGCATTGGGGGGCATCTGCAGCTGGGGGAACTTATGAGGGTGCACCTAAAGCAGAGGCATTGGGGGGACCTTGGGCAGAGTCCCCCCAATGCCACTCTGAAATCTGCAGAGAACAGCACACATTTATAGATCTGTGTCTGCTATAAACAAATCCCCTATTTCCCCCTTACAGTCTTCTTCAGCTCACTACTGTCACATACCTGAGAAATCAGCCCAGCACCGCAGAGGAGTCCTTCTCTCCAGCAGCCAGTTTTCTGACAGCAGGGAGGGCAGGAGGATGGCCAGACGTGTTCTTTCCTCCTTCACTGCCAGCAGCTGGGAAGTTTCGAAGATACTGAGGGGCCTCCTGTACAATTTACACCAGTAGGAGGCTGCATTGGTGTGCGATACTGCCATCTAGTGGCTACAATAATTATCTCTCCTCAGAAACGAGCCTGAATATAACACCATACTTCCATATGTAACTTTAAGCAACACTTGTTAGAATTGAGGGCAGGCTAGGTGACTCACTGTATGATCAAAGAGAGAGACTGAGGATCTTCCCCGTAGCTGGTGGGCCAGGTCTGTCCCCTTACCCCTCCACTGTCCACACCTCTGATGTTACAGTGCTGTATACAAGATGTTGATATGTCTTGACACCATGGGAATTTCCCATAACAAGACAACACAATACTTATAATTTATGAAATATAGCCATCATGCCTATATGATTGATAGTGAAGAATATTCAGGTCCTCAGGTCTCTGATTGTCTGTTCCTCTATTATTGTGATTAAAGAAGTGGTTTATATTTCTAGGTTGCCCAGCGTGCTGCTCAGCTGCAGGAAGCACTTCTCCATTGCGGCAGGTTTCAAGATGCTCTTGAGTCCATTTTGAGTTGGCTCACAGACACGGAAGAGCTTGTGGCCAACCAAAAGTCACTATCTGCAGAATATAAAGTGGTGAAAGCTCAAATTCAGGAACAAAAGGTATGTTTACTTATTTTCATTTTTCCATGTGATATATTTGTCACTTTTTTATATTTTTCTTTTTTCATAGACAACTATTCGGGACGAATACACATCAGTCTATTTTTGGCCAAACCCACTGAGAGTGGTGGGTTCGGCTGGCACTGTAATGTTTAGGGGGATCTCCCGACTCTCCCTGAAAGATTATATTGCGGGAGAGAAGGATTGGATGAAATTAATATTTTTTCCGAATCCTATTTTTCTCCCGGGAGATAAGCCACCACCAGAAGTGTCTGGGAGGGGCTTTACACTTACTCGTTTAGCTGAGTATACACTTACTCGTTTAGCTGAGCCAAATGTGGATGTGTATGGGGAAGCTGGGAGAGATAGCTGTCACCGAATTATTGTTTGGCCGATAGCTTTTAAATACATATGGGGGCTTTAACTCTCTAGTGTTGCAAGTCTATTTCAGAGCTCTTGGAATCTAAATACTTTTGTAATTGCATCTAATTAAAAGTCAGCTATTCAATAAAATGTGTCTGTATAGCGCCACCGGCTGTTTGTTCTTTTTCTTATTTCTTTGTCCGGCTCACTGAGATGGCCGCACATGCTCAGTTTCATCCTTCAACTGCCTCCTAAGCTGTGATAGGGAGAGCTGAGACACGCCCCCTTAGCTACAGCAGAAAAGACACTTCCCTGAGCTGTCAGCTTGATATAAATCTAGCAGAGCAATAAATGCGGAGATCTCTGGATCCATGTGAGGTACAGGGCTGGTTCTAGCTTTGTTAGACAGAGATTGTCATGTACTATGTGATGTCTGATTTTAATCTTTTACATTTTTCATGGGACAACCCCTTTAAGTCTAGAATCTGGCCAACACAATGTTATTATGATAACAAGACAGGATGAGCTGAGCAGATTGATCTATACTTTTATGGGAAAAGATTCTTATAACTTGTAATTTATAAATTTAAACTTCTGCTTTTTCTGAACTTAAGACCACCCCTAGTATAGCCATCTGTGCTATCAAGCAGAGGTTTAAATGTATAAATTACTAGTTTTGCTAAATCTTTTCCCACAAAACTATAAATCAATCTGCTCAGCTCCTTCTTCTCTATAACATGCTGCACTGCATTTTGTGGTGACAGATCTTCTTTAATCCTGACAAACAGTAGGTTGTATAGTATTAAAACATAGTTTGACATAATAAGTCTCAACATTGTACAAATCCACTGACTTGAGGAAGGTTATTTGATGTTTTTTCCAAGTGTTTTTTTACTGATGACCTATCCTCTGGATAGCTGGTAACTGGGGGTACGTTACCTGGGGTCTCTGCCGATCAGCTGTTTGAGAAGGCACTGGCTCTCACAGTAGAGCTGAGGCCGTCTCTCTGCTTACCAAGTACAGAACCATACTGTCACGGCGGACAGGATACCAGATACACAGAAAATAAACGAACAAGTGTCTAGGCGAGAAGCTGGGGATCAAGGTCACCTCCTGACAAATCCCTACCAGCTCTCCCTATACTTCTATGCCCACGTTCAGACCCTGAAGATGGGAATAACGTGTCCTCGTGCCTGGGCTGAAAATTCCCTAAAATCCCTAAGATGGTGAAAGGGGGATAGAGGCAGCCTGCTCCCTCAGAACCTGGAGAGGGCAGGCGTCTCTCTAACAGCCTAGATAGCCAACCACAAGAAAACGAAAACCAACTTATCTTTTCTGAGCAGGAACAGCAAATCCATCCTTCCTTCCTTTCACAGAGCCAGACAGAAGCTATAACCCGCACAGGACACTGGGAGTGAGCGTAATTTAAACTCAAACCAACGACCCCACCCAGTGCACCTGAAGGGAGGCGGATATAGCTCAACTCCAAACAAAAACAAAAGGCTACACACGTGTTGCTAATCTGGCAGACCTCCGCACATAGCCTGAGCAGGGCATGACACATACATTGTATAGCGGATGTGATTGGTATCGCAGCCCAGCCCCATTTACTTCAATGGAGCTAAGCTGCACCTAGGCCACGTGACCGATGATGTGACGTTATACGGCCTAGAGAAAGCTGCAACACTACTTCGAGGGCCGGTGCCTTCTCAAACAGCCAGGGGTTGGACCCTTACTGATCAGATACTGATGATCTATCCAGAGGAAAGGTCATCAGTAAAAAAACATTTGGATAATCCTTTTAATTGTACCACGATGTACAGATGTAGCTAACACACTACATCTACGCGTTATGACTTTGTTAACTCTGCTGCATCTAAATCTACTCCCCTAGACATTGTCACACAGTCATATAAAATAGGTGTGATAGAGAAAGGATGCTCAGCTTCTAATTGTGTTATCTGTTCCTCCTAATGCCTCCAGCGTACCCTGTGTAAAGCTGTTACACGTGCCGCTCATCCCAGAACATATGCAATAGCTTTACATTTAAAGGGGTATTCCCATCCTATAAAGCAGTGGCATATTGCTAGGATATACCATCACTTTATGATCAGTCATGGTCTAGCCTCTGGGACCCCAATGTCCCTGAAGGGCAGCAAAAGCATCACTTTATAAGATAGGCAAAGAGTTCTTCTTAGGAAAACATAACACATAACCTGAGTTTGTTGTAGACATTGCAATCATGTTCCAATATGATAGTGAAGCACATCCAGTCTCAGCTGTATAGATGCTGTATACTTTTCCTTTTACATCCGTCTTCTCAGTCCTTCAGCTCTGCATTCATAATGCTTGTGAAATAATTTTTGGTTAATGTTACTGATAGGCATGAGGAACTGCGCATATTTGGTGAATGTTACTGGTTACATAGGCATGAGGGACTGCGCATTTTTAGATGTTATGGCACTCGGATCAATTGATAAAATTGTAACATTCAAATATACCTAATAGTTTCCAAATTTCAGCTTGTTTCCTCCTTCAGAAAATAAACTGGGGGCTAAAAATGATCTCATTCTTTTTATTTCTAACTATCATTGTATTTTATTTCATTTTTACCAGCTACTGCAGAGATTACTAGATGACCGTAAACCTACCATTGATGTGATAAAACGCGAGGGGGAGAAGATTGCCGGTACCGCTGACCAGACGGATAAGGATAAAATCTTGAAACAATTTAGTGCCTTAGAACGTAGGTGGGACGAGCTGCTGAAGAAAGCTGAGACACGGTACGACAAACAGTATTTGTAACTATCCCAGGAGAAGGGGAAGTCTGGGTTAGAAGAGGGTTTGCCAGTCTTGTCCTTGGTCTGTTTCTGCTATTGTAGCTCATATATTTTGAAGTGAATGAGAGCTGCAATAAGTGAACACAGCCTATGGAGAAGTGGTGCTGGTTCCCAAAAAATCTGACTCTTTTTTGTAATCCCGAACATGCCTTTAAAATTAAAATGCAGCACTGTGCTTGCACCTTTGCTTCACATAATGATGTATTCATACAAAGCAGCTTCATGTACAGTGTTAGCTCATTTACAGTGAACTGTCATACACTTGCATATCTTTGCAGTCATTGTTCTTGCATTTATACGGGGTACTATTGGCTTGTTGGCAGGAGAGCCCAGGCTTCAGATGAATAGTCTTAATAGCTTGTGCTATTGGTGGTGTCATATACCTAGGGCTTATTTGGAGTTTTAGTGATCTTGCTATTCTCTTTGGTAATGCTTCCTCCTGGTACTGTTATTTTAATGTGAAGTTAAACCTAAGCATTGAGAAAGTTATTTTTATTTTTTTTCCAAACAGATTAAACCCATCTGTTGTCTGCTTCCTCCATGCTTATCCTTAGCTGTAGTTATCAATACGGCGGAGTAAAGTCTGTATTACACCAGGCGATTGTCAGGCCAGTCATCACTAACGAGCATTTGTATGAATGCTCATTAGCAATGATCTGGCAGTGTAATACTCCCGCCGATTACCCAATGAACAAGCAAACACTCGTTCATCGGGCAACCTAAATCTTTTGACAGGTTTAAAGAATACCGTTTGCCGGCGGCAGATCGTGTGGTCTAATCACAATCTGCTGCCGGCAAACAGCTGGACAGCATGGAGACAAACTATGGTATAACGACCACTTGTCCCCATGCTGTGGAGGTGATCGCTGCATGTAATAGTACCAGTCTCCTCCGCTAGCGTGCAGTCGATTGCCAGGAAGGAAGGCATCCTTCTCCACAATCGCCGGCAGAATCGGGCTGCCTAATACAGCCTTAATTGTTTTACTGTACATGTGATGGATGGAAAGGTAGCTTTGGTGAACAAAGATATCCTGTTAATCATCTTAACAGTTATCCTGGAACAGTAGCCATCCATAGATAGCACGAATAAGAGTTTCATCCATAGCAAATCAACTCATTGGTTTCATTCTGCAAGTGGAAGCTGTGAAATGAAAAGCACCTTTATTAGAATGGCTCCCCTTGTGCAGAGGTCATCCAGTGACTTGTGTTAGATTCTTCAAAAGATTTTTCAGTTAAAAAATTCTGTAAAAAAAGTCCTTAAACGGACTATTCATCATCTGAAGACATCATTGGTGACACACAGGTCAGGTCACCGCTGCTGCCTGTCAAAACAGATGTCAGCGGGGAACCTGAAGGTCCAGCCACAAGGAGGAGTCTGCTAAAAGACCTCCAGCAGGTGAACAGCCCCCTTATGTTCTCTTTGTGTATCCCACTGTTAGGCTCCATTCACACGTCCGCAAATGGGTCCGCATCCGTTCTGCAATCTTGCGGAACGGGTGCGGACCCATGCAGTCTCTCAGTGTTCTGTCTGCATTTCCAGAGCACGCTGCCGATCTTCCGGTCCGCGGTTCCGGAAAAAAATAGAACATGTCCTATTCTTGTCCACAATTGCAGACAAGAATAGGCATTTCTATGGGGGTGCCGGCTGGGTGTATTGCGGATCCGCAATACACTACGGACGTGTGAATGGACCCTTAAAAGGGTTATCCCACAAAAAATCTATTTATCACATATGCACAGGATAGGAGATAAATAACAGTTGGCAGTGGTCCAACTGCTGGGAGCTTCTGTGATTTCTCAAACATGGGGTCCCCGAGTCTCAGCACATCTCGGTACACCTCTCTATTCACTTCTATGGGAACTGATAGATCACGGTCTACATCAGTCTCATAGAAGTCAATAGAGCAGTGGACTGACATGCACACTACTACTCCTTTTAATGAGGACTCACAACCTCTGGATCACTGATTGTGCCAGTGGTTGGGCTACCCACAATTCAGTATTTATCACCTATTTTGTGCATAGGTTAGACATTCATTCATGAGATAACCTCTTTAAATCCATGACCACCATTGCAAATCCCCTGAGGTCTAGATCCCAGTTTTCCCAGACTTTCAAAAGGGGAAAGTTATGCAACAACCCATCAATATATAATACAAATCTTTATTTATATAGTGCCAACAGGGTTGATGTACAAATAGTCATAAATTACAGCAACAAACAAGAGCACATATATTACATATTACAGCCATAATGTGCCAAACATTGTCTCTATGCAAGTCTAAGGGGAATTTTAAACCCATCCCTTCTCCCACCACCAGTGGACACGTAGCTAAAACCTGTGAGCCATATGCTGAAAACTGGCGTATGTACAGAAATAAAACTGCCCCGATATGTGATGCTGATGTCAAGCCCAGACCTAATAGTATTCCACTGAAACATTGAAGTACAGAAATGCTCAGATCTGTCCTTGGAAAACTAAGATACATGGAAAGTTTTTGTTCTCTCCTTGAAGTTACTTTGTGACCCAGCATTGACTGACATAGAAGCAAACACTGCACATATTTCTTGTATGAAATCTTTGAGGGCGAACATGTAGTAAAGCCTGACTAATTTGAAAATAATTCATGATAATTCCACTTTCATATCCACGAGTTTATGAACTTTTGCTGGACTTTTACACAAAAGAAATCTTCATATTGTGCTCTTGTCAGCCAATAGAATGATAACGCCAGGCAAGTTCATAGTGGAGGGGCAGAGAGGCAAAGCCAATACATGGTTTCTCTGCTATAATAATACACTGAACCCACCCCGAGATGTTTATTTAAGCTTGTAATTGCACCCCGTAGCTCTGCTTTTTCTCTTTCCTCCAGTGAGGTCACCAGATTCATTCAATGTAATTACAACACAGCCATGTTATTTGTGCTGGACATGGCACACACCGTTACCAGTTTATGCTGAAGTCCATATCCTGTGGTTTGGTAAAGGAATTCTAGTTATTTTCTAGAATCGCAGAAAAAGGGAATCTCAGATCATTATTAGGACTTGATGAATGCCCAAGTATTGCTGGATGAAACTATTTTCACTGGGAATGATTTATATTGATATTCAGTCTGCAGGCACGCCTTAGTGCTATGCTAATATACAGTACATGCAGTAGTACAGAGGTGTTGATAAAGTCTAAAGAGATCGACCCCCAAATGTATAGGAGTACACCTGTGAATACTAGTCACTCCGTTTTCACATAATATTGCTATACAAAGGTAAAAAAAATACCCAGATAATGCCTCATTCACACATCAGTGTTTGGTCAGTGATTTCCATCAGTGACTTTGAGCCAAAACCAGGTGCGGCTCTAAAGACAGAACAGGAGCAGATCTTTCCCTAATACCTTATGTCTGTGGAGGCTCCAGTTCTGTGGTGATTGCTGTGCCGAGATCACCGATCCTTATTGTCCAGTGATAGCCACCCCACTAGATTTAGATGAGTTTGTAATTAATGGGACAGATTTACTAACACTAATCTAGTATTCTCACACATTGTCACATTTTAGGTCAGTCCCCTTCCATCTAAAGCACACCCAATTTTACCTAAGCCACGCTCCTTGTCCACTGACTTGTAACAAGTGGTGCAAGGCATGTACACAGTTTTTTTAATGAAAATTAAGCCAGAACAAATATAAAATATAGTCATTTAGTCTTTATTCTAAAAGGCCAGAGCTTTTAAGCCCTTTTGTGACATATGGTTGTCACACACACACAGGGAGTGGGGAAGTGACCACTGAGCTCAACCCGCACCCCTATCCCTGCCTACTTGCCTCGCAAGTCCTAGTGACAACGGACAACTGGTCAACAAACCCTCAACTAGAATAAGTGCAGGGAAGACAGACAAGACATACAACAGTCAAATGAGCCGAGTCAGAGACCAAGAGAGCAGCAAGGTACCAGAGGAACAAGCGGAGGATCGTCAGGAGAAAGCCGAAGTCAAAACCAAGAGGAAACGCCAAGACCAAGGGATAAGACAGACTGGTAGTCACAACACGAGCAGGAGACCAACATACCAGGTAAGTATAATCGCAGGAAGGACCTCAATAACAGGCAATCTGTGGCCAGCAGATTGCCTGTTTAAATAGGGCGCTAGTGGAGTCATGTGACGTGGCCAGCGTCACATGACTCCTGAGTTTAGATACAGCCGAGCGCCGAGTGAGCAGCTCGGCACTCAGCCCTAGTGCGGTTACCACGGGAACAGGCGACGTCGGGCGTGCCCCGGCCATCCCCGCCTCCTGGAGCCCCGCACTGAGCGCACCGTGACAATGGTTAAACCTACCCTACATTTTTAGGACACCAGAGTAGCTTTGTTTTTCAGCTGTAGTGTTTAGCAGCATTTAGCAGTTTTCTGACCCATTCTATTTTATAATGTCATCTATATAATGTATATTTGTCACACTTTGACAGTGGGGCAGTTTACTAATACTGTCTAATGATGCACCACATTCATCACCGTG
Source organism: Bufo bufo (assembly GCF_905171765.1). Taxonomy (NCBI): domain Eukaryota; kingdom Metazoa; phylum Chordata; class Amphibia; order Anura; family Bufonidae; genus Bufo; species Bufo bufo. Next base: position 269,995,906 of record NC_053392.1, on the reverse strand, counting down.
GCTTCTGCTGGAGGATACATTTGGTACATCTTTAGACTGTCTAGTTTAAGTTTGTGCCGCTTATTAGCTGGCTGACTTTGCACCTAAATTTTATGAAAAATGTATCTTAAGCCACATCCCATTTGTGGTAAGCTACATCCTCTTTTTGGCAAGACACAGCACGTCAGGCGAGCCAAAAAAGTGTCTGAAACACTTAATAAATGTGGAGCAAAGCTTGTGCGCAAGTTCTTGGCACAAATTTTGAAAGACTTCTGGCACATTTTGATTAGTAAATCTCCTCCAACAATTGAAAAATGACTAGATTTGAATGAGCAGTTCACTAAAGTCTTACAAAGTGTATTAATACTAATAGCATGGTGTATATCTCTCATCTCTTGGCATCACTGACCTGGCCCTCTCCTGGATCACATCATACCTCACAGACCAGACGTTAAGCGTCTCCCACTCTCACACCACTCTCTCCTTCTGTACCAGTTTGTAACTCGTCTTGTTTATGCTTAGTGCAAGTGTCTGTATTATGTATGTGCACCCCTTATCATATGTACAGCGCTATGGAATGAATGGCGCTTTAATAATTAATAATAATAATAATATCTTTCAGGAATCGACAGTTGGATGGTATACTAGTTGTAGCAAAGCAGTTCCATGACACATTGGAACCTTTGTCTGACTGGCTCAGTAACTCAGAGAAGAAACTTGCCAACTCTGAGCCCATAGGAACACAGACACCTAAACTCCTTGAACAGATTGCCCAACACAAGGTAAGACTAAAGTATTTTTGCACAAAGCCTAAGACAAATGTGTGCTGCCTTTTGTTATACATTTTTGAAGTACCACATACCACCGTACAGGGCCATATATATTGTACATTCTCATATGTGGGTTCAATTAAAGAGGACCTTTCATGGGTTTGTAGTAAGTGAGATAAATATCTGTACCTGCGGGGTACCCTCCGCTGTGCTGCCACCCTGCCTGTTTTTTTTAAAATAGCGCTCCTGCACCCTGTTATGACCTCCCGCAAATTTTGAGCACCGGAGCAATGGGGAGGAGACGCAGTCTGCGATTGGACAGCGCTACAGCCAGGGGAGAAGGAGACGCCCACAGAGAAAGACTGCGTCTCCTCTCCATTGCTCCGATGCTCAGTATTAGCATACTGAGCGCAAATTTGCGGGGGGCCATAACGGGGCGCAGGAGTGCTATTTTAAAAAAAACAGGCAGGGTGGCAGCACAGCGGGGGGTACCCCGCAGGTACAGATATTTATCTCACTTACTACAAACCCATGAAAGGTCCTCTTTAAGTATTTGACTTTGTGAAGAATACATTGAGCTGCAGATGTGACTCATGCAAACTGTAAAAATTGGCTGTGACAGTGGAAATTGGGTCACAGCCAGTCTGCTCCCAAACAAGTCAAGGGTACTTTCACACTAGCGTTAAAGTTTTCCGATATTGAGTTCCATCCTAGGGGCTCAATACCAGAAAAAAACGCATCAGTTTTATCCTAATACATTCTGAATGGAAAGCAGCCCGTTCAGCATGCATCAGAATGTCTTTCGTTCCATCCTGCATGCTGCGGTATTTTCTCCGGCCAAAATTACGGAACACTTGCCGGATTCTGCATTAATTTCCATTGAAATGTATTAATGCCGTATCCGGTACAAAGTGTTCATGAAATTGTCGCATTGACTGATCTGCTTTTCCGGTCTGCCCATGCGCAGACCTTTAAAAATGTGAAAAAAATATATACCGGATCCGTTTTTCCAGATGACACCGGAGAGATGGATCCAGTATTTCAATGCATTTGTCAGTCAGATCCGGAAACAAATGATATCCGTTTGCTTACGGATTTCCGGATCCTGCCGGAACTGCGTGCCGGATTCTTCTAAATCTAGTGTGAAAGTACCCTAAGCTGGCCATACATATTAGATAAATGTAGGCCAAACCTGCTGTCAGGAGGAACCAGTCATCTATTGACTCAAATGCCAGATGATGGGGCGAAAAAAGAACCATGTATTTGGATTTGAACTGCTCAATCCTTTTGATCTTGGGGAGATAAGCTGTGGCCAGAGACTATAAGAAACCTTCTAATATATTATATCTAAGAATAATCTCTTTCTCCACCTATCAGCTCTTTTTCTAACACTTCCCTTCTCCACAGATGAGTTTAGGGAAAGGAGTTAAAGGGCTTAAGTGTGGAAAAATCCTTTTCACTCTGATAAAATTGTGTGAAAAGGTTAAACCAATTAAATATATTGTTATGTAGGTGATTAAATGACCTTAGTTAATCTGCTGCTCCAAGGGGAACTATTTTAAGCTGCTTGTACATGTTGCAGTATAGAATTGGGATCTGCATGTCGATCACTGCCAATTGCTTGTACAGATGCACCCGGCAATTAACGGTGGTCCACATGCAGACCCACATCTTGACCCGACAGCCTCACATGTCCCAATAGTGAAACACAGACATGAATCACAGCTCACACATTACAGATCATTGAAATGTAGCTCCTTCCAAGTGAGATGGGTGTAATGAAAGCCAATATGGAACCACATATATTTGTGTCTATGTACAATATATAAGTTTGATTTCCATGCATAAATGGTGCTTCAAGAATGGATGACTCCGCCTGTCTTCAGAACTAACAGACTTTGCTCGTTCCTCTTGCAGACTTTCTTCAGCTAAAGAATCTTAATCTCTGCACTGTCTGTTTGATTTCACAAGTTAAACATGAAGCTCTTTCTTTCCATTCTCACCTCCTGATTAAACTAACAACCCCGCTGATTGAATTTTCCTTTCCTCATTTGCATCATTTCATTTGGCTACATTTTCCCTTTGTTTTTATATATATATATATATATATATTATTTTTTTATTTCATTTTCATCTCCTCATCCAGGCGTTACAAGAAGACATTTCAGCCCATAGCACCATTTTACACCAATCTCTGAGCATTGGTCAGTCATTAAAAGCCTTAAGCTCCAGGGAAGAAAAGGAAATGGTTCAGGAAAAATTAGATATTTGCCAAACCCGATTCATGGAGGTGCAGGAGAGAAGTAGCAGGAGAGAGGAACTTCTGCACCAGGCACACTGCAATGCTCAGATATTTGGGGATGATGAAGTTGAGCTAATGAACTGGCTGACTGAAGTACATGACAAGCTGAGCAAACTATCAGTCCAAGATCACAGTGCAGATGTACTCACGCGACAACACACTGAGCTGCTGGTATTTTATGTTTGTTTTCTGATTCTTTTGGTTCAGTTTCCCTTCATGCTTGTGTTATTATTTTATGACCATAGACGCTATTTGTTATTGCATCAATCCATTTGGAGAAGGAAAAAGTAGGGCGCAGACTATTCATATTTTCACAGAACGTATCCTAAATTTACAGTTTTTACCTCATTAGTCTTCTGAAGACAACTTAATAAGGGATTATTTCCGCCTGTCTTGGTTATTTCTATACTTCTTTTTTACTTTTACTGCTCCTTTTTTTTCAAGGATATATTGTTGGAATTCACGCTCTGGGTGCTGCGGGTTACGAGGATTAATGAGAATATTATCCGATAATTGTTTTGCAGCATCTGACGCTTAAAAGGGAGGGGGTATATCTTTCCTGATGAGATCTGACTTTTCTATTTCTATCTCTTTAGGCCACCTGCACTCGAACGTGTGCTTCCCGTTGCCGTATTGCGGACCGCATTTGCGGAGCCACAATACACGGGCACCGTTCCGTGTGCATTCCGCACCACGGATGTGGACCCATCCACTTCAATGGGTCCACAAATCTGGAGCTGCGGAATGGTGCGGAACGGAACCCTACGGGAGCACTACGGAGTGCTTCCGTGGGGTATCGTCCCGTACTTCCGTTCCGCAAAAAGATAGAACATGTCCTATCTTTTTGCGGAACGGCCGGATCGCGGACCCATTAAAGTGAATGGGTCCATGATCCGCTGTGGCTGCCCCACGGGTGGTGTTCGTGCATTGTGGCCCGCAATTTGCCAGGGGCGCACACGTTCGCGTGCAGGAGGCCTTATACTGTAAATTCTTGAAGTTAGCTGAAGTCCAAGGACAATTTAAAATATGCACATTTCTACACATTCTTATTGCATTTTACTGTGAACTTTAGAAGAGGCTTTGTTTCTTTTCATCAGGGTGTTCCGTTGGGTTTTTCTAGTATCTTGCAATTACAAAAGCCATAACCAGGAATTGATAAATGACCCACAGTGGGGTAAAAACTGGGGTAAAAAAAGTTGCAAAAAAAGTTGCCCAAAAAAAAGTTTGCCCAAATAGCATTTTCACACCTCGCCACTTTATGAAAAGCTGGCCCACTGTCATAAATTAAAGAGGACCTTTCACCGCTCCTGACATGCCTGTTTTAATAGCTCCATGCATTCCCCACGTACTAACAATTCTGGAGCATCTATTTTTATGGGTGTATGTTGTGCCATTCCTTTATTATTATGTACTATGTTACTATGTTGCTAGAAGTTATGAATTAATTGATATTAGCCTTCAGTAAGGGTACAGAGGGGCGGTAACCAGTTGGGGGGGGGGTGTACCTGCACAGTCTGACAATAGCAGCACTGATTGGATAGAGTCAGACTGTGCAGGTACACACCCCCAACTTGTTACCTCCTCTTTGTACCCTTACTGCAGACTGCTAGCAATTCATTCATAACTTCTAGTAGAAATAATAAAGGAATGGCACAATATACAGACATAAGAATAGATGATCCAGAATCGTTATTACATGGGAAATGCATGAAGCTATCAACAGGCATGTCAGGAGTGGTGACCGGTCCTCTTTAAGCGCATCCTCTGCAGGTGCATAGAGATCTTAAGACTGGTTTTGAAAATGCCTGCCCTGATAGCTGACGCCCTATGAGTCCTTCACAATTTGCCAGTATTTGCTTGAAAATGGATCCGGTACAGCTGTAATGATTTCAGTATAAATAGGAGCCATGATGCTAGTGTGAACAGATCCTCCGAGATAATCAGGATGTACCGTTCCGTTGATATATAGTCGTTTACAAGCAGGGCTGTTTTTACTGCAGCTCAGAACCCAGTTTGGTGCAAATCTTTACTGTTTATCAAGTTCCTTATATAGCTAACTACATACCTGAGATTCTTTCTTAGTGCTTTTCCTTCAGCCCCTAGAGACGTGGCTTGATTAGGTAGTTATCGTAGTCTAAACAATTGTACAGTCTGCTTATATTATTTAAGGTCAAAGGAGTTGCTCCTTTTTATAGTAGACTGCAGTCCACTTATTAAAGGGGTTGTAGAGGATTTTAATATTGATGGCCTATCTTCAGGACAGGCTAACAATATCAGATCAACTTAAAAATAAATTGTAGGAACAGAAAAGAGTCAGAGCAGGTGAATGACGTCTCAGATTTTAAACCTATACAGGCCAGCAAAGTGTAAATGTACTTCTGCAGAGCTAGTGACTATAACAACATTGGCTCCATAGACAGGGGTTAGAGGCATTTTTACCACTCCTCGATGTGCAGTGAAACCTCCTGAATTAACCTTGCATGCTTAGGTCAGATATAATGGTAATAAATGTCACAACACTGCACGTAATAGGCCAGGGATTAACCTCCAAATGCTAAATCATGTATATTAAAATAAATGTAAAACTAAGGCAAAAAATTCAGTACTTCATTTGGGTACACTATGATTGAATTACACTTACACTTGTAAAAATGTCAGTCATTATTTTTTCAATGTCTTAGGCCTCATTCAGATGGTTGTAGTGTTGTGCTGATCCGCAAATTGCACCATAATAGAAAATGCCTATTCTTTTCCATGAATAGGACATGCTTTATCCTTTCTGCGGAGCCGCGGAACGGAACCACGGATGCGGACGCACATGGTGTGCTGTCCACATCTTTTGCGGACCCGTTCTTTAAATAACGATTTTTACACCAAAACTCTGAGAAATTTAGCCAACACTTTCTATTTTTTCTGATAGCTCCTTCAGGAAGACATTCTGCTGAGAAAACAAAATGTTGATCAGGCCATTCAAAATGGATTAGAGCTACTGAAACATACAACTGGTAAGTGATGTAGTTGTACCAGAATCGTAAGGTTTATAATATCTAGGTTATATTTAGTATGCAGGGTGACTGAATTATATGGTGCAACACGAGTTAACATGTCCATAGCAGAATCAGGTTCTGGTTATAAAGTTTGGCCTGGATACTGGAACCCTAGCACTCACGAGTCTCTGGAGGATGACACTACTCTGCTCGGGCCATGGACCATTATTAGACACTTTAGGCTGAATGTTGGAAAATGTCTTTCAGCTATACTCCACCCTGCTCTGATTGGTAATCCTTATAGATCTGTTATTAGTCACAAGTTGACCAGAAAATTTACAATCTTTGTGTTAACACATGGTAAACATGTTTTTTTTTTACTTAGGTGATGAGGTTGTTATTATTCAAGAAAAGTTGGATGGAATAAAATCTAGATATTCTGAAATCACAAAGCTAAGTTTTGATGTTTCTAAAGTGTTAGAACAGGCCTTAAACCTTGCAACACAGTTCCATTCAACTCATGACGAGTTGGGAAGGTGGCTGGACAAGGTGGAAGTAGAGCTGAAGGACTATGAAATACAGGACCAAAAACCTGAGGAAATGAATGCTGTACAACAAAGAAAGAAGGTAAGTCTTCCTTACTTTTACTTCCAGTGACTGTGAGGCTGTTCTCACTCTGTGTTTTGCATCATCTGTTTGCTACATCCACCAGGAAAGATTCTGGTGCATACCTCAGACGTATCTATTAGTGTTGAGCGAAGCGAAGCACTTGAAGTGGAATTTGGTTCAAAGTTTAGGAAAACTTCTATTGGCAACAAATCCAAATTTCCTTGTACTTTGTGTGGTAACGAATCAGGTTTTCCTAAAATGATGTCTGTACATGTTACAAAATGAAACTAAATGTAGAGGAGACAAGCCTGGTAATGCAAGATCACCCATAATGCCGTGCAGATAGCCAATCCCTTTGACATTGCAGCCCTATAAAACACTCATCCCGCGCGGTCTCTGCCATTGTCCTGAGAGTTGAGCATAGGGAGAGATGTGGCAAGAGCTCATACGCTAGGGACAGTGTTGCTGGAAATGATTAATAGAAGAATTTAATACCAGTATGATGGAAGCCTTTATTATTCCAGTGCCCAGCATGCCAACCAATACCATCCAGTCTGCTCCCCTTAGGGAGGCCAGGTCTCAGTGATGACCATTCTTATCTTTTGCTGGCTTTACTTCCTAGAAAAGTCAGCAAGATGCAGAGTGAGGAGCTGGATGTTCCTGATAACATATTCTCATCAATTTTAGATGATGAGGAAAAGCAGATGGCAGAAGAAGGGCTCCCACCTGTTGGGCAGGAGAGCTATGGGGTTGGAGAAATTGATATGCCAGAGCTGATTAATATTCAGTGTTTACTGTCAAATAACCTGCAGGAGATTGCAGGCCAGAACAGCAATAATATGCAAATTGTGCCCCCACCTAACCAGCCAAAACCCAAACCAGCAACACCCCCTGTTTAAAGGTGCCATTAACAATGAAGACCAACCATACAGTGCGGTGTTCATTATTAAATGAAAGGCAGCTGAAGGCTATTTGGCCGTGTGGTTCTTTACCGCAGCATGGCCGCAACACGCCCTCAGCATGGCTGCTTCGTGTGGCCGTACCCTAAGGCAGAGTGACCTAGGTATATCTGATTTATAGCGAAGCTGGCGAAACAAATTTTTCAAAACTTTGTTTATTTGTAGTATCTATAGCCCCCATTCACATAACAAAGGTCAAATAGTGACCTCTGTTGTGTTGATATACTTTTTTCTGATGTCTGCAATAGAGCAGTCTCTTGTACGGTTACATACAAGACATCCAGTAAATAATAACTCACAGTATACATCTTTTAAACATTGAAGCCTATGGACAACAGAAGCCAATGTATGTATGTAAAATGGCATCTGTCAAAAGTATACACTGGGAATTCCTCCCAACAGTTACCTCCGACTGAGACTGCAAAATGCACTGTGAAAGCAACCTAACCCACTCATTATAACGGAGAGAAACATGGAGCACCAGTAGATTATGCAATCTGTGGTCTTTCTTATTTTTCAGGAACTACTGTTAGAAGCCAGAACTTATAAAGCATTGCTAGACTCCTTGAATGAAGTTAGCAGCTCTTTGCTGGAGCTAGTGCCTTGGAGAGCAAGAGGAGGCCTTGGCAAGATGGTAACAGAAGACAATGAGCGCTACAGATCAGTCAGCGACACCCTAACGCAAATGGTGGAAGAGATAGATGCTGCCAGATTACGATCTCAGCAGGTACAGAAAAACTATTGATTCCTCGGGACTAGAACAAATGCCTATAAAATAATGTTTCTGCTGATTCGCTATGCACAGACAACAAAGCGGGACTTGAAAAGCGGTCTAATGTGTGAGATATTTAGGAGCAGGGCATAGCTAATCTGTATATTGTGAGCACCATCTGGCTTCATTGTTCCCCGAGCATCCTAAAAGATAGCATGCCTTCCCAGATAAAGAAATAAGCATGATAGCAGCTCTGGTTTGCTACTATATATCATTCTACTAATCCCATATTTATTAGACACATAGGCCTCAGACTTGCCTAAGGTTTTTTACTAAGTATTCAGTTGACAGGAAAGAGATTAAGGGCATTCTGCACCTGCCTTGATTAATCCATCATAGTACACAAGTCATATTGTGAAATGGGTAGATTGCAAATATTAATATATATAGATTTTATTCTTTATTGGCTCATTGGATGTTTTTTCATAGTGAGCGCTGAAAGATTGCAAATCTGAAAATCTTCAAAAATGGCTCAGATTCTGAGTCACAGATCAAATTACAGTTGTGATGTATAGGATTGTGGGACTAGAGGACTTTTGGTCAGTGGTCGTATTTCTTTGTGCAGTGTTTTTGTTGAGTTTGCACTATATGATATTGTTTTTCCGCCTGCTTCAAGAACATCTAATTCATTAGAGCAGTCAGGATTTCGTACATTTAGGGGCACATTTATTAAGAATGGCGTTTTAGACAATGGTCTTAAAGAGGACCTTTCATCGCTCCAAACATTGTGAACTAAGTATCATGACATATACAGCGGCGCCCAGGGATCTCACTGCACTTACTATTATCCCTGGGCGCCGCTCCGTTCTCCCGTTATGTCCTCCGGTATGTCCGGGGACTTGGTTATAGTTGGAGGAGACTGCCCTTGTTCTGCTGGGCTTCTCCTTCTCCTAGGCTGTAGCGCTGGCCAATCGCATTGCAGAGCTCACAGCCTGGGAGAAAAAAAACTCCCAGGCTGTAAGCTCTGCGCTGCGATTGGCCAGCGCTACAGCCTAGAAGAAGGAGACGCCCAGCAGAACAAGGGCAGACTCCACCTACTATAACCAAGTCCCCTAAGTCTCCGCCTACTATAACCAAGTCCCTGAACATACCGGAGGAAAAACGGGAGAACGGAGCGGCGCCCAGGGATAATAGTAAGTGCAGTGAGATCCCTGGGCGCCGCTGTATATGTCATGATACTTAGTTCACAGTGTTTGGACCAATGAAAGGTCCTCTTTAATAAAGCCCTATAGCTGGCAGTGGATCGGCAAAATTATGAAGAGGCGCCAGCCTCTCCATAACTTCGGCGCATCCAGAGCCAGTTCTAAATGCAAAACAGCTTCCTTGCTGTCTTACATTTAGATAATTGTCTATGCCTGAAACAAGCTTAGAAAATGATGAATGAGATGGGCGTGCCGGCTGGTCCCCTTCCCCACCCACGCCACATCCACAATTTCAGACCTGGTGTGAGCCGGGAGAAGTCATATAGGCCTACTTAGTCCATAGTTAAAGTGCATAAGTGTCGCTGACAAAAGACAATTACATGACCAATCACATTTCTTGTTACAATATTAATGCGCTCTGGAATGACCATTGTATGAAACTTGTAACCTGAGACCATGATGAAATATAAGCAGACAATTGAATCAGGGAAAGCAGGTCCTTACATGTAAAAGAGCCGCTGTGAGATGGGAAATCCCTTCTAGTGTCTCCGAATGTGTTTGGTGTCTATACATTTAAAGGGGTTTAACGGGATGGGACTATTAATGACCTATCCTTAGGTGGGATCATAAGTATCAGATCAGTGGTGGTCTGACTCCCGGCACCCCCATCGTTCAGCTGTTTGCAGAAGCTTAGCATAGTTCAATATCAGGCAACCTCTAAGGCCCCTTGCAGACGAGCATTTGTCATGCTGCGAGTCCACAGCGCAGTTCCCGGCCTGACCTCCCAGCACTGACAGGGTCACATAGCATTATGTTGATTTATGATGCTATGTAACCCTTACAGTTCTGGAATGTATTGGATAACACTGACATAATGCTGCCAGTGTTATCCAATACATTCCAGAACTGTAAGGGTTACATAGCGTCATAAATCAATATAATGCTATGTCACTCGGTCAATGCTGGGAGGTCAGGACAGGAGCTGCGCTGCAGACTCGCAGCGTGACAAACGCTCGTCTACAAGGGGCCTAAGTGTGCATTAATGTGTTGAGGTGAAGAATCCTGCCTATATTGTGTCATCATTTATCGCTGCTCTTGATTATATATAATTCATAGATTGTGTACAATGAGCTTGTTGGCAGCTCACCCCAATGTTAAATTAGGTATAGTTTCAAAGAATACTAACCATGGCTAAAATAAGAATTGCCTCCATCCAAACTGTCCAAATGAGCTTTGATGTTTGTCAGAAAGAAAAAACATGTAAAGAATTGGAAAGGAGTAGCACAGGGGGGTTGCAAATTACTCTCCTATCTCAAGCTCCATACCGAATGAAGGACAAGACGATATAAATTAACCTCAAGGACCTTGAACACTGGAGCTGACAGGCGCATTATCACAGGAGAACTTGCATCTTTTTCATTCCTCCGGAGTGGACAGGAGTCTTTATGTACAGTTCTTACTGTATTCTTAGTAATATTCAGGATCACACACATCAAAGGAGCAAACAATTATCCTCTGTCACCGCTATTAGTCATTTACTGTAATATTACTCTTTCCATTCACTCTTCAGATGACATATTATGAACAGCATGGTTCACTGGTGGAACCCCTGTTGGATTATTGATGGTTTTCTAGCTTCTTAAAATATCACGTTCTTGCTCTAACTTTGTTTCATCACCTTTCCCACCTTCTAGAGAGGTTGATGAGGTCTTGTTATCATTAACCCCCTGACACTCTCACATAAGTATGCAAGATTTTAGCTGCCTGAAACCCAATGATATGATTCCAACATACAGTACAGACCAAAAGTTTGGACACACCTTCTCATTCAAAGAGTTTTCTTTATTTTCATGACTATGAAGGCATCAAAACTATGAATTAACACATGTGGAATTATATACATAACAAACAAGTGTGAAACAACTGAAAATATGTCATGTTCTATGTTCTTCAAAGTAGCCACCTTTTGCTTTGATTACTGCTTTGCACACTCTTGGCATTCTCTTGATGAGCTTCAAGAGGTAGTCCCCTGAAATGGTTTTCACTTCACAGGTGTGCCCTGTCAGGTTTAATAAGTGGGATTTCTTGCCTTATAAATGGGGTTGGGACCATCAGTTGCGTTGAGGAGAAGTCAGGTGGATACACAGCTGATAGTCCTACTGAATAGACTGTTAGAATTTGTATTATGGCAAGAAAAAAGCAGCTAAGTAAAGAAAAACGAGTGGCCATCATTACTTTAAGAAATGAAGGTCAGTCAGTCAGCCGAAAAATTGGGAAAACTTTGAAAGTAAGGGCTATTTGACCATGAAGGAGAGTGATGGGGTGCTGCGCCAGATGACCTGGCCTCCACAGTCACCAGACCTGAACCCAATCGAGATGGTTTCGGGTGAGCTGGACCGCAGAGTGAAGGCAAAAGGGCCAACAAGTGCTAAGCATCTCTGGGAACTCCTTCAAGACTGTTGAAAGACCATTTCAGGGGACTACCTCTTGAAGCTCATCAAGAGAATGCCAAAAGTGTGCAAAGCAGTAATCAAAGCAAAAGGTGGCTACTTTGAAGAACCTAGAATATGACATATTTTCAGTTGTTTCACACTTGTTTGTTATTTATATAATTCCACATGTGTTAATTCATAGTTTTGATGCCTTCATAGTCATGAAAATAAAGAAAACTCTTTGAATGAGAAGGTGTGTCCAAACTTTTGGTCTGTACTGTATATAGGAACATTGTGCACGGTTAGTACCGCTACATTAAAAGGGTATTCTGGTTATAGAACTATTAAATCAATGGGGGGGGGGGGGGGGGGAGTCCTACTGCTGGGCCCCCCATTGATCACGAGTGGAAATTTGCACTGCAACTCCATTAATTTCTATGGGAGTTCTAGAGGTAGCCAAACCACCTACTCCATGGAGCCCCACTAAAATGGATGGAGCAGCTGGTTGGAAATGCGTGCCACTCCTCCATTCATTTCTGTGGGAATTCTGGAGATAGCCAATTACAGTGCTCAGCTACCTCACAAACTCCTGAAGAAATTAATGGAGCGGTGGCGTGCATTTCTGACCAGTGGAGCTTCACGCTGTTTAGGGCCCTCATTCTTGTGATTATTGAGAGTTCCAGAGGTAGGACCCCCACCATCTAATATTTATCCCCTATCCTGTGGATAGGGCATAACTTTCTGTAACCGTAATACACCTTTAAATTGTCTGGTATTTCAATTATAGTATTTTCAATAGGACTGAGCTGCAATAATAGACCTCAAAGATGGGTAGGAGTGGCGCTGTTTTGGAGAGAATGCTCCCTTCTTATTTTAATAATCACTTTTTAGTGCATACTATTTAAAATGCAAATACTGAATAAGGCCCTGTGCTAGCGGTGGATCTGCCGAAGTTATGCAGAGGCGTCGGCGTCTATATAACTTTGACGGATCCACCGCCACTTCTAAATGCAAGACATCTTCCTTGCTGTCTTATATTTAGACCATTTTCTAAGCCTAAAACATGCGTAGAAAATGGTAAATGAGACGGGCCTGCCATCCCTTCCCCGACCATACCACGCCCACTTTTTTAGACCTGGCGTGAGCAGGGAAAAGTTGCAGATTGTGGCGCAAAGGTCCTTATACACCTAATATAGGCATATTTCTGTTTAATAAATGACCCCCATACTTTTTATATCTATTAAGCAGATTTTATTCTCTGGTTTCTTGCTTTTTGATTTGCAACTTGCAACTGTTTTATAAAAGACTGCATATATTTTTACATGGCGTTAATACAAATAGAAGGTTTTAATATAGACCTTGTTTCTTCTGGTGTGTTCACATTTGCATAGTTTAAGCATCTGGCAGTATGACAGCGCTGCTTTTGTAATGAAATGTGTTATTACTTTATAGCCATGCAGAAAGTCTTATTGCAGCATTATGTCATGTAATCACATTTATATGCTTTCAGTTTGAGCAGGCCGTGGGCGCAGAGCATACATGGAGTGAGGATACTAAAAATAAGATGATGGCTCTCGGTCATATTAGACTTGAGCAAGACCAGACCGTGGCTCAACTACAAGTTCAAAAGGTAACGGAATGTGCTTAGGGTTTAGGGCGATGATCCGTGGACCAGTGTGAAATTATTTTACAGGAACTGATACATTTTTCAATTTTTACAGGGATTTACCATGGAGATTCTGAGACACAAGGACACAATAGATGAACTAGTGAAATCAGGACATGAAATATTAAGTTCTTACAGTGAGGACGAGAAACAACCTATGCTGGTATGTCAGGGAATAGTGATACTCTCATCTTCATGTTAGGTCTCCTCATTGTAAATACACTTCCACTGCTCACCAGACCCATCTATTAGGGGTCTACATTGGACATGAAAACGAGAAGGTCCAGAAAGCTACTTTCTGTTGGCATTAATCTCCATTGTACCTGTTTTTTCCTTCACACTTTTCTTTTTTGTTACCTTTTTTGTAAATACAGCAGATACTTGGATTTTATTGAAAGGGGACACTCACATTTCAAAGGGTACTTCATTCTGCCTCTAGTGCTATAATCCTGGGAGTGAGTTGAAATGTGTCATTTTACGAATAGTTTACCCTCACCTGCTGTGTCCTTCCTCAATACCATGTAGATTGTAAGCCGCCGGGCAGGGCCCTCTCTCCTTCTGTACCGGTTTGTAATTCGTCTTGTTCATGCTTAGTAAAATTGTCTGTATTAAGTATGTGCACCCCTTATCATATGCACAGCCCCATGGAATAAATGGCGCTTTAATAATAAATAATAGTTTAAAGGGGTTTTCTGAGACTTTACTATTGATGACCTATACTCGGGATAGGTCATCAGTATCTGATTGGTGGGGGTTCGACACCCAGGACCCCCGTCAAGCAGCTGTTTGAGAAGGCACCGGCGCTCGCGGTAGTGCTGTTGCCTTCTCTCAGCTTTCTCTAGGCCATGTGATGTCACATTTATTGTTTGTGAATGGGGCTGAGCTGTGATACCATGCACAGCCATTACCAAATGGACGGCACTGTGCTTGGTGAGCCAGGAGAAGGCCTCGACGCTACTGCGAGTGCCAGTTCCTTCACAAACAACTGATCAGCGGGGGTCCTGGGTCTCGAACCCCCACCAATCATATACTGATGACCTATCCAGAGTATAGGTCATCAGTAATAAAGTTTTGGAAAACCCCTTTACACTACTAGTAAAATGACACATTTCAAATCCCCCAGGATTATAGCATTACAGGCAGAATGAGGTACCCTGGGAGCTTAACCGCAGAGGAAATCTATCAAACGGCAGACTCTTGTCCTTTCGTTCACCACTAATCTAATGTCAAAGGCCAGCTATACAAATAAGGATCAATGAAAGAGGTTGTCTGGCATGATAATTTTTTTTACAGAATGGGTTTAAAAAAAAGTGTCAGGCCTTCACCATTTCAATGGTTTTCCACTGGTCTCCTCTTCCTAATTTCGGCTTGATACACAGGAAATGGCAGGGGATTGCTGCTCATCCAATCAATGGCTGCAGCAGTGACTGAGCAAATATCTCAAGGAAGTAGTGTCACGGCAGGGAGTGGGGGAAACCCCCCACCGTACAATGTAAAGAGATAAAGGGTAGCTGCTAGGCCAGTAAGCCGGAATAAGGGAGCAGGTCACCTCCTAAAGCATCTGTTCTCCTAACTGTATGAGCCAACCCATAAGGTAGGAGGGCCCATACGCTGGAACCTTAGAACCCTGAAATCCCAGAATTTCCCTGAGGTTAGGAGACAGGGACCTGAGACAACCAGGTTCATCCAAGACACGGATAAACCAGAGTCTCCACAGGCCTAGCAACAAAGGGAAAA
The DNA here is from genome assembly GCF_905171765.1 of Bufo bufo. Lineage (NCBI taxonomy): Eukaryota > Metazoa > Chordata > Amphibia > Anura > Bufonidae > Bufo > Bufo bufo. The sequence goes on along the minus strand of NC_053392.1, from coordinate 269,980,551 downwards.
GGAGAGACCATTAACATCAAGAGGATCGGCAGGTAAGAAGAACAAGACAACTCACTTACCTGCCGAAGCCTCCACAACTGGAACCCGTGCATCAGTTCAGAAGCCCGAACACACAGCAGGTCACACCATAATCCCCACTAGCTAGAAGATTAACCCCTAGCACACCAAACAGCAGGGAGGCACACCTTAAAGGGGAATTTCAAGTGCAAACTAAAAACTACACGTTGCCACCAGCAACGAGTCTGCACGGCAACCGCGTCACAGTCAAACAACAATATGACCCTGACAAGTAGTGGGGACTCGGAAACATCGAAATAGCAACGGTGGGGGATCAGTAAGAAGTGCCTCTTGTAATAAAAAATGTTATCCTGTTAGACAACCCCTAACGTGTGAGGAGCTTATAATATGTTTATTATTTGTAATTGCAATATAACACGTATAGACTCACCCTGGGAACAGCAGAACTAGGACTCACGCCTTGAGCAAATTGATTTTTTACTTTTGGCTTTCCCTCAATATTAGCTTTTCTGTCTGAGGTGCATAGTATGAATTCTGGAAGAGGCCTGATATCTTGGATGTTGCATATCTGGACTTTGCCAGTGAATGGTATGATAAATGTCTTGCACATGCTGGGCCAAAAAGCTGTCACACAAAGAATTCTGTCCAGCCCCATCATTATAAACTATGTAGACTATTCTGTTAGTAGTGACGCCCAATGGAATCCTGACTTTCTGTCAATGCTGATTATCAGAAAATGATATGTCCAGATGTTACACTAGTTTATGGCAGGCCATGTTTTATATTTTAAGCCTCATAAAACCTAAAGAGATTTTAATAAGATGCATTTGGAGGCTCATGCCAGCTACATCCCTTGCTTTGATATGGAATTCATGATTTTGAGGTTATGCAGTGAGAATGCAATGACTACAAGTGAAAAGCATTAATGTAAAGGAGCCGAATCCCAAATGTTTATGGAAAGATTACTGCAACCTTCCGGATCCAGAAAAAAAATCATATGAACTGGAGAACATACAAAACACTTACATGGTGACCTCCTTTTCATCTTTTTTAGTTGCAGATCTGACAATTTCTTGGCTCCTCATCTTCGATTCAAGATGGCCGCACCAATCCAAAGACTGCCTGATGCATACTGTGCAACCATCTTGGTTTTCAGAAGAGTAGCCAGAGAATTAGTGGATTTGCCGACTAAGGAGGTCACCATAGGAATGAAAAGATGAATCCAGCATCGAAGTTGAAAATATTGTGGGTTCCTTTATTCAATATAGTACAGATCCATACAGTGACAGCATCACCTCAGTGTTTCAAGTGATCGTCTACGCGTTTCGAACAAACGTGTTCTTAATCATAAGGAGGTCACCATGTTAGTGTTTGTTCCCCAGTCCATGCAAATTTTTCATTTGTGAACCAAAGGGTCGCTTTAAACTCAAATACATTACACAGTAACATCACCTTATCATCTCCTTCTATATCATTCTGCTATAACTGTTATTACATCTGTATTTATGTATTAATGTGTATAGAACAAGCTGACAAAACTGGCGAAGAGTTACGACAACATCTGTCACTTAAATGCTGAAAGGAACCTTCAACTGGAACGAGCCGTGTGCTTAGTGAACCAGTTCTGGGAAACTTATGAAGAACTTTGGCCATGGTTGACAGAGACAGAGAAAGTAATATCAGAACTGCCACCTCCCGCTCTAAACTATGACACATTGAGAGAGCAGCAGGAAGATATTCGGGTAAGACCTAGTAATATTGTTTATAAGGCTATAAAACACATCCGTCCATCCAGTTCAGCCTGTTATCCTGCAAAGTTGTTCCAGAGGAAGGCAAAAAAAAAACAACTCATGAGGTGGAAGCCAATTTTCCTCATTTTAGGGGAAAATAATTCCTTCCCGACTCCAATCAGGCAATCAGAATAACTCCCTGGATCAACAACCCATCTCTTGTAACTATAACCTATAATATTATTACACTCTAGAAGTACATCCAGGCCCCTCTTGAACTCTTAGTGAACTCACCATCACCACCTCCATCCTCAGGCACAAAGTTCCATAGTCTCACTGCTCTTACAGTGAAAATCCTCTTCTATGTTTATGGAGAATCCTTTTTACCTCTAGACGTGGAGGATGTCCCCTCGTCACGGTCACAGTCTTAAATAAATAATCACTTTAGTTTATTTATAATATTTGATGTTATTAGTGTGACATTTTGTATGACTAGACATGAAAGATTGGGCTATCCAGCTTTACCTTAAAGGGGTTGTCTCTTTTCATCAAATGGTATTTATCACGTAGAGAAAGTTAATACAAGGCACTTACTAATGTATTGTGATTGTCCATATCGCCTCCTTTGCTGGATCGATTCTTTTTTCCATCACAGTATAAAATGCTAGTTTACAGGGGTTACGACCACCCTGTAATCCAGCAGCAGTGGACGTGCTTGCAGACTATAGGAAAAAGTGCCAGCAACTCTGGTGGCTGGGACCATGTGACCGCAAATAGGCATGCGTGCACAGCAGCTCGTGTCCTGACCATCTCATATCTGCTCTGCAGTGGTGGCCGTAACCCCTGGATATGAGAAGTGTGTAATGTGATGGAAAAATGAATCAAGCCAGCAAATGAAGCAATATGGACAATTATTATTTATTATTAAAGCACCATTCATTCCATGGCACTGTACATGTGAAAAGGGGTATACATACAGTTGAAATATGCATGAACAAGACAAGTTACAGAGTAGTACAGGAGGAAAGAGGGCTCTGCCCACAAGCGCTTACAATCTACAAGGTGTGGAGGAAGGACACAGTAGGTGAGGGTGAAGCTGGTCATGGCGGTATAGAGGCAGCAGGGTCACTGGTTGTAAGCTTGTCTGAAGAGGTGGGTTTTTAGGTTTCTTTTGAAGGATTCCACGGTAGGTGAGAGTCTGATATGTTGGGTTAGAGAATTCCAGAGTGTGGGGGATGCACGGGAAGAATGAGGCGATTTCGGGAAGAGGTGATAAGAGGAGAGGAGAGAAGGGGGTTTTGTGAGGATCGGAGATTGCGTGTGAGGATGTATCGGGAAAGGAGATGTAGGGAGGGGACAGGTTGTGGATGGCCTTGTATGTATTTGTTAGTATTTTGAACTGAATTTGCTGGGCAATGGGGAGCCAGTGAAGGGATTGGCAGAGGAGTAACAGGGTGAGAGGTGGATAAGTCGGGCAGCAGAGTGGAGGATAGATTGGAGGGGTGCAAGGGTGCTAGATGGTAGGTCACAGAGGAGAATGTTGCAGATATGATGAGGGCATGTACAAGCATTTTTGCAGACTCCTGGTTGAGGAATGCTCAGATGCGGGAGATATTTTTAAGTTGGAGGCGGAAAGTGGTGAAAAGGACTTGGATGTGTGGTTTGAAGGACAGGGCAGAATTCAAGGTTACTCCAAGGCAGCCAACTTGGCTGACTGTTGAGAGTGAGCAGCCATTGATTGTGATAGATAGGTTTGTTGGGTGGGTGAGCAAGATGGGGGAAAGATTATAAATTCTGTTTTATCCATGTTAAGTTTTAGAAAGAGCGAGGAGAAGACGGAGGATATGGAAGATAGACATTATGGGATCAGTCACAATACTGAAGTGAGACAACCCCTTTAATAACATGATGATAATTGTCAGTAATCCTATTCATATTTCTTTGGTTAGATTTGGCTGTTATCAGATTGTACCAGCTACAGCTGCTGGCTGATCTGCAGGGAAATGTAGTCAGTCATCATCTACTAAACAAGCCAGTTGACGTTAGCAGATTACGTAGGATCGAGACTCCATTGTTTGTTCTAATTATTTCCGACTGCTGTTTCCCTCTACCTTACTTGACAGGATGACATTACTGTAGTTCCAGATCCTCATCAGTAAAATGGCAGCAGTGTTCCATCTGTGTATCTGGTGCAGAGCTAAGATAGTAAGATGCTCACTGAAGAGACTAAGGAACAGATGAGTGCTATTGTCAGCCCTAGCAGGTCGCTGATGCTGTACGATCAATGCTGGCCACATTCATATGAACGTTTGAGGGGAGATAATGAGCACTTGGCCGCACTAAATTAGTGAAACATCGCCCTGATGCCGCCTTGGTGATCTTTATTGTAATTTCCATTCTGCCCTTTTATTCCTATTTTCCCGTAATAATTATTTATTTTACCTTTGCAGATTTATTTGTGCACTTTACAGTATACTGTGCATTTCCAGCCCCTCTAGGAAAGCATATATCAAAAAATGTACAGGCTTACGTGAATCACTGTATAATGAGAAGGCAATTTTCTTCCTACTGGAGGAGATCTCATCTGACTGCCTTTTCCCAAAGAGCATTGGCTTTTAACCTGTGTCCCTTAACAAACAAACACCAAGTCACTGCCTGGTCACGCCGGACCATGGTACCAGGAAGCGGCTTGGTCCTGTGATGGCTGCAGCGGTCACACAATGTAAAATCCCCAGTGTCTTCCCAAGCAGACGGCCCTTGTAAAGCCGGTGAGGAACTGCAGTAGGGAATTGCTGATTGTACAATTTACCAAATAACTTTATTCAAACTGCATCCAGAACTGAAAGGCTATTACTTTATCCACAGTGTGTGGAGCAGACAACATCCATAATCCCTTCATTTTTGCTCTGTATACTGGTTGAGAAACCTTGAAAAAGAAGGAGCAAATGTTTATCTACTAATAGTAATAATTTTAAGACTTTGTGTTTATACTGGCGTTGTGTGCTGTGGACGCTCTCTGACCTTCGTTTTGCTCTCCATGCCGTTGATGAGATCACAGGCATCTCCGTCTCTGAAGTGTAGAGCCTCAGATTATTGTTTCAACAGCCTCTTAATTGCGCTTTAGATCCGCAGTGTGAGTGCAGATAAGGTTTTGTAGATATGACGTCATTGTCCTCATCCTTCTCTGAAGTGTCAGCGAGAAGCTGTGTTCTGCGCTGAATATTTTGTACTGCCATTTAGCGCACCTACCTTTTAAGTAGCTGTCCGGCGCACAGTTGGTACATCTGCTCCTATTTCAGTATGAAATGTCCGACCTCCTGTCTTAGTAAATAACAATTAAACACTTATTAAAACACTGTATAAAAAATAAAACTCTCCTAGAAATCGGTAACTGAAATGGCTCTCTGGGTGTTGCCGTTTTCCATGTCAGTAGGTTGTGTCTTACACTGTCCACTGATTGGACTGTGGACACGATCTCCTTGAGGGGAAGTGTAACAGCCATTTTGTTCATGCATAGGATGAATGGCACAATAGTGAAATAAAGGTGCTGCCGAATTGTTATGTTATGCGGACTTGTCAGTTCCCTTTTATCCAGCAAATACCATGTTATTGATGTAGCAGCCAGTCAGACATGTCAGATCATGGTGCTGTACTGGGATAGAAACATAATGGAGCTCTCATCAGATTCTGGATCTAATAAAGTACAAATTAATCTAGTTCTAATGATGGCAGCATATTAACCAGCTCTGCCTAAATAGGTAATCTGCCAGAAGTCTTGTCCACAATTCTGAGATAGGTCACTTTCACATGGTCAGTATTTTGTATCGGTATTTGTAAGCCAAAACCAGGAGCGGGTCCAAAACACAGAAGAGGCAGGCATTTTCCATAATGGCCTTTGCCCTTGTAGGTTCTGCTCCCCTATTTTGGCTTGTGACTTATGCAACATACTGACAATGTGAGAGTGGTCTAATGCAAAATTTGGGCATATTATGGGTAATGGTATTCTATCCAAACCTCCGTAAACGGTAAACTTCTGCTTCTTACACCGCTGGGCATTCCTATGTCTTGGCTCTGTTTTCTCTTGATAGCAACAAAGTAAAAGTAATCTGAAAAAAGCTCCTTCTCATTCGCGCTGACAAATAGTGAATTGTGTATTTAGGAGACAGTACTGTGCTGTTACATTAATATTTGATAAACCATTGGGTATTCAGTTCATATCTATGTACCGTAAGTTTTGATTTTCTCCCAAGGCACTTGCTGAAAATGAAGTACTATAGATAGATTGATAGATATCTTACATGCATCACTAGATGTCGTCATCTCAGAGTGCTCTTTGTTTAGATCTCTTTGGCATCAAGACTGCAGAAACCAGACATGCTGGGGAGGATTATTAACAAGTTTGTATTTTGTTATAGCAACTCCGGGAACTGATTGCTGAACACAAGCCTCACATAGATAAGATGAACAAAACTGGGCCACAGCTGCTGGAACTCAGTCCCGAAGAAGGGTTCTTCATCCAGGAGAAATATATCACAGCAGACACTCTATATAGTGATATCAAGGAGGTTGTAAAGAAACATGCAGTTGCTTTGGATGAAGCTGTCTCCCAATCTTCACAGGTACTAGAGTATTCAGCACACAAAGCAATGGGGCAAAAATAGTCATCAGAATGTACTATGACAGTTGTTTCTATGGGGTAATTATGTTTGAGGAAAAATGTTTCAAAAGGTGTATTTATGAAGGCATAGCAATATAATACAGCTTTTACTGAAGAGAACAGCATTTCTCATGTGTAACAGTAAGGTAGTCCATGAACAGAACACTGGAAGTGAACAACCTGCTCTTTTTGTGTAGTATTCTTCATATTCTTGAACATACTAGACAAATTCTAGGCTTTGGCGATCTTCAGTTCTATAAAAGTGAGTGCAGACCCAGATGCGTGACCACGTCTCCATTCATGATGGCTGTGAGACAGGGCCCAATACTTGAGATAAAAATAGGCCCCAGAGAAGGTACCGACGTCTATTGAACTTTTATGGCCTATCCTGTGGATAGGCCATAAATGTTGAGATAGGAATACCCCTTGAATGAGTGATGGTTAAACATATAAGTTATTCACAATATTTTGATGCGTGATAGCTGTGAAAGTACATTTCTCAAGTTATATTTAAGGGTTTTTTAATGTTGATGACCTATCCTCAGGTCATTAATATCATATTGGCAGGGGTCCAGCACCCCCGCTGATCAGCTGTTTGAAACTAAGGCTGCGCTTGTTTACCTGCTCGCCGTCGACATCGCAACGCATCACTTCTGTGGGATGGCTCCTTCCTATTCAAGTATATTGGCTTTTAACGTGTGTCCCTTAACAAAAAAACAAACAAACACCAAGTCACTTCCTGGTCACGCTGGACCATGGTACCAGGTATCACGTAATAGCGAATAGTACGGTTACTTGTGATCACACCTGCTCACCACTGCGATGTCGACGGCGAGCAGGTAAACAATGAACGGAAGCAGCGCAGCCGTCTCTTCAATCAGCTGATCAGAGGGGGGCCGGGTGTTGGACCCCCGCCAATCTGGTATTGATGACATCCTGAGGATAGATCAAAAATATTAAAATCCTGGAAAACCCCTTTAAAGTACATCTCTGCAACTTTTTTTTTTACTACATATCTAATTTCTGTCATTGATAGTTGTCATTGTTCTAATTAAGGAGCATAAATACGACCTCTATCAGTCAGACATGCTGCAGTAATATTTTATTTATGACCTAATTTTGCTTAGGGTTACCATATCAGTATTACATTACCCTATGTGAATAGCAGTTGCAGATGTATTTAAAAAGTAAGATCAGTTATTGGGGACGTTTTTTTCCAGTTTCATGCTAGTGTGTCTCCCAATTAATAATTTGTGTATATAACATCAATATGTGACTGGTATCTTATCTACCGGTAAATGATTGCCATGCTGGACAAAAAAATAGATGAAAAGTTGGTTTGTAGGAAAAATGTAAAGGATTAATGAGGATGAAAATATTGTAATCAGATTGCATTAGCATTCTTCTGCAATTTATTTCCTAGTTCCATGACAAAATTGACCCCACACTTGAAAGCCTAGAACGAATAGCTGAGCGCCTGAGACAACCGCCGTCAATCTCTGCAGAGTGTGAGAAGATCAGAGAACAGATAAGTGAAAATAAAAATGTCTCAGTTGAGCTTGAAAAGCTTCAGCCTGTCTATGAAACACTGAAGATGCGTGGAGACGAAATGATTGCTCGCTCAGAAGGTGCTGATAAAGACATCTCGGCCAAAGGTAATCCATTGTAGAAGACAGGAACTCCCCTTATCGTTTCCAAAAATGGGAAATAGTACAGTCTTCAACGTTCTTATCTTGAACAAAGTTCTGTTTTTCATGGCCCTATACGTATCAAATATAATTTGGCAAGATAAAAGTGGTGCTATGTTCTGACATTAGTTGTTTGAATTCATGACTCATGAAGGCCTAATTGCACTTTTGTATTTAACTACAGGAATGCATATGATCAACTATGAACACGTCTGATTTTATGAAAAGCGAATCTGATTGCAGACTTAGCAGTTTATAAATTGTGTTTTCTTTTCCAGCTGTTCAAGATAAGCTTGACCAAATGGTCTTTATCTGGGAGGACATCCAGGCTTTGACAGAAGAAAGGGAGGCCCAGTTGTTGGATGTGATGGAGCTGGCAGATAAATTTTGGTGTGATCACATTGCATTATTAGCCACTATAAAAGACACCCAAGAATTTATCCGTGAACTTGAAGAACCTGGAGTTGACCCCTCTGTTGTGAAACAGCAGCAAGAGGCAGCAGAGGTAAGGTCACTGAGGAAACCTCCGTAAAGAATAAGACTATAATACACAGTCACAATAAGAGTAGTACAGTGATGGTTCATACCACAGAGCAAATAACAAAGGTGTGGTTTCCAATCAAAATGTCCCTCAGAGCAGGGGCGTACATAGAAATCGAGGGGCCCCATAGCGAATCTCAGAACTGGGCCCCCCACCCAAATATAAAGTACAATTATTGTACTAGTGTATGCGTATTTATATATATATATATATATATATATATATACACACACATATACAACAGACAGAGGCCATGGTTCACAGCTCCCTTACCTAAGGCATTTCAGCACAGTGTGAATGAGTGATTATTACACGAAGAGTCAGTCACTCACACACAATGTGATCAAGATTGCTGCAGTAGACCTCCAGCCTTTGCTACTCACTGAGTTCGTCAATGTGGTGGTCACAGAGACAGACACTGGAAGGGCAATATAGAAACTTCTCTTGGCACCTGCTTCACATCCCTGCAGTGGCGCTGGCAACTAGGTAGCACGCACCTGCCGCGCCACACTTCAGGAAGCAGGCGCCCGCCGTGCCAGAATTCAGATAGGATGATGCTTCCGTCCTCTGCTGCTGTGTAAACCGAATTGTAACCCATAAGACTAGAAAGTGAGGGGGCAGGGTCATTCAGCCCTTCCGGGCCCTATAGCAATTGCATGGTCTGTGCCACTGGCCCATAGTACTGGATACATACAGTAGTTACATTTTTTGATAAAGTTGAAAAAAAGACTCGGATCCATAAAGTAGAACCTATAATCCTACCATGTTGATAGAGAGGAATGTAAAAACCTTTATGAAGCACAGGCCACTTACTCCATATTACCATACCTAGATCATCGTTCCATTTCTAGAAATCTAGTACCCATAACTTTTAATATTAAATTTTTCTAAAAAGACACCCAGCCCCTCGTGAACTTCAATAAGTCAACCATCACAACATCTTGTAGCAGTGAGTTCCATACTGTAACTTCTCTTGCAATAAAGAATCTCTGTCTATTGAAGGGGAAACCTTCTTTCTTCCACATGCAGAGGAGAGGAGATCCTCTTGTCATGGTTACAGGCGTAGATATGCATCTATGCCTCTTTGTATACATCACATGATTTTATTTGCCTTGGCAGCAGCTACCTGGTGCTGCTCTCTAAAGTTAAGTTTCTCTTCACCAGGTCCTTTTCACTGGCGCATTTGCCCAGAGTTTGTAATATTGTAATAGAAAATGTAATATTATCCTCTTCTTTGTTAATTACTTAGTAGATGTTGTTATCCTCTTCAAATATTGAAATTCTAATCTGTAAGCCCCCTACAAAGTCATTTATAAACAAAATAAAAAGAAGAGTGCACAATACTGACCCCTGTGGGAACCCACAGGTAACCGACCCAATCCGAGGCTGTACCAATAATAGCCACCCTCTCTTTCATATCAGTTACCCTAATATTAACTAATTTACCCTGAATTATTATTGCATTGCTTCTTGTTATGGAGGGAATGATCCTGATATTACATATACACTCTTCGACATTCAAATTGCAACACCAAAAAAGACAAGCCATAAGGTTGTGCAAATTGAGAGAGCAGCAGGTGTCTCCAACACATTGCAGATGATCACATTTTCAAGCACCTAGCTCAAATCTGTTATGCAGTTTCTCAATATATTACCGTATTTTTCGCCCCATAAGACGCACCTAGGTTTTTGAGCAGGAAAATAAAATAAAGAATATTTTGAACCAAAAGGTGTGCTTTTGGTGGGTTTTGAACTAATGGTGGTCTGTGGATGACACTATTATGGGGCATCTATGGATGGCACTGTCATGGGGGCATCTGTGGATGGCACTGTTATGGGGCATCTGTGGAAGGCACTGTTATGGGGTATCATTATGGGGGCATCTGTGGATGGCACTGTTATGGGGGCATTTGTGGATGGCATGACACTGCTATGGGGGGATCTTTGGATGACACATATATAGCATCTTATCTGATGTGTCATCCACAGATCCCCCATAACAGTGTCCCTGTGTAGTGAATGGGGGCTGGCATCTGGTTCTATAATGGCAGCGGGGCCCGGTGCAGTCACTTTATTCTATTACACCGGGCCCCGCTCACAGTAGTATCATCATAGTATTGTTAAACTATTCAATTATCATCTGAAATCCAGCGCTTTACTTACTACTAACTTCGTAGCAGTCAGGAGGCCGGGCGGGCGCTCGCAGCGTGACTTTCTACGTCACACACCTGCTTCATTCATAAAGTGGGCGGAGCAGGAGCGTGCCGTAGTGAGTCACGCTGCAAGTGCCCGTCCGGCCTCCTGACTGCTACGAAGTTAGTAGTAAGTAAAGCGCTGGATTTCAGATGATATTTGAATAGTTTAACAATACCTACAAGTTAGATATGATGATACTACTGTGAGCGGGGCCCGGTGTAGTAGAATACAAGAATACAGTGACTGCACCGAGCCCCGCTGCCATTACAGAACCAGATGCCGGCCCCCAGCCCCTCCTCCCTCTCAGCCGATACACCCGACGGCCGCAGCATTTGCCCCATAAGGCGCACTGCTATTTTTTTCCCCACTTTTGGGGGGGGGGTGCGTCTTATAGGGCGAAAAATACGGTAATAAGTGATTCTATCTTAAACAATAATAAATTGTATGTAAATGATCTCAAGCTATAAGGGTATGATGCTCCCTCCTTAAACTTATGAAATTGTGGTTGTGTTATCTAACAGGGGTGGAATAGGAACTTAAAGTGACCCTGGAAAAAACATTAATGTGGCCCCAATGGTGCGGGTGGGTGCAAATAGACAGAAGGTGGGACAACACAAGTAGATGGGGCTAAAACAAGTTGGCAGGGTCAGTAATACCATAGTTCAGCACAGAATACCTCCTCAGAAGCTGTCCCTCTGTGGTGGCCATCAATAGCTGCCACGCTCTGTCCTCCTCCAATTGTCTAATATGTATATGAAGCAGGTGGCTTAGGAGGTGAGATGCGGGCCACAACACCAAGCCAGCCCTACCTTCAGCATGCTGCCTGGACATCCTCTAATAATGACCTCTATAGTTCCCCCATGTTCCTGGCCAGCAGCAGTGAGGAGGACTATGGCTAGTCCACCCATGGTTTATCTATATGTTCTTATGACAAAAATGATTTCTTTTTAGGCAATTAAAGAAGAGATTGATGGGCTGCAAGAAGAGCTGGATATCGTCACAACTCTTGGATCGGAGCTGATATCTGCCTGTGGTGAACCTGATAAACCCGTTGTGAATAAAAACATAGATGAAGTAAGCACCGATTCATATCTTGAAGGATATTTAATAATATTTTGAGACTCAATATGGATTGCTAAAGTTAGACTGTAGCCTGCTCTGCAGGAAAGAAGTCCTTGAGCCAACAGGTTGTGTCCCTAGCAGTATGACTTCAGTATGCCAAAGTAACTTATTCTAAGTATGACATTACATATATGTTTTTATCTTTGACATATATTTTGCTTTGTTATATTTATTTCCAGCTAAACTCTTCATGGGAAATGTTGAATAAAACTTGGAAAGAACGAGTGGACAAACTGGATGACGCTATGCAGGCAGCTGTACAATATCAGGATGGGCTGCAGGTACAGTGTGTTACATGCATATGAGTACATGCATAGTATCCATTAGTATTATGAGTATTGTTCCGTTTAAAGCTTGTTTTTTTTAAATTGAGTGTAAAGAGAGGGAGATCAGAAGAGAAATGTAATAATACATCCTAGGGCTTCATGCATATGACCATGTTTTTCATCTGTATGACATCTGCTTTTTTTGCTGATGGCACACTGACCCATTCATTTCTATGGGGCCATGCACATATCTGTATTATTTGAGGATTTGTGTGGCCATTCCACAAATAATATAGCATGTCCTATTCTTGTCCGTATTGTAAATGAGAAAAGCCTTTTCCTTTGATGAGAGAGAAAAAAATACGGAATTCACCTGGAAGGAATCCTAATTTTACAGATCTGTTTTTTGCGGACCAAAATACGGACACAGCCATGTCTGAGGCCTAACGAAAACATTAATATTAGTAATGAATATACAGAATAGTATCCAAGTGTTTCATCTAAATGTTACATATGGGAACAGACAATAAAGGTTTCTTATTACAATTTATGTATACAATGTACATTAAAAGTCTTCTCTGTTTCTGAGTTACAATCTGTGTTATACCCAGGCAGATTCTTACTTAGTTATGATATGCCAACAGGCCAGTACACATAAGAGTATAGTCAGCTGAACCCCTTCATTTATGCAGGAGCAGTTGTCATATGTGTTTGGAGGTGTGCTGACTCAAAAAACCAGTGATGTAAGAGTACTTTCACACTAGCGTTTTTCTTTTCCGGCATAGAGTTCCGTCACAGGGGCTCTATACCGGAAAATAACTGATCAGGCATATCCCTATGCATTCTGAATGGAGAGCAATCCGTTCAGTTTACATCAGGATGTCTTCAGTTCAGTCGTTTTGACTGATCAGGCAAAAGATAAAACCGTAGCATCCTCATGCTACGGTTTTATCTCCGGCGAAAAAAACTGAAGACTTGCCTGAATGCCGGATCCGGCATTTTTCCCCATAGGAATGTATTAGTGCCGGATCCGTCCTTCCGGCCTGCGCATGCGCACACCGGTAAAAATCTGAAAAGAAATACAAGACGGATCCATCTGTCCGCATGACAAGCGGAGAGACGGATCCGTTCTTGCAATGCATTTGTGAGACGGATCCGCATCCGGATCCGTCTCACAAATGCTTTCAGTCACATCAAAATCGGCGGATCCGGCGGGCAGTTCCGACGACGGAACTGCTCGCAGGATAACACTGCCGCAAGTGTGAAAGTAGCCTTAGAGGTTACTGGGAGCAGTTTAACACCCCACCACCACCACCTTTTGAAAACACAAGCATCCTCGGCGGAATTGTGCATCCGGGTGGGGAGCTTGGGAGCTGGTGGAACAATCAGTCAGCCGTTAATGCAGTTGCATGGTCCCCTCTATAGCTGACATAAAGCATCAATATAATGCAGTGCAATCTGTTGTATATTCTGTGAGGTTTACATTATTTGCGTCAGATTACTGTATGATTTTAATCTCTTTAGACATTGAACAAACAGGAGCAACATTGGGGCTTTAGCTCAACAAGCTTGCAGAATTGCAAATGCAGCTCAGGATGATTTGTAAAATCAGGGTGAGATGTAGAGCAATGCATTTGTTAATGTACTCCAGGGATCAGTAACCTTCGAAACTACAACTCCAGTATGCACACTTACTCGGCTGTTCTTATAAGTCCCATAGAAGTGAAAGGGGGATTCTAGGAGCTGTAGTTTCCGAACTGCTGGAGCGCCGGAGGTTGCTGATCCCTGCATTCCATAGAATTTTGTCGTGCGCAATTATTGTGTTCTGAAATATAAAGGGTTATGTGTAGCAGTCATGCAGACTATAATTTATGTGTTTTATCAATGACATTTTGAATTTTCTTTTGCTTTTCTTAGACACTCTTTGACTGGGTTGATATATCCATGGGAAGGATAGAAGCAATGCCACCAATAGGAACGGACCTAGAGACTGTCAAGCAACAGATGGCTGAGCTTAAGGTACAGAAAACCATTCCTTGAGTCTTGTCCTGTCATTATATTCACATGGTATTTGTGTGTTTCTTTTAGGGCTCATTCAGACGACCGTATGCTGTCTGCAAAAATGCAGATCCGTTTTTAGTTCAGCATGTCTGCAAAAAAACGGATTGCATTCCGTTTTTTTGCTGATCCATAGACTTCAATAGGGCCATGTCCTGATTTTCACTGACAAGTATAGGACATGTTTCATTTTTTTGCTGAGCCGTGCAATAGAAGAAAAGGGCTCCATAGAAGTGAATGGGGCAGCATCTAATTCGCAAAAAAAACGGATCTGCATTTTTGCAGACAGCAAACGGCCGTCTGAATGAGCCCTTAATAAAAATGTTGATTAGAAACATGTTGATATTTGTGTCCTGTTTTATGAGTTAAATATTTTTGCTGCAGCAATTTAAGACCGAGGCGTATCAGCAGCAAATAGAGCTGGAAAGACTGAATCACCAGAAAGAGTTGTTGCAGAAGAAGGCGACAGATGAGAATGATAAGCTAGCTGTTGAAGACTCCTTCAAAGAACTTAAGCACTTATGGCAAGCTCTAGAGGATAAGATTATCAACAGACAGGTAAAAGAGATTGTGTGTTTCCTGACTGATAATGTGATGTGCAGATGTATGTTGGTTTAAATTCTCATACATTACAGGCAGGTACTATGATGTGCAATGTGTGTGGACATATACTAGCCGTTTTATGTTCAGTGTACAGGTTTGAGTTCATTCCAGACAAGATATGGGTAAGAAGTGTTACTAAAAAGTCTTCTTTATAAAATTAGAAGCAACTGCTGAGATTTGAATCAAGTTTGAATTATAGGGGTAGTCTTGTTATGTAAAGTTGTCCCCTATCCATAGGACAGGGAATAACTATTAGAACTGTGTAGGTATGACCACTGGGACCTCACCAATCATGAGAACCGGGGCACCTCAAAATGAATAGAGTGGCTGGTCAAGCATGCATCATGCCACTCCATTCATTCTCTGTGGGACTGCCAGAGATGGCCAAATACACAGAGGGCGGCTAAGAATTTACCATAAATAAGTTGTCAGGAGTGAACAGATAAGAGCTACAGACTGAGCCGTCAGAGCAGCTCTCTGATGGATTTCAGTGAAGGCTATAGGAAACAAGCTGTTGAAAATATTTAATAAAGACCCATTGGGAAGATGATTTCTAGCCCAAGATAAGTAGAATGCAATAGTAAAAAATTGTCCCTAAGGGTGTCTGTAGCCTTTAAAGAGAATATGTCACCAGGAAAAGTCTCTGTGAAACTAGGCACAGTGCCTTGTAGGGCTAGCTGACATTAATGTAATGATACCTTTCATTTAGTGATCTGTTTTATTCTGGAGAAAAAGTTATTTTAAGCTGTATGCAAATAAGCAGTTACATGCACCAAGTACAGGCCCAAACCACCTTGAGCACCGTTGTTCCTTCCTCTTCCAGCCCCGCTCTCGCCTTGATTTTCAGGGCCAGATTTCTGCATAGTCAGCTTGCCTGGGCCTACCCTTGGTGCATTTAACTAATCATTTGCATATGGATTAAGTCTGGGTTTCCATGTTCAGGTTTTCTGATGCAGTTTTTGAAGCCAAAATCAGTTGTGGGTCATAAATGGAGAGTCAGTATAAAGGGAAGATAACTACTTCTCCTCCTTTTTGAATTCACTCCTGGTTTTGTAAACTCAGCCTGCAGGTACCTTTTTTCCAGAGTGAAGGAACGGATCTCTAAGTGAAACATATCATTACATTCATGTGAGCTAGCCCTACAAGGCATTGTGTCTGGTTTACGGTACTTTCTCACTAGCGTTATTCTTTTCCGGCATTGAGTTCCGTCCTAGGGGCTCTATACCAGAAAAGAACCGATCTTTTTTTTTTTAGGTCTGCGCATGTCCAGACCGCAAAAAATGTGAAAAAAAAAATGCCGGATCCATTTTTTCCGGATGACACCGGAGAGACGGATCCGGCATTTCAATGCATTTAGTTGATTTTGTATGCTATTTTAGTAGTAAAGAAAATCCATGCCATACTTTATGACATGTGGATGACTGTGTAAATGTGTATGTACTGTATATTTCCGACAGCATAAACTGGAAGGTGCCCTGTTAGCATTAGGACCTTTCCAACATGCCCTGGACGAGTTATTGACATGGATGACTCATACAGAGGGATTGCTTAATGAACAGAAAGCCATTGGTGGAGATCCGAAGACCATTGAAATTGAACTTGCGAAGCACCATGTGAGTACCGTTATAGCAAATGATGTGATCTCATATTGTGATATCCACAGTCAATCAGTACGGTATAAGAACTATTATATTCATATGTTATATGCTGACAGATCCACTTATGTCTTAATCCATAAAGGTACTCCAAAATGATGTCCTAGCACACAAATCCAGTGTAGAAACAGTACAGAAGGCAGGGAATGACCTGATTGAGTCCAGTGCTGGAGAGGAGGCCAGCAGTCTGCAAAGCAGGTTAGAAGCTCTGAGCCAACGCTGGCAAAATGTCCTGGACAAAACTGAGCAGAGGAGGAAACAGCTGGACAGTGCATTATTCCAGGTGAGGGATTTTCTTTCCTCATTCCTTTGGGAAGTAATATGCAGATATTCAGTAGTTTTCACCTTATGTATAACCTGGTACCGCAGTATTTTCTGTTATTTTCGTGTGGGGTGCACGCATTGCTTTAGCATTCCAGTGGCTCGGTCTTTGACTATTTGAGAGTGTTTTCCGGGTACCCGTTATAGATGATAGATGTCCCACCCGTTATTGCCATGTACATTAATAAATACATATTGTGTAATGAATGACCTCACATTGAAATATAAACTTTAGACGTCTTTTTCTCTGAAGTTCATTATATTTATAGATCAGGAAATGTCTCTTTGGTTGTGTTAGCCAAACAATGTCCCCAAACACCAAAAGAACCATATATTATGTGATTGCTCACATCCACATAAAGGAGCAGTTCAGCAAGCAGTCGAGCACTGCTCAACATTATATTGCTGACATTTGTTTAACACTTATCTGTGCCGTGAAATTTAGGCTCAAGGTTTCCACAATGAAATTGAAGAGATGCATCAATGGCTGTCAGAGACTGAACGTCATTTACTGGCTTCCAAGCCTCTTGGAGGATTACCAGAGACAGCAAAAGAGCAGCTCGACACTCATCTGGTAAGAATCTGCAAGCCAACAGAGTTTTGTAGGCGGCTTGTTATTTAAAGACCTGCCTGATATGTTTATATGTCTTACTTATTTAAATAAAGTCATATATAACACAATGACAGAATGATACATGGAGAACTGGACCATAACTGATGCTATACGTGTCAAGCAGTGATTTACTGTGTTTAACGTATGAATTATGAAGCACATTCACTATTAGGACCAGTTATGTTGTGAAAGAGAACATAGCCTTATTGTGTGTTCTTCAGGGGTGCTTATTGTGTTACTGCTGTAATTAACCTCTTGTTTTTTTTAGAGCTAGGGGTGATCTGCATTTAGATAGCTCCTAGTCGTATAGTTCTGTAGGGCATGTGGAGCTAATTGAGCAGGGTCTTCCAGTTCCCGCTCTTCTAAAAATGGAAGTTGCATGTACAGTAGTTCACCTCTCTGGTTGGACTTTGATACAATGGATGGACGCTGTACCTCTGCTATAAGAGGTCTTCTGGCATAAATGTAAAAGGCAATCTCTTGAAGGAGGACCTGTCACCTCCCTGACATGACTGTTTTATTAACTTGCATCCCCCTTGTAATAAGAATTCTGGAGCATCTAGTCTTATGTGCGCATGTTGTGCCATACCTTTATTATTCCGGCTAGAAGTTTCTGAAGTAATTGCCAGAAGTTTGCAATTAAGCTCCCTATGGGTGTTATGAGTTTCGGGAAGGGGGGAAGGGGGTCCTGCACTGTCTTACAATATCTAATCAGTAACAGACTGTGCAGGCTCACTCCATCAAATGGTAAAACCCAGTTTTTTTTTAAAGTTTTATTACTTTTACACAAATATGAAGAATATGTTTTTTTGAATTTTTTCCCAAGGTCCATAACTTTTTTTATTTTTCTTTCTACAGAGCTGTGTGATAGTTTTATTTTTTTTGTGTCGACTAAGAAAAACAAAGCAATTCTGGCATAGTTTTTTAGGTTCTTTTTTTTACAGTGTTCACCATACTTTGGGTCGTTGCGGAAAATATATGGTGGGGATTTCATTTTTCAATAGAAAGTGTTTTTTTTACTTGGAATTTTTTTTTTTTTTACTTTTTTAACCATAGTCAAGGTTAAAGGGGACTGTAATAGGCAGTCTTGATACTGCTAATGCAGTATAAATGTATTATATTGTCAGTGCTAAACTGATAGTCACCAGCAGGCTGCACCAGAGAGGCACAGCCTGCTAGGAAAATATTGCTGGCAGGTCTGGGCCTTCATTAGGACCCCAGCTGCCATGCAAACACATTGGCACCTCACAATCTCATTTGTGGGGTGCCAATAGGAGACAGAGGGAGTTCCCTCCCTATAAACCACTTACATGCCATGGTTGCTATTGACCGCAGCATCTCAGGGGTTAAACGGCCCGGATCGGCACTTCTGCCCATCCAGGTTATTAGAGCAGGACGTTGGAATCCGGCTTTATGTAAAAAGGAGATGGCCTAGAATAAAGCCTATTAATGACTGTTATAAAAAGGAGTATCGGTGGTGATTAAAAAGGTTTTACAAGATTTCTTTTACTGATTGGTGGGGGCCCGAAACCAGGGCCCCCACTGATCAGCTGTTTAGAGAAGGCAGTGGCGCTGAATGGGGCTGAGCTGCGCCTAGGCCGCGTGATCAACTAACGTGTTGTCACTGGCCTAGGAAAACCATAGAGAAGGTCACTCACAGGAGCGCTGCTGCCTTCTCAAAAACTGAACGGACCCCCACTGATCACATACTAATGACCTATCCTAGGGATAGGTCATCAGTAAAAAAATCTCGGAAAACCCCTTTATGGGGTTAAAGAGGAACTGTCACCTCTCCTGACATGTCTGTTTTTAATAACTATTTACATTCCCTATGTAACGACATCTATTCCTATGACTCTATGTTGGCCCATCCCTGTATTATTACTAGAAGTTTATGAATGAATTCTCAGCAGTCTGCAATTAAAGACGATCTGGATTTGGTATCGCTGTAATTGTTCTGACCCAGAGAATAAAGGTATCATGTTATTTATGCCAAAAAATGAACGCCGCAAAATTTATAACGTAAAAATTCTATGTTTTTTCCCATGCTCCCCAGAAGGAGTCAATAAAAGTTAATCACTAAGTTATGTGTACCCCAAAATGGTGCCATTAAAAACTACAACTTGTTCCCCCAAAAACAAGCCCTCATACATTTACATCGATGGAAAAATAAAAAGTTACAGCCTTTGGAATGTGAGGATGAAAAAATGAAGAACATTGCCTGGAATCTAGGGCCCAAAATGTATACAGAGGGAAAGGGTTAAATGTACTGTGGTTGTAGCTTTTAATATATGGTGGTTTAATAATGAATGCATGTTATATGTTTTTAGGAACTGTGTGCTGCGTTTGAAGCCAAAGAACATGTATACGAAAGCATAATGCTTAAAAGCCAACAGATGATGCAAAGATGCCTTGATGAGCCAGAGGCAAACATGGACCAAGATATTAATAACCTAAAGGAGAAATGGGAATCAGTTGAGACAAAACTCAGTGAGAGGAAAGTAAGTGTTGATGTGGGGTCAGGGGGAAAAAGTTATCATATATGTTATATGCTGTAGTCACACTTAGGTGTCTCTAACACATTATAAAGAGAGAGCAGATTCTCTGAGCAGAGGAGACAGAGCATGTTCTCTCTTCATCTCTGCATGTTATGAAGAGCATGGCTCTAACACTTTTCTTCATGAGAGGTTTCCAGAAATGAAGAAATGTGTTAATCTGATTTTATTAGCTATTACAAGGTTTTATTTGGATAGTTTAGTGAGAGCAGTGCTTTCAGTCTGTGTTATTACATAGCATTACCCCTTGTGTTGTTTCCCTCTGGAGAAATGAGAAGCGAGAGCTCTAACTGTTTCTCATTTTGTGTATCTCTTTAGGTAAAATTAGAAGAAGCTCTCAGTTTGGCCACAGGTTTTCACAATTCTCTCCAAGACTTTATTAACTGGCTAACTCAAGCGGAGCAGACTCTCACTATGGCTTCCCCACCAAGTCTTGTTTTGGACACAGTATTATTTCAAATTGATGAACATAAGGTATGTTTAATATTGTTTTATTCTATAAATTTCCAGGGGTGGACTGGAAAAAATACAAAAGGTGGCCCCGTTTTGTAGTCAGGTCCAAACTGATGGAAGGCAAGGCCAGCAATACCATATTGTGGCACATTATACCACCCCAGCAGAGCCAAATACCACAGTCCACCACAAAATACTGCCGACAGCACAAAATATAACCCCAAAAACTTTCACTGGCCGGCCGTGGGGAGGGTTCAGACAGCCCCCTGGTAAATTTCCCTGTAAGGTCTATGGCCAATCTGCCCTTTCACATTAAAGGGGTTGTCCGAGTGCTTAATACCTCAGGATAGCTCATCAGTATGTGATCGGTGGGGCCCGACTCTCGGCACCCCTGCCGATAAGCTGTTTGAAGTGGCTTTGGCGCTGGTGAACACTGCTGCCTCCTCGCAGCTTACCGAACACAGTGCTGTCCATTGTATAGCCGCTGTGCTCGGTATTGCAGCTCAGGCCACTTCACTTGAGTGGGACTGAGCTGCGCCTAGACTTTGTGACCGATGAGGGCAAACAGCTTGAAACAGCTGATCAGCAGGGGGGTGCCAGGAGTCAGACCCCCACCGGTTAGATACTGATGATCTATCCTGAGGATAGATCATCAGTATTAAACACATAGGTAACTCCTTTACAGTTATTGTTTAGAGTGAATATTATTAATTATCGATGTACTGTATGTTACTTCCCCTGACTTTTCATCCAAATATTCCTGTAACTATATAGAAATGACCACACCGTTATGTTCTGTTATGTTCTAGGTGTTTGTTACAGAAGTGAACTCACACAAAGATCAGATAATGGAGCTGGATAAAACGGGCAACCAATTAAAATATTTCAGCCAAAAACAAGATGTGGTATTGATTAAAAATTTACTGATCAGTGTACAGAGCCGGTGGGAAAATGTGGTACAGCGTTCACTGGAAAGAGGACGGGCCCTCGATGATGCTCGCAAGCGGTCAAAACAGGTAAAAAGTAGAAATACTTTGGAGAATATGTGGAGTCTTTAGTATCTTGCCCAGTGCTCAGTAACATCTTTATATCTATTTCCACAGTTCCATGAGGCTTTTACTAAACTTATGGAATGGCTTGAAGAATCCGAAACATCTTTAGACTCAGAATTAGAGATTGCAAATGACCCAGATAAAATTAAGACTCAGCTGGTACAGCATAAGGTCAGCGATTCCTTTCAAAACTTCAGTATTTGTTATATTTCTGCGAGCAAATGACGTTTCATAGTGGCTGCCGATGTGACGGAATTGAATTTGCATTTCAATACAATCTGAATAAAATGTATATTTCTGTATATTAAAGAGAACCTGTCAGAAAAGCATATGTAGTAATTGTACTTGTAACTGCGGTGAGTAGCAGAAGACGTCTCATTGTGTGCTGCAATATTTGGTTATACATGGGTGTTCACATGTTCACTTATTGTTACTGCGTTGTCTAGTTAAGTATATTTGTGATAGCGGCTTGACATCATGACATTTCACATTGTTACGTTAATTCCCTTCATAATGAATAATAAATCCGATTAAATCATACATTTACAGTGGTTACTATAACAGCAGTTTAGGCAGCTTGTAAGAATGTTGGAATGACTAAACCATAAGTGTTAGATATAAATTGCAGATCAGATGTTTTCCTCTTAGCCTGCGGTCACCATGTTGGCTGGTGGATGACTCCAGAAAGTGCGCATTTTTGGGGGCTTTATTTGAAGAAATGGCAGTCTACATATTGACAATTCTCAGCTACCTCTGATGACCCGCCAATGTATTAAGTAACATGTATATTATTTCACACCACTAAAATAAGTCTAAGATTTCTCTGGCACACCCGAGTACAAGCTAATAATGTGACCTGTACTACATTTCTCTGTTCAAGACTTACACACGGGTTTGGAAGATAGACCTTATGAGGAGAAGTTTCCATTGCAACATTGTTAAGATGATGTGAGAGATAAGAAATATTGCAGCCGCCACTGCCACACGTGTCTGTATGATAACATAAATCACTTCATCGCACTGACTCGGCTTCACGGTGGTACTCTGCTGGTAGTATAGTCCATATCACAGTATCCAAAAATAGAAAAAAGTACCGCGGCACTCACCATCAATCTTGAATTGCAGTTTATTTCATAGTTACAAAAAGGTAGTGGACATGGAGCAGTACACAGGTGTATGAATCTGCAACCGTTAAGATGATGCATTGTAGTTTTGTACCGTATTCTCCATCTTGATTTACATCTCCATTGTTCCAGTCCTTTTGCTGCCACAAGGCTCTATCTCACACTTCATGCCGCAAAGCCGTTTGTGGAATGTCTTTGTTGCTACTCTTGTACCTTTGGTAGAATTGGGGGAATAGCTTTTTTATTGTTATCCACAGGAATTCCAGAAAACCCTGGGAGTCAAGCATTCAGTCTATGATACCACCACAAGAAGCGGCCGCTCACTGAAAGAGAAAGCTGCGCTGAGTGATGATATCCACAAACTTGACGACATGCTCAGTGAGATAAGAGACAAATGGGACACTGTCTGTGGAAAATCTGTGGAAAGGTGATTGCAGACAATTCACATTTATATATCCTCCTAAAAATGATGATGCACCCTGAATTCAAGAAAAATTACTTATTTTCCAGCTTTTAATAACTCAAGCTATATTTGGATATAATGTGGTTGCCCTGTGAGTGATCTGAGAAGATCTGTAAGACTTGCTGCACGTGAATCTATCTGACAGATTGCTTTGTTGTGGCTTTGGGCAGGATCCCACCCCCTCACAGGTTCTGCTCATTAGTTAGTTAGTGATGCTATTTATACCTGCCTCTCACTATAGCCCTTGCAGTTTATAGTTTCTCCTGGAGTTCGCTACTGGTGTTTGGTGAATCTTCTGCTCCCAGTTCGTCTTCAGTTAAGTCCTCCTTCCTTCCCTTCTGCTGTTTGTACTGGCTAGACCTTAGGTTGACGCTGGTTCCTTCATCTTTTGCAAGGAACCGGTTGTCTTTTCGCCTGCTCCCTAGCTGAGGGTTTGTGTCAGTTGCAGCAGGGCTTAGGTTCGAGTGCATGAACACTTCTACTATCGAGATTTGTTCATGTTGGTAGCAGTCAGGGAAAGGCTCAGGGATTGTCAGGAGGTGACCTTTCCCTTTTCTCTACCTGTGGAGCCTAGCCTGCTGTTTTGTTTAATTTTCTTGTGTTTGGTTTGCTTCCCTTCCCTCACCATCCGTGACAATGGTGTCATGGGTATTCCTTGCTCGACATCCTATGTTAGAGGAGAGGGTGGCTGGATCTTAGGATGGGTTTTTTCCTGTCCTGTCTTGTTTTACTAGTGCTGCTATGTCCAGCAGCCTTAACTCTCTTGCTTCATAGAAATAATACAAGGTATATGGATTATACTTAGATGTAAGCTTTAATAATCAGAGCATGTCTATGGATAACTTTCAACAACAACAGTCAGCCATATTGTAATTTGCATTTAATAAATAAAGGGGTTTTCTGTGAATTTTATGCTGATGGCCTATTCTTTGGATCGGCCTTTGACATCAGATGGGTGGAGTCCAATTCCAAAAACCACCACCGGCAAGCACAACATCACATTTTTATGGCAAGTGCTAAATTCCCTTTATGTGCTTTACATTCAAGTAAGGCCAAATTCACATCCCCAGTTTGTTTTCTATTCTTCTTCTGATCCGTCAGAAGAACAGCAAAACAAAAGAAAATACGGATCTGCTATTTTGAGCATCAGTTATGCTTAGTTAGCATCCATTTGCACTAAAATAACTGAACCGCCTTGTTTTGAGCATAATCTATGATCAGATCGCATAATATTTTGTCAATTCCATCAAAGATCAGTTACTTTAGACAGGAGAAAAAGTCCTGCATGCTAAGATAGTGTCTCTCTGACAGAAATTACAAAAACAGATGCAAATAGAGCACAATGGTTGCTCAAAATAAAGGATTGTTTTTTGTTTTTTTTCTTCTACTAGCATTATAATCTTCTGGCAGGTTGTTCCGGTAGAAGAAACAGCCTACCGGAATTCATCGCAAACTGCCGGAGCACCACCAGGTCCCATTGACTATAATAGGATCCGCGGGGATCCAACCTGTTTCCAACATTAGTGCTGAAATTTGGCTGGACTAATACCACAAAGCAGCATTTTTTGTCCAGGCCAAATCCCTATTACTAATGCCAGAAACAGGCCGGGTCCCATTATAGTTAATGGCTCTGGTGGGGAAAGGTAGGATCCTGCTATGCCAGATATGATGAACTGTTCCTCTGCTGGAGCAGCCTGCTGGAAGATTTTAGCACGAGTGTGAAACTAGACTAAATGGGACTGAGCTATAATACCAGGCATAGCTACTAGAAAATGTGCTTAGTGAACAAAAATGTCGATGCAGCACTTTCCAGGGTACCGCCGGCCCTGCAGTCAGCTGATTATGGGAGTGTCTGGCGCTAGGGATAGGTGATCAGTGTAGCTACTGCTGATACATATACTGTAGTACTACTATAGTTGCTCACTTTATATTCATAATTTTTAGCATATTTTCATATTTTTTTTGTGTAGGCAAAACAAGCTAGAAGAGGCACTACTGTTTTCCGGCCAGTTCACAGATGCTTTGCAGGCCCTTATTGACTGGCTGTACAGAGTGGAGCCACAGCTTGCTGAAGACCAACCCGTGCATGGGGACATTGACATTGTGATGAACCTCATTGACAACCACAAAGTAATTCTAAATATACCTGTTTTTTATTTTCTAGTTAATATATATTTAGTGTAAATCATTTTGAAAAAGTTCAGCATGCTGTTTGGGGCACTTGTATCACAATCCAGTGGTTGAGTCTGTTCTTTTCCCCCTAGGTTTTTCAGAAAGAGTTGGGCAAGCGAAGCAACAGTATACAGGCACTGAAGCGTTCGTCTAGAGAGTTAATTGAAGGAAGTCGTGATGACCCTTCTTGGGTAAAAGCCCAGATGCAGGAATTAAGCACCCGCTGGGAAACTGTGTGCACTTTGTCTGTGTCCAAACAGACCCGACTAGAAGAAGCACTGCGCCAGGTAAGTTCAGAGAGGTATTAGGCATTAGTCATGGCAGCAATACTTTCCTGCACTACATTTATGAGGTCATTTCTTACTAAGTGATGATATGATACCAGTCTTGCTTATGCTATTAAAATTGACAGATGGGTTTTTATGTTAGTACAATGGCATAAATGCTTTTGGGATATTTCAAATGTGGCTTTTTAAATGTAATACAAAATGTGATTTGTGTATAAATTTGATACTGACCAGCAATGCCATGGTTGGGGATACATTATGTTATTGGAACTGTATGTAGTGGTTTAATGGTGTATAGAGTGCAGACATTATGCTGGGTACATATTTCGTTTGATCAGCAGCTTCCCGTATCTAAGAACTTATCAAATGATGTTGTATTATTGTAGGCAGAGGAATTCCACTCGGCAGTACATACTCTGCTGGAGTGGCTGGCAGAAGCAGAGCAAGCTTTGAGATTCCACGGTGTTCTCCCTGATGATGAAGAGTCTCTGAAGTCGCTCATAGACCAGCACAAGGTAAGAAAAAAATGGCAGTCATTTGTCAAGCATTTTACCCACAATTGTGGTGTTAAAAAGTCTCAAATTATAGTGCATACCATAGAGAAATGGGTATATGACCTAGCGGGAGGGAATGTGACCTCTATACCCCGATAAATTTGCTATCATTTATGCCAGAAACTATATAATTGTTGGCTCTGTAGACAGTAGTGTAATTAATAAAGTTTACTATGCACGTAAAATCAGCATGACTGATTTACAATTATTGTGATAAAGAAAGTGACATACATAAAAAAAAGCTAAGATAAACTGGTCCCTAAAGTTCATGGAATGTCCATGAGTTTCACTTGTCGATAATATATTCAATATTAGTATTGCGGACTACCGTTTGATTACTCATGCTAACTCTTCGGTCTGAATACCGACTTGTATATGTAAGGTCCCATTCACACGACCGTATTTTTGGTCTGCATTCGATCCACATTTTTTGCAGATAGGATGTGGGTCAATTCATTTCAATGGGTTCACAAAAAATGCGGACAGCACACCTTGTACTGTTCGCATCCGTATGTCCATTCCGTAACCCTGCATAAGAGACAGAACATGTGCTTATGTATAGGCCTTGTTACAATGGATCAGCCTGCGCAGCACCTCTTGTGTTTGACTTGGGCCCCATTCACTCTACTGTGGAACAGCTGTGTCCGTGTTGCTGAAGGCAAACCACTGGTCCACAAAAAACGGGCAATGCCCTTGTGAGCTCTGCATTGCGATGCGGACCCATTGACTACAATGGGTCTGCAATCCTCAAAATGCAGAGAAAGATAGGACATGTTCTATCTATTGTTTCCCCGTGGAGGCACAGACTCGGAAGTACACGGAAGGGCTTCTGTGCAGTCTGCAACAGGGGCTCGGTGGTCCCACGGTAATGTGAATGGGGCCTTAGTTATGATCGCTAGCTTTTAGCTGATATATAGCTTGATAAGCCTTTTAGTTCGATACAGATCCATTGCCATAGGCTATAGATTTTTGTCAGCTGAATTGGCGTGAATTTGCCATGCTGTGCAGAATATTTGCAGTGTGCAGTACATCCACAGTTGTTGGGGTGTCAGTATAACTGTCTAAAAGTGTTTTGGGACACCAGTCCCCTTCCTCAGTAGCTGCTTTGTTAGATATTTTGAGTAATTTAGTATAATTGTACATAAATGATAGTTTAAATCTGTCTCCCCATAGCTGGTGTACATCTGAACCTCTGGTGCACCGCCAGCCTGGAAATGTGCCAAATTTGTTATGAGGCCTTCTGTGCCAATGGACTTTATGCTAAGACTGGCCATTGTAATGCTAGTCATAGTATTTGTGCCCTAGTGACTTCTGAGTCAAGCCAATTACTTGCAAGAAAGGTTAACATCCCACTTTTGTTCTGCTTGTGAGAACATAAACGCGTGAGCAATAAAAAGATCACCAGCTTCCAAGACGTCTTTATTAGGGAAAGGCATTTAAAATGACAACATGTGTGATGTTTATTCTGGAAGAGCACTAGAGAGTGGAAAGAAAATAGAAGTGTTACTATTTAGAACACTATTTTCAGGCTCCATCTCCTCATTATCCAATGAAGTTTCTTCGCTGACGTTGTTCTCTGCTGAGTGCTAACATTTCTTGGACAGGTCGGCACAGTTTCTTGCTGGGAATTTCGTTTGTTCCACTTCCACATGATTTGTAGTATTTATGTGGTTGTCAAGGAGAGTACTTTGCTTTTGATAAGATAATGTATTCGAATTATTCCGTCTGGGATTAATTTGCATTTGTGAAAATGAGTGAAGCCTCTGGGGGAGATTTATCAAAACTGGTGCAAAGAAAAACTGTCTTAGATGCCCCTTGCAACCAGTAAGATTCCAACTTTTATTTTTCAGAGTTCCTTTGGAAAAATTAAAGGATCAATCTGATTGGTAACCCAGTTTCCCTTTGCACTAGTTTTTATCACCTGTCTTCCAGGAGTTTCCTATTTTCCATAATGGAATTACCAAACTTTATTTTATGCCTGACATTTTTTTTTCACCTGTAAAAAAACACAGGTACCGGTAATTTTAGATTTATTTATTTTTTTACCACTGTTTTTGGTGTGTGGCCTTTTTTTTGTCACATAGAATTTTTTAGGACTTACCATAAAAAGATGCTACTAAAAAAATTATGTTTGTAGGATATTTTATATTTTATTGTTGCCCAGTATGTAACATGTGGACGCAGCATTTTTCATTGCAAAACACACAGTGAAAAATGCTGCAAGAATATGCACCTAAAAACACTGGAGGGAATTTATCATGAGGGTTATTTTAAAGTCCCAGTGATAAAGCTGTAATGAATCTAACATAGCTAACCACAGCCACTTTTCTTCCCACTTTTCAAAACTGATGTGAGTGGTAAAAATAATTCAAAAAGTCAAAAAATGTTTACGTACATATACCTAAAAAGTCACACATCAGTGCCCCAGACTTAAAAAAAATACCTAGGAGACATTGGCTCCTAAACTGATAAATTTAGGAGCTAAATTAAATTTTTAGTCACCAAATTTAAAATACATATAATTATAATAAAAAAAGACTTGGAGGAGGAGGTGAGACACAAGCCACAGTAGTGAGCCAGCTCTACTTACAGCATACTGCCTGCCAGCACTAGGAAACATATAGGAGAATACAGCGCCACATACCTTTTACACCTCTCCTTTCTGTAGACATTCTCTTTCCTCTTCTCCTCTGTTTGACCCAGACCACCATGAAAATTTTTTTCAGCTGTAGCTCGTCTCTGAAGAATTTATTGCAGACATGTTAGATTTCTCAATTTTTCCATCAACCTTCCCACATTTTCAACACAACCTCCCCATTCTGGTGTCCCAACAATGTCATCCTGCTGTCCCTCCCAATCCTAGGCTCACTGTGCTCCACGATGCCCCCACATACTATCCTGCTGAAAAAATAGTGACCCTCATAGAAATGGTGTCCCTGTGGTGCCTCCAGCAATTATAAAGCCCCCTAGAGTGCCCCCGGTAATAATAACGTCCACTAAAATGCCCCCAGTAATAATAATAAAACCCTATATTGTACTTCCAGTAATAATGCCTGTATAGTGTCCCCAAAAATAATGTCTACTAATATGCCCCTGCAATAGAAATGCCCCTACAGTGCTTCCAGTATTAATAATGTCCCCTATAATGCCCCCAGTAGTAATGCCCCTCTACAAAAAAAATCCTTCTATAGTGCCCCAGGATTAAAATGCCTCCAGTAATGCCCCATATATTGCCCTTATATTAAAAAATGCCCGGTAATGCCACCTATAGTGCCTCAGTATTAAAAGTCCCCAGTGCCACCCAGTGCTTTCCTTCCTGTCAGTAATGTCCCCCAAAGTTCCCCTTCAGTATTATGCCCCCCACAGTGTTTTCCTTCCTGTCAGTAATGTCCCTCAATTCGGCATTGAAAAAAAAAAAAGAAGGCCAACAACTAATACTCAAATGTGCTGGCATTCACGATGCAGGCCACAGCCTCTTCTGGTCTACGGCCTGGGATGGTGGGACGCAGGCAGGCAAAGGCAAGCACATCCCTTGACTGAGGAAGCCGGATTGTTCCGGCTATACGCGTTGGGCGTTCTCTCACTCTTCTAGGTCCACTGCACCAGCAGGTTTATGTAGGTTTGACTCTCCAATTTAGACCTCATCATGGTCTGTCTGCATTTCTAGTGGTCTCACCTCATTTCATATTTGCTATATGTTTTGTATCGGATTTTTATATGCTGGTTTATAGTGTATATGCCCATTCTGTGGCAACCCAGTGGACCTGTATGTGTCGGTTACATATATTATATTGCATACCGCACTTTGTTCTAATTGTATACAATTTTTAATATGTATCTGTTGGTGTGTCCAATAAACTTTATATGTATTTTATATTGATTGTCGGATGTGCATATATGGGGTGGTTCTTGCGACTCTCTCTTGGATCAGGTGATATTGTTACATCCCTTGACTCTGTCCCAGCACAGGCAGGCGCGATGATGTAATCACACACACATGTGCCAGCCGTGATGGCTTCAGGCCTACTAAGGGTACTTTAACACTAGCGTTTTTCTTTTCCGGCATAGAGAACTGATCTGTTTTATCCCCATGCATTCTGAATGGAGAGCAATCCGTTCAGGATGTCTTCAGTTCAGTCTTTTTGACTTTTCAGGACGGAGATAATACCGCAGCATGCTACGGTTTTATCTTTGGCCAAAAATCCGGAACATTTGCCGGAATGCCGGATCGCAGTGTCGGTTTCATCCATCGCAGACCGAAAAAAAATGGGAAAAAAATAAATGCCAGATCCATTTTTCCGGATGACACCGGAAAGACGGATCCGGCATGTCAATGTATTTGTAAGACGCATCAGGATCCTGATCAGTCTTACAAATGCCATCAGTTGGCTTACGTTTTGACGGATCCGGCAGGCAGTTCCGGCGACGGAACTGCCTGCCGGATTCCTCTGCCGCAAGTGTGAAAGTAGCCTAAGTCTGAGGCTTATGAAGGTGTTTGGGCCAGGGAACTATAGGCTCCAGTGCTCCACCGCAGTATTCAACTGCAGAACGGCAGCAGCAGCATTTTGGTCGCATCTGGAGCACTGCAAATCAATATTTAGTGATTTTTTGAAGCTAGAACTCTGGAGTGCTGAGCGAGATACATTCCCCCATTTGCAAAAAAGACGTGGTGTTGACCCCACCATAAAATCCTTTCTAACTACCACCTCATTGTAAGTGCTGTCATTTTACCTGCAGAACATAGGAAAAAGAAAGTAAGAATAAATACATTTACTAAGCATGATGCATTATATATATATTTTTTTTTTAATCAATAATACAACTCTCGAGAAATCTTCCTTGATTGTGTGTCTTCCTGGCAGCTTTTAATGGGCTTCTTTTGTTGAAAACGTACATTTGTCTTTTATTATTTTTATTTGCTTTATGGTAAAACTACTGGCCATATGTAGAATCCAGTGTTTTCAATATCTATATCATAACTTTGCTTTTTTAAGGAATTTATGAGAAAAGTAGAAGAGAAAAGATCAGAGCTGAATAAAGGAGCAAGTATGGGAGAAGCTATACTTTCGATTTGTCACCCAGATTCTTTTACTACAATAAAGCACTGGATAACTATCATCAGAGCCAGATTTGAAGAGGTACGAATACATTTATTCACTTTAGATGATGGCTTGTTTTAAAAGTTAAAAGTAGGAAGTGGGGATATTTAGGTATGTTGACTCTATTTAAGGGGAATGTGTCACAACCAATAATCTACATTTTTCAAACCAGGATCTGGATACTTTTGTAATTGCATGTAATTAAAAATATAGTAATAGCCAGTGAGCTATTCAATAAAATGTATCTGTATAGTGCCACCTGTTGTTTGTTCTTTGCCTTATGTCTCCGTCCACCTCATTGACGTGGTTGCACATGCTCAGTGTAAATCTTCACCTGCCACCAGCCATATGTTCTGCTAGAAGCAGTGGCAGTTACAGGGAAATAGAAGCAGCAGAAAGGACACATACCTAGAGAAGGACACACCCCTTGAGCTGCCAGTCTGAAATAAATCTGGTGGAACAATTGGAACCATAAATAGGGAGATCTATGGATCCATAAGAGATACAGGGCTGGTTCTAGCTTTGTTAGAAAGGTATTGTCAAGTACTATATGATGTCTGATTTTAACTTTTTACATCAGTCACGTCATAACACCTTTAAAGGGCTTCTGTCACCCCATTAAACCGTTTTTTTTTTTCTTTACTAATAAACCCTACACTGCGATCTCATCATACATAAGCTAATTAAGGATTTTCGTTCAGTAGAATTTGTTAAAAATCGATTTTTATAATATGTAAATTACCTTGCTACCAGCAAGTAGGGCGGCTACTTGCTGGTAGCAGCCGCATCCTCCGATGGTAATGACGCCCCCTCTGCTTGTTGATTGACAGGGCCAGGGAACGGAATCGTTCTGTGCTGGCCCTGCCTGTCTTGATTCAATATCTGGCGCCTGCGCCGCGGCCGTACCTCTCTTCAATCTGCGCAGGCGCACTGAGAGGCGGCCACTCACTCGGCCGCTCGCTCCTCAATGCGCCTGCGCCGGGTGTAGATGTGACGTCATCGGCGCAGGCGCATTGAGGATGGAGCGGCCGAGTGAGTGGCCGTCTCTCAGTGCGCCTGCGCAGATTGAAGAGAGGTACGGCCGCGGCGCAGGCGCCAGATATTGAATCAAAACAGGCAGGGCCAGCACAGAACGATTCCGTTCCCTGGCCCTGTCAATCAACAAGCGGAGGGGGCGTCATTACCATCGGAGGATGCGGCTGCTACCAGCAAGTAGCCGCCCTACTTGCTGGTAGCAAGGTAATTTACATATTATAAAAATCGATTTTTAACTAATTCTACTGAACGAAAATCATTAATTAGCTTATGTATCATGAGATCGCACTATAGGGATTATTAGTAAAGAAAAAAAAAAAAAAACGGTTTAATGGGGTGACAGAAGCCCTTTAAAGAGGACCTTTCACCGGCTCTGAGATTACAATATTAATACCTGCCACTGTAAGGCATGTTTAGGAGATGTGATATTGCTATATTTTTTCTAGATACGCTGCTCCATTGCGGCGCTGTGCCCACCATTCTGTTTTGCCATCCTGTATGCTAATCATTAGCATTGGTACAGGGAGGAGGGGATGGCCGCATTTCTCAGGGGCGTTTCCTTCTCCCTGGCTGTGAGCAGTCCAATCTCAGCAGACAGCATCACAGTCAGAGAGAAGGTGAGCTTTTGTTTTCTCAATGGCTGTGATGCGGTCCGCTGTGATTGGGCAGCTCACAGAAGGAGACTCCCGCTGAGAAACGCAACAGTCTCCTCCTTCCTGTAGCGATGTTATTGATTAGCATACAGGGCGGCAAAAGAGAACGGGGCGCACAGTGCTGCAATAGAGCAGCGTATCTGAAAAAAAAATAGCGATATCACATCTACTAAACATGTCCTGCAGTGCCAGGTATTAATATTGTAATCTGAGAACTGGTGAAAGGTCCTCTTTAAATACTGTGTCCAAATAAAATTAATCTTTTTAGTGCTAATTTATGATAGATTTGGCAGAGTATAAAAGAAGACAGTGACTGGAGAATTTACATGTGTTTTGACTCTGTTTAGGTCTTAACATGGGCAAAACAGCATCAACAGAGATTGGCTTTTGCTTTGGAAGAACTAATAGCCAAAAAGGAACTTCTGGAGTCTTTACTCCAGTGGTTACAGTGGGCAGAGACCACACTGAATGAAAAAGACAAGGAGGACATACCCGAGGAGATAGATGAGGTTAAGGCTCTGATTGCAGAACATCAGGTATGATAAATTCTCCTGATTAAGTTATGTGCTCCATTGTGGATTTTGTGCACATTTTATTTAAATTGTGTCATTTTCAGGCTTTTATGGAAGATATGACTAGAAAGCAGCCAGATGTAGATAAAGTTACAAAGACTTACAAGAGGAAAGCTCCCGAGCTTACAACAGGTCAATCTCAAATCCCTGTCTTAGGCAAAGGAAGAACAGGCCGTAAGTGTTAAAGGGTCACAAAACTTGTGGGTATAGTCTGCTAAGTAGTTAAAGCTCAGCTGCTTATAGCTGTATGAAAGAGATTGTAATCAGTATCCTGAATGACATCAGTTCTGGAAAGATCTACGTATCTGAATACATTGATGACATTCCTTTGAATAGGAATATTCCTCATAAGTATTTGGGGTCATGACTGGTACTCATATATGCACTGGATAAATTATTTCACACTTTAGGCAGCTCTCCTTGGTACAAGGACTGATGATTGATCCATAATCCATAATATGGACTCCATGCACTGCCACAGAGAGTTGGTGCTTGTTCCATGTGTAGAGCTCTTGACCTTCATTTTCCTGGAAGTAGCTCTTTGCTTTCTAGCAATGATGTAGTTTTGCCTGTTTTTTTTATTTATTTTTAAAGTAAAACTATTTTCTGTATTATAACAGGGAAGCGTTCACCAACTCCTAACTTGTACCCATCTGGTGCACAGTCATCAATAGAAACTAAAAACCCAAGAGTGAACTTGCTGGTCAGTAAATGGCAACAAGTGTGGCTTTTGGCATTAGAGAGGAGAAGGAACTTAAATGACGCTTTGGATAGGCTGGAAGAGGTACCGTATATTGCAATGTATTTTAACAATTCTTTCCTTTCCTTCTGTAAGACTATGGACACCCAGTATTATACATTTATATAGATAAAAGTATACACACATGACACTACAGTATAGATAATATACCGTAGATGTAAAAAGATAATGAAAAGTGTTGACTGACAATTAAATTCTACACTAGATAAAACCAAACATTTGCACTGCATTTACAAATTCCTATATTAGATTAAAGAGAATGAGTTGACCTTCTTAATTTATTTACTTCCATAAATTTACTGAAAGAACATGTGGTATCTTTAGAACGAACCCCTCACATATTTTACCATCACAAAGTCCCTATTATAATTAATTCCTTAAGAGGAAAACAGTTTTTTCTACCGAAATAGACTGACAAAATGTATATAATCACCCGCTTTCTTCTGCCTCTGAATGTGTATATTAAGAATAGGTCTTCTCATTTCAGCTACGAGAATTTGCCAACTTTGATTTTGACGTGTGGAGAAAAAAATATATGCGATGGATGAACCACAAAAAATCCCGTGTCATGGACTTCTTCCGAAGAATTGATAAAGATCAGGATGGAAAAATAACACGTCAAGAATTCATAGAAGGAATTCTGTCTTCAAGTAAGTACCACAAAGTTATTTTATTATAATGTTACTGCAGGCAATTATTTTTATTCATAATATTTAAAGCGATCCTCCAGTTTAAGAAAAAAAAATATTACAATAACTGGGGAAAAAACAGTACACTTCCATGGTGCCCTCCTTTTCATCCTTTTAGTCACAAATCTACTGATTCCCAGGCTCCTCTTCTGACATCCTAGATGGCCGCAGTGCTTCTCAGACTACTTGATGCACACTGTCCGTCAGTAGTCCAAAAAAGATCTTGTGGTAGAAAAAAATGAAATAAAGTGTTTAAAAAATCCCCAAGTTAAAAACACACACAGCTTTTTCCATGAAAAAATTGATTTACTGTGGAATAAAACGAAAAAAATAAAATAAATTCACCTCTACATATTTAGTATCAAAGCATCTGTAATGACCCAAACGTTACAATTGTCACGTTAATTATTCCGCAGGAGAACAAAAGTTAATCAATGATTATGTGTACCCCAAATTGGTGCCATTAAAACTACAACTTGTCCCACAAAAAACAAGCCGTCATACAGCTACATCAATGGAAAAATAAAAAAGTTATAGAATCCACTCATGCAGTGAGTTTCTTTTACATAGGCGGGACTGTAGAGATACAAGACTTAGGTTGTCTAGACCTGCTCCATGTTTATCACAGTGGCTCAGACGTGTTAATAAATTTGGTGCAGGGATAGACTTTTGTTTAGCTCTGTACTAACTATTGGTTGGCATACTTTGAGACAGAATTTTACACTAGAATTATGGGCCAATATCGGTGCAAAACAACACATCTTAGACCAGTGATAGCAAACATTTTACAGACAGAGTGCCCAAACTGTAACACAAAATCCACATATTTATTGCAAAGTGCCAACACGGCAATTTACCCTGAATACTACAGTCCTATATAGTATATCTTCAATGTACTTTATCATTTAGCTATAATAGCCTGCCTGCATTCAGTGCGCTGCCTGTGCTGTTCATAGCGCGCCCTATGCTGATGAATGGCAGGAAAAGTCTAATCCAGGGCGTGGGTGCCCACAGAGAGGGTTCTGAGTGCCACCTCTGGCACCCTTGCCATAGGTTCACCACCACTGTCTTAGACCATGCCCCTTTCGAGATAACTCCACGCTTCGCAGCTAAGCCCTGCCCCTTTTCTAGCAAGTCTAAAAAAGTGTAAAATCCCTATTTGCACCAAATCGCGCCAATTTCCAGAGCTCTTTAGATAGATATTAGGTGACACACATTAATAATTCTGGCCCTTTTTCTTTAGTAGTACTTTTTTCATCTTACATCAAATTACGGAAATAATTTGTGAGTTGGGTGATTATCTCATTCATTTGGCAAAATACAAAATGCTGTAATTTATAAAAGTCAATTTAGTGACAAAGGAATAGACATGATAACTATATTAGAGTTCTCCAGTCCGCCAAACTTTGATGTCATCGTCCTCTCTAATGCAATATTTTCATTATCCCCGTTATTGGATTACTGAGCTCTGCCAAAGATAATGTTGTTGTTCTGTCTTGTACTGTAAAGAAATAGCAGCCATTGCTTTGGATAATGATGTTTTTTAAGAGTAAATGCATGTGCCCTTTGTATGGGGTTGTCCCAATAGCTAAAAGTATTACCTATCAACAAGATGGGTGATAAATGTCTGATTGGTAGGAATCCTCTCCCCTCCCTATGAATAGAGTGGCAGTCAGACATACTCATTGCCATTCTATTCATCTTTGGGGGACTGGCAAAGAGAAGCCAAGTACTCGGCTACCTTCGTCAGTCCCATAGAGTTGAATGGAGCAGCAGCACACATATCAGCCACTATATTCATATGGGGACACAGGGACCCTGTTATCTTGCTTGGTCAGACCTCCACTAGAGGGTTTTGTCACTTATCCTGTATTTCCACCTATGCTTTATATGACCTTGCCATTGCCATATTCTAAGACACTTTAAAGAGTTTTCTAAGTTTTTACACCTGATGACCTATCCTCAGGATAGGTCATCAGTATCTGATTGATGTGGATCCAACACCCCAGACCCCCGCTGATCAGCTGTTTGAGAAGGCACCTGCTCTCCTGTGAACACCACTGCCTTCTCGCAGCTTATCAAGCACAGCGCTTATAGCGGCACATTGTATAGTGGCTATGCTTTGTATCGCTCTCAGCCCCACTCACTTCAGTGGGGCTGAGCTACGCCCAGGCCATGTGACCGATGATCGCGTCATCACTTGCCTAGGAAAAGCGGATTGGCGGGAGTCCCGGGTATGGGACTCCCACCGATCAGATACTGATGTCCTGTTCAGAGAATAAGTCATCAGTACAAAAGTCTTGGAAAACCTCTTTAATGATACCTTCGATATAAGTGGCCTAAACAGCTTGCAGTATATTTTTTAATGATTTGAAACCTGTTTGTTACTAGAATTCCCTACCAGTCGTCTGGAAATGAGCGCCGTAGCTGACATCTTTGACCGGGATGGTGATGGTTACATTGACTATTATGAGTTTGTGGCAGCCCTTCACCCCAACAAAGATGCTTACAAACCTGTAACTGATGCAGACAAAATTGAAGATGAGGTACTTAGTCCATAATACCGTATATATATTAGTTATTGTCAGTTCATTCATTTGCCAAAAATATTATTTTTATTTGCACAAATAATGTCTGATGTTTTCTCAGGTTACACGACAAGTTGCAAAATGCAAGTGTGCCAAACGCTTCCAAGTTGAGCAAATTGGGGAGAACAAATATAGGGTAAGTAAAAGCAATACATTGAAAGTAATGTTACCATTGACATATGTACTGTATGGCTGGAGTTTGCAGTATTCGCAGATAAAATGTGGGTCTCTAGTATTTTACAATAAAAAGTGTTACAGTAGCAACTGGCTGTCAGACTGTTTCTGACTTTCCTTATTGGCATTTTGGAAACTTTTCTTAGTGGCTGTTTTTGGCCACCTTTCCATTTTACTCTATGGAGAATTCAGCAGGCCGGAATTGACGGTTCCCTGATGGGTAAGAACCAAAAGGGGGGCCCATGCCTGTCAGTAGTGATAGACGAACATCTGCCGGGATGGTTCGCGATCGCACGATCGCGATCAAATGTTCGCGAACCGCAAGTTCGCGGCGGGTCCCATTCATTTTAATGGCAAGCAAACCTGAAAAACCTTCAGCTCATATTTGCAGCCAGGAAATAATTACTAGAAGTGCACAAATAGTGCCACAACATGGACAGTGACATACCAGATGTATTACTCGAATTTGCAATCTCCATTCATTATTTTTTTAAATGCGAAATATCGGCAATATAATTTTCGCGTACGCGCAAGCGCAAATGCACTATACAGTACGCAAATGCACTATAAAGAAAGTATATTGGTATATAACACCCCGCTTCAATCAGTTTTTTGGGGGGGCGACTGCTATATCACACCAGTAGAAATTATTTGTTCCAATAACGCTTGTCCCTCTATATACCTTCAGTATCGCAGCAGAACCGCACACAACTGCCGCACAATACAAATGCACTATAATATACTTTCTAACATAGAAAGTATAATATAACATTGTACAAGGAAGGCAATTCATTAGAATATACATAAAGATAAAACGTAACCTTTAATAATGTTACTATGAGAGTCCATTCACACGTCCGTAAGTGTTTTGCGGATCCGCAAATTGGGGTCCATTCACACGTCCTTAAAATGGGTCCGCATCCGTTCCGCAATTTTGCGGAACGGGTGCAGACCCATTCATTTTCAATGGGGCCAGAATGTGCTGTCTGCATCTACATTTGCGGATCCGCACTTCCGCATCCATGCTTCCGTTTCCGCAAAATAATAGAACATGTCCTATTCTTGTCCGCAATTGCGGACAAGATTAGGCATTTTCTATTATACTGCCGGCGATGTGCGATCCGCAAAATGCGGAAATCACATTGCCGGTGTCTGTGTTTTGAGGATCTGCAAAACACTTACGGACATGTGAATGGACCCTTAAGGGCTCATTCAGACGGCCATATGCTATCCGCAAAAATGCGGATCCGTTTTTTTTTGCAGATTATATGCTGACCCATTCACTTCTATGGGACCCTTTTCTATTCCACGGTTCCGCAAAACAAATGAAACATGTCCTATACTTCTCCGTGAAAATCAGGACATGGCCCCAATGAAGTCTATGGGTCCGCAAAAATACTGAATGCTATCCGTTTTTTTACGGACATGCTGAACTGTTTTCATAAAAAAAATCCGTATTTTTGCTGACAGCATACGGCCGTCTAAATGAGCCCTAAAAGATATCCCTCAAAATAAATTATTAAAGTTAAGCAAAAAGCATAGATGTTGTAGGCAATGACAAGTGCTCGCCGGCACCAAATCAGAAACCATATGTCCTACCACAATCCAGGGGGTTCCAGTGCACATCCATGAATCCCGGTGGGAAAGCAAAAACCATCTATCCCTGGGCTAGATGATGATGTGGTATTGAAGGACAGGGTGGGCAAAGAACTGTCCCTGATATTGCCCTACAGGGGAGTGCTATTCTGGCCCTGATAGCCTAACCACAGAGCACCTGCCCTGATAAGAGCGACCCCGTCCGGAACTTTACCCTATATAAAAATGGCCCTAGTAAGCCCCTAAGCCCCTGACTTCCAGGTGATCACTATATAGATCTTTCTATATGTTTTAGACTTATTATAAAAGTATATAAGTTTATTGCACCCCTCTGTGTATCACACCTATCAATAGCACACCTATACCAGTCCTTAAAAGGACTTTTGTGGCCCTATAAGCTAGCGTTTAGTGTCCCTAACAGCCTGTCCCTGCTCCACACAGCAACCTCTCCCTACACTGGCAAAAGACCTGAATGTAAAATGACGGCCAGATCAGGTTTATTTATAAGGTAGGGGGTATGTCCATGTGCCGAAATGTCTCAATTGGCTATCCTGTACTACTTGATGGATGTGTCATGAGTCAAAGTTCTTCACAATGTAAAAGAATATGGCGGGCGCGAATATCGCCATATGTTTGCATGTTCGGCGAATCGCGAACACGCTAAGTTTGCCGCGAAACAACCGCCGGGCGAACCGCAAGGCCATCTCTACCTGTCAGACATCTATTGCAAATCCACAGGGTATGGGTATGCCATAAATGCTAAGGATGAACATACTGCTTGAAAGAGGTGAATAATAGATACATTCCTGAAGTAGATGCTTATTCTTGTAAGATAAACTTAACTAATGTTAATTTCTCTCCATTTTCTCTTTGCAATCAGTTCTTCCTGGGAAATCAGGTATAAACCAGTAAAATGTTTCCAATGTATGTACATGGTCACCTAAGCTTGCGATTACTGTCACTTGACCATAACCTACTCTTCCATTATGTTCTGCTCTATCCAATTCATTGTTGCTTTGGTGAAGGGTCTTTACTAGTCTGTGACCAAGCTGATATCAAACATGTGTATCACTGTTCTTCACTGCTGAATAGTTTTATAACCATGGGATAGTTCCACTAATGGATGTGAACAAATAAGTGCTTTCTCTTCTGTTGTAAGACACTGATTTGATTCTAGTTGTTGGTGGCCCAGACAGCAAGGCTTCGGTTCGTCTTGCTTTGACATGCCTGCTATGATGCATGATCAGCGAACATGGTATTCAAAGATACCTTATGTATTTACTTGCCCAATGCCCAGCATGTTCCCTTCATACAGATCATGTATCAAATATGTCATGGTGACATGTATAACATAATCCACATCCATGCCATCACATTGTACATACATTATATGCCAGCTGTAATACTTTGTCCACCATATTACTGTACATTTCTCTCAAGCATAGGAGGTGTTGCTTACAGTAATTGTCTAGTGTAATAGTACCTTGAGACAGTGACTAGTAAATAAACCCCAACTATCATTGTTGTTCATGCATGTGACCATGTTATCCAGTAACCACAACAACCACACCCCAACCGTGTGCCCACCAAATATTTAGACCCTCATTCTCATGCACATTAATTCCCCCTCTATTCTGTTGTATGTTTGTGCTGTGTCTTAGAGACCAAAGCCAGTTCCTTTCTTGAGGGGCCAAAATTGTAGCTCATTAGATTTCTGTCCTTGTGGTAGTTTCTAAGCCATCTTTTCTTCAAGGCTATGCTCAGTTATGGCCTGAAATCCACACAAATAAAAATTTGCAGCAATTTTTATCCATATTTTGCTGCAAATCTGCATAATAGTAGCACTAATCCTTGGAAAATCAAAAAGATATATCTGTGACAGGGCATGTTTCAGATTGCAACATCCACAGCATGCCCTCAAATCTGCTTGGCTTTTTCACTAGAATGCGTGTGGGGGTTGGTTAAACTCCAGTAATGTCCATCTTAGGCTACGTCTACACGACGACATATTGTCGCGCGACAGGGCACAACTACACTGCAACATTTGTAGTGCAACATTTTGTTGCACCAATGTCGTGCGACAATTTTTATAATGGCAGTCTATGGTGTCGCTTTGCAACATGCAACATGCTGCGACGCAACAGTCACAGAAAAATCCATCTCGAATAGATTTTCTGCGACTGTTGCGTCGCAGTCGCAGCATGTTGCAGTGCGACACCATAGACTGCCATTATAAAAATTATCGCGCGACATTAGTGCAACAAAATGTTGCGCGACAAATGTCGTCGTGTAGATGTAGCCTTACTGTTATTTAGTACATGTCAAGCAGCTAATCTGCTGGATGTGAACATGGGAAGGAAATGCTGCAGATTTGCCACTGTGGATTTGTGTTCGGCAAATCTGCAGCATTTTATGGTACCGGACAAATAGATGAGATTTGAAGAAATTTCATCCACACATTGTGGAAACAATCTGCAACGTATATTATAAATCGTAGCATATCCGTTTATGCTGTGTTTTCATTGGATAAAACGCGGTGCAAAAGCCACAACAAATCTGCAGCAGAATTACTGTGCAATGATGCCTTTGTACCATTGCATTCGAAACTATACATGGGGACATCATGTAAATAGGGCTCTAGTGTAATAATTCTAACAGGCAATGGTAAGTATTGTAATTAATACTGGATTTACAATGTCTGTGACTTGCTCCATTGCTTACCTCCCTTTCTTCATCCCTGTTGCCCATTGCTTTAATCAATTGCCTTTAACGAGTGTTGCATGGGTGTTCTCAGATTTGCACTGGCTCAGTAAAATCATCTGTGGGTGACAAATAAGATTTAAATCTATGTTCCCCTGCATGCATTTTACATACAGTATGCATATATAATATACTTATTTGCACTTGTTTCGTCTTCCCAAAGTTTGGAGACTCCCAGCAACTTCGCCTTGTCCGTATTTTGCGGAGCACAGTGATGGTTCGAGTAGGTGGTGGTTGGATGGCACTGGATGAATTCCTAGTGAAAAATGATCCATGTAGAGGTAAGCAGTGTAGTGTCCAGCTTCTCTCATGCTTCCTTCAAGCTGCACATTTGTCTGGTACTCTCTATAGGTGAAGCAAGTTTAAAATCTGTTGAGTAGAACAGTCTTTTTTCAGTTTCAGTGTGGCCCGTAGTGAACTAGTATGAAGGTACATTGAGATTTGTGTGGTACAGATCAATACACTGTACTTATACAGTTCATAGGGAGACTTTATCTTGAGTGACATGTTTGTACCAGATTTGTCAAAGGTCAAAATTTGGTGCTTTTGTACATACAGTATGTCTAGAGATTTTACTAAAGCTTCTTTGTCCCCTCCTGACTGGAGTGAAATTGTGACGTT
Organism: Bufo bufo; assembly: GCF_905171765.1. Classification (NCBI taxonomy): domain Eukaryota; kingdom Metazoa; phylum Chordata; class Amphibia; order Anura; family Bufonidae; genus Bufo; species Bufo bufo. The sequence continues at coordinate 269,937,876 of NC_053392.1, read as the reverse complement.
TGTATGACATTTGTTTGACTTTTTAATTTCTTAAATCTGGCCGACACCTCTTCAACATAGCTTACCATGCTGAGAGTGGTGTAAAGTCAAAAAGTCACACATTTTGGTGGGAAAAAGTCCTAAAAAGCCTTATATTGCATCCTTTTGCAGCCAGAATTCAGAATTCTGGAGTACAGGGCTTGGTAACCCCCCATAGTCTGCAGTGATTGCTTACTGGACAGGTCCTTATTAAATCTGTAATACTGGTAGTACATAAGACATTATGTCCCAGATTTGATAAGCATGTACGTACTGTTTGCTACTCACACTCTCTTCAGGCCATAGACATACATGAAAAGATAGTGCCCCAAATATCATTTCACCTTGGGGAATTATTCACATTATTTTTCTGTGGGAATAGGGATGTAAATACTATGATTAAAGGGTTTACTAAGAATCTGGAGAAAATGTCTATTACAGGTTTTCATCAGTTTTCTGCCCTCTCTCCCAACAGGAGCTGTCCAGTAATAGCGCACCTTTTGTCTCAATGATGGTATATAATGCCTGGCGCTGAGTCAGCTCTTAGAAATAAAAGGATAATATTCTATGCATATTACTTGAATGTGGTTATCATTAATTAGGTGCCATTTTGTCTATTAGTTTCGGGCATTAAAAATCTGAAATCTGGTAAAGAATCGTCTTGGTTACAAAACTGAATATGTTTTTAAGCTATATATTGTATTAGTATATTCAGAAACAGATCAGCATAGGAACCTAGTAGACCAGTTTGGTGGTGCCTATGGACTGATAAAAGATGTATCCGCTCATTGATATTTTATGTGTACCTGGAATTTCTGTTTTACTCTTTTAATTCTGTTATTTCACTTAGCAGTGCTTTACTACTTCTCCTTTTTTTTACTAAATATCCTCTTTTATTTTACTTGACTGGTATTCTGTCATTTCTCCCTAGTTCATCATCATGGAAGTAAAATGTTACGTTCGGAATCAAACTCTTCAATTACTACTCAGCCTCTTATAGGTTGGCAAATATCTCCCTCTTTCGTTTCTTTTCATCTTCACTCTTTCTTTTCACTTGCTTCGTTTTCTTTATGTCTCCTATTTTGTGAGTAGTGCATGCTGTTTTTTTTATTTTTTTTACCTCATCTTCATTTAGTAATCTTGGCACCAGCGTGTAAGGTTTGGACATTGCTGTGGTTAACATGCATGGTGAAGCTGTAATTCAGAGCCATCATACGTGTTTACATTGAGTAGACATAAGTGTCATATATTGCATGCTGGGACTTTGGCTTACTCTAGTCTGTGTTGGGACCTGTAAATGATTGTGTTAGTTGTAACTGTGGATTCATTGTCACAAATACCGTAGAAGGAAATACACCTACAGTGGATATAAAAAGTCTACACACCCCTGTTAAAATGTCAGGTTTCTTTGCTGTAAAAAAAATGAGACAAAGATAAATCATTTCAGAACTTTTTCCACCTTTAATGTGACCTATAAACTGTACCACTGTAATTGAAAAACAAACTGAAATCTTTTAGGTGGAGGGAAGAAGAAAAAAAAAAACTAAAATAATGTGGTTGCAGTAGCTGTGTTCAGAATTAAGCAATCACATCCAAAATCAAGTTAAATAGGAGTCAGCATACACCTGCCATCATTTAAAGTGCCTCTGATTAACCCCAAATAAAGTTCAGCTGCTCTAGTTGGTCTTTCCCGAAATTGTATTATTCACATCCCACAGCAAAAGCCATGGTCCACAGAGAGTTTCTAAAGCATCAGAGGGATCTCATTGTTAAAAGGTATCAGTCAGGAGAAGAGGACAAAAGAATTTCCAAGGCATTAGATATGGAACACAGTGAAGACAGTCATCATCAAGTGGAGAAAATATGGCACAACGGTGACATTACCAAAAACTGGACGTCCCTCCAAAATTGATGAAACGAGAAGAAAACTGGTCTGGGAGGCTACCAAAAGGCCTACAGCAACATTAAAGGAGCTGCAGGAATATCTGGCAAGTACTGGCTGTGTGGTACATGTGACAACAATCTCCCGTATTCTTCATGTCTGGGCTATGGGCTAGAGTGGCAAGACGAAAGCCTTTTCTTATGAAGAAAAACATCCAAGCCAGGCTACATTTTGCAAAAACACATCTGAAGTCTCCCAAAAGCATGTGGGAAAAGGTGTTGTGGTCTGATGAAACCAAGGTTGAACTTTTTGGCCATAATTCCAAACGATATGTTTGGTGCAAAAACAACACTGCACATCACCAAAAGAACACCATACCCACAGTGAAGCATGGTGGTGGCAGCATCATGCTTTGGGGCTGTTTTTCTTCAGCTTTGAGTTAAGCTAGAGGGAATTATGAACAGTTCCAAATACCAGTCAATATTGGCACAAAACCTTCAGGCTTCTGCTAGAAAGAGGAACTTCATCTTTCAGCATGACAACGACCCAAAGCATACATCCAAATGAACAAAGGAATGGCTTCACCAGAAGAAGATTAAAGTTTTGTAATGGCCCAGCCATAGCCCAGACCTGAATCCGATTGAAAATCTGTGGGGTGATCTGAAGAGGGCTGTGCACAGGAGATGCCCTCGCAATCTGACAGATTTGGAGTGTTTTCGCAAAGAAGAGTGGGCAAATCTTGCCAAGTCAAAATGTGCCATGCTGATACTCATACCCAAAAAGACTGAGTGCTGTAATAAAATCAAAAGGTGCTTCAACAAAGTATTAGTTTAAGGGTGTGCACACTTATGCAACCATATTTTTATATTTTTTATTCCCTCTTCCTAAAAGATTTCAGTTTGCATTTGAATTGAGTGGTACAGTTTATAGGTCACATTAAAGGTGGAAAAAGTTCTGAAATGATTTATCTCTCATATCTCTTATCTCTATGTTTCATTTTTTTTACATCACAGAAACCTGACATTTTAACAGTTTAAGTAGACTTTTTATATCCACTGTATACGCTTGAAAGAATCATCAGCAATTATTATTAATGGCTTGGCTTTAAAGAACTTCACCAAGAACTTGAAATATTTTGTAATGCCCTCTTCCCTGTAATCTATAAAACTTCTGGACTATGGGATTCATGGCACCCCTTGTCAGATATTAATGACACTGTTAAAATTTTAGAAGTAAACATGAATTGATTTGGTTTCATTGTCCTTTCTTCTTTCTAACATATACTGTACGCTCATTATGCCAGATCCCAGCACACATGCTGTCTCAAGTTAGGGAGGCATTACAAAGCATTAGCTCAGGTGGGGTTCTTTTGGTGCCATAGGGCAACGAGCATCACTATCCTTCATACAAAGGTACTGTTGGTCTTGGACACTTGCAGACATCTTGTCTTATCTGAGTTACTCTCCAATGTCTAAGTAACAATCCAGTTACAGTATAATTTTCTTTCCCTACCTTGTACTTTTATCAACAATTGCTTCTTAGGCTACTTTTACATCTGTGCTTTTGTTGTCCGGTTTTGAGATCCGGCATGGAATTTTAAAACCCCAGCAAAACGCTTCTGTTATAATAATACAACCACCATTTACTTACATGGTTTTTGCTGCAGGATCCAGCTTCTTTAGTTTCCCATGCCGCACACAAAACAGCAGTTTTGTGTCCGGCACGGGAACGCAATAAACCGGAACGGAATGCATTCTAGTACACTCCATTACGGTTTGTTCAGTTTTGTCCCTATTGACAATAAATGGGGACAAAACTGAATTGTTGCGCTGTGGTTTTGAGACCCTGTGCCGGATCTCAAAACCAGACGGCACAACGCAGATGTAATAGTAGCCTTATCAGTGCTGTTTTACCTTCCTAAAACAGCGCCACTCCAGTCAGTGGGTCGTACAAGTGAGCAGGACTGGACAGCAAAACCAGACAAAAGCCATGGACAAGAGTGGGGCTGTTTCTGAAGTTTTTCAAATTGCAAACAACCCCTTTAAATTGTTTGTTTTACCATATTATGTTACATATCAATCAGTTTCATTCTCTGGTTAATCCTACATTGGGCCTGCAGAGTTACAGACAGCAGTACCATTACAGAGCCAACCATATTAAGCCTGAAGAGCTTTGTGTATTAATTACAATAGAACCCGTGACACTTACATTCACAATATTTTATTTAAAATGATGCATTCATTTGATCAAATCCTCAGTTGTACATAATAACAAAATTGTATTTTAAAAGGATTCTCTAATTTGGTATCTGCTGGACTCAATATAACAGAGCCCTTCTAGTGCTTACCCTTGCCAATATCCTTATCTGGGGCGTATGGCACTGCACATATTTGGGAAACACCCTTGTTTGAATGAATTAGATGTAAACAACTGCATAGCCCAGTGCCTATTAAAGCGTATGTGCCTCATTTTTTTTTTATTAAACTATTCAATTATTTCAGGGTAGAAGTATGCACATAGTTTATTTTTTAGGCAGTGCAATATATAATGGTGACATATTGTTTTCACTCTTAATGTTTATATGTGCTTGTATTTTGCCAACAGTGAAAGTTTATATTTCAACTTACTTTAGTCATCGTAGATGTCTTCTTATGACTAATTATATTATGGGTTGCAATAATTTTTTGGGCAAAGTACAACACTAACTTTATTTTATTTGCAGCTAAGGGAAGAACTAACTTAGAATTGCGAGAAAAGTTTATGTTACCTGAAGGCATAAGTCAGTGTATGACTCCATTCCGGCCTAAAGGTCGAAGGTCAAGACCGTCTTCAAGAGGCGCATCACCCAACAGATCCAGCTCAAGTCCAAATGTTCAAGCTAGTCCATCACAAGCCACAGGCATTAGCACCCCCAAGGTAATCGTTTCCTTTGTCCATTGCCTCCTGCACATTGAGATATAACCTCTGACTTCCTGCAATTCATTGCCTACAATAAGGGCCATCTAGACACACAGATCATGTAATGATGCGTGCCATTTGTCAATTTCCTGGTCCACAAATATAGGCCCTGATTTATCAAGAATGGTGTGTGCTATGCCGGTCTTGATAGGGCCTGCACCTACACCCCACCCTCGCTATGCCCCCTTTTCAGAAACTGGTGAGGGTGATGTAAAAACACCAGTTGCAACTATTTGTTTATACCGGCTAACCCGCTTTGTTCATGGATCTACAATAAAGTTGTAAGGGATATAGTAAGGCATACAGCAGGAGCCTGTAAATATATACCCTGGCAGTGTTCAGACTGAGAGAGAACTCAAAGAATCACATTGTGTATAGCATTCATACTATCAGAGTTTCTGTAGATCTTTGAGTCGCCCATGTCCCTCACCATATTTATTTTTCACCTAGAGTTCTCCATAGTGATGGTAGGCAGATAATTGTCCACTGCTTCTGATACTTACATGATCGTGTTTACCATAGCTCAATTATTTTTTTCCAAAGTGCTCCAAAAATGGAAGACAAATAGCCAAGAACCTTGGTTCAGGTGTAAATCACATAACAGTACCTTCTCTACTTCTCCGATGCCATCTTTAAGATTACTTAAGTTGATTTGCCATTGTTTCACACAGACACCCCTCCATATAACACGCAATTATGGTAAACCTTGGTTGACAAACAGCAAAACATCAACTCCTTGTAAGAGCCCTGAATCCCCTGAACAGAGACTGTCATCTGAAGAGGTATAGTACATGCAGGGCACTCAGTTGTGTAATCTTTCCCAGCCACAACTGCTCTGTTCACTGACCACTGTTACCACTAAAAGGCCTACTTTGCATGTCAATACCCTGTTTAACCGATGCTCAGGTATCACTATTTAATCCTTTCCCATAATCTACTGTATAATGGAGATTTACTTCCTACCACATCTACTTCATCATTTATGAGATTCACTGTCTATCTGTTTAATATGGCAGCTCCTGTATTAATTGGTTTCCAGTACAGTCATTTTATATTCTAATTCTAATGCATGTTCTTCTTTACCTGTCTACAGTTTGCATTTACTTGTTCCTGATTATTTCTTTTATGATAAAACAGAGCCTAACAATCTTCAGATTACAAATGAGTGTAGAGATTATCTTAAAAATGTGGTTTGCCTCAAATGCACTTTACATAATGTGGATAAGTTCCCTGCATTTGCTTGATCCATTGGTCTCCAACACGTGGCTCTAGAGTTGTTGGTAAACTACAGTTTCCAGCATGCTGGGAGTTGTAGTTATGCAATACTTTGAGCGTAACAGACTGGAGGACACTGGCTTTATGATAGCATATAGGTAAGATACAATGCTAGGTGAGATATAATGTTGGGAATAAATGCTGCACATATATCCAAGACCGATTGTGCAGTAGTGCGGACTTCAAGGGAGTCTGTCAGCAGTTTTGAGCATGCAGGAATGCTGACAGCACTTGGTAGGGGGTAGGGAAAGCAGGACGAACATACCTTTTGTGGAGCTGTTATCAGAAGTAGTGTGATTATGAACTTTTAGTCTGCCAGATATTGCTCTAGCAAGTACCCAGTAGACAGTGCTCTCTGCATTGTGCTGCTTTATAGCCCCTCTACTGTGAGTGACAGATGTAGTTGTCTCCTGGTTTGACACTACAGCTGTCACTCATACCTAGAAAATTGCAATCATCAGCTTATTGCAGAACAACTCTGATAAAGAGGACTCAGATCACCTCATTAATCTACTGATGCCACTTCAGATGAATTGAGGGACTAAAAAATAAGCCATTAGTTACAAAAATGTAATAAATTATATTCAGCACAATGATCAATGAAATTATCAATCTATCTGCTCCATGCTTCATATTTAAAATGTAGTATTGGGAAAAGGAAGTTTAGAAAATTGTTAATGGCTACTGGACACAAAAAATACAATGTACAAAGCATAGCTACTGAGCCGTGATGAGAAGATGATACACACACTCCTTATGATTACTGCTGAGTAAATCAAAGTATCCAAAGTGGACTTCGTTCTGAATTTCATAAAAAAATTTGATTCATCGCAAAGCCGAATTTCCTTTTGCCTTGTGGTAACAAATCAATTTTTCCTAAAATGGTGGCTGAAAAATAAAAAAATGATATTCTCCTCATCCACTTGCTCGTGGAGAGGCCGTCCGCTCCCGTCTTGATTGAAGAAAACCCGCCAAAGGACCTGTGGCGAGCATGATGACCTCCCCACATGATCACGCTGGTGTCTGCGGTGATGCGCCCGTATCAAACTTTTCAAAACTTCGCTCATCTATACTCTACACTACTCATCCAGTTCAGCCTGTTGTTACTGTATGTCTGTCCAGTTTCAAGGTCAGGTTCTCTTGGTTTACATGTATTCTTCCTGAAGACAAGAGAAGTCTGCTTCTATGAGTTAATGTCTTTACTTCTTTACATTAACTATTCTGCTTATCTGATACAGGGAACTCCTATCCAGGGAAGCAAATTAAGACTTCCAGGATACCTGTCCGGAAAAGGATTCCATACTACAGAGGACAACAGTTTATTAACTACTGCAGCATCTAAAGTCAGAACACAGTTTGCAGGTAAAGCATTAAAACGTATATAGAACATTGTGCTAGCTATACAAAATACATACTTCTTCCCTGGCATAGATATGTATACTTCAGGGGATGTTCAATACTGTTAGTTAATTAAAAAGTAGTGGTTAAAAATAATACAATTAATCCACATACAAGATGTAATCTTATATATCAAGCAATATGTGTCATTAATTTAATTTTAATGTCTGTACAAAATGTCATACAAACCCGAGAGTTTAGGTTTGAGTGGAACTTTCATCTCCTCACCACCCAAAAAAAATTTGTTTTTCAGAAATTTGATCTTTTGCATGTTAGGGGCTTTTAGCCGTTTCCTTTTTGTCTATACAGAATGATAGAATAGAACCTATATTTATTTATTCAAATGGAGGATCCAGTCTTGCAGCAGATTAGGGTCGCACCTGACTGTAGATTTCTTACACTTCACTTTTTAGAAAAAAAGGACCAAAAAGGGTGTTTATATCAGAGATATCATAGTAAACATATACTAAAAGGACAAATGGCCATTTGCCTTATTAAGGTCTGACGGGTGCAGAATGCAAAAACGCGTGAACAGGGTCTAAGGATGAGGGGGATGAAACTAAAGCAAGTATTATATTGATTGTCAAAAAAATTTCAATTGATTGTCAGTATTTTTTTCATGTAACTTTCATGCATATATTATTCTACTGATTTAATGGTTCTTTGTTGTACAGATTATCGGAAAACTCCAAGCCGACCAGGAAGCAAGGCCGGAAGCAGGTCAAGTAGCCGGCGAGGCAGTGATGCCTCTGATTTTGATATTTCAGACATCCAATCTGTATGTTCTGATATGTCTGAGACTGTTCATGAAAGCAGCAGACCCTCTCCAAGAGCAAGTTCAAGATCTTCCACAGGTAGACCTTCAAAAATTCCCACCCCACAACGGCGGACACCTATCAGCAAGCTAGCAACCAAATCGACAAAAAGATAGGATGCCAAGCTTTGGAGAGATTTTTCTTTGTGTATTGCCTATTTAAGTTTGTAAGGTGTAAAATATTATGTAGAAATTATTGTGGAATAATGCAAATGTTTGATTTTAACCCTGCAGAAGGCCTTAAATGTGTGTTTGTCTTGTTTTTTTACACATATTTTTATCAGGAAAAAAAACCTGTTTGTCTTATAGTTTGGAAATGCTTGAGGGACATCAAATGAAACTAACATCATAGTTGTGTGAAGTACAGAAACTTAATCAATCATTGAATGTATTTATAACTGCAACCTGGAGGGACGTTCAATATGCCAAACACACTGCTTCATTAGATACCAATTATGAATACCTCATAACTATTTATAATAGAGCAAAAACATGGACATAGATACCAAGCTTACGTACACTACCGAATCTCTTTTCACTTGGACCTGATTATGCACACTGTAGTTATTTACGCAGTTTTAAGTTCAGAGAACTCACAGAAATGTATTTTATCATGGGCAGAAATTATATTTTAGGTTTTTTTATTTTTATTTATGTCTGTGAGATTCTGTCTTAATAGAACTATATTACTGTTCAAATAATAGCATTTGGTGCATATGTGCAGTTATCCTTCTCTTCAGTGAATGGTAACATTATATCAACTTTTGTATCAAATCAGTTTTGCTTGCCGAAATCTATCAAATAAAACCTGTCCAAATCCATTTGTGTGATTCTTGCTTTGGTAGACAGTGAACTTTGACTTAATTTGCTCCTTGAAACTGACGTACATGCTTTGTAACTTATTATGTGTTTTAGGTGCCTTAACTCGACTAGGTTTGTGGTCTAGCAGGAAGTACTCAGCATGAACCACTTTAGCACATCTATAGACTGTCTAATCTAATTTTAAAGGGGTTGTCCGGGTTCAGAGTTGAACCCAGACATACCTTCCTTTTCACCCAGGCAGCCCCCCTGACTTGAGCATCGAAGCAGTTCATGCTCCGATGCTCTTCTTTGCCCTGCGTTAAATCACGCAGGGCAAAGGCATTTTTTTGAGATCCAGTGAAGTACTGGGCTCTCCATGGGGCTGTCAGGGTGGGCTTTAGCGCTGCCCTAGCCAGTAAAACGGCTAGGACAGCGCTAAAGCACGCCCATCACAGCCGGTGACTTCACCGAACACACTGCCGGGCGGAAGCTTCCGCCCAGCAGTGTGTGATTGTAAACAAAAGAGCCTTTGCCCTGTGTGATCTAGCGCAGGGCAAAGGAGAGCATTGGAGCATGAACTGCTCCGATGCTCAAGTCAGGGGGGCTGCCTGGGTAAATAGCTGAACCCGGACAACCCCTTTAAACGGTGTAACTATTAGACAGTATTAGTAAATGTTTTACTTTGTTTAATTAAGTACCTTTACTTGTGGGGTACCCTCTGCTGATACTGCCTTCCTTGTTTTTGTTTTTTTAATATCCCTTGCATGCCCCGCTGTGCCCCCATGCAGTTTTCTTACCCAGTATGTTAACAATGAGCATTGGTAGGGAGGAAGAGACGCCAGGGTTTCTCGGTGAGCTTGCCCTTCCCCACCTACATGATTTTAGACCTGCCGTGAGCAGGGTGAAGTCACAGATAGCAGTGCAACTAACTGTTGCGCCACCATTTGCACCTGAATTACGCCCAATTTAGGCGTATTTCAGTATAGTTAAATGACCCCCTATATTTTTACAGTGCTAACTCTTCTGTATACTGATCTCCCAGTAAATTTCACCAGTCCTAACCACATGTAGATCCTTACATTGTGTTACACACAACACAGTGGCCAGTGCAGAAGAATTTTTACTTAATAACTTGAAAAATGTGTTAAAGGGACCTGCACATACAACATAGTACATAAGGCCGAAAAAAGACATTTGTCCATCCAGTTCGGCCTGTTATCCTGCAAGTTGATCCAGAGGAAGGCAAAAAAAAAACTGTGAGGTAGAAGCCAATTTTCCCCACTTTAGGGGAATAAAAAATTCCTTCCCGACTCCAATCAGACTAACTCCCTGGATCAACAACCCCTCTTTAGTAGCTATAGCCTGTAATATTATTACACTCCAGAAATACATCCAGGGCCCTCTTGAATTCCGTTATTGTACTCACCATCACCACATCCTCAGGCAGAGAGTTCCATAGTCTCACTGCTCTTACTGTAAAGAATCCTTTTCTATGTTTGTGTACAAACCTTCTTTCCTCCAGACGTAGAGGATGTCCCCTCATCACAGTCAGTCACAGTCCTGGGGATAAATAGATGATGGGAGAGATCTCTGTACTGAACCCTGATATATTTATACATAGTAATTAGATCTCCCCTCAGTCGTCTTTTTTCTAAAGTGAATAACCCTAATTTTGATAATCTTTCAGGGTACTGTAGTTGCCCCATTCCAGTTATTATTTTAGTTTATTACATTATAATACTAATATCTTAAGGCTTCATTCACATGACTGTGGGGCAAACCGCGGGTCCACAAAACACAGGCACCAGCCCATCCATGTGCTTCCCGGTCCGTGCCTCCGCACCATAAAAGATTTTTTTACGCATCTTGCGGATTGTGGACCTATTGAAGTCAATGGGTCTGCACCACGATGCATAGTGCACACAGCCTGTTCCCATTTTTTGCAGACCCGTGGTTTGCGGTTCACAACATGAACATGGCGGCCCCATGGTCATGTGAATGAGGACTAACAATGATGTAGGAATGGATGTTGCTGAAGTATCATGGCCTTTGCATCCTCTTTAGCTAGCCCTCTTTATGCATTTATGAAATGAAGCATCATTGCAGTGGAATAGCTAGAGTACTGTTGGCCCCAGGGCAAATTGTGGACCTGCTTTCTCCTACAGCCATGACTGCTAGCCTGTTGCTTGGTTGTGTCCTCCTCAGTGCTGTTGCTAGTGTATTGTTTTGCCCTTCAAGAAAAAAAAAGGCATTGCAAACTGTATAAATGTTGATAGTACAGTAAATCCTTTTATATCTCCTCTGATTGGAGTAATTCCGTTTTCTTTTCCATCTGAAAAACCTACAATATCCTCAAAATGTATAAAAAAAATAGCTAAGCCATAGATAATCAAATGAGAAGTTTATTTCAAATGACAACTGCGGCACTCCCAAAGAATTCAAAAATCAATCAAAATGTATTAAATGCATGGTTATCACAAATATAAAAACATACACAAAAGGAGAGAGAAGCAGGCTAGATGACAAAGGCAATACAGAGAAATAGATAGGGCTGTATTAAATTAATAAATACCCAAAAATAAGAGGATAGAATATAGTGCCCAAGGCCAATAAATGAACTGGAGTTTTAACATATCTAGCTAATATCCACCTAAGTATCCTGTACACATGTCACTATGGAGAGTGCTGGGGGGGAAATGGACACATCAAATATATAAAAGAAATGTAAGCTAATGCGCATAGTCCCACAAACATCAGGGGTCAATGTCCAGTAAAGCAACCACCCCAGGCACTACATCCAGTGTACATACCCTGTGACATGATGATGGAGGTTAATACAGTCCCACACCTCGACGCGCGTATAACCTCTGTAGGTTTCACCTCCTGATGAAGCATATAGAGGTGAAACGCATGTTTAGGTGTTTGGAAGTGCTGTAGTTGTCTTTTGAATTAAATTTCTCAGCCCACCATGATGGCTTCTTCTGGGCATTATCTGTATAGGATTTAATACACGGATATATTTGGCTCCTCACTTATTCAGCAGCTGCCAACCTCTAAACAAACATAGTATCCCAGAGAATGATAATACCTTCTATGATGACCCACACAATTATATCTTGTGCCCCAAACAGCAGTAGTGCCCCCAAACAGTAATAGTGCCCCATTTGGCCACCACACAGAAGTGCTCCTGGTAGTGTACAGCACTGTAATCGTTTCACTACCCTGTAACTATGCTCCTATTGTCTCCCACACAGTAATAATGCCTACTATGTGCCCATCTACAGTAAGGAGATGGACCAGGAGGAGCAAATAGAAGGGTGATTGAATGTGGGGAGCTGCACAGGGGCAGTGGTGGATATGCCAGAAGGTGAGAGAGGGAAACCTTTAGTAGCACCTTCTCTTATGGAGGAAAAATATGGGGAGTTTGTTCTTTCTACCCAAAATTCTGTAGTGATAAGAGCAGGGATGATGGAATGCTTGTCTGCCCTGTATAATTCCCAAGATCAGCTTTTAGTCGCTAAAGGCTGCTTGCAGCCTAGTCCCTATATTTGCAGAAGATGGAGGCATATAGCTAATGTGTTGGTGAGGGATTTGGTGATGCCATCTGCTCACTGATAGCACAAATGGAGAATTAGTCTTCAGGATCCTCTGCGCACCAGAGATGTTGCAGCAACTTGATAGCAGCTCAATACAGCAGACTGTACAGTGCAGATAAATGGTGCAGCAGACAGGGCAAGAGGTGCCTCGTCATCTTTTGTGGTCTCTGTTGTTTCAGTGGTGGCAGAAAGTGGGTCAAGATGGTGGTCCTAGCAGGAGAGTGCCAGACAGCCTTCCTGTGTTAGATCTAGTTGATGAGGAGGTCTGTCCTTGCATTTGGGAGATGAGGTAAAAAGGGATACTGTGTCTTCAGTGGCATTTGTGGGTTGAATAGATGGTTTGAGGATGGGTCTCCCCACCATGTCAAGTTGGAGGGAGTGGACACTGAGAGGACAAATTAGGAGTGGGCCGTGGTTGCATTCTTAGTGCAGGAACAAATGTCCCTGCGCTACTATTGCTTGTCACGCACTCCCTTCCGTAGCCTTAAAATGTATCTGCATCCTGAGGACAAAGATAAAGTTGAAAGTGGTGTGCACCACCAGTGGACGCCCTTGGACTCCGGGCCTGGTCAGTGTTGCACCCTCTGCAACCACAGTCATTATGTCACTGCACCCTTGGCGTTCTATCTGACCTTTATATGTGAATATGCTATCAAATATTCTGTTACAGCTTCTCACTTCAAGACAATAACGGGTTGTGATAGGTTAATACTTAATATCTCTGTAGGCCTAGTGTGAGTTAGAGGGTTATATCTGGATACTAGGGTGTGACACTGTTTCGGGTGGCAGTCATCCAGCATACAATGACCTTGTGTTGTGACCTCGGTGAATCAACTGCTCAGAGATGCCAACATCATGACAATGTTTTGTGTGACTGTGCCTGAGTTCCAGCAGCTCTGCAGGGTTATAATGAAATTGTTATGACTTTTAAACAAAATTCCTACACTGACATTATATGAGTGGATAGGTGGCTTGCACCCACAAATACCTGATAGTGAATTTACATCCCAGGGTCCAATGTAAATGTAACATGGCCATCACATCCATGTGTATTTTTATAGTATTTTCTATAAACATAGGTCTCTATTGTTGCAGAATAGACTCTGCCCCAACAACCACTTTAAGCATCTAACTGACCAGCTGCCCATTACAACAGCGCTACTTGAAAGGTGCATTTAGACATGGTGAGAAGCAGGAGATTGTCAGGAAAGAAGCTCACCTTCCTGACAGTCAGCTGCTCGTTACGAGGAGGTGAAGTGCTGCATTTACATGCAGTGATCACCTCCACAGTATGAGGATGAGGGAATCACTATTGTGATAGCTCGTCATCATACAGCTGACAGCATTATGTCAGTGTCATCTAATACATTCCAGAACTGTAAGGGCTCTTTCACACGAGCGGATGCCATGCGGGTAATCCGCTGCGTTAAAGAGAGCCAAGCCCTGTTCCGGACAGCAGAGACATGGAGCATTAACATGATTGATAATGCTCCGTGCCTCTCTGTGACCTTTTTACTACAAAATCACGGTGACAACTTTATCTCACTGTGAATTTGTAGTAAAAAGATCACAGAGAAGCACAGAGCATTATCAATCGTGTTAGTGCTCCGTGTCTCTGCTGTCTGGAGTGGGGTTTGGCACTCTTTCACGCAACGGATTACCCGCACGGCATCTGCTCATGTGAAAGAGCCCTATGGGTTACATAGCATCATAAATCAATATTATGCTATATAACCCCGGCAGTGCTGGAAGTTCAGGACGGGTGCCTCGCTGCAAGTCCGCAGCGAGACACTCACTCATCTGAAAGGGCCTTTAGACATATAAATATGCACATAAATCTGGTCCTGGAAGCAAAGCAATATGTATTGATGAGCAGCTGGAAACACTCTCCTGTCCCCTCCCTTCCCTCTACAATTGAAGTCCCAGGAGATCAAGCAATATATATGAAGTAGTGCAGCATTATGTTCAGTATTTTCGACTATTTTTATATACTGTAGCTGTTTACTAAATTTAGGATACTTTTGGGTTTTTCAATATGACAATATCCATTGTGTTCAATGTTTATTTCCATCTAGACTGCACAATTCCAGTGTAACCTTGTGGAGTCAACAGAACGTTGTCTGTTAGGGCTCGTTCACACGAATGTGTGCTGCTCTTTGCCGTATTGCGGACCGCATTTGTGAAACTAAAATTCCCAGCATGTTCCATTCATTTCTATGAGAGCTCTTAGAAAAGCAGAGCAAGTATGCATACTGGGAGTTGTAGTTACACAACAGCTGGAGTGCCGGAGGTTGCCTACCCCTGATCTAGAATATATCACAAAACTAGACTAATTTTAACAATTTTTATTTTATATATATATATATATATATATATATATATACACTCACCTAAAGAATTATTAGGAACACCATACTAATACGGTGTTGGACACCCTTTTGCCTTCAGAACTGCCTTAATTCTACGTGGCATTGATTCAACAAGGTGCTGATAGCATTCTTTAGAAATGTTGACCCATATTGATAGGATAGCATCTTGCAGTTGATGGAGATTTGAGGGATGCACATCCAGGGCACAAAGATGCTCTATTGGGTTGAGATCTGGTGACTGTGGGGGCCATTTTAGTACAGTGAACTCATTGTCATGTTCAAGAAACCAATTTGAAATGATTCGAGCTTTGTGACATGGTGCATTATCCTGCTGGAAGTAGCCATCAGAGGATGGATACATGTTCTCATTCTGTTTACGCCAAATTCGGACTCTACCATTTGAATGTCTCAACAGAAATCGAGACTCATCAGACCAGGCAACATTTTTCCAGTCTTCAACAGTCCAATTTTGGTGAGCTCGTGCAAATTGTAGCCTCTTTTTCCTATTTGTAGTGGAGATGAGTGGTACCCGGTGGGGTCTTCTGCTGTTGTAGCCCATCTGCCTCAAGGTTGTGCGTGTTGTGGATTCACAAATGCTTTGCTCCATACCTCGGTTGTAACGAGTGGTTATTTCATTCAATGTTTCTCTTCTATCAGCTTGAATCAGTCGGCCCATTCTCCTCTGACCTCTAGCATCCACAAGGCATTTTTGCCCACAGGACTGCCGCATACTGGATGTTTTT
The DNA here is from genome assembly GCF_905171765.1 of Bufo bufo. Lineage (NCBI taxonomy): Eukaryota > Metazoa > Chordata > Amphibia > Anura > Bufonidae > Bufo > Bufo bufo. Next base: position 269,922,022 of record NC_053392.1, on the reverse strand, counting down.
CCCTTTTCACACCATTCTTTGTAAACCCTAGAAATGGTTGTGCGTGAAAATCCCAGTAACTGAGCAGATTGTGAAATACTCAGACCGGCCCGTCTGGCACCAACAACCATGCCACGCTCAAAACAGCTTAAATCACCTTTCTTTCCCATTCTGACATTCAGTTTAGAGTTCAGGAGATTGTCTTGACCAGGACCACACCCCTAAATGCATTGAAGCAACTGCCATGTGATTGGTTGACTAGATAATTGCATTAATGAGAAATAGAACAGGTGTCCCTAATAATTCTTTAGGTGAGTGTATATATATATATGTATATACCGTATTTTTCGCTTTATAAGACGCACTTTTCCCCCCCCAAAAGTGGGGGGAAAATGACAGTGCGTCTTATAAAACGATGGTTGACTTTTTTTACAGGGCTGACACGGATGTATCGCGGGCCGCTATGCTGCACAGTGTGGCCGGCGATACAGTCACAGTGCGGGGAGGGAGGAGGGGCTAGAGGCAACTCACAGCGGGCCCGGTGCAGTCACTGTAGTACACCGGCCCCGTGCACAGAAGTCTCTTTGTATGTAAAATCTTTCATTAATGCTTTATACCGTAAATCGCTCTCCTTTTGATAAACTTTACTAGCCTAATCGCCTGCATCAGTACTCACTATGAATGTAGCGTGCGGTCCGGCCGGCGTGTGACTGACGTCACGCTCCTCCCACTTCATTAATGAAGCAGGAGCAGGATGAAGTCATGCGCCGGAGGGACCGCACGCTACATTCATAGTGAGTACTGATGCAGGCGATTAGGCTAGTAAAGTTTATCAAAAGGAGAGCGATTTATGGTATAAAGCATTAATGAAAGATTTTACATACAAAGAGACTTCTGTGCGCGGGGCCGGTGTACTACAGTGACTGCACCGGGCCCGCTGTGAGTTGCCTCTAGCCCCGCACTGTGACTGATGTATCGCCGATCTTGTCCTCCCTCCCCGCACTGTGACTGATGTATCGCCGGCCACACTGTGCAGCATAGCGGCCAGCGATACATCAGTGTCAGCTAGTTTATCAAAAGGAGAGCGATTGATTCAGGATTAAAGAAATATTTTACATACAAACAATAAAGTACTGTAATGCTGTGAAACATAGGGCCATGAGGGGGACCAGCATAAGATGCTATATGTGTGTCACCCACACATATAGCATCTTATGCTGGCCCCCCTCATGGTCCTATGTTTCACAGCACACCTCCCCCATAACAGTGCATCATCCATAGATCCCCCCCATAACAGTGCATCATCCACAGATTCCCCCCCATAACAGTGCATCATCCATAGATCCCCCCATAACAGTGCATCATCCATAGATCCCCCCCCATAACAGTGCATCATCCATAGATCCCCCCCATAACAGTGCGTCATCCACAGAGCCCCATAACAGTGTCATCCCCAGACCATTAGTTCAAAATCCACCAAAAGCACACCTTTTGGTTCAAAATATTTTTTTTCTTATTTTCCTCCTCAAAAACCTAGGTGCGTCTTATAATCAGGTGTGTCTTATAAAGCGAAAAATACGGTATATATATATATATATATATATATATATAATTAAAGGGATTTGCCATGATTGATGTAAAAAATTTAAATCAGTCAACATATAGCACATGAAAGTACCTTTCTAACAAAGCTAGAACCAGCACTCTACTTCATGAGTCCAGAGATCTCCACATTTACTGCTTCATTTGCTCTGCTAGATTATCGTCCAGCCTGGCATCTCAGGGGGCATGTCCTTTCTGCTGTAGATCTATCCCTGTAACTGCCGCAGCTTCTAACAGAACATATGGCTAGTGGCAGTTGAAGATTCGACCAGCTCCAGATACATTTTATAGAATACCTCAGAGGCTATACAAATTTTTTAATTAAATGCAATTACAAAAGTATTCAGATCCAGGTGCTGGTTTGAAAATGTAGAATATGTTTTGTGACACAACCCTATTAAGAACATATATAATAAAAATAATAATAAAAATAAAAAAAACTCACCAAAAAAGAATACAGAGCAGATATAGCTAATGACAAGGTAAGATCATAAGGTAAGGTAATCGGAGCATGCTCTAAATGGGTTTTCTGGGACTTTTATACTTATGGCCTATCCTTAGGCCCCTTTCACATGGGCGATATTTCCGCGCAATACGTGAGGTGAACGCATGATCCATGTGATGAGCGTAGTGACGTCATCAAAGGTCCTTTTCCTCACAGATGAAGACAGAAGAGATGCCGCCTGCGCGATCAAGTGGATTAAGGTGAGTTAAATTATTATTATTATTTTTTTAACCCCTCCAGCCCTATTTTATTTAGCATTCTGTATTCAGAATGCTATTATTTTCCCTTATAACCATGTTATAAGGGAAAATAATACAATCTACACAACCTTGAACCCAAACCTGAACTTCTGTGAAGAAGTTCGGGTCTGGGTACCACAGTCAGTTTTTTTATCACGCGAGTGCAAAATGCATTGCACCCGCTCGATAAAAACTGAACAACGGAATGCAATCGCAGTCAAAACTGACTGCAATTGGGTACCTACTCACGCGGGTTTGCCGCAATGCACCGGGACGCATCCGGACCTTATCCGGACACGCTCGTGTGAAAGAGGCCTTAGGGTGCTGGCACACAGTGCAGTTCTGACATGCATTCAGGATGCAGGTTTTTATTGTAACTAGCTGAAATTACTTCAATAATTCCCACTATGCAGAACACCAGGGTTTAACAAGGCTGCTTAACTGGCTAAATTAAAAACTGCATCCTGAATGCATGTCAGAACTGTGTGCCATCACCCTTCGGGCTCATGCACACGACCGTTGTTGTTTTGCGGTCCGTTTTTTCACGGATCTGTTGTTCCGTATCTGAGTTGTTTTTTTCTCTGATTCAAGTATTCTTCCGTTCCGTTATTCCACAAATCATATTCGTATGGTTTCCGTATGCGATCGTTTTTTGCGGATCGGAAACAGAAACAGTAACTTATTAATCACCAAACACATGAGCAATATGGGCTGGGCATAGCATTTCTACAGTATGGATCCGCTAAATACGGATGAAATACGGATGACATACGGATGTGTTCTGTGTGCGTTCTGTATTTTTTGCGGACCCATTGACTTGAATGGGGCCTCGGACCGTGATTTACGACAATAATAGGACATGCACTACTTTTGCGCAATGGAAATACGGAAATGGAATACACACGGAGTACCTTCCGTTGTTTTTGCAGACCCATTGAAGTGAATCGTTCCGCAATACGGTCTGCAAAAACCCCGGAACGGAAGCGGAAAGAAAATACGTTTGTGTGCATGAGCCCTTAGGATAAGTCATCAATATCTGATTGGAAAGGTTTGTTTACAACAATATTGTGAGATGGCTCACTCTCCGTCTCACTGGTCTGGTGCTCTTGTCCTTTTTTGAGTCACCCTCTTCAAAATGGTTAAGTAATTATAAAACAGGAGTGGACAGGCACTCATATACTTGGAGTCTCCATTAAGGTAATACCAATCATAGTAACATAGTACATAAGGCCGAAAAAAGACATTTGTCCATCCAGTTCGGCCTGTCATCCTGCAAGTTGATCCAGAGGAAGGCAAAAAAAAAAAACTGTGAGGTAGAAGCCAATTTTCCCCACTTTAGGGGAATAAAAAATTCCTTCCCGACTCCAATCAGGCAATCAGAATAACTCCCTGGATCAACGACCCCTCTCTAGTAGCTATAGCCTGTAATATTATTATGCTCCAGAAATACATCCAAGCCCCTCTTGAATTCCTTTATTGTACTTACCATCACCACCTCCTCAGGCAGAGAGTTCCATAGTCTCACTGCTCTTACCGTAAAGAATCCTTTTCTATGTTTGTGTACAAACCTTCTTTCCTCCAAACGCAGAGGATGTCCCCTCGTCACAGTTACAGTCCTGGGGATAAATAGATGATGGGATAGATCTCTGTACTGACCCCTGATATATTTATACATAGTAATTAGATCTCCCCTCAGTCGTCTTTTTTCTAAAGTGAATAACCCTAATTTTGATAATCTTTCAGGGTACTGTAGTTGCCCCATTCCAGTTATTACTTTAGTTGCCCTCCTCTGGACCTTCTCCAGCTCTGCTATGTCTGCCTTGTTTACAGGAGCCCAGAACTGTACACAGTATTCCATGTGTGGTCTGACTAGCGATTTGTAAAGTGGTAGGACTATGTTCTTATCACGGGCATCTATGCCCCTTCTTATGCAACCCATTATCTTATTGGCCTTGGCAGCAGCTGCCTGACACTGGTTTTTGCAGCTTAGTTTGCTGTTCACTAAAATTCCTAGATCCTTTTCCATGTCAGTGTTACCGAGTGTTTTACCATTTAGTATGTACGGGTGACTTGCATTATTCCTTCCCATGTGCATAACTTTACATTTGTGAGTGTTAAACCTCATCTGCCACTTATCTGCCCAAGCCTCCAGTCTATCCAGATCCCTCTGTAGTAGTATACTGTCCTCTTCAGTGTAAATTACTTTACATAGTTTAGTGTCATCTGCGAAAATTTATACTTTACTATGCAAGCCTTCTACAAGATCATTAATAAATATATTGAAGAGAATAGGGCCCAATACTGACCCCTGAGGTACCCCACTAGTAACAGTGACCCAATCTGAGTGTGTACCGTTAATAACCACCCTCTGTTTTCTATCATTGAGCCAGTTACTTACCCACATACAGACGTTTTCTCCCAGTCCGAGCATTCTCATTTTATATACTAACCTTTTATGTGGTACAGTGTCAAATGCTTTGGAGAAGTCCAGATATCCATTGATTCGCCGCTGTCAAGTCTAGAACTTACCTCCTCATAGAAACTAATTAAATTAGTTTGGCATGACCGATCCCTCACGAAGCCATGCTGATATGGCGTTATTTGCTTATTTCCGTTGAGATGCTCTAACATAGCATCTCTCAGAAAACCTTCAAACAGTTTACCCACAACAGATGTTAAACTTACCGGCCTATAGTTTCCAGGCTCTGTTTTTGGACCCTTTTTGAATATTGGCACCACATTTGCCATGCGCCAATCCTGTGGGACATTCCCTGTCAGTATAGAGTCCGCAAATATCAGAAATAAGGGTCTGGCTATGACATTACTTAATTCCCATAGGATACGGGGGGGTATGCCATCCGGTCCTGGCGATTTGTCTATTTTAATCTTTTTAAGTCGCTGATGTACTTCTTCCTGGGTCAGACAGGACTTTATTTCCCTCAGTGAATACATTGGACAAAAAAATATTTAACAGCTTTGCTTTCTCCTCGCCGCTCTCTGCGACTCCCCCCTCAATACTCTTTAAAGGGCCGACACCTTCAGATTTATACTTTTTAACATTTATATAATTGAAGAATCAAAATGTATTACATTAAAAAACTTAGAATATGTATATACATTAAAAATTGATATACAAAATATAGAATAAACAGTATAAAAATTTATATGAACAAATAGTAGCGGAAGTTAAGGCACTTTAGCATAGGCAGATATCATGGATCAAATTTATATCAATATTACGGATAGTTGTATTCCTCCCAATAGCAATAATACAAGAGCTCTTTCTATCTTCCTTAGTATAAGTTCACTGTTAGCATTTCTTGCCCATATTCATTGGGGACACAGAAACCGTGGGTATAGCTATGTCCTCTAGGAGGCGTTGACACTAGGCAGAAGTTGTTAGTTCCTCCCCTGGCAGCTATACCCCCTCCAGCCTGGAGAGAGAGCTTCAGTTTTTTGTAGTGTCAATAGGAGGCAAGCTCTGAGGATGGCTTCCTTGAAGATTTTTTATTTTATTTTATTTATTTTTCTTCTTTCAGGTGGGAAACAGTGGTTGCCTAGCCTCCCTGTTCTCCCGGGGGGAGCACGCCAGCGTTGGCTCGCCACACTGCCTCCTCCCCCCACAAGAAGACAAGGTGGACCAGGGCAGCCTCGCTCCCCTGCATCCCGCCAGCCAAGGGGTCACCTAGGTCTGCCAAAGAGAAGACTCTCTCGCCATACCAGACTCCTGCCACTCCGGTGCCAGCTGCTGAGGAGGTGACCCTGCTGGGAAAGGTAACCTTATGGGCCCACTTAGGGAAGGTGAAGAGAAGAGGAGGAAGATAGGTGAGTACACAGGACTAGGGGAGTATGTTAACCCTCTCCCTCCCTTCCTATTTGGCAAAGCATCTGGCTCTCTGCTTGCCCCTCCCTCCCCCTGGGCCAGATACCGGGCTTCATTTATCCTAGCCCTGGACCTCTGGTGGATTTCCTCCCCTCTCGCTCTGTGCCGACACTACACAGGCACATAGGGGGTTAATGGCCCTATCTCCTGCAGGCACTGTTAAGCACAGCGGGCGGCCTAGTTTTTTACATCGCTACAGGAGGGGAGCGGAGGAGGCTCCCGCTCCCCAGCACCATAATCCGCCCTTCTACGGAGCGGACGCCAAGCGCGCAGCTCCAGAAGAGTAACGCCAGCACTGGGTTTGGGCGTCGTTAAATTTAGGCTCCGGCTTCACTTTGGGCCTACCCCTTCTTTTCTTCCTCTGGCTCGCGCGGCATTCTCCACGGCCGGGGAGCGCAATGCGGGCGCATTCTAATGTCACTTCACGCCCCTCTGTGCCCCGGCTGGCCTGACAGTAGAGCAAGGGTTCATTCCAGTCGGCCGTGTCCATAACTTAGGCCCCGGCTTCCCGGGGTATGAAGGTGGGGGGGGGCTTCGGTCTGGCGCGAATTCTTCCCGCCTTACTTCCCCCTCCCCCAGTAGCCTGCAGAGCCCCGCCCCTGGTTCTCAAGGCAGTTAACCGTTCCTGGCCAGCCATCTCTTGAGGCTGGCGCAGGATTATGTCTATCAGCAAGGCAATGGGTTTTAATGCTGTTAATTTAACCCCTTCCTGCCTCTTGTCACCTGAGGCTGGGCATCCCAGTTTTATATAAAAAAAAAAAGTCCATTCAGGTCCTACCCCCTCAGGCCTCATCGCCGCAGGACCGCCCTGTCTGTGTCAGACTGGGCCTGTGTCCTAGCACGGACAGAGGAGGACCTCTCAGTTCCCAATCCACCCTCCGGGGTCGCTTGATTGGTATTCTCCACCTGCGTAATCCAATGGTGGACCTCCGGACCTTCCCAATCACCCTCCGGGCCATTTGGTTGATAGGCACCACCTGCGCAATCCAATGGTGGACCTCCGGACCTTCCCAATCACCCTCCGGGGTCGTTGGGTTGAAATGGCACTACCTGTGCAATCCACTTGTGGACCTCTGGACCTTTCCAATCACCCTCCGGGGTCATTTGGTTGATAAAGAACTACCTGCGCGATCCACTGGTGGGCCTCTGGACCTTCCCAATCACCCTCCGGGGTCGTTTGGTTGATAAGCACTACCTGCGTGATCCACTGGTGGACCTCTGGACCTTCCCAATCACCCTCCGGGGTCATTTGGTTGATAAAACACTACCTGCGAAATCCACTGATGGACCTCTGGACCTTTCCAATCACCCTCTGGGGTCGTTTGGTTGATATTCTCCACCTGCGCAATCCAATGGTGGACCTCTGGACCTTCCCGATCACCCTCCGGGGTTGTTTGGTTGATAAGCACCGCCTGCGCACTCCAATGGTGGATCTCCGGACTTCCCAATCTCCTGCCGGGGTCGTTTGGTTGATAAAGCACTGCCTGCGCAATCCGGTGAGTGAACCTCTAGAAGTTCCCATTCCACCCCCGGGTTGTTTGGTTGATAACGCACACCGGCGAGCCTGCGACTGCCATGGGCAAGATTCTGAGAGGTAAGACTGCACACAGCGGGCCAGAGCAGGATATATTCCTCCTCGGTCACCTCCACACCGCCACCCTTCCTCCCTAGGGTCATGCTCAGATGCACCCTCCCTCCCTGGAGAGGTTCGGTCCGACGGGGGGATCAGTGGTTCGGTCTCTGCCGTAATTCCGATGCGATCCTCCAAGATGGCGTTCGAGGTAGACAGCAGTACTTGTCGTATGCATAACCCCCTTCCTTAGGTGGAGTAGGCAGTACTTCCCTTGGATATTACCTCCCTCCATTGGGGTCTAACCGCACTAGAACTGTTTTAGTGCCGGCAGTAGGCGTTTCCCCTTTTGTAGGTGGCGGAACTGCATTCCCACTGGGGACAGTACTTACTGTATGCATTAGCCTATTCTATAGGTGGCGCTATGGCATTATCCCTGGTTCAGTGTTTTCTGTATGTCTTACTCCCTTAAGTAGGTGGGGTATTGATACGGGACTCTCCATATGCCTTGCCCTTTCCGTAAGAGGCGTATTCTCTCTACTTGGATTCAGTTCCTGCTAGATGCATTAATGCATTGCCACCCTTCATGGTGGAGTACTTGCACTACCACTGAGTGCAGTGCTTGCCGTAGGCATTACCCCCTTTCATTGGTGGGATAATTGCCACAAGTGATCCACTACCGTGGGGAATGAGTACACATCTTGTATGCTGCACTTCAACTACACCACTGCTATAGATGCCTTAGCTTCTTCTACAAGTGGAGCGTAGCGAGTATCGATACACGCTGGTGCCCTGTACTCTTCTTCTAATGGTATTTTGGTGCCGCCAGTGGATACTGTGGCTGTTTCCACGTTGTGTCCTTTTCCTTCGGTGCTGGTTTGGGGCATGAATATGACAACATCTCTCCTCAGCATCACTCATGTGTCCTAGCGTCCCCCATCTCCATGGTCCTCCACTGTTCCAATATGTGTTGTCAACAATATGTAGTGCGTACACCATGGCACATAATATTGTGATTACGTTCCAGCAAGTCGAGTGTTACTCTGACTCTATATTCTCTATCCACTATTCCTGATGTGGGAAGTGGTTGTGCTGGCACTCTGGTTTAGCTTTTGCAGCGTGTTCCCCTCCGCTGGTGTGGATTTTACGCTGGTACTAGCGTTCGCAGTCGCTGCAGTGGGGCATTCCCTCAGGTAGGGGTTCTACCCTGACGCTGGCTTTGGCGGTTGATCCTGTTCAACGCCCTTCCCGGGTGGAGTGTTTAAGGTTAGCTCTCCTTCGCTGGGGCAGTATGGCACCATGGCTTCTACCGGATTCCTCAAGCCTTCCCCTCAGTTTGTGCTGGCGGGGCACGCTGCGGCTCCTACGGTACGAGGGTCCTGGAACAGCCATTACATACTCTGGCTCCTCCTGCACAGCTCCTTCGTCAGATGACGGATTCTTCTAACGCCGAATTCGATGGCGTACGCTGCATGGCCTCCTCCTTAGGCGGAGTATGGCACCGCCACTATCATCCGGTGGCTACTTCTGTGTAGTGCTAGTCTCAGATGGGGAATGGGCTTCGCCCTGACCCTTTTTCCTTCCGTATTTTCCTTCTCTGGCTCAGGGTTCACGGCCACTCCGCAAACCTTGGTAGCTCCTACGTTACTACTTCCCTTCACCTACGTTGATGCAGGGTATTGGTTCTGTGTTTTTTTCTTTCCAGTCTTGTTCCGGACCGACTGTTGGGCTGTGACATTTTCCATATCCGTCCTTCTACAGGTGAATCCTACCCGTTGGTCCTGGGTGTACTACCCGTATCTACAACTACCTCTCTTAAGACTTGACTAATGACTGCCATGTCAGTCCGATGGTAGTCATGCCTTTTAACTGCACATTCTGTGGCTAGACTACAAGACTCACCACACCAGGCAGAGCGGGGATGCTGTCACGGGGGTGCTGTCACCACCATTGATATAGTTTCATTCCTGGAACGGAACACCCCTTCTATTCTTCTTCCTCCTTGAGGCAGGAGTTTTTTCTCTCATCTTGGTCTGGTCAAAATTTTCATCGAGCAGCGTTGCTACACCATCAATACACGGTCGCTGACGGAACTCCTCACCGCTGGTGATTCTCATATTGTCTCTACTTCTACCTATCCCAATGTATTGATTCCTTGGCTTGCAGTTGGACATGCCTCATTCAGGCGTTTTTTTCTCTGTAGTTTATCAGCCGGCTTCTCAGTCTTCCCACTAGCCTCTTCGGTTCTGGGGACATCGGTGGACCAATTACCGTTTCCGTGGAGCGCTTCCCTTTAGCAGAGGTGGATCCTGCGGTCCTGGGTTTTTGGTTTAGCCCTTGGTTCCTTGATGGGACAGGTTCGGCGCTTTTTATCCTATTCCAGCGTCCTCTGACTCACCTGGGGCCCATAATAACCTTCCTTCAGGGAATGGCACATACGGTTCCTCCGTACCGTCCTCCTTTACCGCCTTGGGATCTGAACTTAGTCCTTTCAGCGCTCCGGACTTCTCCCTTTGAACCTGTCGTGGAATGAAGTTTTTTCTTGTGACCATCACATCCATCAGATGGGTGTCCGGGTTAGGGCACTCTCTTGCAGAGAACCTTCCTGGTTCGTCACAGGGATAAGCGGTTCTCCGGCCCGTTCCTTCCTTTCTCCCGAAGGTGGTCACTGATTTCCATTTCAATGAAGAAATTGTCCTTCCATCACTGTGTCCCTCCCCTTCACATCCTAGGGAAAGGGAGTTACACCATTTGGACGTTGTCAAGGCTCTGAAGATTTATTTGCCAGCCTCCAGTTCCTTCTAGCGTACGGACTCCCTTTTTTGGCATCTCGGAGGGTCCTCGCAAGGGATTGGCGGCCTCCAGGGTGGCAATTGCACGTCTGCAATTGCTGAAACATACTGCACCCGGGGCAGGGTTCCGCCCTTCGGTGTCACGGCTCACTCCACCAGAACGGTGCGCGCTCTTGGGCTCGGAGGATTCAAGGTTCGGCTGCGCAGTTGTGCAAGGCGGCTACTGTCCTCCTTTCACACATTCACCAAATTTTGGCAGGTGCATACTTATGCATTGGCGGGCGCTGCCTTGGGCCGCTTGGTCTTGCAGGCGGCAGTTTCTTAGTTGCCTGAAGGGGCGCTGGCTCCATGGGTCTGTGGTTTTTCCCTCCCTGTGGACTGCTTTTGGACGTCCCACGGTTTCTGTGTCCCCCAATAAATATGGGCGAGAAAACAAGATTTTTGTAAAACTTACCAGTAAAATCTTTTTCTCGCTCTTCATTGGGGGACACAGCACCCACCCAGTATTGTTGTTTGGCCACAGTTGTGGCAGTTGCTGGTTAGAACCTAGTTGGGTTCTTGGCATTGGTGTTCCACATTATTTCGTTGGTTTACTTGCTTCTCCTACTGCTTGTACACAAACTGAAGCTCTCTCTCCAGGCTGGAGGGGGTATAGCTTCCAGGGGAGGAGCTAACAACTTCTGCCTAGTGTCAACGCCTCCTAGAGGACATAGATATACCTACGGTTTCTGTGTCCCCAATGAAGAGCGAGAAAGAGATTTTGCTGGTAAGTTTTACAAAAATCTCATTTTTCCTGTTATTCCACATAAGTTAATCCTAAAAGCCAACTTGGTGTCTAAAAGCCAACTTGGTGTAGTCAATGTCAGTTAAAATGTTCATAAGTCCGAACCCTATTGGAGGTTAGTAAGAGGTTAGTAGTCTCTTTGTATTTCCAGGTTTTATGAAGGTAAGTGCATATAGTGATACTTCTATTTAGTACAGCCTCTGCGTATGGTGTGGCAATATAAACTGGTTATGCACTTTTTGATTGTCAGTACTCACGGTTAGATGTTACCGGCTGTTTACTGTGGCATCCCTCGTGTGGGCGCTTGTTCCTTGTTTCTGCAGTTGGAGCGGGAACAGGACGGCTGGCTTGTATGCTTGGCATCTCATGTATTCCATCTTCTCTTCCCGCCGCTGGGTCTCGCGAGATGAGAGGACGTAACTTTGTCAGTCCCACATTCTCTCCTACAGATAAGAGCTTCCAAGAAGCAGATACATGAGGGACGCCACAGTAAACAGCCGTTGCTACTAGAGATGAGCGAATCGAAAAAATTTGATTTGCACCGAATCTGAATTTCCTCACGCTTTGTGGTAACATATCGCATTTTTTCCTAAAATGGGTGCTGCACGTGTGAGGACTTGGAGCAAAGAACTCTGGAAATGAGGGATCACCCACAATGCCATGCATGCAGCCAATCAGCAGCCAGCCAGCCCTGTGATGTCACAGCCCTATAAATAGCCTCAGCCATCTTGGAATCAGCCATTTTCCAGTGTACTTAGTGCAGGGAGAGACGTCAGCAGGCGCTAGGGACAGTGCTAGAAAACACTTTAAAACTTTTTTTTGGTTGAATAGAAGTTCAGGGAAAGATCATTTGAAGTGTAGGGAAAGGATAGGGAGGAATTATTCCACACTATAAAAGGAGAACAGGGTCCAATAGGGGAGTGTACAGTCTGGGTAATAGGAACAATCCTATTACACCTTGCTGCACTGACTGGGGATCCGAATTGCCATTATACTGCTGCTTTCAGGTTTGCAATAGGTGATACCTCTGTAATTCCAGAAACTGTTCTCTTTATTGGGGTGCTGTGTGATACAGCCATTAACAGGGTGTAGTACTAGGAAATATTTATATGTCTTATTAGCCCTTGTGAGGTGCAGTTATATGTTCTCAAGCATTTTTTGGGGTGTATTAGTGGGAAAAAGGGCTTATTTGCCTTTGTGCGGTGAAGTGACAAAATTACAGCCTTTTTTTAGGGTGTATTAGTGGAAAAAAAAGTCTTATTAGCCATTCAGAGGTGCAGTTATATGTTCTAAAGCGTTTTTTGTGGTGTATTAGTGGGGAAAAAAGGGCTTATTTGCCGTTTTGCGGTGAAGTGACCAAATTACAGCCTTTTTGGGGGTGCATTAGTAGAAAAAAGTATTATTAGCCGTTGTGCGTTGAAGTGACAAAATGACAGCCTTTTTTGGGGTGTACTATTGGAAAAAAAAGGGTTGTTAGCCGTTGTGTGGTGAAATGACAAAATTACAACCTTTTTTGGGGTGTATTAGTGGAAAACAAAGTGTTATAAGCCGTTCACGCAGTGCAGTTATATGTTCTGAAGCCTTTTTTTCTGGTGTATCAGTGGGAAAAAAAAGGCTTATTAGCCGTTGTGTGGCCTGAGCTCCCAGTGTCATCTAGTGGTCGTGTCAAGACCAGCAACCGAGAAGTGCTTGAATGGTTGACTCAGTCATCCACTTTGTCCCAGGTGACATCAGACACCTCCAGCCAAGAGTCGGTGGGTTAGTCAGACACAACCCTTAGTTGGCATGGCTCGGGAGCAGGCTCTGTGCCTTCACCTGTCCTCAACCTGCCTCTGTCCTTTTCTGTTCCCTCGGCCAGACAAGTATTATAGGCTGTGGGCTCAGCTCCACTATACAGCGAGGATGAGCTACAGTTGTGTTCAAAATAATAGCAGTCAGACATTACTAACCTGATCAATCACTGTTTTTGGTAGAAATGATATTTCTACATGGCAAATAATTTACTAGCAGGTGTAGTAGAGTAATAGAAACCCATAAGACCCAACAGTCATGACATGCATGCTGCTGATTCTCTGTAATGCAATCACTTATTAAAAGGGACATGTTCAAAATAATAGCAGTGTGGAGTTCAATGAGTGAGGTCATTCATTCTTTGAAAAACAGGTGGCAATTATTGCCCTTATTTAAGGAAGGAAGGCAGCAAATGTTGTACATGCTGGTTACAGTACATTTCTCTCTGAAATTCTGAGGAAAATGGGTCGTTCCAGACATTGTTCAGAAGAACAGCGTACCTTGATTAAAAAGTTGATTGGAGAGAGAAACATACAGTTAGGTCTATAAATATTTGGGCATCGACACAATTCTAAGATTTTTGGCTCTATACACCACCACAATGGATTTGAAATGAAACAAACTAGATGTGCTTCAACTGCAGACTGTCAGCTTTAATTTGAGGGTATTTACATCCAAATCAGGTGAACGGTGTAGGAATTACAACAGTTTGCATATGTGCCTCCCACTTGTTAAGGGACCAAAAGTAACGGGACAATTGGCTTCTCAGCTGTTCCATGGCCAGGTGTGTGTTATTCCCTCATTATCCCACTTACAATGAGCAGAAAAAAGGTCCAGAGTTCATTTCAAGTGTGCTATTTGCATTTGGAATCAACTCTCAAGATGAAATCCAAAAAGCTGTCACTATCAGTGAAGCAAGCCATCATTAGGCTGAAAAAACAAAACAAACCCATCAGAGAGATAGCAAAAACATTAGGCGTGGCCACAACAACTGTTTGGAACACTCTTAAAAAGAAGGAACGCACAGGTAAGCTCAGCAACACCAAAAGACCCGGAAGACCACGGAAAACAACTGTGGTAGATGACCGAAGAATTCTTTACCTGATGAAGAAAACACCCTTCACAACAGTTGGCCAGATCAAGAACACTCTCCAGGAGGTAGGTGTATGTGTGTCAAAGTCAACAATCAAGAGAAGACTTCACCAGAGTGAATACAGAGGGTTCACCACACAATGTAAACCATTGTTGAGCCTCATAAACAGGAAGGCCAGATTCGAGTTTGCCAAACGACATCTAAAAAAGCCTTCACAGTTCTGGAACAACATCCTATGGACAGATGAGACCAAGATCAACTTGTACCAAGATCAACTTGAGTGATGGGAAGAGAAGAGTATGGAGAAGGAAAGGAATTGCTCTTGATCCTAAGCATACCACCTCATCAGTGAAGCATGGTGGTTGTAGTGTCTCGGCGTGGGCATGTATGGCTGCAAATGGAATGGGTTCTCTTGTATTTATTGATGATGTGACTGCTGACAAAAGCAGCAGGATGAATTCTGAAGTGTTTCGGGCAATATTATCTGCTCATATTCAGCCAAATGCTTCAGAACTCGTCAGTGACGTGCAGACAGTACTCGATGATGTAGCTAATCGCAATAGGGAGCCGGGTGACGAAAGGTCTTCATCCTCAGGAGAAAAGGGTGGCAGCTTGCGCGTGAGGCAGCGGCGGAGCCAGCTAGTCGGTAGCATGGCCGGGAGTCAGCAGGGTTGTAGCAGTGGGAGGTGGGGAGCCAAACGTGCCCGGGGTAGACCACCCACTTCGCAGGAGCCTACCTGCCTGGAAATTAGTGGTGCAGCGGTTCACGGAGGCAGCGGCCATAGCAGTCAGTCAGTGCAGAGTGTTGGTGGTAAAATCACCTACTCGGCGGTGTGGCAGTTTTTTGTTAAGCTGCCGGAGGAGGTGAACATGCCCATTTGCAGAATCTGTGGGCAGAAGGTGAAGCGTGGCCAGGTATGTTGGCACCATGTCCCTGCGTCAACATATGCAGCATCACCATAAAGTGGCCTGGGAGAACTGTGGCTCCGATATGGTGGTCCAGCCTGCTGCAGCAACTGCTGCATCACCCAGCTCTTCACACCCGATTTTTAGGCAGTCAAGGCTCCACCACCTCAGCTGAAGGGAGCTGTCTGTCCTTCCCATCATCTACTGGTCCTGATCTCCTGCTCCTCATCCTCCTACTCCTCGTCAGTCATTTCATCAGCAGTTGATCACCGAAGCGATTGTCAAGAGACAGCAATACGCGTGTGGTCATCCTATGGTGCAGAAGCTGAATGTGCTCCTTGCCAAGTTGCTGGTACTGCAGTCCCTCCCTTTCCAAGTGGTGGACTCTGCACCTTTCAGAGAAATTATGGCTTATGCCGAGCCAAGATGGAGAGTCCCAAGCCATCATTTCTTTGTGAAAAAGGCGGTACCAGCCCTGCACAAATATGTAGAACATAAGGTGGCCCACTCCTTGAGCCTGTCAGTGTCTACCAAAGTGCACAGCAGTGCCAACGTGTGGAGCAGTAAATACGGTCAGGGACAATACATGACCTTTATGGTCCATCGGGTGAGTGTGGTTCCTGGCCATCCACACCAGCAAGTTGGCCAGGTGACGCCGCTTCCGCCTCCACATTCTCACGCCGTTGGTCCTGTGACAATGTCTGCCTCTGCCTACTCATCCACCACCGTGTCCTCATCCTCCACTGCAGGGACAATTCACAGTACTCCTCCAGCATATCACATGTGCAGGATACGACGGTGTCATGCTGTTCTACACCTCGTTTGCCTTGGCGAACGGAGTCACACAGGGGAGGAACTGCTCCGTGTCCTTCATCAAGAAAATGAATCCTAGAATTTTCCACGACAACTCAAAATCGGTACCAATGTGACCGACAATGGGAAGAACATGGTGTGTGCGCTGCGTTAAGGAGGGCTGAGCCATCGCCCTGCATGGCACACATGTTCAATCTGGTTGTCAAGCAGTTCCTGAAGTCTTCCAACCATCTGCAAGACATCCTAAAAATGTCCAGGAAACCAACTATACGAACAGAGAAAGGCCATAAACGATTTCTTGATGATCCAAGCGGACAGGAGTACTCCCCTGTGTAATTTCGATGTCAGCCTGTGGCAGCTCATGCGTGACACCTGCCGTTAGCTCAGGCCCTTTGAAGAGGCCACGTAATTTGTCAGTCTCCAGGACTAGGGGATGAACAATGTCATTCCACTGCTTCATGTCCTGGAACAGATGGTGGTAAATCTAGCTGGTCAGGGGACTGGAGACATGGCGCCTAGATTTCACTACCACATGAGCCCTGTGGGGGCTGAACTGGAGGAGGAGGAAGACATTGGAGCAAAACAATGTGTAGCAAAATGGGTGGTTTTTCTACACAGGTGACAGGAGAGGAGGAGCAGGAGCAGCTAGATGATGAATCAGGTTGATAAGGAAGAGGAGGCAGAGGACCCAGACACACTGTGGCAGTATGCAATGGATATGGAGGCAGGGAGTCCCTCCGAGTCACTTGCACAAATGGCCCGATACATACTCACTTGCTTGCGTAGTGACAGCCGAATTGTCACCATTCGGCAGAGGGATGACTTCTGGCTCTAAGTTGTTGGACCCTAGCTACCGGTCCAAAATGAGAGCCTTTTTTACACCTGCTGAGAGGGAGGACAAACTGAACTACTATAGAGACATCCTATGTAGTCAGTTGGCCGCTGCCTATCTGTGCCATCATCTATCCTCTCGCAGGTCTGACCGTGGGGGCCCTCTGCGCTCTCGTTCCACTGCCATGGCTGCTGTGGTGAGGTGGGTGGGTAGGATCAGTACCAGCTCTATCAGCAGCAGCTTGAGTCTAGAGTCGCTGATGAGCAGCTTTCTTCACCCACCTAGTGAAGAAACTAGTGTGGCGGGGGCCATAGTTACCCCAAGGAGAACTTGCCTGTCCACCAAAAATGTGGAGACTGACCTTTGTCAACATCAATCAGGCATGGATCAGCCAGGATTTCCACCCACCAATGCCTGATGCATCAGATTAGATCATCCATGTTACCCAAACCTTGACAAGAGAGACCGGTTTCTTCTGGGTACCTGCTTCAGCTACTATTCTGATGCTGCCACCCGCCTGATGCCACACATCTGATGCCAAGTGCTCCTTTTTACACCCACCATCGTCAACGGGTACTGTTATTGCCACCCACCTCCCCACTCTGTCACCGGGTTACTCTGTGGTCTAATGCTGCTGTTGCCACCTGCATACTATGTCATTGTGCCACTCTGTGGTCTCCTCCTGCTGCTGCCACCTCCACACTATATCATTGTGCCACACATCATCACTCTATAGTATCCTCATGCTGCTGCCACATCACCACTTTGTGGTTTCCTCATGCTGCTGCCACATCACAACTCTGTGGTCTCCTCATGCTGCTGCCACATCACTACTTTGTGGTCTAATCATGCTGCTGCAACATCACTACTCTGTGGTCTCCTCATGCTGATGCTACCTCAACACTATGTCACTGGGCCACTTTGTGGTCTCCTCATGCTGCTGCCACCTCAACACTATGTCATTGTGCCACTATGTGGTCTCCTCATGCTACTGCCAAATCACCACTCTGTGGTCTCTTCATGCTGGTGCCAAATAACCACTTTGTAGTCTCCTCATGCTGCTGCCACTTCATCACTCTGTGGTCTCCTCATGCTGCTGCCACATCTCCACTCTGTGGTCTCCTCATGCTGCTGTTACTTCACCACTCTGTTGTCTTCTCATGCTGCTGCAACATCACTACTCTGTGGTCTCCTCATGCTGATGCTACCTCAACACTATGTCACTGGGCCATTCTGTGGTCTCCTCATGCTGCTGCCACTTCAACACTCTGTCATTGTGCCACTCTGTGGTCTCATAATGCTGCTGCCATTTCACCACTCTATGGTCTCCTTATGCTGCTGCCACTTTACCACTCTGTGGTCTCCTCATGCTGCTGCCAAATCGCCACTCTGTGGTCTACTCATGCTTCTGCCATTTCACCACTCTGTGGTCTCTTCATGCTGCTGCAACAACACTACTCTGTGGTCTCCTCATGCTGATCCTACCTCAACACTATGTCACTGGGCCACTCTGTCGTCTCCTCATGCTGCTTCCACCTCCACATTCTGTAATTGTGCCACTCTGTGGTCTCCTCATGCTGATGCCACTTCACCACTCTGTTGTCTCCTCATGCTGCTGCCAAATCTCCACTCTGTGGTCTCCTCATGCTGCTGCCTCTTCACCACTCTGTGGTCTCCTCATGCTGCTGCCAAATTACCACTCTGTTTTTTTGGGCTTTAGCAATAGTGATGGATTACTGACCAAATGCTGACCGAGTGAAGGTGGATGCTCAACAGACAGGATCCATTTTTTAGGGGTTATTGTTCTGAATGATCAGAGGAAGGGCAAATTAATTAGTGACGTCAACACAAACTTACTGCTGACACCCTCTCCCCTCTGTCGGGGGGCTCTACTTGTATAAGCTTTTAATAGAACAGATTCTGTAGACATCTATGTGGAATCAGCTGACGACAGTGTAAGAGGAGTGCGCTCTTTCACACTATAGTAGGATATTAGGCCTCTACACAGTTCTTTTTACCTGGCGCTAACATTGACCTGTAAGGCTGAGTTCACACTTGAGTTATTTGGTCAGTTTTAGCCCCATAACTGCCCAAATAAGTGAAGTGTGTAGTGATTCTAAAAGCGACGCCTGTCATGTGCGTGTCATACTGACTCACAGTATTGTTTCACTACCACAGCAGACTCCCTATGCATGTTACTGCAAGGCACAGTGTTCTACACCACTATACAGGCTCTTTGCAACCAGGAAATAGCTGTTTTTTTATTTGATGCACCACAAATAAATTTGGATCGAATTAAATCTTTTCATAAAATTCGGCGAACCGGCTGAATCGAATTTTTGAGAAAAATTCGCTCATCTCTAGTTGCTACCTCTAGGCGGAGTTCTACCCCTTTCAATTCCACTCTAAAGATGGCAACTTTACCTCCATAGTACTCTCTGGTGTTTAGATGCTTCAGAAAAGCTGCGATTGTCACGTCTTGATATATTGTCATCCATCATGTAATATAAGTAACATGATAACTTTATTATATTTGTCAGTATGATTGCACCAGTGCCAAATTTATATATATTTTTATGTTTTTCTACTTTTGCATAATAAAAGATAATTTGTTTTCGTGTTGCCGCATTCAAAGATCAATATTATTAATTTTCTATCAACTGAGCTGTGGGAGCCCATGCTGTGGTACATAGGTCTTTTTAATCAATTTTTTCATGAGGTAGTATAATTGAAAGCAGCCGTTTTGGCCATTTTCTTTTTAGTTTTTTTTATGTTTGGTGTACAGGATAAATAATGTATTCCATTTAATGTATGGGTTACAGACACAGCAATAAAAATTATGTGCATGTTTTTTTTAGGTTTTTCATTTAAAATAGGTATTGAAAGAGAAAGAAAGATGATTTTTTTTTTGTTTTTATTTCCCAAAGCACTTTTCTTTTAAACTTTTTACTGTAACTGACAGAATGCCAATTAGGACTTGATAGGCATCTGTACATACCAGTTACCCCTTTTAATAACACCCAGTTAGACTCCTGGAAATTCATAAACTTCTAGAAAAAATTATATAAGGATGGCACAACATATCGTTATATGAAAAGATGCTCCAGAATTGTTATTTCATGGGGAATGCAAGTACTTACTACAACAGAACTGTCAGGACGGGTCCTCTTCAACTCCAGTCTCAGTATGGAGAGCAGAGTGCCAAATGTATAATGATGGTGTGGGCACCACTACTGAGCCTGCACCACAACAGTACAGGGGATCAGCTATCTGTTTTAGTGAATACTATTATTTTCCCATGAAAAAACTGTGCTGGAGAAACTTTATTGCTTTGTGCTGTTGTTCTGTTAATCCTTCTGGAAAATGATTATAAAATTTAGAGCAGTGTTGCCTTACCCTCGTCTCTAGGCTGTGTCCGACGGTACATGCTCAGACTGACTCTGGTAGAATGTACTAAACAATGAGTATTGAATACGGGAATAATAATGCTCAGTTGTCAATTTTCTCATACATTTCCCAGAGGAAATGCAGAGTTGTAAGATATTTTGGAATTGTTATTTTATTGGAGAATGCAAGCATTTAGCAAGACAGGAGAGCTGACACATCTTTAAGATGAGCAGATTTTCCTCCAAATGATCCTGAAAATCCCCTTTAGTGATCTCTTTGCTCGCATTTGTGCCTATTCCACCTTATTATTCAGTGTTTGGATTAAGTACATGTATTTCTGCCATAAAAAAAATACAAACACACAAAAAAAATATTTGTTTGGGTAATTGCGATTTCCTTATTGTTTTGTAACTTAATATTTAATAAAACAAACCTCATTTCCTTATTTGCGTTTTACATAAGAATGATCTTATTAAAGCGGTGTTTCCGGAAGAGGAGGCTGAAGAAGTGTAATTGCTCTATATTTAGAACCATGTCCAGTCGCAGTGAGCTTGGCCAGAGCTCTGTCCTCTGCCAGTGTCTGCTATTCCAATCAGTATAATTTTTTTGAGCGATTGCTCATACCAAACTATTAAGCAATGGAAAACAGAGCAGACTGGAGTCTATTATGAATCTGATTCATGCTTTGGCAAGAACAATTACCTAGATTTAGTGTTTTACAGCACTGAAATTGTACACTGTGAATCAGCTTTGCCATATATGCACATAATCTTCAAATCCATCCTCTTCCCTGACAAGGTTTAAATGAAGGCATTTAAAACATCCAGAAATAGCATCAAACTTTGGCTCAGATACCTTATTTATTCACATCTTATCCTGGAGATCTAAAAACCAAGAGGGCTCATATCAGATCTCATATTGTCCAACAATTCTTCAAAAGTTCAGAATGATTAGTAAATAATTGTGTTCCCCACAATTGTGGATCATCTTTGCTTAGAACTGTTCCTTGTGCCATGTTGTTCCTATTAGAAATGTATGAATAAATTGCCAATTAGGTGTTAGCAGTTGGGAGTGTCCCAGCATACTTTGACACTGCCCAATCAGTATTGGCAGTGCCAGACTTGACTGTGTAGGGACACATCCACCGTGACAAAGTTACAGTACAACAGTTATATTGAAAAACAACTTCTGCAAACTGGCAGCCAGGAATCTCTGCTTCTCAGCAACCAATGACTGACAGGGGTAGTAACCTGCCCAACATCAGTTACAAATAGGCAAGAAGCTGGGGCACCCCAGTGGGGAAAGAAGAAATTGTAGAACATAAGCAGTATCAAGGGTAATAATAGATCCCCCTCTGTACAACTAGTCACAGTTTATTTAGCTGTTATTGACTGAGAAGGAGATCTAACACAAAGGGCGGGCAGGGTCCTGTATGTGACTGGGTGATGGATAAAGTAACCTTGCAATTTCTAATATGGCTGACAACGATGACTGTTCAAGTTACAAAAGAAAGACTATATGCAGTTGAACTGGTCTACACAATTGCTGTGGCATGTAACAGAGATACCGAAAGTTGGGATTAAAAAACAAAACCCTCTTTGGTGCAGACTCCCTAGGTTCTCGAAAGTATGTTTTGACGCCAGCAGCATTCGAAGCAGAATTCAGTCCGAAGTTTAGGAAAACTTTGATTCGCTACAAAGCTAAATTTCCTCGTGCTTCATGGTAATGAATCAGGTTTTCCTAAAATGACTGCTGCATATGTCAAAAGTGAAAGTAAAAATAAAAATACCACTAGGTTTAAAGTAGGGAGGGATCTCGGACCTTATGGAGGGATTCACTTGGGATTATGGTCATCCCTTGTTGTCGATCCCTCAGTTTTATTGCTTTGAGGAAGGTTTTCCCACCTCAATGCTGTGTACCATCTCTGGTACCATCACACAGGAGGACAGGGGCTGCTGCATACACACTCTGGATCCCTTGATCCCCACAGGGGGAGCCGGAGCACACCCGGATGACCATGGCATCTGAAGGGTTAAAAGTCCATGGCCGGCATTACCACTGGTCGCAGTCATTAGTGCCGGATGCTCTTTAAAACAGTAGAAACCCAGCGGCCATGGCTCCCTCTGCATGCACCAGAAGGAGCAATTTTTAAATGCCCAGCTGCTGATGTAAATTTACAGTTGGCAGTTAGGAAAGGGTTACCTTCCAAGCCTTCACACTGAGATTGGGCCACCAAGTGAGAAGAATACGAGTAGGCAGAATAGCCTGGGTATACATGGTTTATAGTGATTTTCAATGAATTAATTTGTAACAAATCAAAAAAGGGCTTTGTGCAGGCCACTTATATTTCTCTTCATAAACTCATCAAACCAGGTCTTTCTGGGCTTCTCTTTTTCAGCACAGGGACACAGTCATGCTGGAACAGGAAGAGGCCTTCCCCAGACTGTTGCCATAAATTGTAGGCATACAATGGTCTAAAATATGTTCACTGGAAATAGAAAGCTTAGCCCAAACCTTGAAAAGACAGACCCACACCATCATCCCCTTTCATCAATTTTTACCAGAGACACTTTGTATTTCAGTAAACAACATCCTCTGGGCATCCATCTAACCTAGATTCATCAATCACACCGCCAAATGGTAAAACATGTTTCATCACTCCAGAAAACAAGTTTCCACTGCTTAAAAGTCCAGGACAGCATGCTTTGCACTACTGCAGCTGACGATTACCAATTCGCATAGTGATCCTAAGGCCCTAATGCATATTAGTGTATTGTTGGTCAAACTCACAGCGAACAATGGGTTTGGCCGACAGTCCAATGTGTATGGGAAGTGCACGACTCTCCTCCAACAGATGATGTTGGGGGAGAAAAGGCTTTGGCTAAGTAAATATTTTTGTCCATCCTTTTGTTCTCTCAGGTGATAATCTGCTAAACGATTATTTGACTGAAAGCTATCGAATACATATGGCTGTCTTTAGGATTCTTGTGCAACTGCTCAACCACAAAAACCCATCTCATGGAGCTCCCAATGCATAGTTGCAGAGGACATTTGGACTTGTCTCTTCCTCTTCACCATAATAGGACTTACAGTGGACCAGGCCAATAAAAAATGTCAGCTGACAACTGGCAAAAGTGGCAGCCTATGACAGTGCCATATTTAAAGTCACATGGACATGGAAAAGGACCTAGGAATTTTAGTGAGCCGCAAACTAAGCTGTAGAAACCATTGTCAGGTAACTTATGCCAAGGCCAATAAGATAATGGGTTGCATCAAAAGGGGCATAGATGCCCGTGATGAGAACATAGTCCTACCACTTTACAAATCACTAGTCAGACCACACATGGAGTACTGTGTACAGTTCTGGGCTCCTGGGAACAAGGCAGAGATAGCAGAGCTGGAGAGGGTCCAGAGGAGGGCAACTAAAGTAATAACTGGAATGGGGGACTACAGTACCCTGAAAGATTATCAACATTAGGGTTATTCACTTTAGAAAAAAGACGACTGAGGGGAGATGTAATTACTATGCCTAAATATATCAAGGGTCAGTACAGAGATCTCTCCCATCATCTATTTATCCCCAGGACTGTGACTGTGACGAGGGGACATCCTCTGCGTCTGGAGGAAAGAAGGTTTGTACACAAACATAGAAGAGGATTCTTTACGGTAAGAGCAGTGAGACTATGGAACTCTCTGCCTGAGGAGGTGGTGATGGTGAGTACAATAAAGGAATTCAAGAGGGGCCTGGATGTATTTCTGGAGTGTAATAATATTACAGGCTATAGCTACTAGAGAGGGGTCGTTGATCCAGGGAGTTACTCTGATTGCCTGATTGGAATTGGGAAGTGGGGAAAATTGGCTTCTACCTCACAGGGTTTTTTATTTGCCTTCCTCTGGATCAACTGGCAGGATAACAGGCCGAACTGGATGGACAAATGTCCTTTTTCAGCCTTATATACTATATTACTATGTTACTATGTTACAAAGCTCTTCAGCACAATCCATGGTACTATCAATGTTTATCTATGAAGATTGCATGGCCGTGTGCTTGATCTTTTGTTTTGCAGGTTTGCAATAGTTGTGGCTGAAACAAATGAACTAAGTAACAAGGAGGGTGTGCCGAATCAATTTTTCCTGAACAACAAAATTCATGGAAAACCCAACATTTTTATGGACACATGCTCCAGTCCACAACTTAAAATAAGCCATTCCTACAAATGCACTGGAGCTAAGCTGTACAGCCTAAAACCACATCACTAAACAGTGTTAAGTTGCGGTAAAATCATGTGCAGTTTTGCTGCACGGCACACTACCAGTGCCTTTCGACATATGAGAACATGGATGGATTTTTTTTTTTTATTGCTATATTGCGAATGCATGGTATAGGAAGACATTACTTGCGGTACTGCAATGTGTTTTCCTGGGAACGTGCACAAGTGATTACAGCCTATTACTGCAACTTGACCAAGAGCATCCCCCACAATCGGACCTGTATAGTGCACCTATATTCAGTGATATCTATTGCCCCCATAATGATAGCTAATATCAGACACAGTCAGTGAAAGCTAGGCTGATGCTACAAAGATCAGAAGATTCCACCAACAGGAAAATATTCTCATAATCTTTGACAAGCTGGATGCACCCACAGTCAGTGAACAGCAGAGTAGATCTCTGGTTAGTGATAACCAGTGCTTCAGCACTGACCAGCAGAGTGACCTCATAGTGATCAGCATATGGTCCCCACAAAGTGCACTCCCAGTCATTAAACATACCCCTCTTCTCAGAGCAGAACACTCATCGCCATTAGGCCTCATGCACACGGCTGTTGTTTTGGTCCGCATCCAAGCCGCAGTTTTGGCAGCTCGGATGAGGACCCATTCACTTCAATGGGTCCGTAAAAGATGCGGACAGCACTCCGTGTGCTGTCCGCATCCGTTGCTCCGTTCCGTGGCCCCTCAAAAAAAATATAACATGTCCTATTCTTGTCCGCGCCTTGCGGACAAGAATAGGAAGTTATATTAAAGGCTGCCCGTGCCGTTCCGCAAATTGCTATTATTCTGGCACATTTACTGACCATGGTCTACTGGGACCTTTGTTGACTGCTGACAGCATAATGTCTGCTCATCTAGGTGGGCATCACCATTTTCCTGGGAGGTGACAGAAGTGCCTCTAAAAAGACCTCTCAGTTTTATGTAAAATACCGCTCTACGTTATTTGGAAACAACACGTTTCGGGGAGTGAAACTTCCCCTTCATCAGGTTTCATAGTATTACAATAAACAGACAAATATTTATAGGGCCCCAGGTGCTCGTTTTTGGCGTTTTTTTTTGTTGTTTTTTGTTATTCTGCACCTATAAATATTTGTCTGTTTATTGTAATACTATG
Source organism: Bufo bufo (assembly GCF_905171765.1). Classification (NCBI taxonomy): domain Eukaryota; kingdom Metazoa; phylum Chordata; class Amphibia; order Anura; family Bufonidae; genus Bufo; species Bufo bufo. Next base: position 269,896,461 of record NC_053392.1, on the reverse strand, counting down.
AAACCTGATGAAGGGGAAGTTTCACTCCCCGAAACGCGTTGTTTCCATTAAAGAAGAACTATCATACTTGTGAGACCGTTTCCATTTGTGGACTTGCGCCGAAGCAGAATTTCTCTCTTATTGCCATTTTTCCTTTTGTGGGACTGGACATCCCATCAAAAAGAACTCACAATCTGCGGCTGCAGTTCCGGAAGATAAGTCTCATCACTCTAAAGCCTTCAATAGAGTTCTGCCTAAATTTTGCACAACCAAAAAAGGTGAGCCTTCACAATTCCTATGATATTATCATTGTATCTGTATATACATACTACCCTATTGTGCGCCCCTTTTCTCTCCTATTTCTCTATTCCCCTCATTTACTGAGAGGAATTTAGATCTGTCCAACACACAAGGGCTCTACGTTATTTGGCACACTTCATTTGTGCCTACTGACATCAGTTCTTTACACCTCTTTAAATATTTATTGTGTAGAGAAAGTTTATACAAGGCGCTTATTAATGTATTGCGATTGTCCATATTGCCCCCTTTGCTGGCTAGATTCATTTTTCTCTCACATTATACACTTCTCAAGGTTAGGACTAACTTGTAATCCAGCAGTTGTGACCACGCTTGCACACTATAGGACAAAGCACTGATCTCTCTGGTGGCCGGGACCATGGGAAAATGCATAGGATGGTGCTTTTTCCTATAATGTGCAAGCACGTCCACCGCTACTGGATTGCAGGGTGGTCGTAACTATGGAAACGAGCAGTGTATAATGTGATAGAAAAAAGAATCTAGCCAGCAAAGGAAACCATATAAATTATAACAATACATTAGTAAGTGCCTTGTATTAACTTTCTCTACATGATTAATGTCATTTGCTGAAGTGAGACAACCCCTTTAAGTGTATGTTAACATTTTACTCATTAGTTATGATCACTGACCCTCAACATCCCATGTGACATTACTTGCATATTACACAAGACACACCTAAATGGTCACTGTTGTGACAAATTAATACAGTATAAGAAACTTTGTAACATATCTTATCTGAGAAAAATGCCTTATTTTTAGAGTTATCAGCTGTGTTCTTCCTCCCACCCGTTCGAAACTAGCTTTCTCTCTGAAATTTGTGATAATCCATCTCATTAAAACCAAGACAAGCACGTCATCCCATAGAGGTCTATGGAGAGAGGAAGACAAGGCAGGAAGTGCAGAGAGAAACAAGCAGAGAGAGAGGCATGATTCAGCAGATTCAGCAGCTAATAGTAAATCTTATATCTCACCCCGAAGTGTTTTATTCATATTGGGGGAAGGGCTCTACTTAAGTTAATTCTGAAGTGTATCATTTGGTATTGATGGGATATATGTGACTCCATTTTGTCTCATTTAGCCACGTGTATTACATTTGGTTAGTGCACTACAAAACCTCCCTCCCCCCTATGGAATGTGAGACACTTCCTTAAACTGTTTCATGAAATCCATACATGTTGAAAGTATGAACAGCCTTCTAGCCATAAAAGGACATCTGACTCAAGTGTCTGCTAGCCTATGTGTATATACCTGATTGGTCAAATGCTGTTACTAGGAGTCAGCTATGATGTTAATGCAGAGCTTATGTGTGACCATACTATTGGTCAAATACTAATGCTAACATATGATTGGATGTAAAGGAAGCTCAACCCCCTCTATTAAAACTGTTTCCCAGCTGTGAATAAACCAGAATGGATTGGAAATAGACATGTGTTCATATGGTCTATCTTCTTCATTCTCCCGGTACCGGTAAGGCTTAATTCAAGCTGGCCACTGAAATCATGTGTTAGGGACACACCGTTAGGGAAGAGAGTAAAAATTTCCTTACAGATCTGGGGACTCAGTCCGGGATTGGGAGGGTCAACTCTTCAGGTCTACCGTGAAAGACATCAATTTTTGTCCGCCTTGGACCTGGGAGCAATGACCAAAAATCCCATTCAAGTAAGTCGAACCATCTATTTATGATTTCAGTGGATTGCGATGTCTGGGACACGCAAATGTTGATTGTAAGCGGCTCATATCATTGAGTCCATATCGTTATAAAATGTTGATTGTAAGCGGCTCATATCAGAGTCCATATCGTTATAAAATGTTGATTGTAAGCGGCTCATTTGAGTCCGTATCGTTAAGAGATAGTGCACTATATAAGGATATCTGTTCCGGGAACAGAAGGATACAAGCTTGAATTAACTCTTATGTATATATAGTATAAGTATTTTAGAAGTATTAAGATTATCTGTCTGTGTGAGATGTTGGCCGGGTGGTAAGTTTACGGTCGCATCCCGCTTTGAAATCATTCTGTTTCTATCACTGCCAACATGTAAACTTTGTTGCACGATCTAGTCCCACAAATTATTTTCTAGTTAACACATGAGTAGACAATTGGGCAAGATGTGAGAATTGACAGTTAAAATGTGAAACAGAATGTTATGCTAGGCTGGCAGGATTGAAAAGCTGCAAAAAATCTGTTAGAAGCTTACAGACAGTGTACATCAGAGCTCCTGTGATTGTGAAGGGGGGCTATAGTGAGTGACAAGACACAGCAGAGTCAGGAAGTTAATTCATGGCAAGGGAAAAAGTGTCTCAGTGTTTGCAATTAGAAAGGGCTTGTGTTAAACGTTCAGAAATGAACTGGTTAAGTTTTGTTGCCCTAATGATCTGTGTGTGTTTAAATAGTGACGATTTATAGTCCCTGGAATTAGAGATTACAGCACTAAAAGATGGACAGTTAATGCATAAGTGTATTGATAGTTGAAGAGAGAAGTTGTTAAAGGATAATAATAGCCTGGTGCAAGCTGAGTTATGGTGAAAAAGTGTATATGGAAGTGACTGAGAGAACTTGAAGTTAGAGAAATGAAATGAGCAGCATTTCTTATTTCAAGATGGAGGATTTTGAATCCTATAGAGAACAAAGGTTGCCATGAGGCATCCCTCCCCCCCACCACATTCCAAAATGTCACTTGTAGTACTACAAAAAAAAAAAAAAAAAAAAAAACTTCTTCCTGTCCTGTTTGAGATGTGTTTTCAGAGAGAGCCCCCTCCCATCTCACCCCCCTCCTCTGCTCAGGAATTTCATATGGGGGTTGAGGGGGGAGGGGGGCTGCTAATTGGTAATGCATAAGCAGCAATGTGAAGATACTAACCTGTGTTATCTATAAGATATTCCAGACAGGGCTCCAGTATTGATTGTATCTTTCCAAATTGTATGTTCCGATGGTTTAAAATGTGCCTGCAGTGATGATGCTAATTAGAAGTGTCCACTCGTATCAATCTAAGGTTGCACCCAATAAGTTCTTATTCAGATGTGAGTAAAAGTTTGAGGAACATGTGGTACAGCTGAATGTCCTTGATGTATTGCTTTACTTCCCCTGTTTCAACACTCCTGAAATAGGAGACGCAAGGCAGAGGAAATGGGGGAAGTGTTAGTTATATACAATAAGTGACGATGTGTGTAAAAAAAAAAAAAAAAAAAAAAAAAAAAAACACATGGCATATAAGATGATTTGTTAATTTTAACAAAATGACTGTATGATTAACATGTATATTGTTTTACAGCGACAGACCATCAGCAATTGCTGTGTTTGTCTGTGCTGCAAGTTTTGGGATGTAACAAAGAGATTGTGTGATTGGGTGAAAGATACATGATTCAGTGGAATGTGAATGGGTGTGGCTCTGAGTTATATGTACGTAGCAGAGCTGTGTGTGTAATTCATATTTTATGTATAAGGGCGTGGTTATGAGCTGGTTTGTGAAGATGAGTACATGAAAATGTATATGAATGCGTATGGAATACGGTATTTGTTTTTAAATATGCGCATTAAGAATTTTATTTTATTGGAAGTTTTTTGGGTTTTTTATTGGTACCAACAGCATTGATCAAGCTGTACATTTTTATTTCAATGAAAAGTTTTTATGGGCCCTTTGTGTGTTCATGTCTGTATTGTCAGATCTGTTTGTTTCAATGTTTGCAGTTACATGTTACATGTTCAGTGTTGTGCTTAACATCAGAGCTCTGCTCGTATGGACAGCTAAGATACTAATGGCAGAACAGAAGAAAGACCAAAGCGTCCACCAAAAGGGGCGGACTTAGGTGACTCAGAGTGTCAGGAAGGAAATGTGAGCCCTCTATGGGAATAAATGGGGTACTGACAAGGACATACAGAACAGATTCCTTACCAGTAGAAACCATGGACAGGGAATACATCATGTCATGTATTTAGCATTATACTAGATTGCCCAGTCAGCCTATTAGGGAGAGATTTGTTCATTAGGCTTAACTTGCAGGTATCAAAGAATCAGGACATAAGAGTACACTCAGGTCTCATTCCAGTCTCTACACCAGTGCCACTGATTCTTGCAAACATACAGGACCACCCAGAATAACATTAACCCTGCATTATGGTCCTCAAATGAATATGACACAGGATTCATAGATTGCACACATTACACAGCTACTGTGAAACCAGGTGTCATCTCAGTGTTCCAGAAACAATACCTGCTGTTAAAGAGAAACTTGATGGGCTTAGGCCAATGATAGAAGAATTCCTACAAAAGGGAATCCTGGAAGAGGTGATTTCACCCTACAGCACGCCCGTGAATCCAGTGACAAAGGCAGATGGTGCTGCCCGCTTTGTACAGGATTTAAGGGCCATCAACAACATCATTGTGCCTATAGCCCCTGTTGTACCTGATGTCACTTAATTATTATCTGCCATTCCAGCAGACACTGTTTGGTTCAGTGTGATAGATCTGAAAAATGCTTTCTTTTCTATCCCAGTTGATAAGATAACCAGACTACTTTTTGCTTTTTCCTTTGACAGACGCCAACTGACCTGGTGCAGAGATGTCCCAGGGATATGCTGATTCACCTGTAGTGTACAGCATAGTCCTCCGAGTGATGTTAGAGTCATGGTACATCCCCCCAAGGTTCTGTGCTGCTGCAATATGTCGATGATTTATTACTGTGTAGCATGTCAGCGGAGGCCAGCATTCAGGATGGTTTATCACTGTTATAATGGTTGTCAGGATGTGGTCACAAAGTGACACTTAAGCAAATGCAATGGTGTAAAATGCAGGTTGAATACTTGGGCTTTGTCCTCACAAAAGGTGAACGGAGAATCAGCGCAGAAAGAGTCCAGTCTATTGCGGGTTTGGTCGCCCCGCACACCAAGAAAGAAATGTTATCTTTCCTTGGTATGATAAATTACTGTAGACAATGGATTCTTGATTGCTTTTACTATTGACAATGTTTTGAGGCAAGCCACTCTGGAAGAAAATCCAGATTTGATTAAATGGTCTTCTGAAATGTACAATGCATTTGATTGTCTGAAATGTTCGCTCATGTCGAGTCCAGGGCTGGGCCTCCCTGACTATAATATGCCCTTCCACATGTTTGCACGCCAAAATTGTAAAACCATGGCGGGTGTACTGACACAAGAAAACGGAGGCAAGTTGCGTCCTTGTGTGTTTTTCTCAAAGGTAATGCCCACCTCTGTCCAGGGGATGCCGGCATGTCTGCGTTCTCTTGCAGCCTGTGCTATGATGGTAGAGTCGGCAAATTCTTTCACAATGTGACATTACACCATTTTGCACACCACTCATGATGTTGTAGGCCTACTCAAGGACATCCGCACTCAACACAGCAGGCAGCTGAGCTTATTGCACTCACTAGGACATGTATTCTACATGCTGATAGACCTGTCACCATTCATACTGAGAGTAGGTACACACATGGGGTAGTGTGGGACCATGGTATGATCTGGCAGAGGAGAGGATTTACGGCAGCAGATGGTAAGGATCATGTCTCACAGGGCAATGCGCTGGCAGTTAAGATGGCGAAATGAGTTGCCAAAAGCAACCTCACAGGTTTGTATAACCATTGGGAGATGCCATGTTTGGCATCTCCAACCCCTGAGATGCTGCAAATACTTACTGATCTTCAGTGGTATGTCACTGAACAGGAACAGCAGGACTGGTGTTATCCAGTATTGCAGAAAAATCCTGAGATAGGATTAGTCTGCGAAGAGGGGAAGTTATGCATTCCCCAACACAGTGCTTCCATCTTAAGTAGCACATTTCCACAGAGTAGGACATTCCACAGAGTAGGACATAAACAGCATTGAGATACTCATGGGTAGGCCTTTCCCCACACCATGGGCAAGACGCCCCCTGGTGGTGCAGGAAGGAGACTTGGACCTGATCAGAGAGAAGTACTAATCTGATCAAAGTCCTCAGTAAAACTGAAGAAAAAGTTGTTTGTAAGTCTCCTTCTCTTTCACAGGAATCAACCCGTCTATTCCGGATAGGCAACCAGGTGATGATCAAGATCTTAAAGAAGGGAAAGGAACCAGGAAGTTTCACCTACGGACAACCCACCGAGGTAGTCGCGATCACCAGAACAGCGGTCCTCACTGAACAATCGCCCACGTGGATCCACGCCACAAGGATTAAGTTGGTGAAGAAAAGAGAGGTACTAACGGAGGCAGACAGCCCTGACCTCCAACGAGGCCCAGAGGTACTAACGGAGGCAGACAGCCTTGACCTCGAAGAAGATACAGAAGGGGTACTAACGGAGGCAGACAGCCTTGACCCCCAACGAGATGACGCAGTCGGGAAATTCCTCGAGATGGCTGAGATGTAGTGCCTTAATAATTGTAATTTTGTGTCTCCTACTTACTGTCCCATGGCTGTGGAACAGACAGATATACCTGGAAACAGAATGCAGAGGGGAAGACAGTCTATGCAAGACAAAGGAGAACTTATGGCTGTACCTGGCCAAAACTCTGAACTTAACTGACTTTTGTCTCCAAACCACTTTATCGGCATCTAACATTTTGGAGACATGTCTGGTAGCAGTCCCCACCCCACTAGACGTATGGACGGGGCTCCTACGTTCCCAATGGAACGACACAGACTTGGAGGATCATGATGTTAAATATGGATATGTAAATCCTTATCATGCTTGTTATGACTGTCCTACATATGAGAATCTGCAGAGTAATATGATAGAAGTAATTACAGGTCTTGTCACAGCAGCAGAAATATGTTATAACTTCACCTGTGATGAGACACTATTGCCTCCCTGCATACAAGCAAAAATGCAGAATAAGATTAAGCCAAATATTTGTGATAGAGATTTAGGTAGTTGTAAAAAGATAATATCAGGAAAGAATATGCAATGTAATATTACAAAAACAGTACCATCCCTAGACAAACATGTACCTCTACCAGCAGGATGGGTATTGGCCTGTGGGAATACTAGTTACACATACATACCGGCCAATATTACAGAGGGACCCTGTACAATAGCCAGGCTGACATTAGCAATGATACCACTATTTCCAGCAATGCAGACACGACACACGAGTGACACTTTCCTACAGTTACCAGAAAATTGTGATTATAATGTGAATCTCCTCTCTAGATCAGAATATATGAGTTTAGGGGTATCTTTGATAGGAGTACCAGGGTTGGCCATATATAACCACAGGACAATATCAAAACTTGCCTGTTTTATGATAAAACAGATAAATGTCACTAGTGCAGTTCTGCAAGATATGCTGCTGGATATACAATCGTATGAAAAGGCTATCTTGCAGAATAGGGCAACTATTGACTATTTATTGCTCCAGCATGGTGTAGGATGCTCAGCGTTCGCAGGGATGTGTTGTTTCAATTTATTAGATCACTCCCGTGGAATAAAAGATAAAATAGGCCAATTAGAGGAGATGAGGAAACATATAAAACAGGATGTTGACCAAGGTTGGTGGGACTGGCTTTTTGGCTGAATACCTGACTTTGGTCAAATAAGATATGTTTTAGGAGTGGTACTCGCCGTGGTCGCTGCAATAGTGGGTCTCTGCTGTTGTCTGCAGTGTGTGCCCTCCCTTCTTGTCATATGTAAAAAAGGTGGCCGAAAGAGGGGTACACTCAACATTCCTCTATACTCCGGTAGAGGTAGAAGAGGTAAACCCAACCTCAACAAAGCCTCAGGATTATACTCCTGAAGGGTATATGGAATACCTAAAGGCTTATAAGCAAACCAAGGAAGAGCGGAGAAAGAACCATATAGTATATATATATATAAGGTTCTAAGAGGGGATTTGATGGGATATATGTGACTCCATTTTGTCTCATTTAGCCACGTGTATTACATTTGGTTAGTGCACTACAAAACCTCCCTCCCCCCTATGGAATGTGAGACACTTCCTTAAACTGTTTCATGAAATCCATACATGTTGAAAGTATGAACAGCCTTCTAGCCATAAAAGGACATCTGACTCAAGTGTCTGCTAGCCTATGTGTATATACCTGATTGGTCAAATGCTGTTACTAGGAGTCAGCTATGATGTTAATGCAGAGCTTATGTGTGACCATACTATTGGTCAAATACTAATGCTAACATATGATTGGATGTAAAGGAAGCTCAACCCCCTCTATTAAAACTGTTTCCCAGCTGTGAATAAACCAGAATGGATTGGAAATAGACATGTGTTCATATGGTCTATCTTCTTCATTCTCCCGGTACCGGTAAGGCTTAATTCAAGCTGGCCACTGAAATCATGTGTTAGGGACACACCGTTAGGGAAGAGAGTAAAAATTTCCTTACAGGTATATTTGTAATTTCAGTTATTTCTATACATAATGCCTTTTGGGGGAAAAACAAAAAACAAAGAGGAATTTAAAAAGTATGTGTTACTGTATTATAATGTTTTCTATAAACTTTCCTATCAAAAAACACTAAATTAGTAACATATGATTATATTGTATTTGGATATAATGTGTGAAATACTATAATTAATATTATAGGAATGACTTGTTTTGAAGTTTCTCGTTAAAAGATGACCTAAGCTTGTTCCTTACAGTTTCAACTGCCTGCTATAAATGGCATGTATTCTTTTTTTTTTTACAACATGACCAATTTACTTTACATTCTTTATGTCTAGAGCCACTATTTTCTCCTAACCTTGTAGCAACTCTTGAGAAATAAATCTGTATTGCAATGATGCCCTCTTGTGGAGTATAAAAGCAAGTTTAGAACATAGTACAGTGTAGTAAGCATGGACACCTCCTATTGTGAGCCCATGTTTAGGTTGGACTGACCACAGATAGCTCGGCAAATGTAGTACCTTCAGGTTTAACTGCAATATTTTCTATTGTTTCTTAAGGTGGGTTTACACGGCCCAATGGAGCAGGAAATTGTCTGGAAGGAAGCGTTCCTTCCGACAAATGCATGCTCGTCAGTGGAGAAGACCTCTGCATTTACATGCAGCAATTACCCCCACTGTATAAGGATGAGCGATGGCTAATGCCAATCTAAACAAGTCACTTCTAGTACAAGTATACTTAACATTTTATTTAAATATTTCTTAAAGTATGACAACTTTTGCACCTCAAACATTTATACTCCTATTGTAGACCACAGCTGTAGTATGGAATATTGTTACTTCACACAGGCATTCATATAATCCAATATATGTATACATTACTGTGTGTAATTTGTATCCATAAAAAATCCTAAATGATGTGTGTACATAAATTCCACCTTTGATGGACCATAGTTTATAAAAAACTTTTACATGCAAAATAGCTCTCTCAAGAAGAAAAACTGTCTCTTTAGTGCCACCTATAGGTAGCTACCCTGTTTGAATAGTGTAACTGTTACTTCAACATTTTTTAATATGTAGGGGAAGTGATTACAAGCATTTTTGTAATATACTTAATTGATTTTGTTCCGTTATGTTAAAAAACAAAACTGGTTCTGAAGTTATTCTTTAGCAATCCTCTAAATGAGTGTTGCTAAGGAAAGATCGGTCTTGTATACAGTGGCTCACTGTTACATGCAAATTCAGTCCCCTCAGTCTGCCTCTACTCTCCCTGACTCTGCCTACATACATATATGTTACTGTCCCTATGTATAGTGTACCTGACTATTACACTGACTGTGAGAACTAATTGCTGTCAGCCAGAGGCGTAACTAGAGTTCTATGGGCCCCGGGGCAAACTTTGAATTGGGCCCCCCCACCGGGCCCGACCCCCCACCAGTCATACACAGGGGACTGGCAAGGCATCAAATCCTTCATAGAGGCCCGGCCTCGGGAGCAAAATCATGAAATATATACAGAGCGGGCAAAAAATTTAATATATACACAGGAGACAAATGTAATATATACAGAGGGGGCAAAATGTATATATATACCCTCTGCGCCTGCGATCGTTACGCCCCTGCCTTTATATAAATCCATTTTGCCACCTCTGTATATATTACAGTTGTCCCCTGTGTATATATTTAATTTTTTACCTGCTCTGTATATATTTCATTTTTTTACACTTTGCCCCTATATATGTCATTATTTTGTCCTCTAGGCTGGGCCCCTATAAAGGATTTGCTGCCATGCCAGTCCCCTGTGTATCACCACTGTGCCACGCTGCCAGGTGCCCCAATGTGAGTTATGAAGCCTGCGGTGTGTGCACATTTACACACCTTCTCTGAGGAGACTGCTCCACTCCCGTCATCCGGCGAGCGCCGCGGGCCCGAGTGATCCGGTGAGATCACAGCAAGAAAGCAGTGCCGGATTGGTGGAGGCGGGGCTGGGGGTGGGGCAGGATGTAATTTACTGTGAGAGAGCAGCGCTGTGCTGCCGGTCAGGCATGATCTGACTGGCCATTATTAAAGTAAGAATACAATTTTTTAAATCACTTGCGTGCGGGGCTGTGGAGACCGCGATCATTAGGACTTGCAAGGGGGGCCCTCTGGGCCCCCCTGGCTTAGGGGCCCGGTCGCAACTGCGACCGCTGCGACCCCTATAGTTACGCCACTGCTGTCAGCCCTTATCTCCTCTATCCTATGACTAGTTAAGCACTGTCAATATAATACCAAGGAGACTGTACATAGGGACAGTTATGTATACACTATATAAACAAAAGTATGTGGGCACCTACACATTACATGTATCAGAGCTTTTATATCTTATTCAAAATCCATAAGCATTAATATGGAGTTGATCCATTTTGCAGGTAAAACAGCTTCCACTCTTCTGGGAAAACTTTCTACAAGATTTTGGACTGTGTTTGTGGAAATTATTGCCTATTAATTCAGAAGAGCATTTGTGAGGTCAGATACTGATGTTAGACAAGAGGGCCTGGCTTGCAATCTTCATTCCAGTATATCTCAATGGTGTTCTAAATGTCCAAATATCGCTCCACTAGAACTAAGGGCCTAGGCTACCTCCTAAAAAACAACCCCATAGCATTATCCCACCTTCATCAATCTTTACAGCTTGCACAATGCAGACAGGTAGGTAATGTTCTCCTGGCATTCACCATCACCAAACTAAGACTCATCCATCAGTCTGACAGAAAAGGGTGATTCATCACTTCACAGAACACCTTTCACTGCTCCAGAGTCACCACTTCATCTTACACTTGGCATTGTGCTTGGTGATGTAAGGCTTGCATGCAGCTGCTCATCCATGGAATCTCATGATATGAAGTTCCCAGCAGACAAATTGTATACTGATGTTAATGCTAGAAGAGGTTTGGAACTCTTCAGTTATTGAGCCAGCAGAGCACTGGTGACTATTCGCCTCTGCAGGTCGCAACCCCGCTCTGTAACTTTACATGGTCTGCTACTTCATGGTTGAGTTGTTTTGGTACTAAACACTTCTGTTTTGCAATAATACCACTGACAGTTGATTGTGAAATATCTAGGAGCAAAGAAATTTCATGAACTGACTTGTTGCAATGGTAGCATCCTATGACAGTACCACGGTGGAATTCAGAATTCCCATTGCAGTGAATGGCAGGAGATAACTGTACCATTTTTTACATCACAGTATGTGTAATTCCAGACATGAATTTCCCAATCAGACATGGCATAGTAGACTAATAAGCAATACATAATGCTGATATCGATAACCTTTCTAACATTTAGAGTAGGGCATATTATTTTAACTACATAAACCTATTTTCTTAAATCGTTCCACTCCTAGGTGTATAATTCCTCTGGTACTTTAACATAATGATTATTTTGGCCATTGCTGTAATTACTGACTGCTAAGAATAATGACCCAAGTAACACGTTTAGTATTTTCCAGAATAAATCCTTCTTACAATTAGAATATTCTATATTTGTTAAGAGTTTAGATTTTTGCAAGTATTTGTAATATGTAACAATATATCCTGATTTTGATTTAAAAAAAAATCTGGTGTACGTATAATTAAATGATATGTAATACAGTAATAATATGTTGTAGAGTGGCTGAGAATCCTTTGTTTTCATAGTTCTAGGTGCCTGGACATTTAGAAGCTAATATCTAGTATCTAGTAGCGATGCACTTTCCTGGAGAAGTTGGTTGATAAGCCTTAACTTGTATTTTAAGTATTGGTTAAAAAAGTGGAGATACTTTGTGGTTGGTTCTGATGTCATACAAAAATACTGAATATACACAAACATTATTCACCAGTTTTCCTGCCAAAATGTGAGTCTGGATTTATATAAAGCAGCTAGAATTTAGATGCTCATCCAGACTGTCAAGGGCAGTTGACCAGAGCCTGAATGTAATTTGTTCTCGTTTTGGACCACTGCTTAGTTCTAACAGCTTGATGATGTGTTTAAATGTGTGTTTGATCTGTAATTAAAGAGGTTCTCTGGGAAACAAAAAAACAGGCCTTACATAAGGCTCCTGCTCTCTGCTCTGCATTCTAATACAGGTCATCCTGCTGTGTGATTAGTAGTGTTGAACGAAGTGAAGCATTCAAAGCAGAATTCGGTCAGAAGTTTAGGAGAACTTCGATTCCCAACTCCTGTGAGCAAACAGGACACAGGCAAGATTCAGACCAAGGACCAACAGAGTACTCTATTACACATGTAATAAAATAACATGCCTAACCAAGTGCACCGGCAGACCATAGGCAAAACCCAGAGGGTGGAGAGCCAGTGAGCCCCATTCTTCACAGAGCCCCTGGTGATAGGGATGAACTGGGCCGAGCGCTCACTGGTCACACCTCCATGAAGGTTCCGGTATACTTGGCCGCAACCTGCAGGAAACCACAAACAACAGGACTGGAACCCAAAAAAACTCGATCAGACAACAAGACAAACGGGAACCAGCACAGAAGCAGATGCCTGGACCCCATGTGGAACAGAAGCATAGCGGTCACAGGCAGAGCTGCACACAGACTAGAGATCCTCCCTCCGGAGAACCCAGGGACCCTCTCACGAAGGCAAGACAGTAACAAAAGCGGTAGGCACTGCCATGTTGGACATGGAACAGGCAGGATAGGAAGCAGTTTAGCACTGCCAGGCTATCAGATGCAGTTAGCGCACTGCTAGGCTAAACATGGACAGAGTAGGTCAAGACACAGAGCAGGTACAGAAGATTAGACAAGGCAAAGACAAGGATATAACAACATCACCACAGAACAGGTACATAAGATCAGACAAGGGAATAACATCAACACCACCAACATCAATGCATTACCAGGTGACACCACACAAAAGGGCAAATGGCAAAACATCCTGGGTCAGCAGCAAGGTGCAACACCCAGCAAGGCAGAAGATAGACTGACCCCAAGACCCACAGCTCACAGATGGATATAGCTGCATAATGAGGGCACTTGATAAGCCACACCAAGGAACAGACAAGGGGAAGTTAACCACACCAGAACCAAACAGGGAGGGGAGCCTGCATGAACAGAGAAGTGAGCACACAGGCTGCTGTACTGGACATTGCCCCTGGCAACCAGCAAACAGAGTCACCCGTACGCCAGAGCACAAACAACCCGTGACACAAACAGAAATGCATCCATACTCAGACCCAGTACACACAAGGCCACAGTCAGCACGCATCCAGCACGCATCGCAGAACCAGCATGCATGAGAACACCCACAGCCAGTACACAAAGTGCATGCCAGCCTTCACGGCACTAGTAATAGGAACCACAGAGATATGGACATGGGAGCCACAAATTCAGGCCACAGTTCACACACAAAACCGCAACCAGCACGCAGCCCCAAGCAATATTGCTATGTGCATCACGTTATAGTGCAACGACATTCAGAGTTAATCTGTTACTTTAGTGATACAGTTATTGTACACTATGGCCAACAGACAGTTGCCTGGGCCCTCCAAAGGAACAGTAAGTGGCAAAAATGTTGCTGTATGCAGCAGAAGTAGCAGCAGAAGAAGGGTAGGTGGTAGCAGCTGCAGCAACAGGGCAGCTACTACTGTCATCCAGTGGTTGTGTTTTGACCAACAATCCAGCTGTACTAGAATGGTTGACTAACTCTTCAACATCATCTCGAGTGACAACAGATATACACAGCCAGGAATCGGTGGGTTCCTCTGACACCACGCTTAGTTGGCATAGCCCAGGAAGTTCAGGAACTGCTTCTATGCCCTCACCTGTCCTGAACCTGCCTCTTGCTTTTGCTGCTCCTGCTCTGCTTTTCAGTGACAATGAGCTTTGTGAAGACAGTCAGCAGTTACAGGCCAGCCCAAACTTGGAGGAGAGGTCCACTGCGGACTCCTTTAGGAATGCAACTACCGATGATGACAGTCGGGTGTGATCAAATGTTTCAAGAGGTCAAGGATGTGCGCAAGAGACAAGCAAGGGTGAAGTGACGAATAAAAATTTGTAGGTGATGATGTAGCCAATCGAATGTGGGAGCCAGCTGAAGAGGGGGCATCATCATCATCAGGCGGAGAGAGTGGCAGCTTGCCTGTGAAACAGTGGGGTGGCAGCACGCCCAAGAGACAGCGGGGAGACAGAGTGCCAAAAACAGGAGGGGTACACTGTCTGCTACTCGGGAGACTACCTGTGAAGAACACATTAGCATTGCGCACGGGTTCATAAAAGCAGAGGCAGGCAGCCATCATGCAGTGGTGGAGGGAAAATGTCAAACTTGGCAGTGTGGGACTTTTTCACCAAGTCACTGGGGGACGATAAGATGGCGGTAAGTAGGATGTGTTGGCAGAAAGTGAGATGAGGCCAGAGAGCAAATGTTGGCACGACGGCCCTTTGTCAACACATGGAACGTCATCATAAAGTGGCATGGGAAAACCGTGCCAATCATTTAGTGTTACAGCCTGATGCAGCAATTGCTGCATCTCCCCCCGGACCACACCCCCTCCTAAGCAGTCAGGGCTCGGCAACATTATCAGAAGGAAGCTGTCGTTTATTCCCAATGACTTCAGTTGTCGTCTGTTGCTCCTGATGCTCCTCCTGCTCCTACTTCTCATCACTTGTTTCGACAGCAATCCATCACTGAGGTGATTGCAAAAAGACTCCAGTATGCGTGCACTCATCCAACGGTGCAGAAGCTGAATGTGCTCCTTGCCAAGTTGCTGGTACTACAGTCCCTCCCTTTCCATGTTGTTGACTCTGCATATTTCAGAGAACTAATGCCTTGTGCCCAGCCAAGGTGGAGAGTCCTAAGCTGACATTACTTAAAAAAAAAAAATCACCCCTGCACACATGTTGTTGAGCAGAAAGTGGGCCAGTCCTTGGGCCTCTCAGTGTCTGGTAGAGTTCATTCTAGTGCTAACTTGTGAAGTTGTAACTATGGTCATGGACAATATATGTCGTTCACAGCCCACTGGGTAAATGTGGTTCCAGCCCAGGTACACCAGCAACTTTGCCAGGTGATGGCAATGCCGTCTTCGCATTGTAATGCTGGGAATTCTGCGCCAATGTACTCCTTTGCCTCCTCATCCTCCACCTTGTCCTCACTCTCCTCTCTAGGCACAGTTACAGTGGTCTTCCAGCATATCATGTATGCAAAGCTAGGCATTGTCACGTGGTTCTGCACCTCGTCAGCCTGGCCAAACAGAGCCACACTGGGGAGGAACTTCTTGGTGTCATTAATAAAGAAATCGAACACTAGCCAACTGGAGATAGGAACCATGGTTACTGATAACAGGAAGAACATTTTGTCTGTGCTGCATCAGGGAGGGCTGACCAATGTGCCCTGCTTGTTGCATGTCTTTAATATCTTTGTCACCCAGTTCCTCAAGGATTCCACTGAACTGCAAGAGCTGTTAAAAATGTCCAGTAAACTGTGCATGCACTTCAGCCACTCTTACTGTGCAAAACACACCCTCCTTGAGCTGCAAAGGCAAAATGCTCTTCCCCAACATCGCCTGATATGTGACTTTTCCACCTGTTGGAACTCCACTCTCCATATGTTGGACTGCCTGTATGAGCAGAGGAAGGCGTTCAATGATTCTTAATGCAGCAGAAGGACAAGTTTACTCCCCAGTGTAACTTCCAAATTAGCCAGTGGCAACTCATGCGTGACATCTGCCGTTTGCTCAGGCCGTTAGAGGAGACCGCTTTATTTGTCAGTCAGCAGAACTACGGGATGAACAATGTCATTCCACTCCTTCATATCCTGGAGGGAATGCTGAGAAATCTAATTGGCGAGGGGACAGAAGACGTGGCGCCTACATCTCACGGCCACGAGCCCTGAGGAGGATTAACTGGCAGAGGAGAAGGAGGACATGAACACCCAGGAATTTTATACAACTAGGTGGTTTATCTGCCCAAGGTACAGGAGGAGATAGAGGACGACGACATAGATGTTGCAGATGACCCCGAAAGACCATGGCAGAATGCAGTGGAGATTGAGGCAGGGAGGTCCTCCAAGTCCCTTGCACAAATGGCCAGATACACGATTTCTTGTTTGCATAGTGACAGCCGCATTATTAGGATTTGGCCGAGGGATGACACTGGCTATCCACATTGTTAGACTCTTGCTACCGGTCAAAAATGGGGGCATTTTTTTAGACCTTTTGAGAGGGATGCAAAAACTATAGAAACTACTATAGAGACATGGTGTGTAGTCAGTTGGTCTCTGCCTACGAGCACCATGCCCCTCCTCATGAAGGTGTGTCCTGGGCTACCCTCTGCGCTCATGCTCCAGTGCCATGACTGGGGTGTGTGTGTCGGGGGGGGGGGGGGAGACGGGAGACAGGAGCAGCGTCAGCTCAATAAGCAGTCAGTTAAGTCTGCAGTCTCTGATGAGCAGTTTTCTTCAGTCGTCTCCTGAAGCCACCCAACAACAGAAGCGGGACATGCAGCAGAACCTCAACCAGCAGGTGGTGGCATACTTGGACTGCACCCTTTTACCCATGATCCAAAATCCCCAGGACTACTGGGCATGCAAACTTTAAGTGTGGCTGCAACTGTCCGAGTTTGCCATGGGCATGCTTTTCTGCCCGGCCAGTAGTGTGGCCAGGGCCGCTGATAGGCCAGTACAGCTGGCCCAGTTGTACCGGGCCCGGCTGGCAGGGGGGCCCGGCAGTGGCGTAGCTATAGGGGTCGCAGCGGTCGCAATTGCGACCGGGCCCCTAAGTCAGGGGGGCCCACGGGGCCCCCTCAGCCAGGAGAACGCGGCCCCAAGCTGGTGAAATCAGATTCACATGGGGCGGAGGCGGAGCGGAGGCGAGGCCCTGCATGACGCGCACTGTGCAGGGCAGGGCAGGCTAAGTAGGAGGAGGGAGGGGGAGTAGCTTCAGTTGAGGTCAGAAGACGAAAGAAGAAGCTGTGTGCAGCCGCCGGTACTGACTGACTCCGCCTCCTCTCCTGGCTGAGAGCTCCCCTCCTCGGCTCCTCCTATCCTGAGCCTGCGAGTGCGGCTGCCTGCCAGACTGTCTGCTGTGCTGAGGTGAGCGTGGCTAGCTGGACCATCCGACTGGACCAGGGTCCTGGTGGTCCGGTCCAGACCAGTTAAAGTGTGTGTCTGTGAACTGTGAGTGTCCCTGAGTGAGTGAGTCCGGTCCGGGGGCCCTAACCCGCCTGGTGGAAGCGCCGGTGGCGGTGACATAGTCAGTGATAACTAAGCCCAGCAGCCCCAGACCAGACCAGTCAATACCCGCTCTTTTAGGAAAAAACTAATCAGTACTCTCATCACTCAGATGTGACTGCAGGCAGCACAGCAGCAGGCCAGAAGCGATCGATCAGCCAGGATTAATGTGCACAGCCTGGGTGGGAGGCCCCCCTTACCCTGGCCTTAGGCAAGTGACAAACTGCCCCCCCCTCCTCAATCTGAATCCACAGATCCCCTCCATAACAGTGCCATCCACAGATCCCCTCCATAACAGTGCCATCCACAGATCCCCTCCATAACAGTGCCATCCACAGATCCCCTCCATAACAGTGCCATCCACAGATCCCCTCCATAACAGTGCCATCCACAGATCCCCTCCATAACAGTGCCATCCACAGATCCCCTCCATAACAGTGCCATCCACAGATCCCCTCCATAACAGTGCCATCCACAGATCCCCTCCATAAAAGTGCCATTCACAGATCCCCTCCATAACAGTGCCATTCACAGATCCCCTCCATAACAGCGCCATTCACAGACGACCCCCCAGCGCCATAAATATCACTTGTAGACAAATCTGCATGTTGTTTCAAGGCGGCGTCTGGGGAGGGGCCAAGGGCGGGGCCAGGGGTGTGGCTGAAGGAGGGATCAGGGGGTGGAGCTGAAGGGGGGCCCGTCATGTATGCTGTACGGGGCCCCATGATTTCTATAAGCGGCCCTGAGTGTGGCATCAGAGTGGGTGTTCAGTGTGGCAGGGGGAATAGTTCCCCCTAAGAGAATTTGCCTTTCCTCCCAAAACATTGAGAGGCTAACCTTTATAAAGATGAATCAGATCATTCTGCCACTAATGATCACACTGTAGTGTGCTGCCACACCAGAATATTCTGCAAATGGGCTGTTACTTCTGTCCACGTGCTGCTGCCACCATGCTGATGCTGACACCTGCCTGATGCCACCCACCGGTTGCCTCTACTACCAATGGGGCTTCTTGGCTTACTGATATGTACATGTTAAATTTTTACAAGGATATGCATACCACTAGCACTTGCTATCACACTGCACAGTTGGTCACAGATCTACTTGAAGCCATCAGACTACCCTCACAATTAGCAATTGTCCACTGCAAGGCACACACCAATGGCAAGGATCATGTCTCACAGGGCAATGCGCTGGCAGATAAGGTGGCGAAACGAGTGGCCAAATGCAACCCCACAGGATCGTGTAACCATTGGGAGATGCCTCCAACCCCTGAGATGTCGTAAATGCTTACTGATCTTCAAAGGTATGCCACTGAACAGGAACGGCAAGACTGGTGTTTATAGCACATTTCCATGGAGTAGGACATAACAGCATACAAGCAACTCAGTCATTATTGAGTCAAAATTTTTACATTACTGACATCAGAAATTTTGTAACAGAATATGTACACAGGTGCATTACATGTTTGAGGAACAACCCCAACAACCCCCTGAAGGTAGCCCATCAACACCTTTACTATCCCACTACTCCATTCACCCACCTACAGGTAGACTTCACGTATATTCCCAAGACTCATGGTAGACAGGAATATGCCTTGGTCATTGTTGACATGTTCTCCAGATGGCCTGAAGTATTCCCCACCAAATCAGAGGATGCTAAAACAACAGCAAGAATACTTACCCAACAAATTATTCCTAGGTGGGGATGTCCTCTGATGATTGAATCTGACCAAGGGCCAACATTCACCTCCAAACTCAACAAGGAAATTGCTAAATTACTACAGATAGAATGGAAATTTCACATTCCATATCACCCACAGAGCTCAGGAATTGTGGAACGCATGAACAGGACAATTAAAGATAAATTTAGGAAGGCCACTGCAGGTACCTTTGAAAAATGGAAAGAGACTCTACCCATAATACTTGCAGAAATAAGGATGACACCTAATAAGAAGTTAGGGTTATCACCATTTGAGATACTCATGGGAAGACCTTTCCCCACCCCCTGGGCCAGACGCCCAATGATAGTACAGGAAGGGGACCTTGATTTAATAAGAGAGGAATATGTCACCAAATTGATACAGGTACTTAATAAAACTGAGGAAAAAGTTGCTTGTAAGTCTCCCTCTCTTCCACAGGAACCCACCCACCCATACAGGGTGGGGGATGAGGTGGTGGTCGAAACACTGAAGAAAGGAAGAGCTCAAGGTGATTTCGTATATATGGCCCACCTTCTACCGTGGTCGCAGTAACCAGAACAGCCGTGCTGACTGAACAATCTCCAATGTGGATCCACGCCACCCGAGTGAAGCTTGTGAGAGCAAGAGAGGAGGCTGAAATGGGGACAGACAGCCCTGACCTCCAACGAGGCACAGAGGTACTAATGAGGGCAGGCAGCCCTGACCTCCAACGAGGCCCAGAAGTACTGATGGGGGCAGACAGCCCTGACCTCCAACGAGGCCCAGAGGAACTAGCGGGGGCAGACAGCCCTGACCTCCAACATGAAGATCCTCTCCCTCTGTTTTGGGAAATGGTCGAGCGCATTGATTAAGATTGCAATGGCCTCGATGACTTTATTGAGTTTACTAACCAATAGTAATTGGTGTAGTAGCATTATGTGTTATTCCTTGTGTGAGATGAATGCTTGAAAAGGGGATCTCTAATATGTCATTATATCAAACTCTCTTATCCCAGGAGGATCGAAACCCAGAAGGGTATAAAAATTATCTAGAGAGAAAAGGGACAAGAAAGGAAAGAACCATGTAGTGTGATACACTAAAGGTTCTAAGAGGGGATTTTAAGGGAATCCATGTTATACGACATGTAGAAGCTTCTTTGTTTGTGTATCAGTTTCTGTTCTCTGTAAAATGAATCTTATCTCTTTGGCACTACGCCCAGATGTTTCCCCCAAATATGGAAGTTACGCTCTTTGCTCTATTTGCCTGTAGAATAGAACATGTTTATTTATAAAAGGTTGAATAAATAACTTACGTTGATCTGCTAATATGGGGGCGTAAACCCCTCTATATAATCTGTGTGTACTAAGAATAAATTTTAGAGCGTTAATTCAGTACATCATTGTTGTGTCTGTTATTCCCTACTGAGTGAAGCGCTCTCCTGACGTCAGAACAAGACTCAAACCAAGCCGATACTAGAAGTTCGGTACCAGAGGTACCAAGTGGGACGTTGAGATTTCCTATCAGGTACAAGCTGGGGTCAGGAATTCAATAACAATTTCACAGGAACAAACGCTAGTGTGGCAATCCAGGGGATAAAACCAATCATAGGCAACCTGTAGCTAGCAGGCTGCCTGTTTAAATAGACAGTACTTCCTGGGCATATAAACCGTCCAGCCTCACATGACTGATGGCATCAGTGAAGAAAGCCCACCCTCGTGGTTCTGACAACTGAATACCGCCGATCAGTGGCGTACCTACCATATAGGCAGACCACGCAGCTGCTATGGGGCCAGTGAGAAAGAGGGGCCCGCAGTGGAGGAGAGGCCCCACCCCCTAATTGCACCTGTCTATCTTTCTAAAGCTAAAGGACCGTTGATGATGTCATCACAGGTCCTGTAAGGTGTAAAGTGTAGTTTCCAGGTTAGAACAGTACATCTGCCAGGACCTGTGATGACATCATCTTCAGCATCACAGGTCCTGCAGGATCTAGCAAAGGAACTGCACCACACTGGAATGGAGTGGTAAGAGGAGGTCCTCCACTTCTTGTCATTTACCCCCCCCCCCCTCCCCTCATGCCCTGTTTTTACTGATTGCACACTCATGTATAATACTTCAGACAGTTACAGTGACCACTACCTCATGTACCTCCCACACAGTGACCATAATGCATAACTGACCACATATTTCTATAAACAATGCATCTACAGTATTATACCTTGTATGCCTCACATCTATATATATATATATATATATATATACTCACACACACACACACTGCATATATTAAACAGTATTATAGATGCAATATGTACAGATATATAATATATATTGCAGTGTACTGATATGTGAGGTACGAGGTATAATATATGCAGTGTGTACAGATATATAGTATATACAGCAGTGTACTGATATGTTAGGTACGAGGTATAATAGATGAAGTGTGTACAGGTATATTGTATATACAGTATTGGATTGATGTGAGGTACGAGCTGTAATTTATACCTCACATATCAGTACACTGCTATATTTACTATATACCTGTACACACTGCATCTATTATACCTAGTACCTCAGATATCAGTGCACTGCTATATATATGTATATATATATATATATATATACAATATATCTGTACACACTGCATCTATTATACCTATACCTATTATACCTCGTACCTCATATTACACTACTGTATATACTATATATCTGTACAGACTGCATATATTATACCATGTTCCTCACATATCAGTACACTGCTATATTTACTATATACCTGTACACACTGCATCTATTATACCTAGTACCTCAGATATCAGTACACTGCTATATATACAATATATCTGTACACACTGCATCTATTATACCTCGTACCTCATATTACACTACTGTATATACTATATATCTGTACAGACTGCATATATTATACCATGTTCCTCACATATCAGTACACTGCTGTATACACTATACATCTGTACACACTGCATCTATTATACCTCTCTTGTCTGCCAGGCCTGTTTTGTAATCCCAATCCGGCCCTGATGCATAAATTATAAAACGCAGCAGCAAGAATAGTTCATGGAACAAAGAGAGAGGTCTGGAATTGGTAGTGGGAGGGGCTATAAAAGGCGAATGGGGGCCCAATTTAGATTCTTGCTATGGGGCCCAGTGATTTCTATGTACGCCCCTGCCGCCGAGGCTGCCTGCTGAGTAGCATGCCATCGGCAGAATGACACGTTATTTTCATTGTTCTTCTCCTCTAATGGAGCAGAAAGGGTCCTAATTGAGTACTTGTTCTGAACACTATATGGAAACATATTGGTACTGCATAGAACTTCTGTGGAGTAATTTGTAGGAATGGGTTATTTTAATATTCATTTTACATTTTAGTTATTTTTGTTCTGTGAGTGTGGTGGAACTATTATCACCATGTGGCCTCTTCTACAACTAAAAGGCTACTGACTATATCTGATCCCTAGAGAGTTAATATTGAACTCAACGCTTACCATCTCTACTTGTCTATTTACTGTACTGCTGACTATTACCAGGCCTTGTCTAATTATTTGACGTAGCCTAATATATCTACTAAGAAGGGGTATTATTTTAACCAACAACAGTAAAAGTTATGTTTTAGATGAAAAGTCATTTTTCTCTGTGATGTCTATATTGATACTTTTCGTAACCCTATAAATTCCACTGTGATGTGACTATTACCAGGGAACTGATTGTCATGATTTTCTAGATTGGTATGGATTTGGCATAAAACCAGCCACAGCGTCCAAGGGATTCCCTGTTATACACTCCTAGACAGGGATCTGGATCTAGATTGCTAACCCTAGAGTAGTCTCCATCAGCTACAGTTGACGTAAGGCTACTTTCACACTACCGTTCAGAGCGAGTCCGTCTGATGTCTGCTCAGACGGATACGCTCCTATAATGCAGACGTTTGGATCCATTCAGAACGGATCCGTCTCCATTATAGTTTAAAAAAAATTCTAAGTGTGAAAGTAGCCTGAACGGATCCGTCCAGACTTTACATTGAAAGTCAATGGGGGACGGATCCGTTTGAAGATTGAGCCATATGGTGTCATCTTCAAACGGATCCATCCCCATTGACTTCCATTGTAAGTCTGGACGGATCCACTTGCCTCCGCACGGCCAGGCGGACACCCGAACGCTGCAAGCAGGGTTCAGGTGTCTGCTTGCTGAACGGAGCGGAGGCTGAACGCTGCCAGACTGATGCATTCTGAGCGGATCCGCGTCCACTCAGAATGCATTAGGGCAGTACGGATGCGTTCAGGGCCACTTCTGAGCCGCTTCAAACGGAGCTCACAAGCGGACACCCGAACGCAGGTGTGAAAGTAGCCTAAGCAGGGAAGATGACACCAAGATGCAGTACAAAGTGGCAGGCAAATACGTGGTTAGATGGTGAATGGGTTGAGGCGAGGAAATTTGGTTACAATGCTAGTAAGGCGGAAGTCAGGGTAGGGGGCATATGAGGTCAATTACACAAGCCAAGACAGTATCAGCAGTCAAGAACATTTAAGCTGGGGAGCCATGAGTGGTGTATGAGGACAAATACCTGTCATTAGCAAATGATCTGCTGAAGGAATGAGGTTCTTACATAGGACCCTTGTGCTGTCATTGTTAGGTCCTGAGTGACATTCCCTTTAGTTTTACAAACATTCCATTACTGAGTCAAGCTATAATGCTTATAGAATATACTAACACTGGTCCATAATATACAAAATTATAAACTATGAAGTACAGTTAGATTTTTATTGTATGAAATAATATATTTTATAGTGACATAAAAAATACATTAATTTTTTATGGCCTTTTAGTGGATTACAGGATAATTCCCATTCACATTCTATCTGTAAGTTTGGTCTCATGTGTTTTTTATTAATCCTCTAAAATATGGTACATACTTTTCTCTTTATGAATCTGTAATTTAAAGTGTCTGGCCATGAAATCAGTGGCTAATAAAATTGTTGGCAATCTTTGTGATTGAACATCGATATGTTCAGTGTTCAGGATTAGCTGCTAAACAGATGTTTTTCATAGAATTGACAGTGACTAATGTATATTAGTTGCAACAAAGATTTAATATTTTTCTACAGCCAATTATGAGGCATTTTTTGGCTACTTTGTAGAATATTAGCATGCAAAGTATAAAACATAAAAAATGATCTGATCATAAAATTGTTTTGGAATTAGGTGACAAATAATTTTGCATAAAAAGCTGTAATGTTTCTATTTTCAATCTGGAATACGTAACTTTACAGAACAATGCAGAAGACCTTGTGTAAAATAACACATTTATAATAATCTAAAATAAATCAATTTTTTTCCTGTCATTATCCTAGGTTGGAAAATGAGGGGGTTGTACTAATAATTATTAATAATGTTATTAACCAATGTTAGTTATTCCTATAAGGTGAAAGGGTTGCTAGTTTATGCCTAGTTTCCTCCTTTTTCTGTATTTTCCTTCCTTCTGTTCCTTGGTACACTATGGTGTATGCTTTGATTAACTACACTCTGTTAATAATAAAACCTTTGTTAACTAACACGCTATAGTTAAAGAGGACCTTTCACCGATTATTACACTATGAACTAACTATACAGACATGTAGAGACATAGCAGGAGAACGGAGCGGCGCCCAGGGATAATAGTAAGTGCAGTGAGATACCCGGGTGCCGCTCTACATGTCTGTATAGTTAGTTCATAGTGTAATAATCGGTGAAAGGTCCTCTTTAAAGAGCATCTGTCAGCAGATTTGTGCCTATGAAACTGGCTGACCTGTTGCATGTGTACTTGGCAGCTGAAAGCATCTGTGTTGGCCCATGTTCATATGTGCCTATATTACTGAGAAAAAGGAAGTTTTAATATATGCAAATGAGCCTCTAGGAGCAACAGAGGCGTTGCCGTTACACCCAGAGGTTCTGCTCTCTCTGCAACTTCTGCGCCCTCTTCACTTTGATTGACAGGACCAGGCAGTGTAAACATCATTGCACTTGGTCCTGTCAATTAAAGTGCAAGGGAAGCAGCAGTTGTAGAGAGAGCAGAGCCTCTAGGTGTAGTGGCAATGTCACCGAAAGCCCTACCCAGCTCCTTGCAGCAGACCTTGGTGACTGGGAGCAGCTCTCCTGGGTTGGTAAGTAGTGGTTCACTGATCAACTTTTCTGACAAAGGGAGGAACCATACAAACATTATGAATGCAGGAATCTCCCGAGCTTATTTACAGAGTATGTTTAATGATTTAAAAGACTCCATATAACAAGACATCAAAGAGGCAATCTCTACTATTCATCATTAGCTGACCTGGAAGATCGCTCTGGGTGAAATAATGTCCGCTTTAGGAACATCTCTGAGAATATTCCAGACTCTCATAGACAGAGCACCCAGGGTCCAACCAAGATCTCTTCCAGCTAGTGTACCACGAGATGTGCTAGCAAAGCTCCACTTTTATCATCTGAACAAAGCCATAATGAAGGCAGCTATGAACAATCTGTTCCTGAAAGGTTCAAACAAGTAGTGCTTTTCTCACATCTGTTTTGTCCAGGGAGAAATCATCAGGGGAAATAAAATGGCCTCCGTCCTATTCGTACACATAGAACCTGGCTAATCACACATCAGGTCGTTACTTCACAACTCTGAGTTAAGAGTTGCCTTATCCTCCTCTCTGCTCTACTTGTCAAGGATTATGATCTTAAATACAGTTTAATATGATCTTCAGATGAATCTCTGTAGGTATGGAGATCATGAGGGGAAATGAAGGACAGAGAGGAGGATGAGAATGTGGCTAATGAGCAGCAGTTCTTGTATGCAGTCTCCATTACCACAACCCCACATTACCACAGTCTGTCCTGTTCTCCTCTCTGTACTTCATGTCTCCGAATAAACTCCATTCTTGCAGACATTCAGATGAAGATCATATTAAACTATATTCAGGATCTTAATCCTTGACAAATAGAGCAGTGAGGAGGCTCAGTGTTGTGAAGTAACTTGTCTTGCTGTGTGATTAGGACAGGTTTTGTGTGTACTAATAGGACGGCAGCCATTTTATTGCCTCTGATGATTGCTGCGTGGATAAAATGAGCTATTATAACTAATGAAAGTTTTTTGAGAGTATATTTAGAATAAAGTGATATACAAGTATTTTCAGTAATTCAGTTTCCAGAGAAAACCCTTTAATAACTCACTGCTACAACAATCTAATTCACTACAGGCCCCATCTGATTCTCTAATGAATTTTTCCAAATTAATGATAACAACATGACTTCTGACACTACACTATGGAATTAGAGCAGCAACAATTAACAACTTATTAACATCAAGACATTAGAAGAAGATTATAAAAAACACTCAGCCATCATATACTTCCTAAACTAAAGGAAGCTAGATATCATTTATACATTCACTTACAAAACAAGTATGAATTCTACTTAAGGAAACTTAAATCAAACTATTATTGGCAAGGGAATAAAGCGAACAAACTTTTAGCCAATAGTATAAAAGAGAAAGAGCAAAATCCAAAATACCTTTTCTGTATGATGGTAATAAAAAGAAAATAGTCAAACCATAGCAAGAATCAAAATTTGGCCCCCATGTCTCATTAATAGCCCCTCCCACTATCCTTCCCCGGCCAGTATATACAGCAGTGTACTGATATGTGAGGTATAAATTACAGCTTGTACCTAACATATCAGTACACTGCTGTATATATGCTATATATCTTAACACCTGCATCTATTATACCTCGTACCTCACATGTCAGTACACTGCTGTAAATACATATATGTATATATATATTGTGACACAGTGAAGGGTCTGCTAGTAGATGGGAGGTTTTTTCCTCCCAGCATATGCTGCAGAGACTGATTGCAGCAAGGTGGGCCGGATTTCACTTGCCGGTCCGGGCTTTGCGAACGCCCAACTGTCATTAAAGGCAGCTAGAGTGTGGGATATAGCTGTCTGTGTTAATGTATGAGGCTTGTGCCTGGATGAATGCTTTCGACCTGTTTGGGGAAAACAGGTCGACTAAATCCTGGACTTAAACTTTGGTGTGGACCTGTTTGCAAAGTGTGACCACACGCCTGGACTTCGACTCTTTATGCATGGTGTGAACTGAACACCAAGACTTTCAACTAAGGTGAAGTTGTTTGCTGAACTGTTAAACCTGCTTGTGTGAATAAAACACTGGAGGTTGATTAAGAACTGTTTTTGGTGCCTCTGTTCTGAGTCTGCTCACCCTGCCTACCAGAGCGGATTCCCACAATGTATATAGACAGATAGATAGATGGATGGTATATAGAGCAGTGTACTGACATGTCAGGTACGAGGTATAATAGATGCAGTGTGTTAAGATATATCATATATACAGCAGTGTACTGATTTGAGAAGTACACCTTATAATAGTGCAGTGTGTATAGATATATGTGGTCATTTATATACACTGCTCAAAAGAATAAAGGGAACACTTAAACAACACAATGTAACTCCAAGTCAATCACACTTCTGTGAAATCAAACTGTCCACTTAGGAAGCAACACTGAGTGACAATCAATTTCACATGCTGTTGTGCAAATGGGATAGACAACAGGTGGAAATTATAGGCAATTAGCAAGACACCCCCAATAAAGGAGTGGTTCTGCAGGTGGTGACCACAGACCACTTCTCAGTTCCTATGCTTCCTGGCTGATGTTTTGGTCACTTTTGAATGCTGGCGGTGCTTTCACTCTAGTGGTAGCATGAGACTGAGTCTACAACCCACACAAGTGGCTCAGGTAGTGCAGCTTATCCAGGATGGCACATCAATGCGAGCTGTGGCAAGAAGGTTTGCTGTGTCTGTCAGCGTAGTGTCCAGAGCATGGAGGCGCTACCAGGAGACAGGCCAGTACATCAGGAGACGTAGAGGAGGCCGTAGGAGGGCAACAACCCAGCAGCAAGACCGCCAACTCCGCCTTTGTGCAAGGAGGAACAGGAGGAGCACTGCCAGAGCCCTGCAAAATGACCTCCAGCAGGCCACAAATGTGCATGTGTCTGCTCAAACGGTCAGAAACAGACTCCATGAGGGTGATATGAGGGCCCCACGTCCACAGGTGGGGGTTGTGCTTACAGCCCAACACCGTGCAGGATGTTTGGCATTTGCCAGAGAACACCAAGATTGGCAAATTCGCCACTGTGCTCTGCACAGATGAAAGCAGGTTCACACTGAGCACATGTGACAGACGTGACAGAGTCTGGAGACGCCGTGGAGAACGTTCTGCTGCCTGCAACATCCTCCAGCATGACCGATTTGGCATTGGGTCAGTAATGGTGTGGGGTGGCATTTCTTTGGAGCGCCGCACAGCCCTCCATGTGCTCGCCAGAGGTAGCCTGACTGCCATTAGGTACCGAGATGAGATCCTCAGACCCCTTGTGAGACCATATGCTGGTGCGGTTGGCCCTGGGTTCCTCCTAATGCAAGACAATGCTAGACCTCATGTGGCTGGAGTGTGTCAGCAGTTCCTGCAAGACGAAGGCATTGATGCTATGGACTGGCCCGCCCGTTCCCCAGACCTGAATCCAATTGAGCACATCTGGGACATCATGTCTCGCTCTATCCACCAACGTCACATTGCACCACAGACTGTCCAGGAGTTGGCAGATGCTTTAGTCCAGGTCTGGGAGGAGATCCCTCAGGAGACCGTCCGCCACCTCATCAGGAGCATGCACAGGCGTTGTAGGGAGGTCATACAGGCACGTGGAGGCCACACACACTACTGAGCTTTGACTTGTTTTAAGGACATTACATCAAAGTTGGATCAGCCTGTAGTGTGTTTTTCCATTTTAATTTTGAGTGTGACTCCAAATCCAGACCTATATGGGTGAAAAATTTGATTTCCATTTTTTTATTTTTGTGTGATTTTGTTGTCAGCACATTCAACTATGTAAAGAACAAAGTATTTCAGAAGAATATTTAATTAACTCAGATCTAGGATGTGTTATTTTTGTGTTCCCTTTATTTTTTTGAGCAGTGTATTATGGTTATTGTGTGAGATACATGAGGTAATAGCGGTTACAACTGTCTGCAGTACTATCTACACTCACCTAAAGAATTATTAGGAACACCATACTAATACGGTATTGGACCCCCTTTTGCCTTCAGAACTGCCTTAATTCTACGTGGCATTGATTCAACAAGGTGCTGATAGCATTCTTTAGAAATGTTGGCCCATATTGATAGGATAGCATCTTGCAGTTGATTGAGATTTAAGGGATGCACATCCAGGGCACGAAGCTCCCGTTCCACCACATCGCAAAGATGCTCTATTGGGTTGAGATCTGGTGACTGTGGGGGCCATTTTAGTCCAGTGAACTCATTGTCATGTTCAAGAAACCATTTTTCCAGTCTTCAACAGTCCAATTTTGGTGAGCTCGTGTAAATTGTAGCCTCTTTTTCCTATTTGTAGTGGAGATGAGTGGTACCCGGTGGGTTCTTCTGCTGTTGTAGCCCATCCGCCTCAAGGTTGTGCGTGTTGTGGCTTCACAAATGCTTTGCTGCATACCTCGGTTGTAACGAGTGGTTATTTCAGGCAACGTTGCTCTTCTATCAGCTTGAATCAGTCGGCCCATTCTCCTCTGACCTCTAGCATCAACAAGGCATTTTCGCCCACAGGACTGCCGCATACTGGATGTTTTTCCCTTTTCACACCATTCTTTGTAAACCCTAGAAATGGTTGTGTGTGAAAATCCCAGTAACTGAGCAGATTGTGAAATACTCACCGGCCCGTCTGGCACCAACAACCATGCCACGCTCAAAATTGTTTAAATCACCTTTCTTTCCCATTCTGACATTCAGTTTGGAGTTCAGGAGATTGTCTTGACCAGGACCACAACCCTATATGCATTGAAGCAACTGCCATGTGATTGGTTGACTAGATAATCGCATTGATGAGAAATAGAACAGGTGTTCCTAATAATTCTTTAGGTGAGTGTATATAAGTGAGATATGAGTAAAAATAGGGAATTGGGTGCAAATAAAGAGAAAGAAGGAGGAATTCCTCTTACCAATCCATTCTAATCTCAGTGAAGAACTCATCCTGCAGTTCTTCTCCATGGTAATGGGGGTTGAAGGACCTGTGATGATGCTCCGTGCAGTTCCTTTACTAGATGTACAGGACCTGTGTTGATGATGATGTCATCACAGGTCCTGGCAGATGCTCCTATCTAACCTGGGAACTACATTATGCTCTGTGTAGTTCCTTTACTAGATGTACAGGACCTGTAATGATGTAATCCCAGGTCCTGGAGGATGTTCCTATCTAACCTGGGAACTACACCATGCTCTGTGCAGTTCCTTTACCAGATGTGCAGGACCTGTGATGACACCCTGACAGGTCCTTTTGTTTTATCCACTGATGATAGGGATAATATACTGGAGCTGGACAGTAATGAGTGTTATTAGGGGGCGGGGCCTTTGGTTTACTGCAGGACCCTTTCCCCACAAGCCCCATAGCAGCTGTGTGGTCTGCCTCTATTGGAGGTATGCCACTGGTGCCAATCATCTCAAGACCGCCAGGAAGAAACTATACAAATGGTATTACACACCACAGTATATTAACAGATTATTACCTATTACCTGACCCCCCCTCTTCATGCTGGAGGTGTCATGCCTCAAGTGCTCTTATATGCATATGTTGTTGGAATGTCCACCTGTTTTATCATTATGGTCTCAAGTCTTCTCGTTCCTTTTGAAACTACAGTATGTAAAATCCTAATTCCACCTAAACCTGATCTTGTTTTACCCTAAATAAGGATTGATCTTTTTCCAAATGATCTGTAATTATGTATTTTCTTATCATAACAAAGCACAAACTAACCCTGTGTTGGAAAAATAAAGAGTTGTCAACAATTTAAAGGATAATAAGGGTAGTTAAAGAAAACTGCTGGTATGAAGGTTCGTTGGCTTCGCCAACAAGAAAAACCCCTTCCTATAAAAGTGGGACATTTGGTTATCCAGTAAATTCTGTAACATTCCTCCTAATTCGCTTGTTTGTTAATAAGCTCTTTGATTTGGTGCCTTCCCTTCATTCCTTTCTATGTAATGTCATAATGTCTATCTCCCTCTCCCTGTGATTTCTTCAAGATGCCTTATATGTGACATTTATAAGCTGTCTTATGTAAAAGGTAAAATTATATAGGGTGATTTTTTTTCTGTATTTTGAAAATATTTTCCTAATAAAAATGATTGCTCCAAAAAAAACAAAACATAAAAAAACAGAACCATATGGAACTTTAGTTCTGCATGGTACAGTAAATTTCATTTATATACAGTACAGACTAAAAGTTTGGACACACCTTCTCATTCAAAGAGTTTTCTTTATTTTCATGACTATGAAGGCATCAAAACTATGAATTAACACATGTGGAATTATATACATAACAAACAAGTGTGAAACAACTGAAAATATGTCATATTCTAGGTTCTTCAAAGTAGCCACCTTTTGCTTTGATTACTGCTTTGCACACTCTTGGCATTCTCTTGATGAGCTTCAAGAGGTAGTCCCCTGAAATGGTCTTCCAACAGTCTTGAAGGAATTCCCAGAGATGCTTAGCACTTGTTGGCCCTTTTGCCTTCACTCTGTGGTCCAGCTCACCCCAAACCATCTCGATTGGGTTCAGGTCCGGTGACTGTGGAGGCCAGGTCATCTGGCGCAGCACCCCATCACTCTCCTTCATGGTCAAATAGCCCTTACTTTCAAAGTTTTCCCAATTTTTCGGCTGACTGACTGACCTTCATTTCTTAAAGTAATGATGGCCACTCGTTTTTCTTTACTTAGCTGCTTTTTTCTTGCCATAATACAAATTCTAACAGTCTATTCAGTAGGACTATCAGCTGTGTATCCACCTGACTTCTCCTCAACGCAACTGATGGTCCCAACCCCATTTATAAGGCAAGAAATCCCACTTATTAAACCTGACAGGGCACACCTGTGAAGTGAAAACCATTTCAGGGGACTACCTCTTGAAGCTCATCAAGAGAATGCCAAGAGTGTGCAAAGCAGTAATCAAAGCAAAAGGTGGCTACTTTGAAGAACCTAGAATATGACATATTTTCAGTTGTTTCACACTTGTTTATGTATATAATTCCACATGTGTTAATTAATAGTTTTGATGCCTTCAGTGTGAATCTACAATTTTCATAGTCATGAAAATAAAGAAAACTCTTTGAATAAGAAGATGTGTCCAAACTTTTGGTCTGTACTGTACATTTGGCCTTAGGGCTGGAAACAGCACCACCTGTAGCTTCACATCAGTGCCTTCTGTGACTCATGATCTAGGGTTGTGATGGATAAATCCTCCACCATACACATATGCCCCGTAGTTAACTTTAAAGCTCTGATTTGGTTAAAGGAAATCTATCAGCTCTCAAACACCCTACACTACTGTGAGCATTGTAAAGATTGCTGAGTCCATGTTACTTGCAGGGCATTTTCCTGACAGTCACCTGTTATTCACCCTTTAAACCTTGTACAGGGATCTGGGCTTTGCTGCTGTTGAGCCATCAGGCTGCTACCTCTTGAAATAGTTCTGTCGATGGCAGCTGACCCACTGGGGTCACAGACACCAGTCCAAAGCACCGAGGGGTCAGGCAATACTCAAAGTCAGGAAACAGGCAAAGGTCAGCTCAGGCATAGTTCATGAAAATTTGTGAAACTACAGCAGATAGCAAAGGGTCAATATTGTACACAGGCTATGGTTAGGTCAGGCAGCGGAGGGTGTGAGTGGGTAAACAGGCAGAGGATGGTACACAGACAAACAGAGGAGCACATATTAAAGGGGTTGTCTCACATCAGCAACTGGCATTTATCATGTAAAGAAAGTAAATACAAGACATTTACTCATGTATTGTTATTATCCATATTGCTTCCTACACTGCTCATTACCATGGTTATGACCACCCTGCAATCCACAAGTGCTGACCATGCTTGCACACTATAGAAAAAAGCGCTGGCCTCTCTGGTGGCTGGGACTGTGGGAGCGCACATAGGCTACTGCTTTTTTGGATAGTGTGCAAGCACGGCCACCGCTGCTAGATTGCCAGGTGGTCACAACCATGGAAACGACCAGTGTATAATGTGATGGACAAATGAATTACAGCCAGCAAAGGAAGCAATATGGATAATAACAATAAATTAGTATTGTTAGGCTTGTATTAACATCCTCTACATAATAAATTCTATTTGCTGACATGAGACAACCCCTTTAACTAGGAACTAGCAAGCTAGAGAACCTAAAGCTTAGGCACCCTGCCATAGCGCATGGTGCCTTAAATATCCTAAGGAGACAGCCATTGGCTGGAGAAGACTAGGGTGCACGTATGCAAGCCTTCTTAGAGCTGAAGAGCGTGCAAGCGCCCTAGAGACAGGACAAAATAACTGTCACGGCTGAGGATGGGGGAAACCCTCAGCCGTGTGCCGGAGGATGTTGGTCACTGCTTGACCAGGACGAACAGGATTAGGGAGCAGGTCACCTCCTAACAGCGTCCCTAACCTGACCCTAACTCCTACCTGCATGGGCCGACCTTGAAGGTAGGAGGACCCATGCGCAGGAACCTCGGATCCCTACTCGCCCTCCGCCGGTCCCTAGGCTAGGAGTCAGAGTAAGACATCCTGTTCCTTCTGGATACGGAGGAACAGGAGTCTAACTGGCCAAGCTGCAAGGAAGGGAGAACAAGTGCAACCTGTGGCAGTGGCAGGTACTTGCCACAAACATCACACTGACCTGCCACAGACAACCAAGCCTGGAACCCATGTGGGTGTACTGCCCACAAACAGCAGGACTCAGCACACAAACATACAACACACGGGAACCCAGGACCACAGGTGCAATAAAACAACATAAAGCAAACACATCTTCAGACACCAAAGGACATATATAAGCTTATGACCAGAAGGTTGGCCCCCACTGGCAGTTGGTAAGTAACCAGGAGGATGTCTACAGCCAGCATGGCTGAAACACCCTCTCTGGCTACTGCCTACAACTGAGGCTATATAGGGCCAAGAGGCCACACCCAACAGTCAGACACACCCCCGTGACTCAGACAGGGAGTTAACCCTTCCAATACCACAGAAGGGAAAACATAACATAAAGGGGAAGTGTCAAAACTACAAACACACTGTGGCTGTTGCCGCAGGCAACGACATGGGTGGCAAGCGTGTCCTGGGAGTCAGCCCGAAGGTCGGGACACTGCCACCACATGTACAAATACAACCAAACGTTGCCACGGGCAACCACAGTGAAGGGAAGATGTCAGTGCACACCACACACAAAACAGAGTGCACACAGACATACGAAAGTGCATACAAACGTGCACATAACTCCAAGGGAACCGCACACATAGCTGTTGTCCGCGGCAACCGCACCTGAGGCCAACTACATTATGCCTCAAGCTGCGGTTGACACAACAACCCAAAACCGCGGGCAACAGTATGCGGCTCCCAAGGAGTCACGGCCAAAACCGTGGCCGTGACAATAACTACGCAGAAAAGTGTAGACCATGGCCTGCAGAAGAGACGTGGGACACCGGCTATCGGACCTGCTGTTGGTAGGCAGTGGAGGGCAAGGATGTCTTGACCACTGGGACACAGGAAGTAGGGTGAGTCACATGGCACCTGTACCTGCCTGAAGGAGCATGACAGCGGTCGGCATGGGCCACCATTGCAATAGTCCAAATATGTGATTTGTATCTTTCTACTTACTGGCATTCTAATGCTGAGCTCTTGCAAACCGACTGTAAAATTTATTGAAAAGGCTTCTCTCTGAGTCCTCTCTATTATGTTCATGTGCTCATCATTCCTCTCAATGTCTCTAATAATGGTTATGTGGAAGCACATAATAAGAATGCCAGTAAATGTATATATACAAATTACATAATCAGACTCTGCAATCTTTACACTATACTGTTGGCATTGTAATTTGGGGAGTGTTTGGAAGCTGACAGATTGCCTTTAAGAACTCCATGTCTCATAAATCATTTCAATAGCATGCCAGCAAATCCCTTCATAGGCTGCAATACACAATTCACAAGAAAAAAAAACACTGGGTGGCCACACATAGAGATAGGATAGAATTTTGCGACACAATATTGTGAAATCGTGGTGGGTATCTTGTGGCACACATATCCGGACATGTCCAGCCAAGAAGAAAGGTTAGGAAGTACACATCTGTGTTACCTTCATCCCAAGTCTAAGGCACCCTAAAGTCAGAATTACATGGATTAATTACATGGAATTACTATGGATTAATCAATTCTTTCAACTCTTATTAGCGGCCTGTGCTTTGATGATGCTCTTTAATGGCCCCTAATAATATACTTGATTAGAATGCTATTGTACATGTGACCCTATTATCACAATATTTCAAAAAAGAGTATGATTTAGTCTTGAGTCTTATGGCAAAAATCACAGAACTGGCTGACAGCATACAGTATACCAAGTCCAGACAGCAGTCCAATAGGACATTGGGGTTCAGTCTTACAGAAGGTATACTGTGAAGATTGACACTTACATGTAAGGCACTGCATCTGCAATAATCTGCCATACTAGCCAGGGTGTCAGTGTAGGAAGGCAAAAAGTGGACAGATATAGCTATTCGGATATTAAATATTCTTACAAATGGTCTTCTTTTGCTTCATATTCAGAATTTTATTATAATAAGACTGATATTTCAATAGTGATCCAAGCAATATGCTATCACCATGATACAATGCAATGTATGTAGCACTCATAAAGTGATATAATAGCGTTAAATGATTCCTGTAATGTAAATTGTTCTTTATGTAGTCTTGCCATTAGAAACTCTTGGTCAGTCTTTTACTACTGAGTATTTAACAAGGGATTTGGAAAGTTCTTATTTTCCATCTGTTTCTTTGTATTAATAATTTGAATGAATTTAACTTCCTGGACTAATAAATTATGTTTACCTCCTTGCCATCAATGCCTTATGTTATAAATGTCCTTCTCTGAATGCACTCCTTTCACAGACTGTACAGTATGTTTGCTTTGAGTCTAGCAGCTTCTTGCAATGAACTGTATGGTATTTCAACAGGACATGTAAAAATACTTAAGATGCATATATCTTTTACATCTTTACTTGTTACTATATAAGTGTTCTTATGGAAAGAACATGCAGTAAATGAACACACAGACACTGATAAAATAGACAATTTCTTTCTACTTTATTTAGAAATATATATTTTTAATGATCATTTTGCTTTAGTTTTTTTTTTCTCTCTCTTTGAATATTAGTTGATAAAAAGCTCACTTTCTATTGATGTGGTAATTCCGAGAAAAAAACAACCCCAATGGAATATTTATCTACTGTCCTTCAGTGCATACATAGATCTTATAGGGCCCTATTGCAAAACTTAGTATGGCCCCACTGAACCACCAATTTTCCAGTCAAGCGTTCCCAGGTAATGTGGGACACAAACTGTAATGCTCAGGATTTCAGACAAATTATTTTTTAGGCAGAAGTGTTTTTTGTAAAAGTGTAAAATGTAAGAATTGTAATAAAAATGCAAAATTGTAAAAAAAGAAAGAAAGAGTGGCTCTCGATTTCATCCATTTTATCTGACTTCTATGTTGGAAAAAGTGGAATTGGTGCTTCAAAAATGTAGTGTTCAGAATGAGCACCATATTTTTTTATGTATTTACACCAGACAACTGGTATAAATCTACATATATAAAGAAGGACGTATATATGTGTGTGTGTACACAAGTATCGATTTCAACAAAACTTGGTATCCCTTGCTACCTGGAAAGAAATCTTGTAGGGGTTACAGCTCTCTAGGATGTATCGTTCCTGAGATATTAAAAAAAAATGACCTGCACTAGCCAATACAGGCCCCCAACTACCATGCACACGGTCACATGTCCCTTAGTCTCCACATACACACAGTTTTACTCCAGGTTTCCATAACAACCCAGCCATTTTTCTACACTGGTGAAAGTCAGCTTTAGGCTAGACACGATGACATGTGTCGCGCGACAATAAGTTCCATGACACATAGGGCACAACTACACTGCTACATGTAGTGCGACAATTTTTTTAATGATAGTCTATGGAGTTGCACTGCGACATGTGACATGCTGCGACTGTGATGCGACAGTTGCAGAAAAATCCATCTTGGATGGATTTTTTGCAACTGTCGTGTCACAGTTGCAGCAAGTCACATGTCGCAGTGCAACTCCATAGACTATCATTAAAAAAATAGTTAAGACAAAATGCTGTGCAACACATGTCGTCGTGTAGCTCTAGCATTAAAGGGGCAGGGCGCTATGGAGGTCACCGTTAAAGGGGTGGGCACTGTGGAGGTCACTGTTAAAGCAGCG
Source organism: Bufo bufo (assembly GCF_905171765.1). Lineage (NCBI taxonomy): Eukaryota > Metazoa > Chordata > Amphibia > Anura > Bufonidae > Bufo > Bufo bufo. Next base: position 269,858,578 of record NC_053392.1, on the reverse strand, counting down.
GACACTGTGTAGGTCACTGTTAAGGGGCAGGGGCCACTATTAAAGGGGCAACTGCTGTGGAGGTCACTGTTAAGGCAGCAGGGTACTGTGGAGGTCACTGTTAAGGCAGCGGGGTACTGTGGAGGTCACTGTTAAGGCAGCGTGGTACTGTGGAGGTCACTGTTAAGGGGGCGGGCCCCTAAGGAGGTCACTGTCAAGGGAGTGGGGTTCTGTGAAACTCACTGTTAATGGAGTGGGCTGCTGTGAAGGTCAAATTTAAGGGGATGGGCTGTTGTGGAGGTACCTTTTTTAAGTGGTGGGGCACTGTGGGAGGGTCAGTGTTAAGGGGTGGGGGACTGTGGAGTTCCATGTTAAAGGGGCGGGGTGCTGTAGAGGTCACTGTTATGGGGGATACTGTCGATATCAAACACAAACATTAAATGAAATAGATGAAAAAAATCTGTGCAAAGCCGGGTCCTTCTGCTAGTATACTGCTGGTATAAATCTCCTACTTCCCTTCACATGTAACAAAGCTGTCTGCCTGCAGCTACCACTAGGGGGAGCTCAGTGCATAGGGGTTTATACAGATACCAAAGTCTGCAACCTCTTTGCACTGAGCTGCCCCTAGTGGCGGCTGCATGAAAATGCAGTGTTTTCACAACGGGAAGAGAACGAGTGTAGCTCCGATCGAGCCCCATGGCAGTCAGGTTGTCTGTCTCTACTGAATCTACGCCATTGCCTATGCATCATTGTATTATTACAGGTTATGCTTTACTTTACCATACTTTGTAAGTTCCTTGCAATTTTCACAATCTCTTCTTGATATCAATAGGAACTTCCTTTGCTGACAAAAATAAAACAGGGGGCGGACTGGTCATAGACCTCACAGGGAAATTTCCTGGTGGGCTGATGCCCAGGGGGCTGCCCAAGCTCTCCTCTCAGCCACTGACTGGGTACATAATGAGCTCTCAGCGGTAATTAACTCTGTGAGAATCAGGAACCCATGTACCCAGCCAGCAACCACACATGCCCTCCTAAATTCAACTATTTTAGCCCACATCTCTCCTTCTAAGCCCACTGCTCCATATCTTAATCAGAGACTACTGGATGAAGAGGGCAGAATAGGGCAGCTATTCATGGCCACCACTGAGGGACAGCTTTTGGAGCGATATATTGTGCTACACTGTTGTATATTGCTCTGCTGAGAAAGTATTTTGCGCTATGGTATTGCTGATCCCACCTACTTGTGTTGCCCCACCTTCTGTCAATTTGGACCCGCTTACAACAAGGGGCCACTTTTTTTTTTTTTTTTTCCAGGGCAACTTTAAGTTTCCAGTCGACCCCTGGACACAAATGTGCTTGGCCTATTATTAAAGAGTCCTCTGATACATGCTCTGTAAATCTAAACAACCTAATGCACCTGGGTCCATCATATGACTGGAGCCCCATTTACACTTACAGGGTAATAAAGATATTTTCTGGAGTTTACCAGTAAGGGCTGTACATGGTAATGCAAACATCCTCAATACCTGTCCTAGACTTTACCTAGACTTTTTCTCCCCAGTGCCCTAGTGCTAAATCCGGGTTTTGTCAGAGTGATCACATGTGGGAACACATCAGTAAATGTTCTCCAAAATCACAGTGGGCATGTTAACCACCTCCGGACCGCCTAACGCAGGATCGCGTTCCGGAGGTGGCAGCCCTGCGCAGAGTCACGCATATATGCGTCATCTCGCGATGGCCGAGATTTCCTGTGAACGCGCGCACACAGGCGCGCGCGCTCACAGGAACGGAAGGTAAGAGAGTTGATCTCCAGCCTGCCAGCGGCGATCGTTCGCTGGCAGGCTGGAGATGTAATTTTTTTAACCCCTAACAGGTATATTAGGCGCTGTTTTGATAACAGCGTCTAATATACCTGCTACCTGGTCCTCTGGTGGTCCCCTTTGTTTGGATCGACCACCAGAGGACACAGGTAGCTCAGTAAAGTAGCACCAAGCACCACTACACTACACTACACCCCCCCCCGTCACTTATTAACCCCTTATTAGCCCCTGATCGCCCCTGATCACCCCTGATCACCCCATATAGACTCCCTGATCACCCCCCTGTCATTGATTACCCCCCTGTCATTGATCAACCCCCTGTAAAGCTCCATTCAGACGTCCGCATGATTTTTACGGATCCACTGATAGATGGATCGGATCCGCAAAACGCATCCGGACGTCTGAATGAAGCCTTACAGGGGCGTGATCAATGACTGTGGTGATCACCCCATATAGACTCCCTGATCACCCCCCTGTCATTGATTACCCCCCTGTCATTGATTACCCCCCTGTAAAGCTCCATTCAGATGTCCGCATGATTTTTACGGATGCACTGATAGATGGATCGGATCCGCAAAACGCATCCGGACGTCTGAATGAAGCCTTACAGGGGCATGATCAATGACTGTGGTGATCACCCCATATAGACTCCCTGATCACCCCCCTGTAAAGCTCCATTCAGATGTCCGCATGATTTTTACGGATGCACTGATAGATGGATCCGATCCGCAAAACGCATCCGGACGTCTGAATGAAGCCTTACAGGGGCATGATCAATGACTGTGGTGATCACCCCATATAGACTCCCTGATCACCCCCCTGTAAAGCTCCATTCAGATGTCCGCATGATTTTTACGGATGCACTGATAGATGGATCCGATCCGCAAAACGCATCCGGACGTCTGAATGAAGCCTTACAGGGGCATGATCAATGACTGTGGTGATCACCCCGTATAGACTCCCTGATCACCCCCCTGTAAAGCTCCATTCAGATGTCCGCATGATTTTTACGGATGCACTGATAGATGGATCCGATCCGCAAAACGCATCCGGACGTCTGAATGAAGCCTTACAGGGGCATGATCAATGACTGTGGTGATCACCCCCCTGTCATTGATTACCCCCCTGTAAAGCTCCATTCAGATGTCCGCATGATTTTTACGGATGCACTGATAGATGGATCGGATCCGCAAAACGCATCCGGACGTCTGAATGAAGCCTTACAGGGGCATGATCAATGACTGTGGTGATCACCCCATATAGACTCCCTGATCACCCCCCTGTAAAGCTCCATTCAGATGTCCGCATGATTTTTACGGATGCACTGATAGATGGATCCGATCCGCAAAACGCATCCGGACGTCTGAATGAAGCCTTACAGGGGCATGATCAATGACTGTGGTGATCACCCCATATAGACTCCCTGATCACCCCCCTGTAAAGCTCCATTCAGATGTCCGCATGATTTTTACGGATGCACTGATAGATGGATCCGATCCGCAAAACGCATCCGGACGTCTGAATGAAGCCTTACAGGGGCATGATCAATGACTGTGGTGATCACCCCATATAGACTCCCTGATCACCCCCCTGTCATTGATCACCCCCCCTGTCATTGATCACCCCCCCTGTCATTGATCACCCCCCCTGTCATTGATCACCCCCCCTGTCATTGATCACCCCCCTGTCATTGATCACCACCCCTGTCATTGATCACCCCCCTGTCATTGATCACCCTCTGTAAGGCTCCATTCAGACATTTTTTTGGCCCAAGTTAGCGGAATTTTTTTTTTTTTTTCTTACAAAGTCTCATATTCCACTAACTTGTGTCAAAAAATTTAATCTCACATGAACTCACCATACCCCTCACGGAATCCAAATGCGTAAAATTTTTTAGACATTTATATTCCAGACTTCTTCTCACGCTTTAGGGCCCCTAGAATGCCAGGGCAGTATAAATACCCCACATGTGACCCCATTTCGGAAAGAAGACACCCCAGGTATTCCGTGAGGGGCATATTGAGTCCATGAAAGATTGAAATTTTTGTCCCAAGTTAGCGGAACGGGAGACTTTGTGAGAAAAAAATTAAAAATATCAATTTCCGCTAACTTGTGCCAAAAAAAAATAATTTCTATGAACTCGCCATGCCCCTCATTGAATACCTTGGGGTGTCTTATTTCCAAAATGGGGTCACATGTGGGGTATTTATACTGCCCTGGCATTCTAGGGGCCCCAAAGCGTGAGAAGAAGTCTGGTATCCAAATGTCTAAAAATGCCCTCCTAAAAGGAATTTGGGCCCCTTTGCGCATCTAGGCTGCAAAAAAGTGTCACACATCTGGTATCGCCGTACTCAGGAGAAGTTGGGGAATGTGTTTTGGGGTGTCATTTTACATATACCCATGCTGGGTGAGAGAAATATCTTTGTCAAATGCCAACTTTGTATAAAAAAATGGAAAAAGTTGTCGTTTGCCAAGATATTTCTCTCACCCAGCATGGGTATATGTAAAATGACACCCCAAAACACATTCCCCAACTTCTCCCGAGTACGGAGATACCAGATGTGTGACACTTTTTTGCAGCCTAGGTGGGCAAAGGGGCCCATATTCCAAAGAGCACCTTTAGGATTTCACAGGTCATTTACCTACTTACCACACATTAGGGCCCCTGGAAAATGCCAGGGCAGTATAACTACCCCACAAGTGACCCCATTTTGGAAAGAAGACACCCCAAGGTATTCCGTGAGGGGCATGGCGAGTTCCTAGAATTTTTTATTTTTTGTCACAAGTTAGTGGAAAATGATGATTTTTTTTTTTTTTTTTTTCATACAAAGTCTCATATTCCACTAACTTGTGACAAAAAATAAAAACTTCCATGAACTCACTATGCCCATCAGCGAATACCTTGGGGTCTCTTCTTTCCAAAATGGGGTCACTTGTGGGGTAGTTATACTGCCCTGGCATTCTAGGGGCCCAAATGTGTGGTAAGGAGTTTGAAATCAAATTCTGTAAAAAATGACCTGTGAAATCCGAAAGGTGCTCTTTGGAATATGGGCCCCTTTGCCCACCTAGGCTGCAAAAAAGTGTCACACATCTGGTATTGCCGTACTCAGGAGAAGTTGGGGAATGTGTTTTGGGGTGTCATTTTACATATACCCATGCTGGGTGAGAGAAATATCTTGGCAAAAGACAACTTTTCCCATTTTTTTATACAAAGTTGGCATTTGACCAAGATATTTATCTCACCCAGCATGGGTATATGTAAAATGACACCCCTAAACACATTCCCCACCTTCTCCTGAGTACGGCAATACCAGATGTGTGACACTTTTTTGCAGCCTAGGTGGGCAAAGGGGCCCATATTCCAAAGAGCACCTTTCGGATTTCACAGGTCATTTTTTACAGAATTTGATTTCAAACTCCTTACCACACATTTGGGCCCCTAGAATGCCAGGGCAGTATAACTACCCCACAAGTGACCCCATTTTGGAAAGAAGAGACCCCAAGGTATTTCGTGATGGGCATAGTGAGTTCATGGAAGTTTTTATTTTTTGTCACAAGTTAGTGGAATATGAGACTTTGTAAGAAAAAAAAATAAATAAAAAAAATAATCATTTTCCACTAACTTGTGACAAAAAATAAAAAGTTCTATGAACTCACTATGCCCATCAGTGAATACCTTAGGGTGTGTACTTTCCGAAATTGGGTCATTTGTGGGGTTTTTCTACTGTCTGGGCATTGTAGAACCTCAGGAAACATGACAGGTGCTCAGAAAGTCAGAGCTGCTTCAAAAAGCGGAAATTCACATTTTTGTACCATAGTTTGTAAACGCTATAACTTTTACCCAAACCATTTTTTTTTTACCCAAACATTTTTTTTTTATCAAAGACATGTAGAACTATAAATTTAGAGCAAAATTTCTATATGGATCTCGTTTTTTTTTGCAAAATTTTACAACTGAAAGTGAAAAATGTCATTTTTTTGCAAAAAAATCGTTAAATTTCGATTAATAACAAAAAAAGTAAAAATGTCAGCAGCAATGAAATACCACCAAATGAAAGCTCTATTAGTGAGAAGAAAAGGAGGTAAAATTCATTTGGGTGGTAAGTTGTATGACCGAGCAATAAACGGTGAAAGTAGTGTAGGTCAGAAGTGTAAAAAGTGGCCTGGTCTTTCAGGGTGTTTAAGCACTGGGGGCTGAAGTGGTTAAAGTACCAGCCCGATGCCTAGGCATTCGGAACATTCTGGAACATGCCCAGAACGCACGCGACATGGAACATCTCTGGAACTCAATGAATAGAAACATCTATCTTCAAATCATGAGAGAAAAGATACAGTAAGATTATTAGAACACTGTATTTCGTTCCGTCATACAACATATCATAGCTTGCTGCTTTTCCAAGGCTGCTAGTTCAAGTGCTGCTGTAGAAGTGCATTGGAGATATTCAGGAGACTAACAGTCTAACTCAGAGTTTTTCCACTGTAGCAGATCTTCAGTGGTGTTTCTGGTGAATACTCAGACACTGTGCTTCAAGAGGCTGCTAGTTCAAGTGCTGCTGTAGAAGTGCATTGGAGATATTCAGGAGACTAACAGTCTTAGGCCTCATGCACACGAACGTTTTTTTTCACGGTCCGCAAAAACAGGGTCCGTAGGTCCGTGATCCGTGACCGTTTTTTCATCCGTGGGTCTTCCTTGATTTTTGGCGGATCCACGGACATGAAAAAAAAGTCATTTTGGTGTCCGCCTGGCCGTGCGGAGCCAAACGGATCCGTCCTGAATTACAATGCAAGTCAATGGGGACGGATCCGTTTGACGTTGACACAATATGGTGCCATTTCAAACGGATCCGTCCCCATTGACTTTCAATGTAAAGTCCGGAGTCCCTTTTATACCATCAGATCGGAGTTTTCTCCAATCCGATGGTATATATTAACTTGAAGCGTCCCCATCACCATGGGAACGCCTCTATGTTAGAATATACTGTCGGATATGAGTTAGATCGTGAAACCTCATTTCCGACAGTATATTCTAACACAGAGGTGTTCCCATGGTGATGGGGACGCTTCTAGTTAGAATATACTACAAACTGTGTACATGACTGCCCCCTGCTGCCTAGCAGCATCCGATCTCTTACAGGGGGCCGTGATCAGCACAATTAACCCCTCAGGTGCCGCACCTGAAGGGGTTAATTGTACTATCATATCCCCCTGTAAGAGATCAGGGCTGCCAGGCAGCAGGGGGCAGACCCCCCCCCCCTCCCCAGTTTGAATATCATTGGTGGCCAGTGCGGCCCCCCCCCCTTCCTCCATTGTAATAAATCGTTGGTGGCACAGTGTGCGCCCCCCCTTCCTCCCTCTATTGTAATAATTCGTTGGTGGCACAGTGTGCCCCCCCCCGCCTCCCCCCCCCTTCCTCCCTCTATTGTAATAATTCGTTGGTGGCACAGTGTGCGCCCCCCCCCCCCTTCCTCCCTCTATTGTAATAAATCGTTGGTGGCAATCATTGGCCCCCCTCCCTCTATAGCATTAACAACATTGGTGGCCAGTGTGCGGCCTCCCATCTTGCGCCCCCCCCCCCCCGATCATTGGTGGCAGCGGGTTACTAGCAATAGTACAAGATTCATACTTACCTGGGAGCTGTGATGTTCGTGTCCGGCCGGGAGCTCCTCCTACTGGTAAGTGACGGTTCATTTAGCAATGCGCCGCACAGACCTGTCACTGTCACTTACCAGTAGGTGGAGCTCCCGGCCGGACACGAACATCGCAGCAGCAGGTAAGTATTAATCTTCTACTATTGTACTATTGCTAAGTAACCATGGCAACGAGGACTGTAGTAGCGTCCTGGTTGCCATGGTTACCGATCGGAGCCCCAGCGATTAAACTGGGACTCCGATCGGAACTCCGCTGCCACCAATGATGATGGGGGGGAGGGGGGGGGAGATGGGAGGCTGCACACTGGCCACCAACGTTGTTAATGCTATAGAGGGGGGGGGGCAATGGGGGGCGCACACTGTGCCACCAACGATTTATTACAATAGAGGGAGGAAGGGGGGGGGGGGGGCGCACACTGTGCCACCAACGAATTATTACAATAGAGGGAGGGAGGGGGCGCACACTGTGCCACCAACGAATTATTACAATAGAGGGAGGGGGGGGGGGGCCGCACTGGCCACCAATGATATTCAAACTGGGGAGGGGGGGGAGGGTCTGCCCCCTGCTGCCTGGCAGCCCTGATCTCTTACAGGGGGATATGATAGTACAATTAACCCTTTCAGGTGCCGCACCTGAAGGGGTTAATTGTGCTGATCACGGCCCCCTGTAAGAGATCGGGTGCTGCCAGGCAGCAGGGGGCAGTCTTGTACACAGTTTGTAGTGTATTCTAACTAGAAGCGTCCCCATCACCATGGGAACGCTTCTGTGTTAGAATATACTGTCGGTTCTGAGTTTTCACGAAGTGAAAACTCAGCTTTGAAAAAGCCTTATGCAGACGGATCTTCGGATCCGTCTGTATAAAAACTAACCTACGGCCACGGATCACGGACACGGATGCCAATCTTGTGTGCATCCGTGTTCTTTCACGGACCCATTGACTTGAATGGGTCCGTGAACCGTTGGCCGTGAAAAAAATAGGACAGGTCATATTTTTTTCACGGCCAGGAAACACGGATCACGGATGCGGCTGCAAAACGGTGCATTTTCCGATTTGAAAGTCAATGGGTCCGCAAAAAAAAAAAGGAAAACGGCACAACGGCCACGGGTGCACACAACGGTCGTGTGCATGAGGCCTAACTCAGAGTTTTTCCACTGTAGCAGATCTTCAGTGGTGTTTCTGGTGAATACTCAGAAACTGTGCTTCAAGAGGTAAGGAATTTGCTAGACACAGTATCTCTATTGTCTGATTGCAAATGAGCATAGGCAAGTAATAGTGGCACTATTGAAGGCAACAGAAGATTGCATTAGGCTTGTCAGTAAAAGCAAAAAAAGGAAGAGACCACTGTGGTACTCAGCAGAAGTAGCCAAAATCATTAAAAACAAAAAGATAGCATTTAGGAATTATAAAAAAAAAAAAAACGAGGATGACAGACAAATTTATAAGATTAGGCAGAGAGAGGCCAAACAAGTTATAAGAGCTTCTAAAGCACAGGCAGAAGAGAAATTAGCTCAGTCAGGGAAAAAAGGCGATAAGGCATTCTTCAGATACATAAATGAAAAAAGGAAACTAAAACAAGGAATTACCAAATTAAAAACTAAAGAAGGAAGGTATATGGAAGAAGATAAAGAACTAGCTGACTGCCTCAATGAATACTTCTGTTCAGTTTTTACAAAGGAAAATGAAGGAGAAGGACCTCAGTTGGGAAAGAAGACTAATGAATCTTTTGACGCATGTGTCTTTACAGAGGAAGAGGTTCTAAGTCAACTGTCTAAAATGAATACAAATAAGTCACAGGGGCCTGATGGGATAAACCCAAAACTATTAAAAGAGCTCAGCGGTGAACTAGCAAAACCATTAACAGATTTATTTAACCAATCACTGGCAACAGGAGTCGTCCCAGAAGATTGGAAATTAGCAAATGTTGTGCCCATTCACAAGAAAGGTAGTAGGGAGGAATCGGGCAACTATAGGCCAGTAAGCCTGACATCAATAGTGGGGAAATTAATGGAAACCATACTTAAGGAGAGGATTGTGGAACATCTAAAATCCCATGGATTGAAAGATGAAAAACAGCATGGGTTTACTTCAGGGAGATCATGTCAAACTAATCTTATTGATTTTTTTGATTGGGTGACTAAAATAATAGATGGAGGAGGTGCAGTAGACATCGCTTTCTAGACTTTAGTAAGGCTTTTGATACTGTCCCACATAGAAGGCTTATCAATAAAGTGCAGTCATTGGGCTTGGACTCCCATATTGTTGAATGGATTAGGCAGTGGCTGAGGGACAGGCAACAGAGGGTTGTAGTCAATGGAGTATATTCAGACCAAGGTCTTGTTACCAGTGGGGTACCTCAGGGATCTGTTCTGGGACCCATATTGTTTAATATCTTTGTCAGCGAAATTGCAGAAGGCCTTAATGGTAAGGTGTGTCTTTTTGCTGATGACACAAAGATTTGTAACAGGGTTGATGTTCCTGGAGGAATACACCAAATGGAAAAGGACTTAGGAAAACTAGAGGAATGGTCAAAAATCAGGCAACTAAAATTTAATGTTGATAAGTGCAAGATAATGCACCTGGGACGTAAAAACCCAAGAGCAGAATATAAAATCAGTGATACAGTCCTAACCTCAGTATCTGAGGAAAGGGATTTAGGGATCATTATTTCAGAAGACTTAAAGGTAGGCAGACAATGTCACAGAGCAGCAGGAAATGCTAGCAGAATGCTTGGGTGTATAGCAAGAGGAATTACCAGTAGAAAGAGGGAGGTGCTCATGCCGCTCTACAGAGCACTAGTGAGACCTCATTTGGAGTATTGTGCTCAGTACTGGAGACCATATCTCCAGAAGGATATTGATACTTTGGAGAGAGTTCAGAGAAGAGCTACTAAACTGGTACATGGATTGCAGGATAAAACTTACCAGGAAAGATTAAAGGACCTTAACATGTATAGCTTGGAAGAAAGACGAGACAGAGGGGATATGATAGAAACTTTTAAATACATAAAGGGAATCAACAAGGTAAAAGAGGAAAGAATATTTAAAAGAAGAAAAACTGCTACAAGAGAACATAGTTTTAAATTAGAGGGGCAAAGGTTTAAAAGTAATATCAGGAAGTATTACTTTACTGAGAGAGTAGTGGATGCATGGAATAGCCTTCCTGCAGAAGTGGCAGCTGCAAATACAGTGGAGGAGTTTAAGCATGCATGGGATAGGCATAAGGCCATCCTTCATATAAGATAAAGCCAGGGGCTATCCATAGTATTTAGTATATTGGGCAGACTAGATGGGCCAAATGGTTCTTATCTGCCGACACATTCTATGTTTCTATATAAGCTCTGTTTGCTGAGGCCAGAATGCCCTTTTATAAATCTGCATATAATTTGATCAGTTTTCACATAAATGTTTAGGGATAGCACATGCTACTTTTGTTGGGTTGCCTGCATTCATTTTGGCCTCCACAGTCATCTGTATGAAGACTCGCTTTTGTTTTTTGGATCATTGTCTTACTGTATAACCCTCTCATGCTTCATTCTATAGACAGACGACAAGATGTTCTTCCTAAGAATTTTTTGGTATTGTGTAGAATTCATATGAAGAATTTATCAAGCCCCAGAATTCTGGCTTTTGGGCTTATATGTGCAAAACATTTAGCATTTTTATACCATTTTTATACCATTTTTTATATGCTCAGATTTTGAAATGTGGATAAGGAAATGGATGCAGATTACAGCAATGCACGCTCCTGCAAAACGAAAAAATTCCTCTTATGAAAAAACCCTCTCCGTTGTTTCTGCATGGCTATGAATCCAGATCTCTCAAGTCTGTTGATATGATGTTTTTACTTAAGAATGTTTCCTTTGCTTCATATCATGTGTAATCCTAAGTACTTTCTAATCTTTTTTTAAAGCATTATCCCAAATAACAGGGACCATAAATGTGCGAGATAAATATTTATTTCACTGCATGTAGTCATAGACACTGATCTTAACTGAGGCCTCCAGTTCTTTGCATCCTGGATGAGTTGGGGCTACTCATTTTAAGTGGCTTTGACAAGCCAGACATCTCTGGGAAGAGTCACCACTTTTCAATTTGATAATGGTTCTGAAATTACTTTAATTGTGGCATAGTTTTTTTTTAGACTCTTAGATGGGTTACGTCACTTGACTGTTAAAATTTGAAACATGTTTAGGCTTAAATCAAACCACGGTCACCTGACCAAAAACTTCTTTTAAGGGTCCTATCTATATGTTAAAACTTTAACCTTTATTATTTACTTTTAAAACAAAAATACTCAGAGAATCCAATACTACAAGGTAATTGAAAAATATCAGGTTGCAGATACGGGCTAAGTCAGTTAATTTATGTCTTTTTTGGGCCGCTGTCGCTCGCTCTACATTCTATTTAAGAGGTGGTTAACCTCATGGATACTCTGCGGCCATGTATCACGTATCACCGCAGGTGGTTAGCAGGTGTGTTTTCAATGGGGAATTGTTTGGTGTCCCTATAGGTCCTAAGTATAGGAGTTTCTATTGTAATTAGATGAGATGTATTCCTATATCCCTATGCGACAGACATCCATCATTCATTCACACATCTCACATGCTGGGAGATCAGGCAGGATGCCTCCGAACATTTGCACAATATGTATTGAGCTGGACAATGATTGCGACCCTACTGGTTGTGGATCTTGCCCTATACTGCAACCTGTCTAAAAATTGTAGATTGTCACTACCCCACCCGACATGTTTTGCTGCGATGCGGCTTCGTCAGGGGTGTTGGGGTAATAGCGTGGCATGCTCTGCTTCGCCTGCCTAAATAAACTATCTATGCCCTCCCAAATTATGGGTTCCACCAATCGAGTTGTGTTGCTGCGATTGACATGTGTATTAGCCCGTCCTGTGGGCTTCACCAGGATTGGCAGGTGGGCGGGGGGAGTGACATCAGCCGAGTGCTGCTCCTCTCCACCAATGAATTGAATCGCACACCCCCTTACATAGTAGCGGGGTGTGCAATTCAATTCATTGGTGGAGAGGAGCAGCACCCAGCTAATGTCACCGACCCCCGCCCCCCATCCCACCAGTAAATCCTGGTGAAGCCCACAGGATGGACTAATACACATGTCAATCGCAGCAATACAACTCGTGATAGGCGGCAAGAAAGCATCATCAGTGATGCGATACTATGTAAGGGGGTGTGCGATTCAATTCATTGGTGGAGAGGAGCAGCACTCGGCTGATGTCACTCCCCCCGACCACCTGCCAATCCTGGTGAAGCCCACAGGACGGGCTAATACACATGTCAATCGCAGCAACACAACTCGATTGGTGGACCCCATAATTTGGGAGGGCATAGATAGTTTATTTAGGCAGGCGAAACAGAGCATGCCACGCTATTACCCCAACACCCCTGACGAAGCCGCATCGCAGCAAAACATGTCGGGTGGGGTAGTGACAATCTATTTTTAGACAGGTTGCCGTATAGGGCAAGATCCACAACCAGTAGGGTCACAATCATCGTCCAGCTCAATACATACTGTGCAAACTGCCTGATCTCCCAGCGTGTGAGATGTGTGAATGAATGATGGATGTCTGTCGCATAGGGATATAGGAAAACATCTCATCTATTTACAATAGAAACTCCTATACTTAGGACCTATAGGGACACCAAACAATTCCCCATTGAAAACACACCTGCTAACCTGCGGTGATACATGGCCACAGAGTATCCATGAGGTTAACCACCTCTTAAATAGAATGTAGAGCGAACGACAGCGGGCTAAAAAAACCATAAATTAACTGACTTAGGGCCCTTTCACACTTGCGTTGTCCGGATCCGGCGTGTACTCCATTTGCCGGAATTACACGCCGGATCCGGAAAAACGCAAGTGAACTGAAAGCATTTGAAGACGGATCCGTCTTCAAAATGCGTTCAGTGTTACTATGGCACCCAGGACGCTATTAAAGTCCTGGCTGCCATAGTAGTAGTGGGGAGCGGGGGAGCAGTATACTTACAGTCCGTGCGGCTCCCGGGGCGCTCCAGAATGACGTCAGAGTGCCCCATGCGCATGGATGACGTGATCCATGCGACACGTCATCCATGCGCGTGGGGCGCCCTGACGTCACTCTGGAGCGCCCGGGGAGCCGCACGGACTGTAAGTATACTGCTCCCCCGCTCCCCACTACACTTTACCATGGCTGCCAGGACTTTAGCGTCCTGGCAGCCATGGTAACCATTCAGAAAAAGCTAAACGTCGGATCCGGCAATGCGCCGAAACGACGTTTAGCTTAAGGCCGGATCCGGATTAATGCCTTTCAATGGGCATTAATTCTGGATCCGGCCTTGCGGCAAGTGTTCAGGATTTTTGGCCGGAGCAAAAAGTGCAGCATGCTGCGGTATTTTCTCCGGCCAAAAAACGTTCCGGTCCGGAACTGAAGACATCCTGATGCATCCTGAACGGATTTCTCTCCATTCAGAATGCATTAGGATAAAACTGATCAGGATTCTTCCGGCATAGAGCCCCGATGACGGAACTCTATGCCGGAAGAAAAGAACGCAGGTGTGAAAGAGCCCTTAGCCCGTATCTGCAACCTGATATTTTTAAATGACCTTGTAGTATTGGATTCTCTGAGTATTTTTGCTTTAAAAGTAAATAATAAAGGTTAAAGTTTTAAAATATAGATAGGGCCCCTAAAAGGAGTTTTTGGTCAGGTGACCGTGGTTTGATTTTTGTTACAATCTCCTGAGGGCCCTATAGGGACAGAAATCTGGTTCTATGTTTAGGCTTATCTTCAACTAAGATGGGAATAATGGGTCTGGTACTAGTAGGCATTGCATAAGAAGAAACATAGTAGACCAAAGGCAGAAAACTAAACAGGTCCATCTAGTCTGCCCTTACATTATTCTCTCCTTATTTTCTTTCTTAGGATAGATACTGTATATGTTAATCAGGTAGGTTTATTCCAAGCATCTACTACACTTTCAATAAAGTAATATTTTCTGACATTGCTTCTGATCTTCCTCTCAGCTGTGTTCATTGTGCCCCTTGTGTCCAAGTGCTCAAGTGATGTCAATTGTGGCTGCATTGACTAGTTCCTCTCCATTAGCAAAAAATAAATGAAAAAGCTGGCCTAATACTGGTTAGGTTTACCGATGTTGCCAATTTTGGACATTTTTGCAGAAATAAGGGCCTTGGATAATTCCCATAGAAAAAAAAGGATCAGCCATCAGTTTTCCCTAACCACCCAAAATACTTTGCTTTTTGTTTGCAACCAGGAATACAAAACATAGTTATATTAGTTTAATATGCAATAATGATATTAAATAACCACATATCAACTCATGGGGCAAAATTATGAGCACTGTAATGGATAACAAATTCACAAAATGCAACCATACTATATATATGCTGCACTTTCTGAGATTGGCACTGGGTAAGCAGTAAACTAACAAATGTGAGGTACTCTTGTTCCACCTATCAGTTAAGAGCAGGGTTCTGAGTCACAATATTTGAAGTAGTAGTGTGACTTCTGAAGACTGAACAAGAAACTTTGTGTGATACCTTCCCCACTACCCTGGGGAGTCTCTTTCTCTTCTCCTGAAGGTTCCTCAAGTAACGGTTCACGGTCTGCCCGACTTGTGTATTCAGCTGCAAAGTATGAACTGTAAGTGATGCAATATGATATAGTTCAATTGTTTTAGTCTATTGTGAGCCTTTATAAACATATGCTTCAATTACCTATTATTTAACTATTTGTAATATTAATGTACTTAGAGTACTGGCGATCAGTCATAGGTCTAGGGAATTACTCTAATTATAAAATTTATAATCAGGATTTTTTCATCATAATA
The DNA here is from genome assembly GCF_905171765.1 of Bufo bufo. NCBI lineage: Eukaryota > Metazoa > Chordata > Amphibia > Anura > Bufonidae > Bufo > Bufo bufo. The sequence goes on along the minus strand of NC_053392.1, from coordinate 269,843,276 downwards.
TGAGCCAATTGGCAACTACTTCATGGAGGATTTTGCCTTCCTCTGGATCTGTAGGATTATATATTGAAATTGATGGATTTGTGTAATTTTTAACTTCACTAACTATGCTGTATGATACTTTGTCCAGGGTTTAACATTTTAGAACTACCATCGGGCGCTGATTCTTCAATTCATGTATTCTTTATTTAATCTTGGTAACAATGTAACAATGGACGCATTTCGGCCCGTTCAGCCTTCGTCAGCTCCTGAGCTGACGAAGGCTGGACAGGCCGAAACGCGTCCATTGTTACATTGTTACCAAGATGAAATAAAGGATATATGAATTGAAGAATCAGCGCCCGCTGGGATTTCTTTGCTACATTGAGGATCTTCCCTTCCCGTGCGGGCGTCTCGTGAGGTTTAAGTGCTGACCATTCCTTACTAATATTTTAGATCCTAGCGATATGCCCCCATTGTCCATGATGAGACAACCCCTTTAATCCCTTGTTCTGCTCTTCGGCAATAGTTCTCTTATTGTTAAATATTACATTGCATTAAATGAGAAATGGTTGCTATAAGCATTCCAATGGAACACCTTGCTGAATGGCCATTACAGTGTTTTTCCCATTCGTGTAGTATGATTGAATTTCACAGCAGACTGCTAGTGTGAAACCCAATATTTGCACTGTGGAAAAAGGGCAGTGGATCTTTACAATGACTGTTTGTGTGTGTTCTGAGGACTGTCTGTTAACCTTAAAGCAAATTAATTGAAACAAATTAGCTTTGATGGTTAGTACATGCAGTTCTAGCACACTAACTTGATTTAGTCCTGAAGGCAAATGATTGTACACAATGGAGGGACATCGTGCCAAGGCTTTAGTGCTAATTGCTATTAATGTATTTTGTTGACTTAAAAGTCTTTGACCTGAAGGATTTTTATGATACAATGTAATTATTTTCAAAACACAGTCTGAACCTTTTACTGAACTGTAAATTATCCTCATTTGGGAATTCTTAGTCCTTCCAAAATGCTGTAACTCTGGTCTTTGTGAGTGAATTAAGCTGTTATGCATTTCTGCAAAGATATTCAAAACTGTCCTTCAGCTTCATATAAACAATGCCCATAAAGAACGTACTTACAAGTTTTCGTCTCCTCACTGGGTTTGAAGACCTGATCGAATTGCCACTTTATAAAAGTAATCAACCTTATTATGTTGATTATTGTCAGTGTCATGTCATAAGCACTGAAAGGAAGGGGTATATATATATATATTTGTATGTATGCATAAATGTAAGTCTGAATGTGTATATCACTTTATATCACTGTACATCACCTACCTCAATGTATGAGCTGAATTGTAGTACAAGATACAGTCCATGGACAAGAGTGGCGCTGTTTCTGGAAAAAGAGATGGGTCAAAAAGCTTGCATATTACAACATGCTGTCAAGTCACATTTGGTGATATACCTCTGCTGTGTCATTTTGATATTCTAGCCACTTTTGCATCAATAGAAGATGGGGGCATGGCTGAATTGATATAATTTTCAAAATAATGCAATGTCACTGGGTAAACTATTTTGCTTAATTATTGTGAACACCTTTGTATTTCTGTACAGGGGTTAAATGATGTATATCAGAGGACTGCCAGGATAATGCCCTTAGGTTTAGCCCAAAGTCAGATCTGTTGGTTGGCACAGTGGTTCCGCACCCACTGCTGTAACATATGTAAGTACACTACATAGCGAGCTGCAGAAAGCCATTCACTGGTAAATCTACCCAGGTCTCCAGCCCCTATCTGACCTATCCTGAAAAATCTTCTAAGCTGATTTATGACCAAATAATAGTTCAACTTTCATTTGGTCATACATTAGCTAAGATGATCTTTCAGGAGAAGCCAGAGAGGGACCGGAAACCTAAGCCATCACACAATCAGTCTGATGGATTTATCACAGAACAGCATTCTGCAGCTGGCAGCTAAGGGTATATACATGCCAGTTGTAGAAGTCAACTGAAGCAAAATGTTTAATTAAACCTAATAACAAATATTGTTTTTTAAAGAAAATACATGTCAATAATTAAAAAAGGATGCAAATGTGTCCATACTTATTTAAAATAAACCAAGCAGAATCTAAAGATGGTAAAACCAAAGACTGACAACTGGAGATGAGACACTTGATTCTCCAGGTTAATGATTGAGCGTATTACTTGTATAAAACCAATGGAGAAAAACAGAAAAAAACGTGTTTAATTTCCCTGTAGCATCACCACTGCAGCTGATCCACACTCTGTCACCATGAAAATGCAATGTAAGCTACAGGCAGCATATTATAGAGCAGATTGGAAGCACAACACTTTCAGTCAGCTCACCCCACTGCACGGATGCATGGACTTGTGTAGCTCCACAGGCCAGTAAAATAGAAGTCCAGCTTCCAATGTATGAAGATATTCCAGGCTTTATGAAACATCCTAAGTACAATCCAAGTGACAAATGCAAAGATTACATCCAACGTGTTTCGAATGCATCAATGCTTTTAGTCACTTATATATCCCAGTTCCCCACCTTACAATCGGATAAAAACAATGCAGATGCAAAATGAATTAAAATCAACATGTCAGCAAAACAACATAACATAGCACAGCACAGAGCAGAAAATACATTTAGTCACACTGTGACTAAATGCGGGGGCGGGTGACACCCCATTGTAGCAGCAGCCGCCAGCCAGACCTACCTAGGTAATTCATTAAATTATGTAACACATTGAAATTGCACTGTAGTAAGTCCGGGGGCCTTACTTACTACTTACTTACAGTGCGGCTGCTACTATCTTGTCTGGCGGGCGGCGGCTGTCCAGCCTACATGTGTGCCGTGCGGCGCTCAGGTCAAAGGAGGCGTGACTGACTGTCAGTGGGGCAGCGGGGGAGCTGTTCTGTCTGCTGTAGCCTGTAAAAGCTGCCTCTCCAGGCTGGCAGCAGAAGAACACAGAGGACTGAGCGACTGAGGCACGACTTGTTGGCCTCTAGTCTGGAGAAGACACCTTAAGGCAGAGCCAGCTGAGACTGGAGCCAGGACCCGACCGACCCCACTCCAGCCAGATCCAAGTGATATATCAGGTACTGTAAGTGTATTGTAATTGTAACTGAGAGGGGAAGATGGGGGACAAAATGTACAAACATGTCTGTGCCATGGAGCCTGGAGGGGAAGAGAAGAAATGTCTGTGCCACCCATGGGGGGAGGGGATGACATGATGAGGGGACCCGGGATAATGATGAAGGGAGGGACAATGTTGGAGTCTGTGCCATGGGGAAGGGGGGAGGGGTGACATCCTGTCACCCTCACCCCCCTTTGGCACAGACTCCAACATTGTCCCTCATCATGTCACCCCCCCTGATGGTGCAGACTCCAACATTGTCCCCCATTTGGGAGCATAATGGATGGGGGGCTGACGGCTGACATGGGGGGCATGATGGATGGGGGCTGACATGGGGGGCTGATGGCTGACATGGGGGGCTGACGGCTGACATGGAGGGCATGATGGATGGAGGCTGACGGCTGACATGGGCATGATAAATGGGGTGCTGACGGCTGACATGAGGGCATGATGGCTGACATGGGGGCATGACGGCTGACATGGGGGGCATGATGGATGGGGCTGACGGCTGACATGGGCATGATGGATGGGGTGCTGACGGCTGACATGAGGGCATGATGGCTGAAATGGGGGCATGACAGTTGACATGGGGGGCATGATGGATGGGGGCTGACGGCTGACATGGGCATGATGGCTGATATGGGGGCATGACGGCTTACATGGGGGGCATGATGGATGGGGGCTGACGGCTGACATGGGCATGATGGATGGGGTGCTGACGGCTGACATGAGGGCATGATGGCTGATATGGGGGCATGACGGCTTACATGGGGGGCATGATGGATGGGGGCTGACGGCTGACATGGGCATGATGGATGGGGTGCTGACGGCTGACATGAGGGCATGATGGCTGACATGGGGGAATGACGGCTGACATGGGGGGCATGATGGATGGGGGCTGACATGGGCATGATGGATGGGGTGCTGACGGCTGACATGAGGGCATGATGGCTGACATGGGGGCATGACGGGACATGACGGCTGACATGGGGGGCATGATGGATGGGGGCTGACGGCTGATATGGGGGGCTGATCTGAGGTATGATTAACATTGGGGGTCTGATTGGTGGTCTGACCTGAGGTATAATGGAAAATATTGTTTCTTATTATACTCCTCTAAAACCTATGTGCGTCTTATAGGGCGAAAAGTACAGTCCTCAAACCAGATTGAAGCAGAGCGAAGATATCAGGCCAACACAGAGGAGAAGCCAGCTGCTGCAGACAGTCGCCGAGATGTAGCTTCGCTTGTGTTGCCAAAAAAATCCTTGCACAGGCCCTGGTCACGTCCACATGACAGGGCCGGTGCAAAGAGTCCCACAGTACATAATGTGGGCAAAATATACCTACTTACATAACATTCCCAATAAATACATTCATTTTTTTGTGAAAAAAGGCTATTTTACATTTTTAATAGTGATACTCTTAGGTGCCAGGTGGTGTACCCTGGCATTTTTTATTATGGTACACCACCTGGCACCATTTTCCACATAAAAATAAGTTTATGTATTGGGAATGTAATTAAGTATATTTTGCCCACATTATGTACTGTGGGACTCTTTATTTATTATATAAAAATATAGGGGACACGTACTGTGCTGTAAAAATATTGCTATTGCCAAAGTCAGGAGGTAGGCAGGCTGGCAGCTCCAACACGGCACGCCTCTTCTTGGAGCTCTGAACAGCCCTCCGATGCGGCGCTTGCAGGAGTGTCACTGTACGGGCCTGAGGGCATCCGGATCCTCAGCGAGCGCAGGCGAGGGATTTGGCCACTGAAGGAGGAGGACAAGCTGAAGACACTGGGTGGGCCTTCTGGGTGAAAGGGGGAGTGGAAAGTTATGAAGATGAGCGTGCGGCCTGGGCACCGGCCGTTATGACGCCGCCCCTTAAGATGCAGCCACCTCCAGACTCGGTCATTGTACCGCTCTGTGGTCTCTTCATGCTGCTGCCACATCCACACTCTCCTTGCCACTCTGTGGTATCCTGATGCTTCTGCCATATCCACACTATGTCACCTTGCCACTCTGTGGTCTTCTGATGCTAATGCTGCTGCCATCTCCACACTATTTCACCTTGACCACTTTGTGGTATCCACCTGATGCTGCTCCTGTCGCCACCTCCAGACTCTATCATTGTGCCACTCTTTGGCCTTCTCATACTGCCGCCAACTCCTCACTCTGTCATTTTGCCTCTTGGTGGCCTTCTCCTGATGCTGCTGCCCTGAACTCCAGACTCTGTGCTTGTGCCACTCGGTGGCCTTCTCCTGATGCTGCCAACTCCAGACTCGGTCAATGTGCCACTCGTTGGCTCTCTCCTGACACTGCCGCTGCTGACGCCAACTCTAGACTCTGTCATTGGGCCACTCTGTGGTCTCCTCATGCTGATGCCACATCCACACTCTGTCATTGTGCCGCTCATATTCGGGGGCGGGGGGCATTTCCAAACTTTAACCTGGACTCCAGGTTGGACCTGGAGAGATGTCAGGCACTCAGAGCCCTCTCTATGGGCACCCATCCCACACCCTGGGAAAAAGTCTATGGTGTACCAATATGCCTTAGACTTTTTCTGCCATTCATCAGTGCAGGGCGCACTATAAACAGCACAGGCAGCACATTGACTGTAGGCAGGATATTATAGCTATGTAAATGATAAAGTACATGGAAGACAGACCATATTGGTATTCAGGTTAAATTAGTATTCAGGTTAGCGAATTAGTGCAAACCATTGATTTCGATGAAGCAATTAATAGTTTTGCAGCTTTGAAGGCCAGGAAAGCAAAGTTCTGAATTGATTGAGATGTTCTTTAAGTGCACTTGTATTTGTTCCTGTTCAATTTTCTGTTATTGAATTATTCATTTATTTATTATTCATGTTGAATTTTGTGTTATTTAATTATTTATAATTTTATCCTGTTAAATTTAGTGTTGCAAAATGTTATTTGTTCAGTAAAGGGGTTGGATTTAAAATAAACGTTATTTTTTAAAAGCATTAACTTTGATTTCTTTCATTCTTTCCAAATATTTTTGGTTATATGACTAAAAAATTATTGCTGGGGGGGGTGACACAATTTTCTACCGCACCGGGTGACACCAGCCCTAGCAACGCCACTGAGTCACAGGGAAATTAATAATGTGAAATAAAGTCTTGGCTAGTGTTGAGCAAATCGAAGACCACTTCGCAAAGCAAATTTGCTTGTGCTTCATGGTAGCTGCGACCATCTTGATTACTTATGATGTCACCATGCTGGCTGACGTGATGACGTCATCATGGGCCGTGCAAAATTTCAAACTAGATCTTGAAACAAGATGACGGCGGCCGGCTCTTCGCGAGCAAATGTATGAGGTAAGTATGATTTCATTTATAATTTTTTTTATTTTACACTGTCTTATTACTGTCAGATGCTGCGATCAGCTATGAATGCAGCATATGGAAGGGTGCAATCACCGCTCCCTGTCATTGCACCCACTTCTTACAAAGAAATGTGCTTCGTGGCAAAGTAATTTGTCACAAAGTGAATTTTTTTGTAAAATTCGATGAAGAGGCCGAATTGAATTTTTTAATACTTCGCTTATCTCTAGTCTTGGCACCTAGTCATACCTCTAGGTGTGCAAGTGTTAAACATGAATATCCAAAAGGCTTCTCTACTCATGAAGGTCACCACCACATAAAGGTGAATTGACTCGTTCTATGCCTTACACCTTTAAGGATGAATAACTACCAGTGTAACAACACTCCAGAAATGTTCAGTGGAGGAGATGAATAACCACAATCCAAGAAGTGCCTTCTGATACTGGTTTTCAAATCACCTTTAGGACACCCAACATATTGAATGGTGCATTCACTACAGGTGATGAAGTAAACAACAACTGTGGTATTACAGTTGACATATTGCTGAATGCTGTTATACTGAATATTTACCTGTTACCATAGAACTGAAGGAATGAGAGGGAGACATAAATGAACAGCAAAAACAAGTTTTATGCCCACATCTAAAGGAGCTCTTGTATTAGATGAACACATTTCTTGAAATTCGTTTTGGGTCTGAGTATGAATCAATTCTACCCAAATCAAATATGCTCCAATGGTATATAACACTCTCTGGTCTCTTAGGACTTAGATTTTTATGGAAAGACTCTAGGACAAGTAGAGGAGAGAGAGAGAGAGAGCGAGAGCCTAGGTTTCTGGTGTATATATATATATATATATATATATATATATATATATATATTGACTGGCAGGTTCTCTTTCTCATTGTAGGGAGCGCCTAGTATGCATAGTATGTGTATGGAGTATTGTAGACCAGAAAGTGATAATTTTTATATTTTTTTTCCCCAGAAATCCAGAGAAGCATTGACTGGCTTATGATACCCCTCATGCAAGCCTGCCGATGTCCATAAGGAGCAAAAGTACTCCAACCAAGCTCTGCTAAAGGGTAGTTACCCAGTAATAGCTTGATTCCTGGTATGATACACTTGGTTTTCCTTTCCTTTTGGAAAGGAAACTCGCTTGCATGACACTTTTCCAGAGATGCATTATGTGGGGACACAAGCGCAGCAATGGATAAAAAAATCTTATTATGACACTGACTGAAAAGTTTGAGCCTACCACCTGGGACAAATCTTATTATGTAAATGTACTGATTAAAAAGCTTGAGGATAAGGAAAAATCTTATTACGAAAAAGCAGTGGTTGAACAGCATCAGGCTACAACCAGGGAAAAATCTTATTATGAAAAAGCAATGATTAAAAAGTTTGAATCTACCACTAGGGGAAAATCTTATTATGAATAAGTTTGAATCTACCATCAGAAAATTAGTAGAAAAAATAGCAGAAAATTGATCTATGAAGCAAAAGGAGATACAGTCCTGATCAAAAGTTTAAGACCACTTGAACAATGGCAAAAAAATTATATTTAGCATGGCTGGATCTTAACAAGGTTCCAAGTAGAGCTTCAACATGCAACAAGAAGAAATGGGAGTGAGTCAAAACATTTTTTGAGCATTCAATTTAATGAAAACAACGAATAAACTGAAACAGGCTGTTTTTCAGCTGATCAAAGGTTTAGGACCACACCTCCAAAAAAAAACTAAACTCCCCCAAAACAGAAATACAATTTCCAAACATGAACTCAGTAATGAGTAGCTCCGCCGTTATTGTTTATCACTTCCAAAATTCGTTTCGGCATGCTTGATGCAAGCGTTTCCATGAGGTGAGTGGGCCATCTACTGTCTGGAACTGTTGTCCATTTTTGTAAACTTCCGTTGCCATCCATGCCCAAAGGTTCTCAATTGGATTTAGATCAGGGGAACACGCAGGATGGGCCAAAAAAGTGATGTTATTCTCCTAGAAGAAGTCCATTGTCCTGTGGGCATTGTGTACTGTAGCGTTGTCCTGTTGAAAAACCCAGTCGTTACCACATAGACGAGGGCCCTCAGTCATGAGGAATGCTCTCTGCAACATCTGGACATACTAGCCAGCGGCCGTTTGACGCCCCTGCACTTCCTGAAGCTCCATTGTTCCACTGAAGGAAAAAGCACCCCAGACCATTATGGCGCCCCCTCCACTGTGGCGCGTAGAAAACATCTCAGGTGGGATCTGCTTGTCATGCCAGTAACGTTGGAAACCATCAGGACCATCGAGGTTAAATTTTTTCTCATCAGAGAATAAAACTTTCTTCCACCTTTGAATGTCCCATGTTTGGTGCTCTCTTGCAAAGTCCAAACGAGCAGTTCTGTGGTGTTCAAGGAGATGAGGTCTTTGAAGACATTTTTTGTTTTTGAAGCCCTTCAGTCTCAAATGCCGTCTGATGGTTATGGGGCTGCAGTCAGCACCAGTAAGGGCCTTAATTTGGGTCGAGGATCGTCCAGTGTCTTGACGGACAGCCAATTGGATCCTCCGGCTCAGTGCTGATGAAATTTTTTTGGGTCTTCCACTTCACTTTTTTGTTCCATAACCCTCAGGATCCTTTAATAAATTCCAAATGACTGTCTTACTGCGTCCCACCTCAGCAGCGATGGTACGCTGTGATAGGCCCTGCTTATGCAGTTCAACAACCCGACCACGTTCAAAAAGTGAGAGTTTTTTTGCCTTTGCCATCACATCGTGTGACTACCTGACAGAAAATGACAATGAATCCACATCTTTGCACAGATTTGGTCTTTTAAAGGCATGTAGTCCTAAAATTTGGATCAGCTGAAAAATAGCCTGTTTCAGTTTAATCGTTATTTTCAATTAATTGAATGCTCAAAAAAATCTTTTGTCTCACTCTCATTTCTTTTTGTTGCATGTTGAAGCTCTACTTGGAACCTTGTTAAGATCCAACAATGTAAAATATGATTTTTTGCCATTTTTAAAGTAGTCTTAAACTTTTGATCAGGACTGTATCTAGAAATATACATACTAGAGATGAGAAAATCAATTCTGTCAATTGTATGAATATTAGGTACTCTCTGTAATGAGATAGAGTACCCCCAGACTATACATATATATTGCCCAGAAAACAATATGACCATACTAGTCAGTCTCTCTCTCATATCACAAAAAGTTTGTTAGAATCCAAAATTTTCTAGACATTTTGAAGACTTTAGAACCAGTAGAATCAATTTTCTCATTCTTAACTTGCACCAAGTACTTTGTTTTTGGGATGGATCAACATAAACTGGGTGAAAGAATTTAGCTCAGTGATGGAGCTTTTAAAGGCTACATATTTTAATTTTAGAAAAACCTGGATCCTGATGTAGGACAGGGTTGAATTCTCTGATACTACAGGGTGGGCCATTTATATGGATACACCTTAATAAAATGGGAATGGTTGGTGATATTAACTTCCTGTTTGTGGCACATTAGTATATGTGAGGGGGGAAACTTTTCAAGATGGGTGGTGACCATGGCGGCCATTTTGAAGTCGGCCATTTTGAATCCAACTTTTGTTTTTTCAATAGGAAGAGGGTCATGTGACACATCAAACTTATTGGGAATTTCACACAAAAAAACAATGGTGTGCTTGGTTTTAACGTAACTTTATTCTTTCATGAGTTATTTACAAGTTTCTCTTTGCTTACAGTCATTGACATGTCGCCGAGGTTAACACGTGAGCAGCGGATAGAAATTGTGTTGATGTCTGGTGAATGCAGTAACCGTCATTGCAGCAGATTTCAATGCAAGACACCCTACGAGACCACCCATCTCCCATGCTACAGTTAGCAAACTGCTTGCTAAGTTTCGTGAAACTGGTTCAGTGTTGGATTTGCCAAAATGTGGACGCATGAAATCTGTCTCTAATGAAGAAACATCAGTGGCTGTCCTAGCTTCATTCAGCAAGAGCCCACAGCGTAGCACTCGCCGCATGTCACTGGAGAGTGGCATTAGTCGAACATCCCTTCGGCGGATATTAGCTACTCACAAATGGCACCCTTACAAACTCCAGCTACTGCAGCATCTCAACGAGGATGACCCAGATCGGCGCACTGAATTTGCAGAATGGGCAAAACAAAAATTGGAACAGGACCCTCAGTTTACGCAGTAGATTTTGTTCAGTGATGAGGCAAACTTTTACGTGAATGGTGAAGTTAACAAACAAAACCACCGCTATTGGTCTGACACTAACCCACATTGGATAGATCCCTCCAAGACTGTTGGAACAAAAAAATTGATGGTATGGTGTGGTATATGGGGTACAAAGATAGTGGGGCCATTCTTCATCAATGGAAACCTCAAGGCCACTGGATATGCGAAATTGCTACATGATGATGTGTTTCCCTCTTTATGCACTGAAGCTGGCACGTTCCTTGAGTTTTTCCAGCAAGATGGTGCACCACCACATTATGGGTGTCAGGTCCGAGCATTCCTAGATGAACAGTTTCCTGGAAAGTGGATTGGTCGTTGTGGGCCAGTTGAATGGCCCCCAAGGTCTCCCGATCTGACCCCCTTAGACTTTTATCTTTGGGGTCATCTGAAGGCAATTGTCTATGCTGTGAAGATACGAGATGTGCAGCACCTGAAACTACGGATACTGGAAGCCTGTGCTAGCATTTCTCCTGCGGTGTTGCTATCAGTGTGTGAAGAGTGGGAGAAGAGGGTTGCATTGACAATCCAACACAATGGGCAGCACATTGAACACATTTTATAAGTGGTCAGAAACTTGTAAATAACTCATGAAATAATAAAGTTACGTTAAAACCAAGCACACCATTGTTTTTCTTGTGAAATTCCCAATAAGTTTGATGTGTCACATGACCCTCTTCCTATTGAAAAAACAAAAGTTGGATTCAAAATGGCCGACTTAAAAATGGCCACCATGGTCACCACCCATCTTGAAAAGTTTCCCCTCTCACATATACTAATGTGCCACAAACAGGAAGTTAATATCACCAACCATTCCCATTTATTCCAATTGTATCCATATAAATGGCCCACCCTGTATAACAAATGCTGCAAGACTAAAACAGACTGAAAAAAATGACCAGATGTTATGATTGAGATAATCCCTGTGCAGTGTCCAGAAAAACATTGCAAAGCATTGAAAGTGTTAATATCATTGTATTTTATATAATTTGTACATGTAGTACAAATCCCACAAGGTTGTATAGGGAGTGGGAAGTCCCATGAGGGAAGTCGGCGGTGGCTCCACCCTTCATCTCTAGGAGGAAGATTCTGCAGTTAATTGCTGACGGCTGAGGAGTGAACACCTCAGAGCAGGAAGGTGCAGCTCCTGTAGGGAGATTCCATTCCCCTACAGCCCACAAGCAATGTATGTGCCCGCCCTCAGAAGGGAAAAGATCTATTAAAGGTTTAGCCTACAGAAAAGGATTGCGGACTTTGGCAAAGAAAATAATTGCCGCTAATCTGGCTACAGCTTCCTCTGCATGTGCTGGAAACACTGTAAGCTACAAGCTGCCCACCATAAAATAGGACAGGAGAGGCCCCTGTTCATAGACTGTATCCCTCTGAGGATATTGTATACTTATATATATCTGATGATAGAGAAAGTGCATCCCTTTAGGCCGGGAAAAGGAGAGATTGACCAGTCTGATAAAGAGAGAGTGAAGCTGGCCTCCATAAACCACCTTTAGGAACTACTCAAATCAACTGTAACGCCTGAATTTCACATGAATAGTTCTTTTGTGGATCACCTGCTGACCGGCTACAGGAAAGTGCTGTGGATCTGGTATACCAAGACCGGTCTCATCATTATACCACAATACATTTCCACAGCAAGGTGCTTTTGTCATGACAGTTTGGACCCTGCCTCGTACCGTTAAACAGCAACATCAAGGGTACCTCAATCGCCATCAGGCAGGAAAACCCCAGAACCAGTGCACCCCTAGCCTCAATGTATGCTAGCCCAGGGAGCTTCAGGAAACCATCAGTGCGACTACTGCGCCCATCCGGCCACCAACACTCATGTGCGCCCCTGCAGCCTGGTCACTGCACTAGCTCCTACCATCTGCAATTTTTTTTCACTTGCGGCAAACTCCAGTCTGAATCATGTCTTAACTTTAGTTTGGAGAATATAGCAGTTGTTTCCCTTTTATAATGCTCTGGTGTGGAACAGTTTAGTTTGGCACAAATAAATTCCCCCACAGTAATATTTTTAATAACATGCTTGGGGGCGGCATGACCAAAATAGTATTGCTTTACATTGGTTTATGATGAATAGTACTTTAAACCACCTTTGTTATACAATTCTCAATGAGACTAACATCCAAAAAATTAGCCTGACAAGCATAATGACAAAATTTTAATTGATGAGTAGTGGATGCATGGAATAGCCTTCTTGCAGAAGTGGTAGCTGCAAATACAGTGAAGGAGTTTAAGCATGCATGGGATAGGCATAAGGCAATCCTTCATATAAGATAGGGCCAGGGGCTATTCATAGTATTCAGTATATTGGGCAGACTAGATGGGCCAAATGGTTCTTATCTGCTGACACATTCTATGTTTCTATGTAAATAACAGATTAAAGGGATTACAATTAAAATAAGCCTCCATCTCTGTTACAGTCTCTTCACAACACCTCCAAATGATGGGCAAGTTATCGATATAATGAGCATAGCAGATAATGTAGGATATGAAAGGATTACATGTGTCAAAAGGAAAAATTCTTTCTCACAAAGCGACAAAATATTGGCAAAAATGTTACACCAATCGAAACGCCTGACTTTTGAAGAAAATACTGACCATCAAAAAGAAAAAATTCTGTTGTAATAGAAATCGTATAACCTCGTCGCAAAACTGACCTGGGTTTTCTAAGACCCACAGCTCATGCAGACTTCTGACTCCCGGCGATGATGACTTCTGGGACCAGAGCAACAAGTGCCATTGTTTAGAGCAATGTGCTTAGAGTAATGGAGAAGGTGGGGACAGTGAGAAACCATCCCTGCCCTCTTAATTGGGAGCCCTGCTGTCACTGACAGTGGGATCCCTGCTCCTATTGCTTCTGCGATTTGCGCAACAATGTTTAAAATGTCCGTGCAGAAATGAAGGATGACCACTCGGACGCATAAAACCAACAGGTGATCAGGAACTGGTTAAGCTCTGCCTGCTGTCATCTGCCAAAGTATTCAATCAGTTCTGCTGCACTAAAACTTTGCACCAGGACTAGAAGGTTGTAACTGAGTACACCTGGGGCAGTACACCTGGCTTATTTCCTGTCCAGGATGACTCTACTTGCCTGGCTATCCTGACTAAGGTGCCCTGCTGTGAGATTCAGATGCATAGAAGTTATATGTTGCAGCAGGGTCTCTGTGTATTATATTATAAGAGGGTATTAAAAAATTCTCTAAATGAAAAAAACTATTAAAATGTATATATCCTGTGGGCCCAGAGCTCTTGAGGAAGAGGAGGCGCCGCTAGGCATATGGGGCACAGCTATAGTGAACTGTAAAAGCATTGGAGAGCCTGGCCATCACTTATCGCAGCCACGAGTGACCAGCACCATGCCTTGTATTTAAAGAGGCATCTCCCTGCCCGACCTCAGTGACCTCATTGATTGGTACCCAGTCTCTGTGAAGATCTCCTGTCCTCAGTTGACCAGCCCCTGAAGATCCCTCGGCATAAGGTGGATGGTCACTCCTACAGGTCAATGTGGAGCAATAAGTATGACTGACTCTTGAAAGAGGGAGCCATGCCGTCCTCCTGTCTGCGCAAGCTGGAGATGAAAGCTGTGACGAACTGAACCGTCACTGGAGCTGCTGGAGAAGCCTGAGGGCCAGCCTTCTTCCTACGGACTATGGACCCAGAACTATGGAGACCCCCTCAGACCTTTTGGGGTTACAAGGAACTATGAACCCTGATTTGTGTGTGGAATTTATATGCCACATATTTCCTATTGCCCATTAAAGGTGCAAAATGTGGATTCAGCAACACAAAAAGGGGTTAACTCTGCACTGAGACTCCCACTGAATGTGTTAGTGATGGGATTAAGATATCTGACTCTAGGAGAAGCCGACTCCTAGATGAGTAGTTAACCTTTGATACACTCAGGAGATAATCCCATCACATGTGTCTCCTCTCTCCCTATTCTTTCTTTATGGAGGGGGTGAAGATGTCTGTTTGCATGTTGTTCATGGTTGATTGCATTATGTTGTTAGACTTCTTGAACTGTATATATACTGAGTTTATCTTCAATAAAGTGAGTTCCTGTTTTACCTTCAAGAGAGAGCCTCGTCTCATGTGTGTGGCGATTGCTATACGCTGTATACTCCACTGGCTATAACCCCTAGCTCTTGTAAGAGCTGTTCCTGTTTCTTGTTCCTGTGGTGGTTACGGTGTCAAGCGGAGTGCTTGGAGCCCTCGGGAAGCACTAGGAGCATCCATCAACGGAGGTACCCAGTCGGGGTGCCAGGAGATCCGTTACAAAAGCCAACAACGCATTCGACCAGTACAGAAACCTGTATTTTCATGGTGGCATCTCCGTCTATCTCTGGGGTTTGGATCATGGTTTTGCTGGAGTAATCCTTGTAAAAAAAACTGGAGATGGTACAAAGAAGATCAAAGGATGCTGGGACTCCATGCATGTGGTGAAAGTGCTGGAGAAGTCGAGCAGCCACACTGCTCATTATAAGCTGACCACTACTGTCATGTTGTCACTTCAGACAAACAAGAGTGGGCCATAGACAATGAACCTTGGGGGAAGTCTCACTTGGCAGATGGAAAAGGACAGGATTGTGAGTGTCTCCTCTCCGCACATAGCAAATATTGGGCGGCTGGTAGAGGACATGTAGAACATGTGGAAGCTCTGAAGAGAAAGCAGCAAAGTTAAATATTATCCCTTCCCCCTCCCTTTTCCCCAGATTCTCATTTTTCCTAGTGACTGTGCGGGGAATACCTAAGGCATGATATTTTTTTACCTTTTTTTGGTGTATGCGTATAAACACCAATAGGTATCTGCCCCCAATAAGGGAAAGTTTAGGAATGTTTTTTTTTTAAAGCTTAACATATCTGACAGTGTAGTGTGTTTTTAAACAGGGTTTTTGTTAATACAGTCAACCATGCCCATAGCTATATATATCACTATCGCTCTGACATTACTAATGCTGTTCTTCTGTTAAAGTGCTTAAAAATGGGAGGGGGGATTATAAAAAATAAAATAGAGAAAAAGTCAAGAGAAAAAAAATATGCGTCCTAACAGACCTCAGAGTGGCATACACACATTTTCAGGTTAATTGGAGCACTTTTAATATGGGTCGACTTTATTTCGCACCCAAATCAAATCTGACTGACTCATTAGAATCGGACCAGAAATTAATTTCAAGAAGTTTGCACATTTCTAGTTATTATGTATTTGCTTCATCTGTTTATTGTCTGTTAGTTTGTTGGGTATTCATGACATTCAGTCATAATTATTCAACTAATTATAATGGAGTGGAGTTTTCATTTAAGTGTTATAGGTTGACTAGTACCATGTGTTACATTTAGATAAATGAACTTAAAGGGTTTCTACCACCACATTTTGATCTAATTAGCTGTCAGACACTAGCGATCTGCTAGTGTCTGCTGTACCTAACCATGCTATTGTAATCCCTTTCTGTGCAGCGGTTACCCTAAAAAACGTAGTTTTATTGGTATGCTAATGAGCCTCTAGGTGCTATGGGGGCGTCTTTTCAGCACCTAGAGGCTCCGTCCACTCACCATTTCCGCCGCCCAGCGCGCTCCAGCCCGCCCCTCTCCTCTAGATTGACAGCCCACTCGCGCCTGCGCCGCGTGCTTCTGTATTCGGCGCAGGCGCAGTGACTGTTGGACTGCTCCCTGCGCCATAATCGGCGCAGGCGCAGTGAAGATGCCGACGCAGGGAGACAGTCACTGCGCCTGCGCCAAATACAGAAGCACACGGCGCAGGCGCGAGAATTCGGCGAAGATGCAGAGAAGTAGTCTGTCAATCTAGAGGAGGGGGGCGGGCTGGAGCGCGCTGGGCGGCAGAAATGGTGAGTTGACGGAGCCTCTAGGTGCTGAAAAGACGCCCCCATAGCACCTAGAGGCTCATTAGCATACCAATAAAACTACGTTTTTTAGGGTAACCGCTGCACAGAAAGAGATTACAATAGCATGGTTAGGTACAGCAGACACTAGCAGATTGCTAGTGTCTGACAGCTTATTAGATCAAAATGTGGTGGTAGAAACCCTTTAAGAGTGTCTTGCTGATCTTGTAAACTATTCTGGATCAGTTTCTGGAAAAAAACATTCATGTTTTATCCTTTTGGTTCTATAATTAGCCTCATAGTTTACTAATTGAAATCTATTAATTCTAATTATTATTATTATTATTATTATTAACATGTTCAATGTACTGCTCTTGGTTTTAGATATGTGTTAATGGAAAAAGTGAAGATGACACTTCCAAGATTCTTTTGTCTTCTTACTTTACTAGGCCTTGTAAAATGCCAGGAATCTGTTAGTTCTGGTAAGTCATGTCTCTCATCATGCATATCCATTTAATAAATTACTCAATAAATTGTTATATTACATGGCAACTATGTGACAAATGAAATGGAAACAACAGATACAAGAGAAATGCTCATTATCTACTTATTTGTCATTTGTTTAATTTATTATTTACTAAAAAAGAAATAAAGCAGAAATACAAAAAGTATAAAGTGAAATACAATTACGCAACCAAAAAATGTTATAATGTGGCAAGTAAAAATAGTTAGACCAAAGGTGGTGTAAATAAAAGGGATGCTTCATTCTTTAGGTAAGATGATAATTCAGTGTCTGAAGTAGAGGCTGAAACAAGCCCTAAATCACGGAGAGCTGCAGATATACCTGCAGTCCACCCATTCCTAGTACTCCAGGGGCAGCACCTAACACTACCTGCCTAGTGACTTTTCCCCCTGCACTTAGTGGTCTACAGCAGCACATCAAGGCCTCCTTGTTCCTTGGATAGCAATGCTACAGCACTCTCATCAGGTGATCCACCATCACCATTGACTTCAGCAGCCACAAAGCTGGTGTGGGTTGGCTACTATGTGCTGGTTCATGTGAGTGTGAGATCCTCACATTGGTTACATGAAGATCTGTACCAACCTCCCCAGAACTGCAATACTGCAGCATTGATTCTGCAACAAGTGTCCGCTGCTCCCTTTATTGGCACTACTAGCCATGCTTTATGTAGCCTTCACTATGTACCAATGCATTAACCCACTGTTCCACCAAAGTGACTTCCCTAGCAAGTCATAGTACATTCGGGTGCCTAAAGTTGGGGGGTTTATAATGGGCACTCTGGTTGGTGGAGCTGGAGGCATAAATCACATGGAATTAAAAGGGGCACTTATGTGCTGCCCTTGGAGACCAGGGATAAATTATGTTCAGTCATGACAGAGGGGTACACCTCCTCAGAGCAGCACCATGTAATAAGCGGAGTACCTCTGTGTCATAGTCACCATCAGGGCAGATTTCTATCCCCTGGGAGTAAATAATAAATGTCCCTACTGAGTGACAGCTATAAGGACTTAACAAAGAAAGTAGTTTGGAAAACTGTACACATTTTCATTATATGAAGAATAGACATTAATAAGCATTATTTGCTGACATTTCCTACCCCTTTTAGTGCTCCCTTATTGTATAGTAGCCCTCAATACTTTGCCCGGAAGGGACATACTGTGGGCTTCAGACCTGCACATTTTTGCCTCATAGAGACAAATGTTTTGCACCTGCATTTGCCTTTCCATTTCACATGTGACATGTTACCCTCAGAACTTTTATTGAACTGAATGTAGAGCACCAAAAAGAAGCTTGGTTCTGTAGACTTGGGATTCAAGTATTGTATACCTCCAGAACAGGGATAGTTATAGAAAATGGTAGAATATGTATTTTTTATTTAGGACTATTTATAGAGTTACTTAATTTCTGTTATTTAAGGTACACTGTATGATCTAACAAAAATGTTAGCACAATGTGTGCACTAACCCTTTAATAAGTATTTGTTTGAGTTTTCAAATAAGTAATTTGTTGATGCCTTTTCGCAGTACCTTTAACTACATAGCCAACCTTTAGCATTGCAATAATATGAAATTTGCAATCTATGCAATAAAAATGTATTCTTGCTTCTCTTATTTTCACAGTATATGATCTTATTAGTGAACTTCGCTATTCGACAACTTCAGATGTAAAAGTAGTCAATGGTTCTAAACCAGACTTACCAGCTATCCGCATAAGTTCAGTGGCACACCTGAAAAATAAAAAAAGGTATTAACAAATATTCCAGCAAAACTTCTCAATCTATTGGTCTGTTTTTTTTATTTTTTTTTGTGTTTGGCGAACTAGAAAGCCATTTAGCATTTCTGTGGTTTTTTGCGGCACTAAAGGCATTACTTTGTAGACTTCCTGAATGACACTTGAATAAGATCTCACTGCTTATGAAATGATATGCTTCACATTAGCTCGGCTGCCTGCTGTAATCCTTCTCAGTTTCTATTCATTAAAGGCTATCCAGATAAATATGATGCTTCAGTCTGTCGTGCGTACCTTTCTCAAAGGGATTAACACTTACAAAAAATAGCTCCCAAAACTGTGTAATCTGGTCACCATGAAGTCTCCAAAGGCTATAAATCGATCATACGTATATGATACTAACAAGCCCTAAATCGTGGAGAGCGGCAGATATATCTGCAGTCCACCCATTCCTAGTACTCCAGGGGCAGCACCAAACACTACCTGCCTAGTGAACTTTTTAAAAAGTTGCAAAAAAGTCACAACGCCAAGCCAGGAATTCCCAGGTGTACTTTTACTGAAATTGGTGCAACCTCATAGAACTTTGATCAAATTTATTATTGCTGTGCACAATTTTCATAAATTTAGCACAGGTTCGTATAGCAGCTCCAGTCTAAAAAGTAACCTCTGATACACCTACAATGATAAATTTCCCACTTGTTTTTGTGTCAATATTTTATTTCCCTGGGCATGTGGTGCTGCGACATGGTGTGACTGATTTGACATTATAATGGTATGACCACATGGCACGGTCGTGATTCGGTTGTGGTCAATAACCGCATGCCCAATTAGGCTGCAGCTGCCTCATATTTAACTAATGAAGACCTCACTGTATAGGTGGTCTTAATTTTTAATGGCTCTGAGGCACCATCAATACCGCGCGGCCATTAAGAATTCAGACTGCCTATACAGTGCGGTCTTCATTAGAGAAAGTGCTTATTGCACCTCAGACATTGGGGGCGTATCGCTGTCTTTAGAACAGAGCCTTCAAAGTGAAGGAGGGTGCACCACGCATGCGCAGCCACCTTCCATTCATTCCTATGGGAGCGCCCAAAATGTCTGGCAGTCCCATTGAAATGAATGGGAAGCTCACCCCGCAAGCAAGGCCACAGCTCCAGTCACTTCTATGGGGATGGCAGAAATAGCTGAGCCAGTACTCTGCTCTTTTCGACGCTACCATAGGAATTAATGGAGGTTGACGGTGCATGAGCAGTGCACACTTTGCAGTATGCTTCCCATTCATTACAATGGGACTGCTGAAAATGACTGAGCATGCCACAGGACTATTTTCAACACTCCCATAGGAATGAATGTAGAGCAGATGCACATGTGCGGGTGCCCTCCTTCACTTTGCAGGCACCGTCCTAAAGACAGACCTATCAGACATTGGGGGCATAACCTAGCGATGTCACCAATGTCTGAGTTGAGACAACCCCCTTAAATATCAGGCAGCTGCTGCCTAGTTGGCAGTGCGGTTTTTGACCACAGCTGGCTGCGACTCAGTGTCGACAGAACTTTGTTTTCCGTCCAGCATAACGGAAACCAGATGGATCCGTTATGCTCTGCATATACTTCTATTATGACGGATCAAAACGGAATGCCTCTAAAGGTTTCCGTTTTCATTTCCGTCTTATGGATTCATGGTTATAATGGAAAGCCATAACAGAATACATAACGGTGATGTGAACAAGCCCTTACCATGGTCTGTTTGTCCTTTGGAAAATCCTTTATTTCATTTAGTTGTGGATAACTTTTCTATAAATGTTTTCTAGCCAATCCAAATAAGCAATTCATTTCCAAAATATTGATAAAATAGTGAAACAAAGCTTCCTACTAACTTGGTTTTGTGTCTTTCTATATTTAGTGCTTTCCCCCTAAATGGGTTGCCAGCAGAATACTCCATCTTAGCCACATTTAAAATATTATCAAATATTCAACAGGGCGTCTGGAATTTATGGCAAATCGTCGATAGTAATAAAAAACAGAAAGTTGGACTTTATTTAAAATAAAGACACACCTACTGTGAGCTTATTGTACTCCTCGCCAACCAGGACTCTTCATTTCCATACATCTAGTAATGCTACAATACTTTTGGATGGGAAATGGCATAAATTGTCTTTCAGTGTAACAAGTGAGAGATGCCAAGATGATTTTCGATTGTATTGAAGTGAGTTCAGTTACAATAGCAGAGCAGAAACCTCATAAGAAGAAAATTTCACTTCAAGTATACCAGGAGAATCACCCTCCGTCCCTTTGGTAGTAATACCAGACTTGTTTCACAAAGTGGATCTAAAGGCTATTGAAAGCTTTGGAGGCATTTTTAAATCAATGAATTCTAATCATTTTGGGCTAAAGATTGGGCCAATTTTTCATTTGGTCTTTAGTAAATAATTTTAACAGTTTTTAACCCGACAGTTTTTCACTTTCACTGCATCTACAGACTGCCTTGCTTTCTGATTCACACCGTGAATCTATCAGACAACTCGCTCTGTGGACCTCTCACCTGAACCCCTGATAGCTCATAAATTCTCATTTAAGCTAACGTTTTTATCAAACTGATTAAAATTTAGCTATAATGATTGTTTATGAGCTGTTAGGGAACGCTCATTGTCTCTAAGGGGAATGCAACAGGGGAAATCTGGCCGCTGTCCTATTGGCACACATAAAACCCGTCCTAATAGTCCTAATAAACACTGGACGATGACTTCAAAGCCAGTTAGCTGCTGTCTTTATGATCTTACATACAGCTAAATATCAGCTAATGTGTAGTAATGGAGCGAAGTGAAAGTACAAAGAGGAGGATGAGTGGCGGGATGTGGATAATGAGCAGCAGCACTTGTATGCACTCTTCGTTACTACTGACAACTGAT
Organism: Bufo bufo; assembly: GCF_905171765.1. Lineage (NCBI taxonomy): Eukaryota > Metazoa > Chordata > Amphibia > Anura > Bufonidae > Bufo > Bufo bufo. The sequence goes on along the minus strand of NC_053392.1, from coordinate 269,821,573 downwards.
ATCATTCGCTGTATGCAAGATTACAATTCATAACAGCAAATGAATAAAATATAAAATAGAGAAATGGAAAATAAAAAAAATATGTTTAACATAGAGTAAAAAATGTAATTTTCTGATTACAGATTCCGATTAAAAACTTTGGTTGCCATTTCACATGAAGTTTTTAGCGCTGATTTTGGCCTCAGAACAACCTCCCATTCATTTCAATTGGAAGCAGCACGTGTTTTTTTTTTCCCACGCCCTAACTGGAGGCAGAACCTGCATTAAATCTCCCATTGAAATGCCTGGAAATGTATGCTCTGTATAGTTTTGTGCGTTATTTTCCGCATTTTCTACAAGGATATTTATGCACATCCAGCTATAAATCACAATCTGAAACTGCAGTTTTGTACTGAAGTAAACATGCGTTGGTTAAGGCATAAGTGTGAAAAACGTCGTCAAAACTGCAAAGAGCGCACTATAAAAAATTTGGATTCCACACTGAATTTTTATAGGCGCATTTTCAAAATCCATTGTGTGAACATACTGATTTCTGCATATGGTAAGCAATATATGGAGTAAGATAGCTGAACAGAATTGGGAGTTAGTACCCAACAAAACACACTTATATACATTGCCTAATTAAAAACATTTTATCCATTTAGATTTTCTCCAAGAGTAATGTTTGTTATATAAAATATTCCAATAATAACAAAATCTTAACTACTTCCTTACTGCCATCTACATCAGTGAAAGGATCTTATAAGATGGCGCCCACTCCACAGTGGAGCTAGCGCAGACATTTAATCCCTCAGATGAGAGCTCAGAGTGCACACATCCCCAGGCTGAATGCCTTTTTCTCATGAGATCGGGAAGGTGTTTCTTAGTAGTAATAGACCTGAGCCTGTATGAAGCTGCCAGTTCTATTACTAGTATATTCCAATACAGGCCTTCAGGGTGGCAGCACTGCATGGAACTATACAGAATTTTCTTACGATTGCATGTTTGTAGGCGCTTGGGGCCTAAAAAAAGAAAATGTTTTTAAAAATGTAAAAAAAAAAAATTCTAATCATCCCCTTTCCCCCAAAATTACATTAAAAATAGATAAACAATAAGAACATCAGTAGGCATGGCCGAATCTGAAAATGCCTGTAGAGTTAAAATATAAAAGTATTTATTTCCATACGAGGAACGGCGTAACAGAAAAAAAAATCTAAATGGCTGATGTGCCATTTTTTCTTTGCTTCACTTTGCAAAAAAATGTCATAAAAAAGTGATCAAAAAGTCACACAAACCCCAATATCGTCCTGCAGATAATGGACCCTAACACAATTCCATAGATGTAAATATTAAAAAGTTATGGGGGTCAGAATATGGTGATAAGAAGAAAAAACTATTTTCCAGTATCAAATCACAAGAAAACTATACAAATTGTGGTATTGCTGTAATCGTACTGAGCCAGGGAATGAAGGTAGCAGGTTAGTTTTACTATATAGAAACACTGTAAAAACAAAACTGTGGTAGAATTGCATTTTATTTCCAATCACAACCCCATTTGGAATTTTTTCCAGTTTCCCACTTCATTGGATGCCATAATAAATGGTGGATTAGAAAGTACAAACTTGTCCTGCAAAAAGCAAGCTATGTGAATGGTAAAAAAATAAATAAATTAGTACTCCTGGAAGGCAGTGAGTGAAAAATGAAGCATAAAGGGAAAATCACCCGTAATGAAGTGGTTAAATATAAATAATGAATTTGCTTAAAATGTTTGTGTTTATAGTTGACATTCAGCAGCTTGAAATCCACTGTGATCCAGCGAAAGCATTGAGGGAGCAATGTTGTGAGCTGTATGATCAGTGAGTATATAGCCGTGTTAACCTTGGATACAGGCCAGATCTCAGTTTGGTAGTGGTAATATTGAGCATCATATAATACAATAAATTGGTTGCAGTAACATAGTAACATAGTTTATAAGGCTGAAAAAAGACTGTTTTCCTGCCAGTTGATCCATGGAAATGGATTTTTGATAAAATAGCTTCATAAGGCTTGCTTGATAGATTATATACAAATTTATTTTGCTAGATGGTTTTCAGTATCCCTAAATATATTTATAGTTTATAGTATTTACTAACTGCCTTTAAAGGGGTTGTGCAGTGCTACAATATTGATGACCTATCTTCAGGATATGTAATCAATATCAGATCGGGGAGGGGGTTCCAACTCCTGACAACTCCACCGATCAGCTGTTTGAAGAGGTAGCGCGCCTCCCTCGAGTCTACCCCTGCTGATCTGATATTGATAACCTATCCTGAGGACCGGCATCAATATTATAGACCTGCACAACCCCTTTAATATATTTCACCTTTTCATTCTCAGAAGGATAAAGCAAGGTTAAAATCCTGATAAATTCTGATAGTAATATTTTACTTTACCACGGTATTAAATTCCCTATATTTCTGTTTTCTAGTGTGCTGGGGGCTGCAGAGCTGAGCCTTGGAGCTAATTCTCCTCAGTGTTCCAAATGTGCAACATGGAGTTGTAGGCCTTCAGGGACCTACAGGAGCAAAGGTAGAAGGCAAGCCTAAACGACAAAATTGTGAAAACAGTAAAATATCATTCAGAATTTGAAAAGCTTTCTATCCTTTTTTAGGGTCAGAAAGGGCATGAAGGAGAACGAGGAGAGTTTGGACATGTAGGAAATTTGGTAATTATCAAATTCTTTGTCTTCTAGACATTCTCAGTCTGACTGCTCTCAGAACTATTTGAAAAGTAAGAATTATCCATGTTTTCTTTAATATAATTAGTATTTTTTATATACAGCTGATATTTTCGTATAGAGCTAATATGAGTACAGCTTGGTTTGGGCCCATGTACAGTATATGGGTCGATGAAAAAGGGCAATGATTGGGAACAGTCCTTCAACTACAGTAGAGCTGCATTTATATGTAGCAATCGTTAGTATAGGGATGAATGATCACCACTGGCCATTGTTCATCCTCATACAAATTCATTGTTTGTCGGCAGCACCTCCCTACTTACACAGAGTGATCTGCTGCCTATAAAACTGTGATTTTAGGTGCCACATGAAAGAAATGATGAACCAACAAATTAATGTTTTTTCCATTTATTGGGTGATTGGCGGCAAATTTACACTGGCCAGTTATTGGGAATTAGAGGTCATAGGAACATTTGCCCCAGATAAATATTTGGATTCTCCTTTTGTATAAAAGGATCCAAACATACACAGATTTTCGACCAATCAGACAGCTCTGAAAGCCTTTTAGCATGGGCCAGGAGAGCGGACATGGTGGGGAACAAATGTTCCTATGAATGTCTATTCCCAATCATTGCCTGCTTCATTTACATGCAGCAATGATCGACTGAATAATGGTAACTGTGATCATTCATTCAGGGTAATGTGATGCCACCAATCAATGATTTTACGTGCCACATACAAGATGCAATCATCCTAAAAAGAGTGTATGCTCATAAGATGGGTGACCAGTGGCACCTTTGCACAGCGTAATTATCAAGAATAAGTGTTTGCATCCCATCCATAATTCTCCCAAACCTCTGGCCATGTAAAAGAGCTTTTACAAATAATGAAATTGGTCTGAGTTGAGTCATCCTAAAATAAAACCCAAAACATTCAATTTCCTATAATGGAGTTGTCGTTCAGACATCTTTCAGATGCTTACTACACTAAGGCTTATATTACATGTGCAGATAAAGCAGGCGATTGTCGGGAAGGAATCATTTCTTCCCAGCAATCGCCTGCTCATCAGCGGAGGAGACCACTGCATTTACATACAGCGATCTCCTTCACAGTAATGCCATCACTCGTCCCCATACTGAATCATTGTTTGCCAGCAGCAGATTGTGATTAGACAGTAATATCTGCTGCCGGCAAGTGATGATTTTTAGACCTGTTGAAAGATTCCGATTGCGCGGTGAACACTCGTTAGCGATAATCTGCCACATTATCTGCTAGTGTAATGTAATCTAATTTTTACACACATCAAACAAGTTTTCTGACAGATGATATCAACTAGACATTTACACACACCAATTTTGAACAAAAATAGGTCAGGTATCTGAAGATATCAAGGTCCCAAGGACCCCTTTACATGGGCAATGACTGAGAATAAACAACGCTCGTTTCCATTCATTACTCTGTCGGTTCCTCTGTGAAATGTATATGTAACTCACAGGTCATATGTTTTCTTTTCTTTTTTGTTTGATGCACTAGGGTGTCCGTGGAAATCCTGGAATTTATGGAAGAATTGGTGACCCAGGGATTAAAGTAAATTGCTCAATTACAATATATATCATAGTAACATAGTAATATAGTATATAAGGCTGAAAAAAGACATTTGTCCATCCAGTTCGGCCTGTTATCCTGCCAGTTGATCCAGAGGAAGGCAAAAAAAATAAAACTGTGAGGTAGAAGCCAATTTTCCTCACTTTAGGGGGGATTCCTTCCCGACTCCAATCAGGCAATCAGAATATCTCCTTGGATCAACGACCCCTCTCTAGTAGCTATAGCCTGTAATATTATTACACTCCAGAAATACATCCAGGCCCCTCTTGAATTCCTTTATTGTACTCACCATCACCACCTCCTCAGGCAGAGAGTTCCATAGTCTCACTGCTCTTACCGTAAAGAATCCTCTTCTATGTTTGTGTACAAACCTTACAGGCCTGGATATAAATAGATGATGGGAGAGATCTCTGTACTGACCCCTGATATATTTTTACATAGTTATTAGATCTCCCCTTAGTGAATAATCCTAATTTTGATAATCTTTCAGGGTACTGTAGTCTAACCATTCCAGTCATTACTTTAGTCGCCCTCCTATGAACCCTCTCCAGCTCTGCTATGTCTGCCTTGTTAACAGGAGGCTAGAACTGTACACAGTACTCCATGTGTGGTCTGACTGTTTTACCTTCATATTTAAAAAAAAACACATTTATGTTTGATTTGCTATTTAGGGAGAACCAGGCATAAAGGGAGAAAAGGGTCAGAGAGGTATACTTGGTGAAAGGGTATGTATGCATAAAATTACATTTAAATAAAAAATAATAATATATAAATATTTAAATAAATTCTATTATCTATCTATCTATCAATCTATCTATCTATCTATCTATCTATCTATCTATCTATCCATCTATCTATCTATCTATTGTGGGGATTCACTCTGTTAGACAGGACAAGCGGACGCAGTATAGAGGCAAAGACCAGTTTGTAACTCAAAAACTTCAGTGTTTTATTCACACTTATGGCAACAAAACAGTACGACAGTCCATTTGCAGTTTTGGTGTTCGTTCACACCTAGACAGTTCATACAGCAAAAGAGTCACCTGTTATCCTAGGTGTTAGTTCACACCCGATCGGCATTGCTCAGGACAGAGCAGGCCTCCCAAACTCCGGCCTCCAGCCTAGCACATGGCTCAGATCCCAATCCAGCGATTGCCAGATCCCCTCTGACAGAGAGAAAGACGTAATTACCACCAGCTGACACTGCTGGCTGTTTTTTTTTATATAGGCCAGTCAAGACCCGGCCTGGAACGTGGGGAGTATTCACCCACCCAGCACGTTGACTACTCCCAGTAAGAGCTGTCCCGGATCAGCTATTACAGCTATACTAAATAGCAAGGTGTCAAACAGCAACTGCTGCTGACACATGAAAACTGTCTCTTACTCCACCGAGGCCAGGAACCTCGGTGACACATACCTTCCATCAACGACGGTCCCTTGCGCCTTCCTACACTATCTAATGATATAAACATGAATACAAAAATTTTTTTAATTTGAAAATGTATAGATATATATATTAGCAACACATGTGTCTGCGAAACAAATAACAAATAACGATTAGTATTGTTCAAACTTTTGTTCAGATTTATGTACAGCACTTCATGTGCAACCACTTTTGACATAATAAGCGGTTTATTAAAGTTATAATAATAATTGACTGGAAATACTGTTTTCTAAAGGGTGACCGTGGTGATCCTGGTTTCAAGGGACTGCAAGGAGCAGCTGGTTTCAAAGTGAGTGAAGTAAAATCATAACTAATTTTGTACTATTAATTAAATTGTTTCTCAAAACACTTTACCCATTTTTGTCCTGTTATTACATTCATGCAATTGCATACCCAGCAATGGAAGCCAAACATTTTAAAATGGGATTCTCATTAAAATGAAAAATAAATAAAATAAATTGATATATATATATATATATATATATATATATCCAGCCCTAATCTAGTTCTTCTAGTACTGTTCCTTTACAAACAGCAGAGATGACGTGCTTAATCAGTCTGTCAGTGATGTGCACAGTGTTGTGTTCGAATGCAGCATGTGACTGTTGTTGTTCACTGTCCTTAGCGGCAGACAGTTTATATCAATATATTGATCTGATATTATATTTATTAATTAAATTGCAGGGTATTGCTGGCCCACCTGGAATCAGAGGTCCCCCTGGTCTGACAGGAGAAAAGGTGAGAACACATTAAAGAAGGCAAAAATATTTTCTATATAATGGCTTACGTTTAATATATTATGTACTTCTAGGCTGGATTTATACATAAATTAAAACAGGAGTGATCCAACTGTGAACTGAACTGTGAAACAAAGAAAAAAAATACAGTTGTGGGAAATATTGTGTGAAACTATTAGCAACAGTAGTTTTCCAGTGCTCAGTTAACCTTTCATATATAATAAACATGTGTAAAACATCAAACAAAATTATTATAGGATCCATAAGACTTAACTTTTAATAGAGATAAGATAAAAAACGCCCTTTATACCAAGGCGGATGAAATCAAATAAACAAAGGCAGAGATATGGCCTAACTACCACTGAGTAGAGATGGCCTTGCGGTTCGCCCGGTGGTCGTTTTGCGGCGAACTTTGCATGTTCGCGATTCGCCGAACATGCGAACATTAGGAGATACTCGCGCCCGCCATATTTTTTTACATTGTGAAGAACTTTGACCCATGACACATCCATCAGGTGGTACAGGACAGCCAATTGAGACATTTCAACACATGGACATACCGCCTACCTTATAAATAAACCTGATCTGGCCGCCATTTTACATTCAGTCTTTCGCCAGTGTAGGGAGAGGTTGCTGTGTGGAGCAGGGACACCAAACGCTAGCTAATAGGGCCACAAAAGTCTTTTTAAGGACTAGTATAGGTGTGCTATCGATAGGTGTGATACACAGAGGGGTGTGATATAGTAACATAGTAACATAGTAACATAGTACATAAGGCCGAAAAAAGACATTTGTCCATCCAGTTCGGCCTGTCATCCTGCAAGTTGATCCAGAGGAAGGCAAAAAAAAACCTGTGAGGTAGAAACCAATTTTCCTCACTTTAGGGGAATAAAAAATTCCTTCCCGACTCCAATCAGGCAATCAGAATAACTCCCTGGATCAACGACCCCTCTCTAGTAGCTATAGCCTTTAATATTATTACACTCCAGAAATACATCCAGGTCCCTCTTGAATTCCTTTATTGTACTCACCATCACCACCTCCTCAGGCAGAGAGTTCCATAGTCTTACTGCTCTTACCATAAAGAATCCTTTTCTATGTTTGTGTACAAACCTTCTTTCCTCCAGACGCAGAGGATGTCCCCTCATCACAGTCACAGTCCTGGGGATAAATAGCTGATGGGATAGATCTCTGTACTGACCCCTGATATATTTATACATAGTAATTAGATCTCCCCTCAGTCGTCTTTTTTCTAACGTGAATAACCCTAATTTTGATAATCTTTCAGGGTACTGTAGTTGCCCCATTCCAGTTATTACTTTAGTTGCCCTCCTCTGGACCCTCTCCAGCTCTGCTATGTCTGCCTTGTTCACAGGAGCCCAGAACTGTACACAGTACTCCATGTGTGGTCTGACCAGTGATTTGTAAAGTAGTAGGAATATGTTCTCATCACGGGCATCTATGCCCCTTTTGATGCAACCCATTATCTTATTTACCTTGGCAGCAGCTGCCTGACACTGTTTTTTGCAGCTTAGTTTGCTGTTTATTAAAATTCCTAGATCCTTTTCCATGTCAGTGTTACCGAGTATTTTACCATTTAGTATGTATGGGTGACTTGCATTATTCCTTCCCATGTGCATAACTTTACAATTGTCAGTGTTAAACCTCATCTGCCACTTCTCTGCCCAAGCCTCTAATCTATCCAGATCCCTCTGTAGTAGTATACTGTCCTCTTCAGTGTTAATTACTTTACACAGTTTAGTGTCATCTGCGAAAATTGATATTTTACTATGCAAGCCTTCTACAAGATCATTAATAAATATATTGAAGAGAATAGGGCCCAATACTGACCCCTGAGGTACCCCACTAGTGACAGTGACCCAATCTGAGTATGTACCGTTAATAACCACCCTCTGTTTTCTATCATTGAGCCAGTTACTTACCCACTTACAGACGTTTTCTCTGAGTCTGAGCATTCTCATTTTATATACTAACCTTTTATGTGGTACAGTGTCAAATGCTTTGGAGAAGTCCAGATACACGACATCCATTGATTCGCCGCTGTTAAGTCTAGAACTTACCTCCTCATAGAAACTGATTAAATTAGTTTGACATGAACGATCCCTCACGAAGCCATGCTGATATGGCGTTATTTGCTTATTTCCGTTAAGATGCTCTAACATAGCATCTCTCAGAAAACCTTCGAACAGTTTACCCACAACAGATGTTAAACTTACCGGCCTATAGTTTCCAGGATCTGTTTTTGGACCCTTTTTGAATATTGCACCACATTTGCCATGCGCCAATCCTGTGGGACATTCCCTGTCAGTAAAGAGTCCGCAAATATCAGAAATAAGGGTCTGGCTATGACATTACTTAATTCCCATAGGATACGGGGGTGTATGCCATCCGGTCCTGGCGATTTGTCTATTTTGATCTTTTTAAGTCGCTGTTGTACTTCTTCCTGGGTCAGACAGGACACTTTTAATGGGGAATTTATTTCAACATTCAGCATTTCATCTGACAGTTTATTTTCCTCAGTGAATACATTGGAGAAAAAAATATTTAACAGCTTTGCTTTCTCCTCGTCGCTCTCTGCGACTCCCCCCCTCATTACTCTTTAAAGGGCCGACACCTTCAGATTTATACTTTTTAACATTTATATAATTGAAGAACATTTTAGGGTTAGTTTTACTCTCTTTGGCAATTAATCTCTCGGTCTCTAGTTTGGCCGCTTTTATTTGTTTTTTACATGTTCTGTTTTTTTCCTTATAGTTTTTCAGTGCTTCCGTGCTACCCTCCTGTTTTAGTGTTTTATATGCTTTCTTTTGTCATTTATTGCTTTCTTTACAGTTCTGTTTATCCACATTGGTTTCTTTTTGTTCCTTAACCTTTTATTCCCATACGGTATGTACCTCTCACAATGAATTTTAGGATGTTTTTAAAGATATCCCATTTTGTGGCTGTATTTTTATTTTGAGGACTTTGTCCCAGTTAGTTAGGCCTATGGCCTCTCTTAGTTGGCTAAATTTAGCTTTTTTGAAGTTTGGTATTTTTATTCCTCCCTGTAGAAACGCTCTTTTGAATGATAATTGGAAGGTAATTACTTTATGGTCACTATTTCCCAGGTGTCCCCCAACCTGCACGTCTGTTGTTCTATTGGTTAATATTAAGTCCAGTATGGCCGTCCCTCTAGTCGGGTCCTGAACCAGTTGGGAGAGATAATTGTCTTTGGTTATTGCCAAGAACCTGTTTCCTTTATGAGATATACAAGTTTCAGTTTCCCAGTCTATATCTGGGTAGTTGAAGTCCCCCATAATAACCACCTCATTATGATTTGCCGCCTTGTCTATCTCGTTTAGTAGTAGATTTTCTGTGGACTCTGGTATATTAGGTGGTTTATAGTAGACTCCTATTAGTAATTTATTGTTGTTTTTAGCTCCATGTATCTCTACCCACAGTGACCCCACATGTTCATGTCCCTCACTTATATCTTCACGGAGTGTGGGCTTTAGACAAGACTTTACATAAAGGCAGACCCCTCCACCTCTCCGGTTTTGACGATCCTTTCTAAACAGACTGTAACCTTGTACATTAACTGCCCAGTCATAGCTATCATCCAGCCATGTCTCAGTTATTCCCACTATGTCATAGTCCTCCTCACACATCACTAATTCCAGTTCACCAGTTTTATTAGTCAGGCTTCTGGCATTAGTATACATACATTTGAGAGGTTTATGTATATTTTTTACCCTACACCTTTCCTTCTGAACTGTTCTAGTCCCTCCTTCCATTCCTCCCCCAGTCCCACTACCTTTCCCCCGGTCTCTATCTGCACTATCTTCCCCTTCTATAGTGTAATTACCCTCCCCCCCAGTCCCTAGTTTAAACACTCCTCCAACCTTCTAGCCATCTTCTTCCCCAACACAGCTGCCCCTTCCCCATTGAGGTGCAGCCCGTCCCTACGATAGAGCCTGTAGCCGACAGAGAAGTCGGCCCAGTTCTCCAGGAACCCAAACCCCTCCATCCTACACCAGTTCTTGAGCCACTTGTTAATTTCCCTAATCTCCCGCTGCCTTTCTTGTGTGGCCCGTGGTACAGGTAGTATTTTCCGAAATACTACCTTTGAGGTCCTTGCCCTAAGCTTTTGACCTAAATCCCTGAAATCATTTTTTAAGGACTCTCCACCTACCCCTAACTTTGTCATTGGTTCCGATATGGACCATGACCGCTGGATCTTCTCCAGCCCCTCCCAGTAATCTGTCAACCCGATCCGCGATATGTCGAACTCTAGCGCCAGGAAGACAGCACACTGTTCGGCGATCACGGTCTTTGTGACAGATTTCCCTATCTGTTCCCTAATAATTGAGTCTCCCACTACCAGCACCTGTCTGGCCTGCCCTGCTCTCCTGGTCCCCTGCTTACCGGAGCTGACATTCCCCTGACTGGCAGAGGAAGTGTCCGGCTGCGGCAGTGCCGTCCCTGGACTGATTCCCCCTCATCTGCCAAACGTGCAAACTTGTTGGGGTGTGTCAGATCAGGGCAAGCCTCCCTGGCACTCTTCCCTCTACCCCCCGCTTTCTAACTGTTACCCAGCTAGCTACCTCACTTTCCTCAGCCTCCTCTCTGTCACCCTCCCCCTCATCTACCCCAAAGAGTGCTTGCTCGGTGAGAAGCAAACTTTTTTGCAAATTGTCAATGCCTCTCAGTGTTGCAACTTGCCCATTTAGAGACTCGATTAGCGATTCCAAACGGGTAATTTGCTCACATCTTAAACAAAGATATACCCCCTCGAACGGCTGTTCCAGGACTGCATACATCATGCAAGATGTGCACTGGACTGCGTTGTCAATCTTGCAACACATACTAAATGGGGATTACCCCACAAAAGCAAAAAATACAATACAATGTAGTAATAAGATACAGGCTAATTGCAATCCCCCCACTGAAGTCCCTGAATCTAAAGTCACTTAATCTTAAGTCACACACTTACGCAACCACACTTAATCAACCAGCGTCGCGGTCAAACTCGCGTTATATATCTCCTTATATAAATATAAATGCAGCTCACTGCACCAGCCTGGTTTGCTTCCCTCTGGAATCAAAAAGGCTGTGCTGCTCAAACTGCTGAGTTTTTATAGTCTCCTAATTAGACAGCCACACCCTAATTAAACAGCCACACCCTAATTGCTCACCTGTGCAACCCGCAACCACACTTAATCAACCACGCGTCGCGGTCAAACTCGCGTTATATATCTCCTTATATAAATATAAATGCAGCTCACTGCACCAGCCGGGTTTGCTTCCCTCTGGAATCAAAAAAAATAATAATATAAAAAATATACTTATAATATACTTATAATATACTTTTATAATGAGTCAAAAACACATAAGATCTATATAGTGATCACCTGGAAGTCAGGGGCCTAGGGGCTAGGGGCTTACTAGGGCCATTTTTATATAGGGTAAGGTTCCGGACGGGGTCGATCTTATCAGGGCAGGTGGTCTGTGGTTAGTCTATACAGGGCCAGAATAGCACCCCCCTGTGGGGCAATATCAGGGACAGTTCTTTGCCCACCCTGTCCTTCAATACCACATCATCATCTAGCCCAGGGATAGATGTTTTTGCTTTCCCTCCGGGATTCATGGATGTGCACTGGAACCCCCTGGATTGTGGTAGGACATATAGTTTCTGATTTGGTGCCGCCGAGCACCTGATTTAGTGCCGCCGAGCACTTGTTATTGCCTACCACATCTTGCTTTTTGCTTAACTTTAATAATTTTATTATTTTCATTTGAGGGGATATCTTTTCCATTCACACGTCCGCAAAATGGGTCCGCAGACCCATTCATTTTCAATGGGGCCAGAATGTGCTGTCCGCATTCGCATTTGCGGATCCGCACTTCCACATCCGTGCTTCTGTTTCCGCGAAAAAAATAGAACATGTCCTATTCTTGTCCGCAATTGCAGACAAGGTTAGGCATTTCTATTATAGTGCTGGTGATGTGCGGTCCGCAAATTGCGGAATGCACATTGCCGTTGTCCGTGTTTTGCGGATTCGCAAAACACTTACGGACGTGTGAATGGACCCCTCATAGTAACATTATTAAAGGTTACGTTTTTATCTTTATGTATATTCTAATGGATTGCCTTCCTTGTACAATGTTATAAATACTTTCTATGTTAGAAAGTATATTATAGTGCATTTGTATTGTGCGGCAGTTGTGTGCGGTTCTGCTGCGATACTGCAGGTATATAGAGGGACAAGCGTTATGGAACAAATAATTTCTAACCGGTGTGATATATCAGTCGTCCCCCAAGAAAACTGATTGAAGCGGGGTGTTATATACCAATATAATTCTTTATAGTGCATTTGGGTACTGTCCATGTTGTGGGACTATTTGTGCACTTCTAGTAATATTTCTTGGCTGCAATACGAGCTGAAGGTTTTTCAGGTTCGCCTGCCATTTAAATGAATGGGACCCGCCGCGAACTTGCGGTTCGCAAACATTTGATCGCGTTCGCGCACCGTCCGGGGAGATGTTCGTCCATCACTACCACTGAGCATGTGACTTCCACTGGATACTTCCAGTAATGGAATGTGTGAATAGCTTAGATAAAGGCAATACCTAAGGCGATAGTAGTGGCAGAAATGAGAGGCATGGGGGCAGTAATATTAATGCAGGGGAGAAAAATATAAGCCCTGATTGTGCCTCTGCCCAGGGACAATCCCTGATGGTGGATTTCCCTGTCCTCGTACCTGCCCTGACTGAACCTAGGAGTGCTCATAATCCTCCACTCACCTCGTCCAGACCCAGGGAATGGATGTGAGACGAGAAGGAGGTCATTAGCTGACGAGTACACTACAGCTTGTCCATTAACTATTAATAAAACATATATGAACAAAAAAGACAGAAAAAGGCCAATTACAAACATCATGTTTGCAGCAATATTCTTAGGGTAGGTTCCAATATATTAAGCTATCCATTGTAGTTTATTGTAGATACCATCACTGATCCCATGGATTTCCTTCATTGGATTTTTTTGGGCATCCAGCAAATGGCAGATGTCTCTTTTTTTTTAACTGTAGATTTTTATTATGTTTTATGTTTATAAGAAAAATCGATATAGGAGTACATAAAAATATAGTATTTTGATGTCCAATTGTAATCAAGCATAACAATAATCAAGTGTGACCTATAAGCGAGAAAAGGGGAGAACATGGCCAGACAAGATATATATTCAAATGGCTGAAGCCCAGTAAAGTATGGAAGCTTTGATCTTGCTTGTAGGAACTTAAATACAAGAGGTGATCCCTCCATCGGGTAAGGCAAAATCGTGTGCAGGTTTTGTAACAAAAAATAAGAAAAAACACAAAGACAAAGCAACAGTACCACAAAGACAAGACAAGAAACAGAGGAGGGAAGGTAGATAAGGGGAACGAGTATAGTCCTAACGCATGTTGCAAATTAGAGAGTATGCAAAATGAATCCCACACTGCCCAAGTGTCGCTACCCAAGGTGAGAGGTCGTAATTGCTGTAAAGCAAGATTTCAATAGTAAAATAGCTACACCTGCCTTATAACGGGTAATGGAATGCCGAATAGTTATGAGAAAAGTAGTGATGAGCGAAGAAAAAGGTCTAAGTCTGGTCATAGTGGGTCTTTTGAAGTAAAATTCCCTAAATGCCAATTTGTGTTAGAGCCTAAGGCCCTTGACATTTAAAGTAATGTAGCAAACCATTCAGGACCCCAAAAAATACAAAATAAAAAAAAAAAAAAGGAAAATAATCCCATCTTACCAACCACCAGAGAAGGCTAAAGCCCAAAAGAAAAACTGTTGCGGTAAATTGCGTCCTCCAGGCTGCAGATGTCGTATGAAAGAAGTCTGGAATAGGAAGAGGGAGGAGAATAAACAGACAAGACCAGATGAAAAACAAGTTATGCAATACAACTATGGGCAGGCCGAATGTGTTTGCAATTGGACAGGTGTTAAAGGATCTTATAATATGTGCACCATACAGAGAATACATAAAAAAAACCAAAAAAAAAAATAAACTAACTTTAACCTGAATAACGGGGACAGTTAGCCAAAGAAGGTAAAACTAGAATATGACATTAAGAATGGTTCAACACCACCAAACCATAAAGAAAAGAGAGAAAGAACATGCCATAAAGCTCAAATAAGGGCCCTGCAGTGAAACAACAGTAGAAGTTTCAACAAACAATCCATGATGACAGGAAATACAAGTCGTATTAGACAATCGGTGGGAGGGAATTGCTCGGGGTCCAGCAAAGGACAGACGTGGAGAAGGGAGTCAATGGCGCTTAGATCCTCCAACCGGGTGCCAAACCCACAGGGGCGAAGGGGGAGGCAGTCCAATTTCCAGTCGACCATTTCTGAAGGCAGCAATGTTAACGTTGGCACAGAAGGGGGTAAGATCAGCACAGGATCGAAGGGTAGCTTGTACATCAATCTTTGTGAGCAATTAATGCGAATGGGAATCCCGAGCAATAAGAAATATGGTGCTTTCTGACAACTTCCAGGGGAAGGAGGAGAAGGTGCTTTTTCTGTAAAGTACCCAAGACAGGTCTGGAATTAACTCAATCTGTGCTCCCTGAAATTCAAGGCTGTGGAGATTTCTTCTACTTTTTGCAAATTATAGTCTCTTTAAGGTGAAGTTGAATGCAGCAATAATGTCCCCTGGTTTGGGAAGATGACCCTTTTTTATCTGAGGGCTCTATGAACTCTATCCAACTTGATTGTGTGAGAGGAGGCCTCGTCTAGCACAGTATCAAATATTTGTTGATAATCGCTTTAGGGTTCCCCCTTCCCCGAGCCTCTGGGATGCCCCTTAATCTTATGTTGTTCCGCCACCCTCTATTGTCCAAGTCTTCCAAAGGGTGTTGCATGTCACAAGGGGCAACAGCTTGTGCAGTCCATTGTAGATTGTAATTTAGAGACAAATATACATGTAGTCTCATGGTCACCTTCCAATGTCTCCAAAAAAGTCCCTGTTTCAATTGATGAAACACATTAAACCCACTCCTTAGTAGTGGGGTATTCCAGGGGCATATACTTGGCCTGCTCTGTCTGCTACATTGTGGGAGGGCTGAGGCAGGTGTCTGCAGTGAGAAGGCTACAGGGAGAAGATGCAGCAGGTCCTGAAGCTCCGCTCCCAGGTAGGAAAGAAACTTCGTCATGGTGCTTCTTCTGGACAGCTCCAGAGATTTGCAAGGTCACTTGCAGAGCTGAAAAATAACTGAAACAAAGTGGCCTAAATGGAGGAAATGCTCAAAAACACAAACACTGTGGTGTGTTTATAACCGGGGGAGCAATTCTCCGCATGTGATCCGTTGCTAACGGCAGATCCCCCAGCAAAAATGCATACAATGGAGGATGTCGGCAGCAGACAACATGCACCACAAAGGCATCCTACATAAGCTGGGATAATGTGTGGATGCGAATATGAAAATACATAAATCACACTGCGAAAGGTGCACCACAATGATATGCAACTGACAACACTGACTAATCCCTCAAGCAGATGTTAAGAACTGAGACTTTAGCCAATGTATTCTTGTCAGGAACACATCGTGAGCCCTTTTGTCAAGGGTATCTCAGTGTGGCATGGTTCCTACCACTAGGACTACCTATTGGTGGTGTGAACACAGTCTGAGAGGTGCTAAGATACAACTTACAGCCAAGCTCCCACATACTTCCATAGTGAAATCACTCAGGTAGTGGAGAGATTATAAGGCTGTAAGTCCCACCTATAACAGGCCATGGTGTGGAAGCAGAGCTCAGGCTCTATGCGTGCACCTCCATTGGCAGTCAGACCAAGCCACCCCTCCAGATGTCTCTTAACTGCAGACAGAAAACTTTAGCATAGAGCATTTTTCTGTCTGGAGCTTTCAGGCTATGGATGTCAAACCAGTGCACTAAAGTGCACAAAGGCTTTGTACACACACATCAGTTGTGTCCAGCTCTGACATAAAACAACTGACCAGACACAACTGATATATATACACCCACCCTTACCTAATAACTATTTGTGGCGAGTTTATTTTGAGAATTCTTACATCTCAGCTATATTTCAATAGACTTAAATAAAAACTCTAATATGATCAGCATCAGACTGGCCCGTCGGAGGACCAGAGGATTCACTGGTGGGCCCAATCTCTGATACCATTGTGAGCCCCAAGGGTCCAGGAGAATTTTTTTTTAATCCAGCCTTTGTAGACAATAACTTTCCACTGGGGTCTATTTATTTGAAGAAAAACCTATTAGACTTATTGATGATATGGGGGTTGGGCTCCAAGAACAAACTCCTTTGGTGGGCCCAAGGAACACCAGTCCGACCCTGAATATGATGACACTGAAGTATTCCCAGATGTTTACATATAGTATTATTATAACTTTGTCTCCACTTTATATTTACATGGCAGCTTTGTTTATTTGGATATAACAAATCAAACAATACATCAGCGCTAGCCTTTTATGTTGTTCTATTCTGCTATAGGAGCAGAACAACGAGATGCTGGATCCAGCACATGATTGAAATGAAGGAAGCTGAACAGAACACATTGACTATAATTTTGCTGTTCAGTTGCTATTTGGTTGTCCATTTTTTAGTAGTGAAAAAGTCCTGCATACAGAATTTTTTTGTCCTTTCTTTTTGGTGGAATCTGCAATGGAGGCCCTGAACAGAACCCCCAAATTACTTTCCTATATAATACAATACTGGTGCTACTAGATCGATCTTATATACTTATAAGAAGTACTATGAAGCTGAATGGGACTACATATGCTGCCCCATCTAAGTATTTTTCATTCATCCAACATCTGATAAAACATGGAGTATGTCTCCATATGAATTTGAAGTAAACAAATGTACAATGAAGCCCCATGAACATCTGTACAGCTGTGTGCACTAGGCCTAGAATATGAGTGCTGTTTTTGCCCATACTGACTCTGAATGAATATTATTTACATTTCTTAGGGAGAAGAAGGAGAAATGGGATATGAAGGCATTCCAGGATTCAGAGGAGTGAAGGTACATTAGTTTTAAGCAACCAGTAGGTCAATGAGTGGACCAGTTGTTTACTTGATATTGTCTCTTCATCTTGCCTGGTCCACATTTATAGTATGGTGAACTATAGATTAGTACATTAGTAGAAAAACATTATATGTTCATGTTCCCAAGTACAGTATTACAGTATGTGACTGCCTTTTGTATTTTCATTATTATGTTTATGATAAATATGAAGCATCATCACAGTGCAATCAGAAAGTCTTCAGACCCTTTCACTTTTTTTCACATTATGTTATGTTGAGGCCTTGTCCTAAAATAAAAAAATACATGTTTTTCCCCATTAATCTGCACTCAATACCCCATAATAATAAAAGTGAAAACAGAATGTATGAAATTGTTGCTTATTTATTGAAAATGCTCTGTCAGGTTGTATAGGGACCATCAGTGAACAGCCATTTTTAGGTCTCTCCAGAGATGTTTAATTGGGTTCAAGTCAAGGCTCTGTCTTGACACTCAAGGACATTTACAGAGTTGTCCCTAAGCCACTCCTGTGTTGTCTTGGCCGTGTGCTTAGGGTCGATGTCTTGTTGGAAGGTGAACCTTCGGCCAAGTTTGAGGTCCAGATCACTGTGGATAAGGTTTTCATTAAGTCTTCCTGTCCCAGTCACTGAAAATGCTTACTGTAGGGATGGTATTGGTGATAGGTGATGAGCAGTGTCTGGTTTCCTCCAAGAATTGAGACCAAAAAGTTCAATCTTGGTTTCATCAGACCAGATAATCTTGTTTCTCACTGTCAGAGAGAGTCTTTTGGGTGCTTTTTTTTCAAACTCCAGGCTGACTTTTATATTTCTTTTGATGGGGAGGCTTCTTTCTGGCTACTCTGTCATAAAGCTCAGATTGGTGTGATATGCATTGTCAGGGTAGCATCTTACGAAATCATGTCCCATCAACTGAATTTACCACAGGTGGACTCCAATCAAGGTGTAAAAACATCTTAAAGATGATCAAGAGAAATGGGAGGCCCCCTGAGCTAAATTTCAAGTGTCATAGCAAAGGGTCCGAATAGTTATGTCCATGCACAATTTTAGTTTTTCCTTTTTTAATAATTTTTTTTATTTGTATTTTAACACAAGGCCACAACATAACAAAATGAGTAAAAGTGAAGGTTCTGAAGACCCTCTAAATGCATTGTATCTTATTTGTGTGCATTATACTGTTTATTTCCATAGCACTTCAGAAAACATACATATTGCAGGACAATTATTTTTTCCACAGCTTAAAAAATAGCTCTAAATTTTCTTTATTTTATTATTCATCTAATACAGTGTTTCCCAACCAGTGTGCCTCCAGCTGTTGCAAAACTACAACTCCCAGCATGCCCGCACAGCCAAAGGCTCTCCGGGCATGCTGGGAGTTGTAGTTTTGCAACAGCTGGAGGCACACTGGTTGGGAAACACTGATCTAATATGGAATCAAAGGAAGTAGCAAATAAACTATGAATGGCAATACACATTTCAGCAATATACTGTCTTCATTTCTAGGGTGATGATGGTTTTCCTGGAGCTGAGGGTCGTCCAGGCAGGCAAGGGCAAACGGTATGGTGAAATTTTATTGATATTATTAATACATTATAGATAATAATAGGACGGGCAATCCATTTAATCTCTTCAATATTGCAACATCTTTATCATGATATAAATATGGAATAATTTAGTTACACAATTTCGGCAAATCTTTGTAGTTCAGAAAGAAAAACTATGAAAGAATAAAAAAATCGACAAAAACTTTTGAGAATTGTGTAACTCCTATGCCATGCTTACTTCCACAATTTCACTGCTCAGATCTTCAATTAGGTCCTTCAAGTACCACTGTGTTGTTCATTATAATGAGACTTTTATTTGTGCAGTCACTGATATGCGTGTAGCTAAGATGGGATAAAGTATATTTATACAGAACGTTTCACTTTTCATTATTGCTGATACCTTAACAATCCTAAACTACGGTAACATAATATTCAAATTTGGCTTATTTTTCAATATTGTCAATATACAAGGTGATCTAAAAACAGATTTTTTCACAAAAATGTAACTTTTTTTCCAGGGAATTTTTGGTGACCCTGGAGAACCAGGAATTGTAGGAAAGAAAGGCGAGCCAGTAAGTGCTACATTGCATTTAAGTCATGTTTTAGAGATGATTGATGCTATATTACTTATTGATGGTTGGAATATTGTTGTGCTTCAATACTGTTGAATGCCATTTTCTGTTCTCCATTTACCACATTTCTGATCTGAGGTATACTTTATAGGCCAAAAGATTAAACAGATGTATACCGTAAAGCAGGGATGCCCAACCTGCAGCCCTCCAGCTATTGCAAAACTACAACTCCCAGCATTCCCTGATGGCTGAAGAATGTCCAGGCATGATGGAAGTTGTAGTTTTGCAACAGCTGGAGGGCTGCAGGTTGGGCATCCTTGCTGTAAAGTATTAAAAGATGTCTACTGTGCAGACATATGCCTAAAGTGTGTCCTATTAATTATATGACTGATATGTCTTTTATACTAATATAAGTGATATGATCCTACTAAGTTCTAGTAATATTGTGAGGGTTCACTGGCTGGAAAAACTGCTGTAGTGGACAATATATGGAGACGTTTTGTGAAAGTCACAGTAAAAATGTTGAGTCTGATAGGCAGAGTGGAATTAATATGAAATTATACCCTAAAATCTTACTAAGTTGCTTATTCTTTGTGTAATGAATTAAATGATCAGTATTTTTGTAATTTGTAGGGCATTCCAGGGCCAAATGGCCAGAAAGGATCACAGGGACCACAGGTAATCTGGCTTATTATGTTTTACTTTTAAATGTTCTAAACAGTATATTTCTCCGAGTGACAAGATGTACATAGTGTAAGAAAATAACACTTGCTCTGATGTATAAAACACAGTGCCATCATTTACTACTTTGGAGCAATGCTTCAAAAGAGTTTGTTAATGTGCTAGTGGTGGATCTCCATGATGTGGACATTTCAGAGGACAGTCAATATTATTTAAAAAAATAAAAATAAATAAGTATTGGGTACTGCAGGATACTTCCAATAAAAGAGTTATTTTATTCCATATCCATCTGCAGGAATATGTTCTCTTGGTATCCAGTGTATATCAGTATTGATGATCATGATAATGTACATATTGATATACAGATGTAGCAAATGTTAATGCTTAACCTGTTAAATGAACAGTAGCAAATTGTAAGTTTGGTAGGTTTTGCTTTGGTAAGTGTCAAGTTTCCTGCTATACACTGGAAATACATCTAGCAGTGCAGCTGAAGCAGGGAATAATATGGGTGAAAAAGACTTTAGGGAAGCCCTAAAACACCAGTTCCTTCACAGTGTATAAAGAAGTACCATTATGCAAACTTTTTTTTTTAAACTTAGGTATGCTTTGAGGTATAAGGATTTTAGAAGAAACAGTGACAGTGATTGCATACTTTTAAAGCAAATAATGCAAAGATAATATTCTGAAACCTCAGAATCTATGGTTTCTTACCCACTATCCATTAGAAATGGTGGATTACTTCACAGCAGACATGGAAAGGGTCTGGGTTATATTCAAAGCAAATTCATCTCACTTAAATAGTTTTATCCTTATGCAACACATGCCCTTCTTCCCATTTCAGTCTTTGTTTGCTGGTAAGTTTCAGTAGTATGCAAAAAGGATGATTGAGGGACTAGAACCTGTGTCTACTGTGTTTGGGAGGGTATGTTACACATTTTGCTTTTAAAGGTGTTTTCCAGGGGTAAAATAACAATGACCTATCCTCAGCACAGGTCATCATTATCTGATTACTGGGATTTCAATACCTGAAACCACCACCGATCAGCTGTTTAAATAGGCGGCAGTGTTCTGGTGAGCGCTGCAAGCTCTGCATAGCATACCAAGAACAACACAATTTATTGTATAATGGCTGTGCTTGGTATTGCAGCTTACTGCACTTGAAAGGTACTGAGCAACTCCTAAGCCAAGTAGCCGATAAAGTGACTTCACTGGCCTAGGAAGAGGTTGTGGGATTCACAGGAGCACCACATTCTCTTCAAACAACTGGTCAGCAGGGGATACAAGAAGTCAGTTCTCCAGTGATCAGATATTGACTACCTATCATGAAGATAGGCCATCCATATTAATCTCCTGGAGAACCCCTTTAAGAGAGAATAGCACCCAGTAAGGCTATGATATGATTGTTTTATGATGGTGCATATCAACACACTTTGCAATATACCTAATTTATAATTTTGTTCTATTTCTTTGTGACTTATAGGGGATAATTGGTGACCCAGGCCAGTTTGGACGGGATGGCGATGATGGAATTGAAGTATGGCAAAAATAAAAGCTTATTGTTATACTAAATCTGCCTAAAACATATATCAGTCAGTATCATTTAGTAGCTTTCACAGTGAAGCCGTATTGTTTTTGATATACAGCAGTGGTGGCACTGTCCTCAAATAATATAGTCATGTAGTCACAAAGTAATGCAACCATACAAAGACAAATGTTACTAAGAGCCCACACGATTGGTCTCACAGAACCTACTGTACATACAGTATGATAGCCATACAGTTCTCAAATAACAATGTTAAACAGCACTCACATAATAATACTTTTATAGTGCCAAAATAATACCACATACGAATGTCCAAATAATTCTGCCAAATTGTGCTCTTTTAATACCACCAAATATAGTAACTAAAAATGTTCATATAGTACCAAAATCAAATCACTATTATAAGTCTAAGTAATACTGTTATAAGTGCTAACACCTTAATAAAGTGGAAAAATACTGCCACAGTACAGAGCCAAATCAATACCTCTATAAAGTCCCCAAACATTCTGCCAAACAGCGCTAAAATAATACCACCATATATAAAGGCATGTACACATACAGTAAACTCACATATCTTAAAATGCTAGGATAACTAAAAATGAAAAATACAATGGCTCATATATCAAGCATAATATGAGAAAAACTAAATATAGAAAGATTATCGGTTCAATCACATTACTCTATCACAGATACCAGAGCCCTATTTAAATATATATATTTTAACAATATTTTTTTAACAATAGATTAGACTGGAAATCCATTTTAACATAAATTCTGACAGTCTAGACATTCTAGTTATTTATTCTCTAATTAATCTAAGACATGCTAAGGCTCCATTCAAAACTTTGTTTGAATGGAGTACTGAGAACCATATTTATCCAGTGGGCTGTGAATGACATATATTGTCCTTCACCATAGTTACAGCTACACAAATTAGCACTGGCATTACCTGTACCAGACGCCTATAGGCTCAAAGACTGGCCCACCTTCTGCTCAACATACGTGTGTAGGGCTGGTACAGCCTTTTTCGAGAAGTAATGACAGCTTGGGACTCTTTAGCTTGACTGGGCACAAGCCATCGGCTCTCTAAAAGGTGCAGAGTCAATGACATGGAAAGGGAGGGACAATAGTACCAGCAACTTGGCCAGGTGCATATTCAGCTTCTGCACCATTGGATGAGTGCACGCATGCTGTTGTCTCTTTGCAATCGGCTCGGTGATTGATTGCTGTCGAAACACGTGACCGCTAGATTGGTGGTCAAAACACGACTGCTGGATGACAGTGGCAGCTCTGGCCTGTTGCTGCAGCTGCTGCTATCTCCAACCCTTCTTCTGCTGCTACTCGTTCTGGCTACAGCAAAATTTTTGCCACTGCCTGTTCCTTTTGGGGGCCCAGGCAACTGTCTGATGGCCACAATGTTCAGTCACTGAATGTGTGATGTAACTAAGTTTGAATCGCGCAGCAGTTGAACTAGATAAACGCTCCTTTATATTAGACCACTTATTGACAATGAGTTTGACGCACAGTAAGTCTATGTATAACTAAACAGATTAAGTATGAATGGCGCAGCAGTTGAACAAGATGCACAGGACGATTCTACTCAGCCTGCACTGTCCTTGCAGTCTCCCTTTTCCTATGTTCTCTCTACATTGCCTAAAAACTCTCCCTACGATCTTCCGCGTGGGATTAGGCTTTTATATGGCTGTGATATCACAAAGGATGGCTATCTGCAAATTGGCTGGCTGCATGGCAGTATGGTGATC
The DNA here is from genome assembly GCF_905171765.1 of Bufo bufo. Lineage (NCBI taxonomy): Eukaryota > Metazoa > Chordata > Amphibia > Anura > Bufonidae > Bufo > Bufo bufo. The sequence continues at coordinate 269,797,916 of NC_053392.1, read as the reverse complement.
TTGCGCTGGGGTTTTTACTTTCACTTTGTAGCACGTGTAGCCACCATTTTAGGAAAAAAACTATTTGCTACCATGAAGCGTGAGGAAATTCAGATTTGGGTTTTCCTAAAATTCAAATCGAAATCCACTTCGTGAACTTCGATTTGCTCAACACTAATGACAGCTATACATTGCGTTAACAATACTGCCAAACAGTACACAAATAATACTTATTTTATGGTGTCCAAATAATACCGCAAGCAAATGTTCATATAATTACACCAAACTGTGCTCAATACCAATTAATATACTGTAGTCAATATAAAAGTTCATATACTGTAGTACCAAAATAATATCAATATACACTGCGTGCAGAATATTTAGGCAAATGAGTATTTTGACCACATCATCCTCTTTATGCATGTTGTCTTACTCCAAGCTGTATAGGCTCGAAAGCCTACTACCAATTAAGCATTTTAGGTGATGTGCATCTCTGTAATGAGAAGGGGTGTGGTCTAATGACATCAACACCCTATATCAGGTGTGCATAATTATTAGGCAACTTCCTTTCCTTTGGCAAAATGGGTCAAAAGAAGGACTTGACAGGCTCAGAAAAGTCAAAAATAGTAAGATATCTTGCAGAGGGATGCAGCACTCTTAAAATTGCAAAGCTTCTGAAGCGTAATCATCGAACAATCAAGCGTTTCATTCAAAATAGTCAACAGGGTCGCAAGAAGCGTGTGGAAAAACCAAGGCGCAAAATAACTGCCCATGAACTGAGAAAAGTCAAGCGTGCAACTGCCAAGATGCCACTTGCCACCAGTTTGGCCATATTTCAGAGCTGCAACATCACTGGAGTGCCCAAAAGAACAAGGTGTGCAATACTCAGAGACATGGCCAAGGTAAGAAAGGCTGAAAGACGACCACCACTGAACAAGACACACAAGCTGAAACGTCAAGACTGGGCCAAGAAATATCTCAAGACTGATTTTTCTAAGGTTTTATGGACTGATGAAATGAGAGTGAGTCTTGATGGGCCAGATGGATGGGCCCGTGGCTGGATTGGTAAAGGGCAGAGAGCTCCAGTCCGACTCAGACGCCAGCAAGGTGGAGGTGGAGTACTGGTTTGGGCTGGTATCATCAAAGATGAGCTTGTGGGGCCTTTTCAGGTTGAGGATGGAGTCAAGCTCAACTCCCAGTCCTACTGCCAGTTTCTGGAAGACACCTTCTTCAAGCAGTGGTACAGGAAGAAGTCTGCATCCTTCAAGAAAAACATGATTTTCATGCAGGACAATGCTCCATCACACGCGTCCAAGTACTCCACAGCGTGGCTGGCAAGAAAGGGTATAAAAGAAGAAAATCTAATGACATGGCCTCCTTGTTCACCTGATCTGAACCCCATTGAGAACCTGTGGTCCATCATCAAATGTGAGATTTACAAGGAGGGAAAACAGTACACCTCTCTGAACAGTGTCTGGGAGGCTGTGGTTGATGCTGCACGCAATGTTGATGGTGAACAGATCAAAACACTGACAGAATCCATGGATGGCAGGCTTTTGAGTGTCCTTGCAAAGAAAGGTGGCTATATTGGTCACTGATTTGTTTTTGTTTTGTTTTTGAATGTCAGAAATGTATATTTGTGAATGTTGAGATGTTATATTGGTTTCACTGGTAAAAATAAATAATTGAAATGGGTATATATTTGTTTTTTGTTAAGTTGCCTAATAATTATGCACAGTAATAGTCACCTGCACACACAGATATCCCCCTAAAATAGCTAAAACTAAAAACAAACTAAAAACTACTTCCAAAAATATTCAGCTTTGATATTAATGAGTTTTTTGGGTTCATTGAGAACATGGTTGTTGTTCAATAATAAAATTAATCCTCAAAAATACAACTTGCCTAATAATTTTGCACTACCTGTAGAGAGTCTAAGTAATACAGTTATTAGTGCTGAAATACAGTAATTACCCCATAAAGTGAAAAAATTTCCAAATTTTTGGGTTGTGTGAAATCGATAAAAGTCACACATTTTAGCAGAAAGCAGTTTGGCGCCAACATTTGTAACATTTCACACCATTTGTTAATTTTTTTATAATATTTCTTGGAATGTGTAAGCAGGTCCACTAAGTTTGTAAATTTTCATCTAGCGCTGATTTTAAAATGTTCTTTCTAAATTATGAAATCAATCCTTGACAAGTACAATAGCTGTAACCTTCAGCATTTTCAAGGTGACCTCTTATAAGGTCATAACTATCAAATATCAGACATGTTTAATTCTATGTTAACAGGCGTTTCAAGGTCTTCAGGGTAAGGAAGGACATCGTGGCACTTTGGGACTCAAGGTAAAAATAATATGTAGATACAATTTGATTATTTCATTAGACATGCTGTTTTCTTAGCTATTCTACTACATATACAGTTGACAGTAAAACAGCTTTAACTTTACATTGCCAAAATTTTTATGATCAACACATAGAAGGAAGAAATGAGTTGAGATGCCAATATGGTAGTCTAGATCCTGTCTAGCCTGGTGGTTTTCAGCTTACTTCACTATAAAATTCAATTTCAATCTTAGGTTATAGTTAATATTCTATGATAATTTTGAATATTGCACTTTGAATATTTATCTCAAAGGGAGAAAAGGGATTTATGGGACAACAAGGTCCTGAAGGTCCACAAGGAACACCCGTGAGTAAAAAGATTTTTATTGTATACAATTTCTCTTGTATTCTTTTACAACAAAAATGTGTAAATTCATTTTCACATAGAAATATTTAGGAGGAAATCAAATAAGGTATCTGAACTGTGACTAGATCTTAGTAAACTCAGAAAATGACCTATTGTACTGTTTAAAGAAATTTTATGTGTTAAACACTCTGGACTTAAAGGGGCTCTTCAGGCTATTAATATTGAAGACCTATCCTCAGGCGCACTCAGAAGGCGCACTCAGTGCACACGTGCCGCCTCTCTTCCTGTTTGCTGCTGCTTTGCCATAGACAGCAGCGGTGAACAGGAAGAGAGACAGGAGATGGAATATGTACAATATGCCTTCTCTTCATACAGCTGATCGGCAGGGGTGCCGGGTGTTGGACTCCTGCCAATTCCTTACATTGCTCTTCATCACCCATATATAGCACTGTCAGCAGTTTTGACCTCTCTTTAAAAAAGTCTGATATCTTTCAGTATTCACGTTCGTCACAGAGCCTCACAATGGGATATATTTTTTGTTTTGTATGGATTGTTTCTCCATGGTGTGATCTGATGTTATACCTCCTCTACTGTAAAGCTTGATGCAGGTAACATCAAATCACGGTAACAGCTCAGCTCCCCATTCTCACCCCCCCCCCCCCCCTGTACAGATAGCACAAATGTTATAATACCTGCCCACAACACTCTCTCCTGTAGAAAGCAATGCAAATTTATGTTTTTTTCATCTTTTACTACTTTTGTGTCATTAAATTATTTTTTCTTTAAAGCCCCATGCACATGACTGTATTTTTTGATCCATATTGAATCTGTAGATGGTATGTGGATGATTTATTTCAATGGGCCCGCAAAAAATGCAGAACAGCAGATTGTGTACTGTTCGCATCAGTATCTCTGTTCCACTGTCCACAAAAAGTATAGACAATGTCTAATTCTTGTCCATATTGCGGGTGGGATGTGTAGAACAGGAAAAAGCAAGACACACACCACCAGTATCCATGTTTTGTGGATCAACAATTTACGGACTGCAGAATGTATATGGTTATGTGCGTGAGGTCTAAAAATAATTTTATTTTGCATCACTATATCTAAGACCCTTACCTTTTTATTTGTCTGTCAATACAGCTGTGTGAGGGCTTGTTTTTTTGTGGGATGGTACTTTTATTGGTACCATTTTGGGATACATATGACTTTTTGATTGCTTATTATAACATTTTTTGGAAGGTGAGATGACATGAACATTATAATAATGTGTAGTTTATTTAATTTTTTTATTTTTAACCAATTAGAAATTTGTGAATGCGCTTTTTATTTTATTGAAATGTTTCCTTTTTTATTTTTCAGTCCCACTTGGGGACTTGAAGATCCAGTGGTCTGATGGCTGGTACAATACATGGCAGTAGTCATCTGTTGCAGCGTATTGAACCTGCCAGTTTTACAGTGAAACTTTGCCTACCAGGGCCTTGTAGTCCTTAGTACATGACAAGCCTGGAGGCCTTCAGTTGCCATACCAACTTCTATAGTCGCTACTGAGGGGTTAAATGTCCAGGACTGTTGCCAGCATCAATCTTAGACTGTTGCAGCAGGCTGTCAGCCGTATACTACTATAAGTTGCTGCCATCACCATTCTTTAAATATATGGCATGGTACACAATAACATTCATCTTGCAATGCTGTTATATTTCTGGAAGTTTGAAGAGGTGAAGAGGTTAAAGCAAATCGTTGGAACTGCATCAACAAACAAAAAAAAATGCAGCATAATAGTATAATGAAAATTGAATAAAGACAGATACAATCAGAAAATAGAAACAGAGTGTAAAAAAAGTTTTTTTTCAGCATTGTTAAAGTGACCCTTGGCTTCTAGAAAGAAAAAAATCACATTAACTGGGGAACTAACTAAATATTGGCGGCCTCCTTTTCATCTTTTTTGTTGCAGATTTGTTAATTCCTGGGCTCCTCTTCTGTCATCCAAGATGGCTGCACTGCTTCTAAGTAGAGTTGAGCGAACACCTGAATGTTCGGGTTCGAGAAGTTCGGCCGAACTTCCCGGAAATGTTCGGGTTCGGGATCCGAACCCGACCCGAACTTCATCCCGAACCCGAACCCCATTGACTTCAATGGGGACCCGAACTTTTCGGCACTAAAAAGGCTGTAAAACAGCCCAGGAAAGAGCTAGAGGGCTGCAAAAGGCAGCAACATGTAGGTAAATCCCCTGTAAACAAATGTGGATAGGGAAATGAATTAAAATAAAAATAAAATAAATTAAAATTAACCAATATCAATTGGAGAGAGGTCCCATAGCAGAGAATCTGGCTTCATGTCAGCAGAGAATCAGTCTTCATGTCATAGCAGAGAATCAGGCTTCATGTCACCCACCACTGGAACAGGCCACTGTCAGATATTTTTAGGCCCCGGCACCCAGACAGAGGAGAGAGGTCCCATAACAGAGATTCAGGCTTCATGTCAGCAGAGAATCAGTCTTCATGTCATAGCAGAGAATCAGGCTTCACGTCACCCACCACTGGAACAGTCCATTGTCACATATTTAGGCCCAGGCACTCAGACAGAGGAGAGAGGTCCCATAACAGAGATTCAGGCTTCATGTCAGCAGAGAATCAGTCTTCATGTCATAGCAGAGAATCAGGCTTCACGTCACCCACCACTGGAACAGTCCATTGTCACATATTTAGGCCCAGGCACCCAGGCAGAGGAGAGAGGTCCCATAGCAGAGAATCTGGCTTCATGTCAGCAGAGAATCAGTCTTCATGTCATAGCAGAGAATCAGGCTTCATGTCACCCTCCACTGGAACAGGCCACTGTCAGATATTTTTAGGCCCCGGCACCCAGACAGAGGAGAGAGGTCCCATAACAGAGATTCAGGCTTAATTTCGGCAGAGAATCAGTCTTCATGTCATAGCAGAGAATCAGGCTTCATGTCACCCACCACTGGAACAGGCCACTGTCAGATATTTTTAGGCCCCGGCACCCAGACAGAGGAGAGGTTCGTTCAACTTTGGGTTGCCCCGCAATATAATGGTAAAATGAAAATAAAAATAGGATTGAATGAGGAAATGCCCTGGAGTACAATAATATATTGTTAAGGGGAGGTAGTTAATGTCTAATCTGCACAAGGGATGGACAGGTCCTGTGGGATCCATGCCTGGTTCATTTTTATGAACGTCAGCTTGTCCACATTGGCTGTAGACAGGCGGCTGCGTTTGTCTGTAATGACGCCCCCTGCCGTGCTGAATACACGTTCAGACAAAACGCTGGCCGCCGGGCAGGCCAGCACCTCCAAGGCATAAAAGGCTAGCTCTGGCCACGTGGACAATTTGGAGACCCAGAAGTTGAATGGGGCCGAACCATCAGTCAGTACGTGGAGGAGTGTGCACAGGTACTGTTCCACCATGTTATTGAAATGTTGCCTCCTGCTAACACGTTCCGTATCAGGTGGTGGTGCAGTTAGCTGTGGCGTGGTGACAAAACTTTTCCACATCTCTGCCATGCTAACCCTGCCCTCAGAGGAGCTGGCCGTGACACAGCTGCGTTGGCGACCTCTTGCTCCTCCTCTGCCTTCGCCTTGGGCTTCCACTTGTTCCCCTGTGACATTTGGGAATGCTCTCAGTAGCGCGTCTACCAACGTGCGCTTGTACTCGCGCATCTTACTATCACGCTCCAGTGCATGAAGTAAGGTGGGCACATTGTCTTTGTACCGTGGATCCAGCAGGGTGGCAACCCAGTAGTCCGCACACGTTAAAATGTGGGCAACTCTGCTGTCGTTGCGCAGGCACTGCAGCATGTAGTCGCTCATGTGTGCCAGGCTGCCCAGAGGTAAGGACAAGCTGTCCTCTGTGGGAGGCGTATCGTCATCGTCCTGCGTTTCCCCCCAGCCACGCACCAGTGATGGGCCCGAGCTGCGTTGGGTGCCACCCCGCTGTGAACATGCGTCATCCTCATCCTCCTCCACCTCCTCCACCTCCTCCTCATCCTCGTCCTCCTCGTCCTCCAGTAGTGGGCCCTGTCTGGCCTGAAAGTGCTAAAAATGACCCCTCTTCCTCCTCCTGGGCCACCTTCTCTTCCATCATCGCCCTAAGTGTTTTCTCAAGGAGACATAGAAGTGGTATTGTAACGCTGATAACGGCGTCATCGCCACTGGCCATGTTGGTGGAGTACTCAAAACAGCGCAACAGGGCACACAGGTCTCGCATGGAGGCCCAGTCATTGGTGGTGAAGTGGTGCTGTTCCGCAGTGCGACTGACCCGTGCGTGCTGCAGCTGAAACTCCACTATGGCCTGCTGCTGCTCGCACAGTCTGTCCAGCATGTGCAAGGTGGAGTTCCACCTGGTGGGCACGTCGCATTTGAGGCGGTGAGCGGGAAGGCCGAAGTTACGCTGTAGCGCAGACAGGCAAACAGCTGCAGGATGTGAACGCTGGAAGCGCGAACAGACGGCCCGCACTTTATGCAGCAGCTCTGACATGTCGGGGTAGTTGCGAATGAACTTCTGCACCACCAAATTCAACACATGCGCCAGGCAAGGGATGTGCGTCAAACCCGCTAGTCCCAGAGCTGCAACAAGATTTCGCCCATTATCGCACACCACCAGGCCAGGCTTGAGGCTCACCGGCAGCAACCTCTCGTCGGTCTGTTGTTCTATACCCCCCACAACTCCTGTGCGGTGTGGGGCCTGTCCCTCAAACATATGAGTTTCAGAACGGCCTGCTGACGTTTATCCCGGGCTGTGCTGAAGTTGGTGGTGAAGGTGTGTGGCTGACTGGATGAGCAGGTGGAAGAAGAGGAGGAGGAAGCTGAGTAGGAGGAGGAGGAGACAGGAGGCAAAGAATGTTGCCCTGCGATCCTTGGCGGCGGAAGGACGTGCGCCAAACAGCTCTCCGCCTGGGGCCCAGCCGCCACTACATTTACCCAGTGTGCAGTTAGGGAGATATAGCGTCCCTGGCCGTACTTACTGGTCCATGTATCTGTGGTTAGGTGGACCTTGCCACAGATGGCGTTGCACAGTGCACACTTGATTTTATCGGATACTTGGTTGTGCAGGGAAGGAACGGCTCTCTTGGAGAAGTAGTGCCGGCTGGGAACAACATACTGTGGAACAGCAAGCGACATGAGCTGTTTGAAGCTGTCTGTGTCCACCAGCCTAAATGACAGCATTTCATAGGCCAGTAGTTTAGAAATGCTGGCATTCAGGGCCAGGGATCGAGGGTGGCTAGGTGGGAATTTACGCTTTCTCTCAAATGTTTGTGAGATGGAGAGCTGAACGCTGCAGTGTGACATGGTTGAGATGCTTGGTGACGCAGGTGGTGGTACATACCATGTTTGCTGGGCGGCAGGTGCCAACGTTCCTCCAGAGGCGGAGGAAGAGGCCGAGGCGGCGGCAGCCGCAGAGGAGGCCGAGGCGGCAGCAGCAGAAGAGGTAGCAGGGGGAGCCTGAGTGACTTCCTTGTTTTTAAGGTGTTTACTCCACTGCAGTTCATGCTTTGCATGCAGGTGCCTGGTCATGCAGGTTGTGCTAAGGTTCAGAACGTTAATGCCTCGCTTCAGGCTCTGATGGCACAGCGTGCAAACCACTCGGGTCTTGTCGTCAGCACATTGTTTGAAGAAGTGCCATGCCAGGGAACTCCTTGAAGCTGCCTTTGGGGTGCTCGGTCCCAGATGGCAGCAGTCAGTAGCAGGCGGAGTCTCTTGGCGGCGGGTGTTCTGCTTTTGCCCACTGCTCCCTCTTTTGCTACGCTGTTGGCTCGGTCTCACCACTGCCTCTTCCTCCGAACTGTGAAAGTCAGTGGCACGACCTTCATTCCATGTGGGGTCTAGGACCTCATCGTCCACTGCATCGTCTTCCACCCAGTCTTGACCCCTGACCTCCTGTTCAGTCTGCACACTGCAGAAAGACGCAGCAGTTGGCACCTGTGTTTCGTCATCATCAGAGACATGCTGAGGTGGTATTCCCATGTCCTCATCATCAGGAAACATAAGTGGTTGTGCGTTAGTGCATTCTATCTCTTCCACCCCTGGGGAAGGGCTAGGTGGATGCCCTTGGGAAACCCTGCCAGCAGAGTCTTCAAACAGCATAAGAGACTGCTGCATAACTTGAGGCTCAGACAGTTTCCCTGATATGCATGGGGGTGAGGTGTGACAGACTGATGGGCTTGGTTTTCATTGCGCCATCTGTGCGCTTTCTGCAGAAGACTGGGTGGGAGATAATGTGAACGTGCTGGATCCACTGTCGGCCACTCCAATTGACTAATGCCTGTACCTGCTCAGGCCTTACCATCCTTAGAACGGCATTGGGCCCCACAAAATATCGCTGTAAAATCTGCTGGCTACTGGGACATGAGGTAGTTGTTCACTTAGGACGTGTGGCTGAGGGGGCAGAACGGCCACGTCCCTCCCAGCACCAGAGGGTCCACTAACACCACCACGACCATGTCGCGCGTCCCTTTCTAGATGTTTTTCCTCATTGTTACCGTTCACCACAATAAGGAAAATATTAATCGGGGCCAATTTATTGAATTCATATTCAGGCCTTTTTTTACAGACACCTAACACTATCTGGGCTATCTATTTAGGTACCCGTATATTACACTAATACAGGCACACCAGTAATGACAGATTTAGCTGAATATAAATTTGAGGCCTATTATTTAGGCGCTGGGTGACAGGTATACGTTTTATGGACAGAATTAGACTTGGATCTGCACAGTAGCGAGTGGTGTGAAGTTATTGAGAACTACCCTATCAGCACCTTGAATCTAATATACCTTTTAGGGATAGATTTAAAGTAGTCCTGATACAGCAGAAACCACTAATTTAGAGAATTGCTAAATTGGGAATTGTATTTCAACCCCAGAACAAAAACTGTGCTTTGACGGGACACTAAATACCTTGACCAGCTAAAGCAGTAATGATGACAGATTTGGATGAATATAAATGTGAGGCCTATTTTTTAGGCGCTGGGTGGACAGGTATACTGTTTAATCACAGAATTAGACTTGGATCTGCACTGTAGCGTGTGTGTGAATTTATTGAGAATTACCCTATCAGCACCTTGAATCTAATATAACCCTTTTAGGGATTAGATTTAAAGTAGGCCTGATACAGCAGAAGAACCACTAATTTAGAGAATTGCAAAATTGGGAATTGTATTTCACCCAGAACAAATACTGTGCTTTGACGGGACCTAAATAACATGACCAGTCTAAAGCAGTAATGACAGATTTTGGATGAATATGAATGTGAGGGCCTATTTTTTAGGCGCCGGGGGGGGTGACAGGTATAATCGTTTAAGCACAGAATTAGACTTGGATCTGCACTGTAGCGTGTGTGTGAAGTTATTGAGAATTACCCTATCAGCTCCTTGAATCTAATATACCCTTTTAGGGAAAGATTTAAAGTAGTCCTGATACAGCAGAAACCACTAATTTAGAGAATTGCAAAATTGGGAATTGTATTTCAACCCAGAACAAAAACTGTGCTTTGACGGACACTAAATAACTTGACCAGCTAAAGCAGTAAGGACAGATTTGGATGAATATAAATGTGAGGCCTATTTTTTAGGCGCTGGGTGACAGGTATACGTTTAATCACAGAATTAGACTTGGATCTGCACTGTAGCTTGTGTGTGAAGTTAATGAGAATAACTTGGTGACAGGCTCAGCTTGACCACTGATGTAGTATATTGGCCAAAAAGAGTAACCACACTATTGATGGTTAAATGCACTTGATGACAGGCTTGAACCTATTTTTTTAGGCGCTGGGTGACAGGTATAACGTTTTAATCACAGAATTAGACTTGGATCTGCACTGTAGCTTGTGTGTGAAGTTAATGAGAATAACTTGGTGACAGGCTCAGCTTGACCCTGATGTAGTATATGGCCAAAAAATAACCACACTATTGATGGTTAAATGCACTTGATGACAGCTTAAACCTGATGTAGGATATAGCCAAAAAATAACCACACTATTGATGGTTAAATGCACTTGGGTGACAGGCTCAACTTCCCCTGATGTAGTATATGGCCAAAAAATAACCACACTATTGATGGTTAAATGGCACTTGATGACAGCTTGACCCTGATGTAGGATATAGCCAAAAAATAACCACACTATTGAAGGGTTAAATGCACTTGGGTGACAGGCTCAGCTTGCCCCTGATGTAGTATATGGCCAAAAAATAACCACACTATTGATGGTTAATGCACTTGATGTACAGCTTGACCCTGATGTAGGATATAGCCAAAAAATAACCACACTATTGATGGTTTAAATGCACTTGGGTGACAGGCTCAGCTTGCCCCTGATGTAGTATATGGCCAAAAAATAACCAGCACTATGATGGTTAAATGCACTTGATGACAGCTTGACCCTGATGTAGGATATATAGCAAAAAATAACCACACTATTGATGGGTTAATGCACTTGATGACAGCTTGACCCTGATATAGGATATAGCCAAAAAATAACCACACTATTGATGGTTAAATGCACTTGGTGTGACAGGCACAGCTTGCCCCTGATGTAGTATATGGCGAAAAAATAACCACACTATTGATGGTTAAATGCACTTGATGACAGCTTGACCCTGATGTAGGAGTATAGCAAAAAAATACCACACTATTGATGGTTAAATGTACTTGGTGGCAGCTTGTGCTCGCGCACAACAAGCCACAAAATGGCCGCCGATCACCCCAGAAAAAAGTGACTGAAAAACGCTCTGGGCAGCCTAAAAACAGTGAGCAATTGAATAGCAGCAGTTCAATGATCCACAGCTGTAGATCGATCACTGAATGAAGTCTTTTGAGAGGAGTTAATCACTGCCTAATCTCGCCCTAACGTCGCAGCTGCAACCTCTTCCTACACTTGTATCAGCTGAGTGACGTGCAGCGCTACGTGACCCAAGCCTATATAGAGGCTGGGTCACATGCTGCACTGGCCAATCACAGCATGCCAATAGTATGCATGGCTGTGATGGCCTCTTGGGGCAAGTAGTATGATGCTTGTTGATTGGCTGCTTTTGCAGCCTTTCAATAAGCGCCAAGAAAGCGCCGAACACCGAACCCGAACCCGGGACTTTTACCCGACACCCCAAAATTCGGTACGAACCCGAACTATACAGTTCGGGTTCGCTCATCCCTAATTCTAAGACTACCTGATGTACACTGTGCATATTTGGTAGCCCAAGATACTTCATACATCTAAAACCCTACTCTTGGATTGGCCAGTACTGCTCACTAGTCTGGCCAATCCAAGTGTCTTGAGCTACCAAATGCTCAGTATGCATTAGACAGTTTGAGACGCATTGCAGACATCTTGGATGACACAAGAGGAAGACAGGGAATTAGTGGAACAGCAACTATAAAGATGAAAAGGATGTTCTCAGGTAAATGTTCTGTGTATTTCTCAGTTGTTGTAAAAAACAATCTTGAACTGGAGGGTTGCTTTAACTAGCTCAAAAGAATACTGTATTGTAATGGTTTGTTGTATGGGCTTGTCACATCTGTGTCAGAGGCTCCATTTGGATCAGATTTCCATCGCAGATTGTCAGAAAGCACAAAAACTAAAGTTTTGCATGTAGGAATTTTTGTCCCAGATAATGGGGTTCTGAAAGCGCGGAATACTATTGCTGATGTGAACGCAGCCTTTAATAATTCCCTTATCTAAACTTTTTGTATGCTGTTTTTTCTAAAATTGTAAAAAGGGACCTCCAGGACCAAAAGGGGAAGCTGGACGTCCTGGCAGACCTGGATTTATCGGACCACCTGGTGCAGCTGTGAGTAGTTTAAATTTTTTTTCTGGTGGAGCTGGTTTTATTTCCTCTTTATTTTGTCTTCTTGAAGGACAGCTAACTGAAATAATGAGTAATCCTATAAGATTTATTATGAGATAATAGATTTAAAGACTTGCAAAGATACATTTCAAAACTAATCAGTTTTATCAATTCACAGGGTCCATGTTGGACTTCCTGGGTGTACCTGGGCCAAAAGTAAGTGTATATCTAGGGTATCTAATTGTCTATGTTTTTCTTTTCCTTTTCCCCCATGGCACAGGGTGGCTGAGGATGGATGGGTGAGGTTCATAATTTTGTCTATTTTCTTAGTTATCTGGAAAATAACACATTTGTGAAAACAAGAAACTGCCTCTCAAGGAGACATGTAATAATATCAATGGATACAATGCAGTTTATGATAATCATTTTAGACAATTCTATTACTAATTACGCTTATTGAACGCTGCCATATATTTCTAACCTGAGTGTACTTTGGTGTGTACTTTGGAGGAAGTAATTTAAATCGCAACAATTTAAACTTTTATTAGTAAACTGAAGCATTTAAAATAAATATATTCTTTTTTTTTTTTAACAGGGAAATACTGGAATTCAAGGAGCTAAGGGTGTAGAAGGACTGAAGGTATAATCGGGCTTATGCATCTGATTTCAATATGAGAATTTCCACCTGAAAAAATAATCCAAATGAACAAGAAAGATAAGATTATATAGATCAAATCTACAACTACTCATAACTGGTATCAATGTCAGTATGGACAGCCCAAAGATGAACCTAATTTATTAAGAGGTTTGCACATCTTACTCTAGCACACTTATGATTAAGAATGGCTTAGCAAACACCAGTCTTAGAAAATCTGTTACCCAGATTTTGGACTATCATGTACAGTAATAGATCAGTAGTACTTCAGATAAGAGTCCAGATTATTGATAAGCAAACCAGCTTCGTACTGCTTTGACGAACCAGGTTTGTTCATCTACATAACTCTGAATCCCTAGCTCCGTACATGTTTAAAATGTATTGCCTCTAATGAGGCTCCTTCAAGATTGTGCCTGGTAACCTGAGACTACGGTAGTCTTGCGCATGCACCATTACTGTAAGTAGCAACGCATGCATTAATGTATTACATTATGACTTCAAACCCGGGTTCATAAATGATCGTGGCATGTGCCACGAACCTGGATTCAGATTTGTAATGTAATGCATTAAATGCATGCGCTGCTACTTACGCTAACAGCGCATGCATGAGACTACTGAAGTCTTGCATTAACCGCTGTCATCTTAAAAGAGCCTCACCGTAGGCACTACGTTTTAAGTCAGGTACGGAACAGGATTTTCAGTTATGTAAATGAACGAACCAGGTTTGTCAAAGCAGCACAAACCCGGTCATTTTTCTGGTATACTATGTTCAAAATAAATAATAACTGACATAATATTTTTTCATTAATTAAAATATATTTTAGGGAGAGAAAGGAACAAAGGGGCCAAAAGGCAAGGTAAGTGTGTGTGTTTATATGTATCAAGTAATTACTGTACATTATGAATTGATTTGTTTTAGGTACATCAATTAACATTTAGTAATAATTTAGGTTGGAGATAGTGGTCCAGTAGGCCCAGAAGGACTTCTTGGTAGACGAGGATCTCCAGGAGAACTTGGTGCTCGTGGTCAACCAGGAGAGCAAGGCCTTCCTGGTGACCCTGGGATCCCAGGTGATATTGGGCCTATGGGATCAAAGGTAAGAACACACTATTATTAAAATTCTACATGTTTACATAAAAGGACATGCCATTAATATATATATATTTTTTTAAATAAATAAAATTGTAGGATATCCTTATGTATGCTATAGCACAATAGCTTTTTTACAAACCAAGACTGGTGCACAATAACCAGTGGCTATGTTTTTCTCTGGATTAATAGAGGTAAAGCCAATATTTATTTATAGCTTGTTTTTCATGCAAGAATGGCAGTATTTCAAAGTATTTCCTTTAGCACCCTGTGCATAAAATCTAATTTAATACAAGTTAGCAAGACCAATTTAGAGTCAGTTTGGGTTACATTGCAGCTTGATAATCATAAGGTAACTCGTGTAGGTGTGATATATAGACCACCTAGCCAAGTCAAAGAATTAGATGATCTACTAGTTGAGGAAATAGCTAAAATGACATTGAAAGGGGAAGTTATCATTATGGGAGACTTTAATCTTCCTGATGTAAACTGAAAAACCAAAATAGCTAGTTCTGCCAGGAGTACAGATATTCTAAATTCCATACTGGGATTATCTCTACAGCAAGTAGTTGAGGAGCCAACCCGGAAGGAGGCCATTTTAGATTTAGTATTCACAAATGGAAATTTGGTATCTAATATTACTGTAGGGGAAAGCTTGGGGTCTAGTGATCACCAGTCAGTGTGGTTTACTATAAGTACAGTGACTGAGTCACACCACGCAAAAACAAAAGTTTCAGATTTTAGAAAAACAGACTTTTCTAAAATTAGATTAGTGGTATACGAGTCCCTATTAGATTGGAACAGTTTCAATGGAGTCCAGGAGTAATGGGACTACTTAAAAGTGGCACTATTGAAAGCAACAGATAATTGCATTAGGCTTGTCAGTAAAAGCAAAAAAAGGAAGAGACCACTGTGGTACTAAGCAGAAGTGGCCAAAATCATTAAAAACAAAAAGATAGCATTTAGTAATTATTAAAAAAAACAAAATAAACGAGGATGACAGGCAAATTTATAAGATTAGGCAGAGAGAGACCAAACAAGTTATAAGAGCTTCTAAAGCACAGGCAGAAGAGAAATTAGCTCAGTCAGTGAAAAAAGGCGATAAGACATTCTTCAGATACATAAATGAAAAAAGGATACTAAAACAAGGAATTACCAAATTAAAAACAAAAGAAGGAAGGTATATGGAAGAAGATAAAGAACTAGCTGACTGCCTCAATGAATACTTCTGTTCAGTTTTTACAAAGGAAAAGGACCTCAGTTAGGAAGAAAGACTAATGAATATTTTGATGCATGTGACTTTACAGAGGAAGATGTTCTAAGTCAGCTGTCTAAAATTAATACAAATAAGTCACAGGGGCCTGATGGGATACACCCAAAGCTATTAAAAGAGCTTAGCGGTGAACTAGCAAAACCATTAACAGATTTATTTAACCAATCACTGGTAACAGGAGTCATCCCAGAAGATTGGAAATTAGCAAATGTTGTGCCCATTCACAAGAAAGGTAGTATGGAGGAATCTGGCAACTATAAGCCAGTAAGCCTGACATCAATAGTGGGTAAATTAATGGAAACCATACTTAAGGAGAGGATTGTGGAACATCTAAAATCCCATGGATTGAAAGATGAAAAACAGCAGCATGGGTTTACTTCAGGGAGATCATGTCAAACTAATATTATTGCTTTTTTTTGATTGGGTGACTAAAATAATAGATGGCGGAGGTGCAGTAGACATCGCTTATCTAGACTTTAGTAAGGCTTTTGATACTGTCCCACATAGAAGGCATATCAATAAATTGCAGTCTTTGTGCTTGGACTCCCATATTGTTGAAAGGATTAGGCAGTGGCTGAGAGACAGACAACAGAGGGTTGTAGTCAATGGAGTATATTCAGACCATGGTCTTGTTACCAGTGGGGTACCTCTGGGATCTGTTCTGGGACCCATATAAATTAATATCTTTATCAGCGAAATTGCAGAAGGCCTCGCTGGTAAGGTGTGTCTTTTTGCGGATGATACAAAGATTTGTAGCAGGGTTGATGTTCCTGGAGGGATACACCAAATTGAAAAGGATTTAGGAAAACTAGAAGAATGGTCAAAAATCTGGCAACTAAAATTTTATGTTGATAAGTGCAAGATAAAGCACCTGGGGCGTAAAAACCCAAGAGCAGAATATAAAAGTGATACAGTCCTAACCTCAGTATCTGAGGAAAGGGATTTAGGGGGTCATTATTTCAGAAGACTTAAAGGCAGGCAGACAATGTCATAGAGCAGCAGGAAATGCTAGCAGAATGCTTGGGTGTATAGGGAGAGGCATTACCAGTAGAAAGAGGGAGGTGCTCATGCCGCTCTACAGAGCACTAGTGAGACCTCATTTGGAGTATTGTGCTCAGTACTGGAGACGATAACTCCAGAAGGATATTGATACTTTGGAGAGAGTTCAGAGAAGAGCTACTAAACTAGTACATGGATTACAGGATGAAACTTACCAGGAAAGATTAAAGGACCTTAACATATATAGCTTGGAAGAAAGATGAGACAGAGGGGATATGATAAAACCTTTAAATACATAAAGGGAATCAACAAGGTAAAAGAGGAGAAAATATTTAAAAGAAGAAAAACTGCTACAAGATGGCATAGTTTTAAATTAGAGGGGCAAAGGTTTAAAAGTAATATCAGGAAGTATTACTTTACTGAGAGAGTAGTGGATGCTTGGAATAGCCTTCCTGTAGAAGTGGAAGCTGCAAATACAGTGAAGAAGTTTAAGCATGCATGGGATAGGCATAAGGCCATCCATCATATAAGATAGGGCCAAGGGCTATTCATAGTATTCAGTATATTGGGCAGACTAGATGGGCCAAATGGTTTTTATCTGCCGACACATTCTATGTTTCTATAAATCATCCACATCTGTATTATAAAAGCAATTAAATATTTTCTTTTTCTTTTAACAGGGACCATCTTTTCCAGCATCCCGTATAATAGAAGTTTGTCAGAAATTTGTTCTTGAACAAATGTCATCATATGCACAATCTGTACAACGACAGTGTGCTAGCGCTTGCCCATTGTTTGGTGAAGTACCAATGGGTGCACCAGGTCCAATAGGACTGCCTGGGCCACCTGGACAACCAGTTAAGTAGCATTTATAACACTTTCATGAAACTAATAAGATACTTCACTAAAATCTATGGTGATACTTCACCATTAAAGGGGTTTTCCAGGTTCATTCATTTTGAAAGGGAGCTGTGCAGCGGTAACCCAGCATGGCCACTACAATTTAGATGCCCCAGTGCTTCCTGTTCCATTCAAAGTGTTAATTCTAGTGCCAGAGACAGAAAAGAAACAGCTAATGGGTGGGGGCGCAGGGGTGGGACTCTCACTAATCAGATATTAATGACCTATTCTGAGGTGCCTGGGGAACCTCTTTAAATATAAATAGTATTATATCTTGCAGGGTTTGATAATTCTCATGATAAATGAAATATCACCATTTTATTGAACAAGAGGTACCCTTTATTGTGGTTAAAAGTTCACAAGATGAACTTGTTTATAAGTGTGTAATATACTTCATTAGGCATATCTTCTGTTTAAATCAATGGTTTTCTACACTTCTCAACTCTAAGAAGGAAAAGTCATAGAATTATGGAAATTACAGGATTGATAGAAATGTTAATGATATGAAAATCATGAAATAATGGGAACAAATGTTCAAAACATCTTGATTTATTCAGTAACATGTATGAGCCCCCAAATCATCATTGTTCTGCCAACCACCGAGACACGCAGTGTTGAACAATGCTCATATCTTGGCCTAGGTGCGTATCGATCTTCCAGAGTGATAAAAGCAAGATCTCTCAGTTCAAGGATTTTGTCTCTCTCAGTTTGCGACACGTGGCGATAAATGGCATGTTGACGAACAGGAGGAATCACACAATTATCTCAAATGACTTAGGCCTATTGCACACGACCGTATGGCTTTTTCAGTGTTTTGCGATCCGTTTTTCACGGATCCGTTGTTCCGTTTTTTGTTTCCGTTGTGTTTCCGTTTCCGTTCCGTTTTTCCGTTCCGTTTTTCCGTATGGCAAATACAGTATACAGTAATTTCATAGCAAAAATTGGGCTGGGCATAACATTTTCAATAGATGGATCCGCAAAAAACGGAACGGATACGGAAGACATACGGATGCACTTCCGTATGCATTCCGTTTTTTTGCGGACCCATAGACTTTAATGGAGCCACGGAACGTGATTTGCGGCCAAATATAGGACATGTTCTATGTTAAAACGGAACGGAAAAACGGAAAAACGGAAACGGAATGCATACGGAACACATTCCGTTTTTTTTGCGGACCCATTGAAATCAATGGTTCCGTATACGGACCGTATACGGACCGCAAAAAACGGCCAGTAAACGGGAAAAAAAAACGGCCGTGTGAAAGAGGCCTTAATCCGATTTTTGATGTTTAGGTGCTTGAAAATTTGCAGCACCTATTTCCTCAATTTGCATAACCCTATGGCTTGTCCTTCTTGGTGTTGCAATTTCAGTGTTGAGGAGTTTATTTCTGTGCACACAAAATATATGTTGGCATGAAAAAAAAAAGCAATTGAAGTTCTATGTCCCTTTATGCGAACCAAAAAAGAAAAGTAACAACATAAAATATAGAGTATTGTGAAATAAGTAAAGAAAAAATACATAATTAAAAATATTTTTTAAATAAAACCTATAGCACATTAAAATAAACCCTCCCCCTCCACCACCAATTTTGGTATCACCAAAAACATAGAACACACTATAAATGTAACACTAATTTTATGCAAATAGCAGCAATGAAGTAAAAAAGCAATGTAGATAGTTTCCATTTTCAGAATACATTCTACTTCTTAGGGTACAGGCACACGTTCAGGATTCATGCGCGGAGCATCCGCACTGAAATCCGCAGGTGTTCGCAGGCAAATCTGTGCGGTCAATCCGCATCAATTGGTGCAGATTTGCGTGCGGATTTGGTGCAGTTTCGGTGCGGATTTTACTAAGTGAATGAAGAAAATCCGGTCAGGAAAAATAAAATAAATTGACATGCTGCGGATTTAAAAATCCGAAACCGCAGGTCAAAATCTGCGCGGAAAAAATCTGCATCGTGTGCACTGAGAATTTCAAATTCTCATAGAATAAAATGTACATGACCTACAGTGCGGATTTTCCGCACGCAAATCCGCACGCAATCCTGATCGTGTGCATTTAGCCTTAGGGTGCCTTCACACATGGCAGAATTTGTTGCAGAAAATTTTCTGCGACTGAAAATCAGTTCCATTGACCGGAATAGGTCCTGCAGAAATTTATGTGCTTCCTGCCATGTGCTTCCTGATTTTAAGTCATAGAAAATGTTCTGCAATAAAACCTACTGCGTGTCAAGGCAGCCTTTGATGTCCATTCTCTAAGTATATCTACCATAGCAGAGCATCTGGTCTTTAGTCAAGTGGTGCTGGCAGGGCCGCTGATAGAAATCATGGGGCCCCGTACAGCATACATGACGGGGCCCCCTTCAGCTCCACCCCCTGATCCCTCCTTCAGCCACACCCCTGGCCCCGCCCTTGGCCCCTCCCCAGACGCCGCCTTGAAACAACATGCAGATTTGTCTACAAGTGATATTTATGGTGCTGGGGGGTCGTCTGTGAATGGCGCTGTTATGGAGGGGATCTGTGAATGGCACTGTTATGGAGGGGATCTGTGAATGGCACTTTTATGGAGGGGATCTGTGGATGGCACTGTTATGGAGGGGATCTGTGGATGGCATTGTTATGGAGGGGATCTGTGGATGGCACTGTTATGGAGGGGATCTGTGGATGGCACTGTTATGGAGGGGATCTGTGGATGGCACTGTTATGGAGGGGATCTGTGGATGGCACTGTTATGGAGAGGATCTGTGGATGGCACTGTTATGGAGGGGATCTGTGGATGGCACTGTTATGGGGGGATCTGTGGATGGCACTGTTATGGGGGGATCTGTGGATGGCACTGTTATAGAGGGGGATCTGTGGATGACACATACCGTATATAGCATCTTATGCTATGTGTCATCCACAGATACCCCTCCATAACAGTGCCATTCACAGATACCCTCCATAACAGTGCCATCCACAGATCCCCCCATAACAGTCATCCACAGATCCCCCCATAACAGTGTCATCCACAGATCCCCCCCATAACAGTGTCATCCACAGATCCCCCTCCATAATGGTGCCATCCACAGATCCCCCCCATAAGTGTCATCCACAGACCCCCCGGCCCCCCCCCATAAGTGTCATCCACATGACAGACCCCCCCCCCATAACAGTGCCATCCACGGATCCCCCGCCCTCCCTATAACAGTGCCGTCATGACGTCATCCATATAGATCCCCCCCCGCCACTCACAGTAGTATACATTTATAAATCGGTGCAGCCGTGCAGACTGCAGACAGTAACTTTAATTTTAGCACAGGCACAGCGCTCATCTCTTTACTAAAATACTACCTTACATTCAGCTCCTGCCTCCTCCCTCCACCCTCCAGCCTCCAGTAACAAGTGCGGGCGGCAGCGCTCACTCACTGACGTCACGCGCCTGCGCCGCCTAGTGGGAGGAGCAGGCGTGTGACGTCAGTGAGTGAGCGCCGCCCCCACACTGCCTGCTGTTACTGGAGCCAGCCCACTGACAGCAAAAAAATTAAAATGGCTCGGGAGTCGGCAGCCCGGGCCCCCCTGCCAGCCGGGCCCGGTACAACTGGGCCAGCTGTACTGGCCTATCAGCGGCCCTGGGTGCTGGGCTGGGGTAGTAATGTTGCTAGCCACTGGTTTCCATTTGTCAGCTATTAAGAGTTATTAAGTGAAAATCAGTCCAACAGCTGTGCCTACACCAACAATTTTTTGGGGCTAAAAAAGTATTATCATGTATAAACTCAGAATATTTTTAACATACATAAATCAAATTTAGAAAGTCTTTGTAACGCAAGTTTCCATAGCATCATAAATGTAATAATAAGTATGAACACAATCATAACTCCAAGGATTAAAAGGGGTTTTCTGAGATCACCGTATTGATGGCCTATCCTTAGGGTAGGCCATTATTATCAGATCACTGATTTTCAAGTGAATTGAAAAAAAGCTGCATTACCAGAACAGCTGCTAGTGAGGGCTGTGTTACACCTACAGATTATCTGATAGATTTTCTGACCGATCATTGGTCAGACGGCCGTTTACACACACAGATCTTTTGTCATACACACCAACTACTGGTCAGATAATCTGTTGGTGTAATACAGCCCTAAGTATATGGAGTTCTTATATATAGATAGTGCAAACAATGAAGAGGCTGCAGTGCCCATCTGATTGCCACACCTCCTTAAAACAGCTTATTGGCTTCCCAAGGATAGGACATCAATATTGTGATCTTGGAAAACCCCTTAAATTCTCTGTCAGCTAAGAAAAGACAAGTCATCTTTGACTGTAGATTTCTTTTGCATTTGATGTTCAAATCCTTCACAATTGAGTTTTAATATTTTAGTATTATTATTAGTATTATGATTTAGTATTTAAATATTTTAGCATTAATAGTTTAGCATTTAGTACTTTAATCAAATATTATTCTAGAAGTTGAACTAAAATGTTAAAATCAGGATTGCAGGATCCTTGATCTGGGTTTTATTTACTCTATTAATAGTCTGTTTAAAAAAAAAAAAGAATTGACCTGAATAGTCAATAACATACTTTGTGGTCAAACATCGAGCAATATGCCAAACTGTTTATTATGTTTTGATAAGCTTTTATTCTTTGGACTATGCCAAATAAGATCTTATCAGTTTAATGGCTGTTTTTTTGGGATGGAGCAATAATAAGATCTTGGCTCACAAGTGTCATTCTAGGCTCTTTTCGTGTCTATTTTTAGTCCGTTTTTTTAAGCATGTAGATTTGCACCAAATTGTGCACTGCTTTCAGATCCCTTTGTCAATAAATTTGACTAAAAATATGTTTCCTTGGAAACTATGCACACTTTTCTTGTCACTTTTCAAATTTGACTAGCAACAAGAAAAGTCATCAAGTCATCATTTGCAAAAAAAATGCAACTATCACTTCATATTTCTCTTTAGAAATGCACAAATAAGTGGTGCACAACTGTTGTTACATGTGGGTGAATGGGAAGAAAGTATCAAACTCACTGTGACAGAATAGTGGTGCCAAAAATGCTAACTTTTGTATTAGCCCCTCCATGACTTTTTGCCCATTTATGGCATACATGGCACTTTTTGAAAAGTGGGTGGAGTGGGGGTGGGTGGGAATCTTGGCCCTACTGATTTAACACAATTTAAATCTACGAAACTAGTGTAAATTACAATTGAAATATGCGCCAGCTGCTAGCTGGCATACATTTCTGTTTCAGGTCACAGACCTCCCGAGATGCACCTCTCAATAAACTTGCTGCACTCTATGACAGCGAATTGTTAAAATAAATACTGACATATGAAATGCTAGTTATAATAAATTGTCCCCATTGTCTTTCCTTTTTACTGGTTTGTCTGCATACTTGAATGCTGCTTTGTGTTTCAATTAGAGATGAGCAAATCGGTCTCATCAGCAGGGCTTCTCCCCCTATGGAGGCAGGGGTGCACCTAGCCTATCTGCTGCCTGAGAGGAAAATTGAAACGGTGCCCCCCCATCTCCATATCAAATTCTCAACCTTATCTCTTCCCTCCTAAAATTACATACAGCACTACAAAACATACAGGAGAATACAGTACCACATACCTCTTACATCCAGTGATGTCTCCTATGATGTAGATATTCTCTTGTCTAATGTGCGCCAGTATAAAATACCCTATATAGTGCCCGCAGTAGATACCCACATAGTGCTCCTCTAACACCGTTCCCCATAGTTCGCCAGTATAAAATGCCCCTATATAGTGCCCCCAGTAGACGCCCTCACATTACTCCCCCCCCCTTTCCCATAGTGGCCCAGCAGCATGTTGCCAAATGAAAAAAACCAAAACATTAATACCTCCATGTGATGTGGTACAGACCTCTTCCGGCCTGTGTCCAGCGGTCAGGAGGCGCAATGATGATGATGTTATTGCGCTGGCCTCTGATAGGCTACAGGCACTAGACCTGAAGCCTATCAGAGGGAACGGGGAAGGGAGACGTCACAGCATCTAACACGTCGCCGTTCTGAGGATAGAGAGATGAGCGCTTTCTCAATGAAGGCGCTCATTTCCCACGGCCCTGCTGCCAACCCCCACTTACCTCCAGGGTTACGCGGTCTATAACGATTGCCTCACCTATGTGGGGGGCTGTCCCTGCAGTTAAAGAAGTGCCCACTTGCTGCAGCAGTGACAGGCCAGACACTTACCCACGAAATTCCCGCCTGTGGCGCTGCTCCAATTAGCAGACTTTGCTTCCACTTTGGCTAATTTCAATCTAAACCATTGTTTTAGATGAATTCTGCATTTGTTATAATTCTGATTGTTAATATTCCTGAACCACATAATAATTTTTCATAGTGACTGTACAGTGATTCATATCATTGAAATTAGAGTGGTTGGGTCCTCTCACATCACAGAGAGATCAGAATGAATCCAGGTTCCGTCTAGCAGTTTGAATGTAGTAGAATGTAGCAGCTGTATAGCATCAGTGCCTCAAATATGGACCATGGAATTTTCCTTTTAAAACCAGCCTACAAGCATGCCTGCATGCAGTGGTATTTTTCTGATCCAATTATAGTGAAATGGGAAACCAGTTACAGTAGCTCCAGTAGTCTGCTCCTATGGCGGTACAGACTACTGGATTTACCAAATGGGGATGTGAACCTATCCTAAGTAAGGATGTTAACCTTTAACTAGTTTCTATATCTTCTGACAAGAACTGTTTAAAGTTTGTTGCACTTGCTCTATGATCCAGTAGACTTACTCTACCATTGAATAGCTTATTATACTTTTTATGTTTAGTTTCCAAAATTATTGATAGAATGTATTCATTAAATATTTTTTTAGGGTAAACCTGGATTGAATGGAATTGATGGTGAAGATGGTTCAGAAGGATTTTATGGAGAATCTGGCGATCCTGGAAAGCAGGGGCAGAAAGGTATTATCTTTAGAGAAATCTCGGTATTGTGGATGACCCTATGTGTATAAATAATTTTTATAATTTACTTCATCTAATGTCATCCACTATCCACAAGTAAAAATAATGAATATCTAATATTGGACATGGTATTACTGGAAATTAAATGGCACTAATAACAATGCATTGTATATTATGCTATTTTGCAGGTATATATTCATCAGAAAGCATGTTTTACTGAATGTTCATAGAAAGCATACAAAGCAATTTTTAGAGGAATTTTTGTCTGTCTTTCTTTTTACTTTCAGCAGTACTACACCATTGATATAAAATAAAATTATTGTCCTTCTGTAGCAGTCAACACATATATAAAAGGCTATATTAGACTGGCAGATTGTCTGCCAGATGATTGCTAATAAGCATTCGTAGTAACTCTCATTAGCGATGATCTGGCAGTGTAACACTGCCGACAGGTAATCCATTGTCAGTTTATTGTTGCTCCAAGGGAAAGATGTTATCTGAAAGGCAATCCTCATGATAATAGTAGGTGTAGAATTTTTATACAGTATGACAGCGCCATTGTTCTCTTGATAGGCCTAGATAAAGAAGCCCACTGAAGAGTCCCACATGGATTACTTTAATGTGTGATGCTCTCACATAGTCACCACAGGGGAGCTCTACCTACTGCAGTGATGGTCTGATTGAGAAAGTTAAGTGAGGCTCTTTGCTGTGAGAAAAGTCCAACGAAAAGGAAGCTAACAAGGCCAGGAAATAGAATACACGGAGTGACGTAAAAATATATATACAGAAAACCATCCACCCATTCTATATATAAAAGGAACATATAGAATATTCACATATACAGTAGGTTGTTACTATGTGCTGAAATAAATGTTAATGGAAGTGTCCCTACAAGGTTGAGTATAGACCACTTTGAGAATTCTTATGGTACGGTAATATTTATAAAATGGCATGCAAATAATTTATACTTTTTGTAGATAGCACACATGACACAATTCTTTTCTTGCTGAAATATGCAGGTGATTCTGGAGAAAAAGGAGACATAGGTCCAAAAGGATACGGTCTAGTAGGATTTCAAGGAGATGTAGGACCAAGAGGTACAAAATAGCTGCCTTTCTCTTTCATTTTACAAAATATATATGTATCATGCATCTTAGGTCAAATGTAAATATTTTTTTTTCAATGTAAATACATTTGGCTTGCAGAATAAATCAGTTGATTGAAATGCAAAATACACTGCTCAAAAAAAATAAAGGGAACACAAAAATAACACATCCTAGATCTGAATTAATTAAATATTCTTCTGAAATACTTTGTTCTTTACATAGTTGAATGTGCTGACAACAAAATCACACAAAAATAAAAAAATGGAAATCAAATTTTTTAACCCATGGAGTTCTGGATTTGGAGTCACACTGAAAATTAAAGTGGAAAAACACACTACAGGCTGATCCAACTTTGATGTAATGTCCTTAAAACAAGTCAAAATGAGGCTCAGTAGTGTGTGTGGCCTCCACATGCCTGTATGACCTCCCTACAACGCCTGTGCATGCTCCTGATGAGGTGGCGGACGATCTCCTGAGGGATCTCCTCCCAGACCTGGACTAAAGCATCTGCCAACTCCTGGACAGTCTGTGGTGCAACGTGATGTTGGTGGATAGAGCGAGACATGATGTCCCAGATGTGCTCAATTGGATTCAGGTCTGGGGAATGGGCGGGCCAGTCCATAGCATCAATGCCTTCGTCTTGCAGGAACTGCTGACACACTCCAGCCACATGAGGTCTAGCATTGTCTTGCATTAGGAGGAACCCAGGGCCAACCGCACCAGCATATGGTCTCACAAGGGGTCTGAGGATCTCATCTCGGTACCTAATGGCAGTCAGGCTACCTCTGGCGAGCACATGGAGGGCTGTGCGGCCCTCCAAAGAAATGCCACCCCACACCATTACTGACCCAATGCCAAACCGGTCATGCTGGAGGATGTTGCAGGCAGCATAACGTTCTCCAAGGCATCTCCAGACTCTGTCATGTCTGTCACATGTGCTCAGTGTGAACCTGCTTTCATCTGTGAAGAGCACAGGGCGCCAGTGGCGAATTTGCCAATATTGGTGTTCTCTGGCAAATGCCAAACGTCCTGCACGGTGTTGGGCTGTAAGCACAACCCCCACCTGTGGACGTGGGGCCCTCATATCACCCTCATGGAGTCTGTTTCTGACCGTTTGAGCAGACACATGCACATTTGTGGCCTGCTGGAGGTCATTTTGCAGGGCTCTGGCAGTGCTCCTCCTGTTCCTCCTTACACAAAGGCGGAGGTAGCGGTCCTGCTGCTGGGTTGTTGCCCTCCTACGGCCTCCTCCACGTCTCCTGATGTACTGGCCTGTCTCCTGGTAGCGCCTCCATGCTCTGGACACTACGCTGACAGACACAGCAAACCTTCTTGCCACAGCTCGCATTGATGTGCCATCCTGGATAAGCTGCACTACCTGAGCCACTTGTGTGGGTTGTAGACTCCGTCTCATGCTACCACTAGAGTGAAAGCACCGCCAGCATTCAAAAGTGACCAAAACATCAGCCAGGAAGCATAGGAACTGAGAAGTGGTCTGTGATCACCACCTGCAGAACCACTCCTTTATTGGGGGTGTCTTGCTAATGGCCTATAATTTCCACCTGTTGTCTATCTCATTTGCATAACAGCGTGTGAAATTGATTGTCACTCAGTGTTGCTTCCTAAGTGGACAGTTTGATTTCACAGAAGTGTGATTGACTTGGAGTTACATTGTGTTGTTTAAGTGTTCCCTTTATTTTTTTGAGCAGTGTAAATCATTAACTCCCCAAAGAGTTATTCACATCTCAACATTTATGGCCTATCCAAAGGATATGCTATAAACGTCTTATAGGTCTTATAGGTGCGGATTCCACCTTTGGTATCAGTACCATCTTAAGGACATCTCACTGCTGCTTTGAATGGAGGAGATGTGGCTCTTTCCACTTACTTCAATAGAAATTTTGAAAATAGAAGAGTAATCATGATTTCAAACGTCCATTGAAACCAGTGGACACAGCTGCAGATGAGCAGCCACCTTACCAGTCACAGTGTCTATTTCCTGGCTTGCAAGTACCAGAGGTGGAACCTGCAGGTACTGGACATTTACAGTATAGCATATCCTATGAATATGCTATAAATGGTAAGACATGAATACCTCTTTAGTCACCAGTTCTGGAAAGGCATTAAAAGGGTTGTCTAGCATTTTTATATTGATGGTCTATCTTCAGGATAGGACGGTCACCAATCTTAAAGTGGCGGGGTCATACACCACACAACCCCATAGATCAGCTGTTTGTGAGTAGTAAAGCTCTGGTGCCATTGTGTATAGTGATGTCGCGAACATAAAATTTTCAGTTCGCGAACAGCGAACGCGAACTTCCGCAAATGTTCGCGAACTGGCGAACCGGGCGAACCGCCATAGACTTCAATAGACAGGCGAATTTTAAACCCACAGGGACTCTTTCTGGCCACAATAGTGATGAGAAAGTTGTTTCAAGGGGTCTAACACCTGGACTGTGCATGCCCGGAGGGGGATCTATGGCAAAACTCCCATGGAAAATTAGCGTAGTGGACGCAGAGTCGGGTTTCTTATCCATAAAGGCATAAATCAACTAACATTCCTAATTGTAGTGGAAAAACGTGCTTTAAAAAACATCCAGATGTGTGTATACGATCAGGTATGATGTTGTACGCGATCAGGTAGTGTAAGGGTTACGCCCGCATCACAGACATTGACAGACCAAACTCCCCTTTTAATGCACCGCAAACAGTTCATTTGCACAACCGCAAACTCCCCATTTGCACAAGGTTGGATACCAAGCTAGCCACGTCCCGGTGATGTCATTGAAGGTTTCTTCCTCCACCCAGCCACGTACAACACCAAGGGTCCCCGAAAGGTCAATTGAATTGATTTTTCGAACGGGGAGATGGTTAAAAAAACGCTGGCTCCCTCCCCTTTGTTTTTATCCACGGTGACTGCGTCTGCGCCGTGCAATTTACTGTCACACCCGATATGAGTGGTATTTTCTGTAGTACTATTCTCATCAGTTTAATCCCTCTAACGTCCCCGACTCCCCAATCTGGGGGCCATTTATTAAACAGATTTTTCGGACGGGGAGATGGTTAAAAAAACGCTGGCTCCCTCCACTCTGTTTTAATCCACGGTGACTGCGTCTGCGCCGTGCAATTTACTGTCACACCCGATATGAGTGGTATTTTCTGTAGTACTATTCTCATCAGTTTAATCCCTCTAACGTCCCCAATCTGGGTGCCATTTATTGAATAGATTTTTCGAACGGGGAGATGGTTAAAAAAAAGCTGGCTCCCTCCCCTTTGTTTTTATCCACGGTGACTGCGTCTGCGCCGTGCAATTTACTGTCACACCCGATATGAGTGGTATTTTCTGTAGTACTATTCTCATCAGTTTAATCCCTCTAACGTCCCCGACTCCCCAATCTGGGGGCCATTTATTAAACAGATTTTTCGGACGGGGAGATGGTTAAAAAAACGCTGGCTCCCTCCACTCTGTTTTAATCCACGGTGACTGCGTCTGCGCCGTGCAATTTACTGTCACACCCGATATGAGTGGTATTTTCTGTAGTACTATTCTCATCAGTTTAATCCCTCTAACGTCCCCAATCTGGGTGCCATTTATTGAATAGATTTTTCGAACGGGGAGATGGTTAAAAAAACGCTGGCTCCCTCCCCTTTGTTTTTATCCACGGTGACTGCGTCTGCGCCGTGCAATTTACTGTCACACCCGATATGAATGGTATTTTCTGTAGTACTATTCTCATCAGTTTAATCCCTCTAACGTCCCCGACTCCCCAATCTGGGGGCCATTTATTAAACAGATTTTTCGGACGGGGAGATGGTTAAAAAAACGCTGGCTCCCTCCACTCTGTTTTAATCCACGGTGACTGCGTCTGCGCCGTGCAATTTACTGTCACACCCGATATGAGTGGTATTTTCTGTAGTACTATTCTCATCAGTTTAATCCCTCTAACGTCCCCAATCTGGGTGCCATTTATTGAATAGATTTTTCGAACGGGGAGATGGTTAAAAAAACGCTGGCTCCCTCCCCTTTGTTTTTATCCACGGTGACTGCGTCTGCGCCGTGCAATTTACTGTCACACCCGATATGAGTGGTATTTTCTGTAGTACTATTCTCATCAGTTTAATCCCTCTAACGTCCCCGACTCCCCAATCTGGGGGCCATTTATTAAACAGATTTTTCGGACGGGGAGATGGTTAAAAAAACGCTGGCTCCCTCCCCTCTGTTTTAATCCACGGTGACTGCGTCTGCGCCGTGCAATTTACTGTCACACCCGATATGAGTGGTATTTTCTGTAGTACTATTCTCATCAGTTTAATCCCTCTAACGTCCCCAATCTGGGTGCCATTTATTGAATAGATTTTTCGAACGGGGAGATGGTTAAAAAAACGCTGGCTCCCTCCCCTTTGTTTTTATCCACGGTGACTGCGTCTGCGCCGTGCAATTTACTGTCACACCCGATATGAGTGGTATTTTCTGTAGTACTATTCTCATCAGTTTAATCCCTCTAACGTCCCCGACTCCCCAATCTGGGGGCCATTTATTAAACAGATTTTTCGGACGGGGAGATGGTTAAAAAAACGCTGGCTCCCTCCACTCTGTTTTAATCCACGGTGACTGCGTCTGCGCCGTGCAATTTACTGTCACACCCGATATGAGTGGTATTTTCTGTAGTACTATTCTCATCAGTTTAATCCCTCTAACGTCCCCAATCTGGGTGCCATTTATTGAATAGATTTTTCGAACGGGGAGATGGTTAAAAAAAACCTGGCTCCCTCCACTCTGTTTTAAACCACGGTGACTGCGTCTGCGCCGTGCAATTTACTGTCACACCCGATATGAGTGGTATTTTCTGTAGTACTATTCTCATCAGTTTAATCCCTCTAACGTCCCCAATCTGGGTGCCATTTATTGAATAGATTTTTCGAACGTGGAGATGGTTAAAAAAACGCTGGCTCCCTCCACTCTGTTTTAAACCACGGTGACTGCATCTGCGCCGTGCAATTTACTGTCACACCCGATATGAGTGGTATTTTCTGTAGTACTATTCTCATCAGTTTAATCCCTCTAACATCCCCAATCTGGGGGCCATTTATTAAATAGATTTTTTGAACGGGGAGATGGTTAAAAAAACGCTGGCTCCCTCCACCGATATGAGTGGTATTTTCTGTAGTATTATTCTCATCAGTTTAATCCCTGTTACGTCCCATATCAGGAATTGCCTTTTATGAAAAAAAATTTAGGCCGGGTACCTTCGACTGCCTTCACAGTGACAGACCAAACTCTCATACACTAAACTGAATTGATTTCAGGAACCGGGAGATGGAAAAAGCAGCTTGGTCGGTCCTCTTACTCCCAAATTGGGGCACTGCGCGTGCACAGAGCAATGTGCTGTGACACCCTATATGAGTGGTGTCTTAACTAGTACTATTGCTATCAGTTTAATCCCTGTTACGGACCCTATCCGGTCGAATTGATTAACCATTGTCGAATCCCCCATTGACATCCCCCTTATAAGCTGTGTAAAGCATATTTTTTAGTTTGGTTTTGAACTGCTGCATCCTTTCCGACTTTTGGTAATTTGGTAACATTTCTGCCACTTTCTGCTTATACCGGGGGTCTAGTAGCGTGGCCACCCGATCGCTTTTGGTCTGACCATAATGAAGCAACGGCCTTATCATCTGGGGTGTGGCAACATTGCCAACACACTTTTATAGAGGTGATGATGATTGCTTCATTGTGATACGCAAGCCCCTTCACCACAACAAGGTAACGATCACGAAGGGGAATTGACACTTGTATGTGCCTTTTTTTTTTGGTTTGTTTTTGCAGCCACAGTGCTGCACCATAGGACAGAAAAATTAGGCATGTACACATGCCTGAAAAATAATGGCACTGTTGCAGACGCTATTGTAGCAGCGGCCGGAAAAATTTATGTTTTCCAGGCAGAAAAGTGACTAAAACATTACGGCTTGAACCCTAGTTGGTGGTGGAGAATTCACGAAAGTCATCCGGTATGCAGACATTAAATACAGCAGCGTGGGGACCATTTTGAGGCCAAGGCATGTAATCAGGCCTTTTGTTAGTCAAACGTATCCCCCACTGTCAGTCCCTTCGGGATCCATGCCTCATTCATCTTTATGAAGGTGAGGTAATCAACACTTTTTTGACCGAGGCGACTTCTCTTGTCAGTGACAATGCCTCCTGCTGCACTGAAGCTCCTTTCTGACAGGACACTTGAAGCAGGGCAGGCCAGAAGTTCTATCGCAAACTGGGATAGCTCAGGCCACAGGTCAAGCCTGCACACCCAGTAGTGAAGGGGTTCATTGCTCCTCAGAGTGTCGATATCTGCTGTTAAGGCGAGGTAGTCTGCTACCTGTCGGTCGAGTCGTTCTCTAAGGCTGGATCCCGAAGGGCTGTGGCGATGAGTAGGACTGAAAAAGCTCCGCATGTCCTCCATCAACAACACATCTGTAAATCGTCCAGTCCTTGCCGCCGTGGTAGGAGGAGGATTACACTCACCTCTTCCCCTGTTAGATTCCCGTTGTGCTGTGACATCTCCCTTATAAGCTGTGTAAAGCATATTTTTTAGTTTGGTTTTGAACTGCTGCATCCTTTCCGACTTTCGGTAATTTGGTAACATTTCTGCCACTTTCTGCTTATACCGGGGGTCTAGTAGCGTGGTCACCCAGTACAGATCGTTCTCCTTTATCCTTTTTATACGTGGGTCCCTCAACAGACATGACAGCATGAAAGACCCCATTTGAACAAGGTTGGATGCAGAGCTTCTCATTTCCCGTTCCTCGTCCTCACTGATGTCATTGACGGTCTGTTCTTCCCCCCAGCCACGTACAACACCATGGGTCCCAGATAGGTGACAACAACGAGCACCCTGGGGTGCCTGCTGTGGTTGGTCTTCCTCCTCCTCAAAGCCGCCACATTCCTCCTCTGACTCCTCTTCCTCATACTCCTCTTCCAGCGTTGCTGCAGGTCCGGCAAGCGATGATGACAAGGCTGTTTCTGGTGGTGATGGTGACCACAACTCTTCCTCTTCCTCTTCACGCTCATCTACAGCCTGATCCAGAACTCTTCGCAGGGCACGCTCCAGGAAGAAAACAAATGGGATGAGGTCGCTGATGGTGCCTTCGGTGCGACTGACTAGGTTTGTCACCTCCTCAAAAGGACGCATAAGCCTACAGGCATTGCGCATGAGTGTCCAGTAACGTGGCAAAAAGATTCCCAGCTCCGCAGAGGCTGTCCTAGCACCCCGGTCATACAAATACTCGTTGACGGCTTTTTCTTGTTGGAGCAGGCGGTCGAACATTAGGAGTGTTGAATTCCAACGTGTCGGGCTGTCGCATATCAAGCGCCTCACTGGCATGTTGTTTCGCCGCTGAATATCGGAAAAGTGCGCCATGGCCGTGTAGGAACGCCTGAAATGGCCACACACCTTCCTGGCCTGCTTGAGGACGTCCTGTAAGCCTGGGTACTTAGACACAAAACGTTGTACGATGAGATTCAACACATGTGCCATGCACGGCACATGTGACAACTTGCCCAAATTTAATGCCGCCAACAGATTGCTTCCATTGTCACACACCACTTTGCCGATCTCCAGTTGGTGCGGGGTCAGCCACTGATCCACCTGTGCGTTCAGGGCGGACAGGAGTGCTGGTCCTGTGTGGCTCTCTGCTTTCAGGCAAGTCAACCCCAAGATAGCGTTACACTGTCGTATCCGGGATGTGGAATAGCCCCTGGGGAGCTGGGGGGAATCAGTTGATGTGCAGCCAGACGCCGCAGCAGAAGAGGACTCAGCCGAGGAGGAAATTAAAGAGGATGGAGTAGGAGTAGAGGAGGTGGCAGTAGGTCTGCCTGCAAGTCGTGGTGGTGTCACCAACTCCGCTGCAGAGCCACGCATTCCATGCTTGTCAGCCGTCAGCAGGTTGACCCAATGCGCAGTATACGTGATATACCTGCCCTGACCGTGCTTTGCAGACCAGGTATCAGTGGTCAGATGGACCCTTGCCCCAACACTGTATGCCAGAGATGCCATGACTTCCTTTTCAATGACATGGTAGAGGTTTGGGATTGCCTTTTTTGAAAAAAAATTTCGTCCGGGTACCTTCCACTGTGGTGTCCCAATAGCGACAAATTTTTTGAAGGCCTCAGACTCTACCAGCTGGTATGGTAAAAGCTGGCGGGCTAAGAGTTCCGTCAAGCCAGCTGTCAGTCGCCGGGCAAGGGGGTGACTTTGTGACATTGGCTTCTTATGCTCAAACATGTCCTTGACAGACACCTGACTGTGGGCAGATGAGCAGGAACTGCTGAAGGTGAGAGATGGAGTGGCGGGTGGTTGAGAGGGGGCAGGGAGGACAGCAGTGGTTGACGTGGCTGAAGATGCAGGACCAGGAGGAGCATGGTGGCTTTGAGTTTGTGTGCTGCTTGTACTCATGTGTTGATCCCATAGGCGTTTGTGATGTGAGATCATGTGCCTTCGCAAAGCAGTTGTACCAAGGTGGGTGTTGGACTTCCCACGACTCAGTTTCTTTTGGCACAGGTTGCAAATGGCATTGCTTTTATCAGAGGCAGACACACAAAAAAAATGCCACACTGCTGAGCTTTGCAATGACGGCATTCTAGTGGTGGCAACAGCATGCGTTGACTGGCGTGCTGTCTGGCTGACCCCAGGTGCCGATACATGCTGTCTGACTGTGCCACTAACTCCTTGCGACGACCTCCCCCTGCTTCCAACTCGTCTCCTCATTCTCTCTGTCTCCCCTTCAGAACTTTCCCCCTCTTCTTCTCTTCGAGCAGGCACCCACGTGGCATCCGTGGACACATCGTCATCATCAACCGCTTCACTTGTATCTGACACCTCAGCAAAGGAAGCAGCAGCGGGTACAACATCATCATCATCACACTGTACGTCCATGTGTGTAATCCTGCCTGACTGAGACATATCCCCGTAATCTACATCATCTGGCAATAATGGTTGCGCATCACTAATTGCATCCAACTGATGTGTAAATAACTCCTCTGACGGATCAAGTGAAGCGGCTGTGGTGGCTGTGGTGGTAGTGGCGACGGGCGGGTGCGTGGTAACTTGAGAGCAGGTGACCGAAGCTGAGTTGGAGGAGGATGGTGCGTCAAGGTTCTTAGCGGAAGCTGTTGAAGATTGGGTGTCCTGTCTAAGCCAGTCAACTACGTCCTCTGAATTTTTCGGGTTCAGGGTACGTGGCCTCTGAAAACTGGGCATTATTCCAGGGACAGTGGAAATCACAGCACCACGACCACGACGGCCCCTGCGGGGTGGCCTGCCTCTGCCTGTCATTTTTTTTTTAGATAAGTGGTACTACGCGTGCTAGGTACTGTGCCACCCGGTATGAGTGGTTGGCACTGGCAGTGGGCACACTACAGTCTGTGGAAGTGGGCCTGACACACACTGGCAGCAGGCAAGCAACTGAATTTAGACTACTGTCTAAAAATTAAATGCCTTATTTATCGGCAAGCTACTGTGCCACCCGGTATCAGTGGTTGGCACTGGCAGTGGGCACACTACAGTCAGTGGAAGAGGGCCTGACACACACTGGCAGCAGGCAAGCAACTGAAATTACACTAAAGTGTAAAAATTAAATGCCTTATTTATCGGCAAGCTACTGTGCCACCCGGTATGAATGGTTGGCACTGGCAGTGGGCACACTACAGTCAGTGGAAGAGGGCCTGACACACACTGGCAGCAGGCAAGCAACTGAATTTAGACTACTGTCTAAAAATTAAATGCCTTATTTATCGGCAAGCTACTGTGCCACCCGGTATCAGTGGTTGGCACTGGCAGTGGGCACACTACAGTCAGTGGAAGAGGGCCTGACACACACTGGCAGCAGGCAAGCAACTGAAATTACACTAAAGTGTAAAAATTAAATGCCTTATTTATCGGCAAGCTACTGTGCCACCCGGTATGAATGGTTGGCACTGGCAGTGGGCACACTACAGTCAGTGGAAGAGGGCCTGACACACACTGGCAGCAGGCAAGCAACTGAATTTAGACTACTGTCTAAAAATTAAATGCCTTATTTATCGGCAAGCTACTGTGCCACCCGGTATCAGTGGTTGGCACTGGCAGTGGGCACACTACAGTCAGTGGAAGCGGGCCTGACACACACTGGCAGCAGGCAAGCAACTGAAATTACACTAAAGTGTAAAAATTAAATGCCTTATTTATCGACAAGCTACTGTGCCACCCGGTATCAGTGGTTGGCACTGGCAGTGGGCACACTACAGTCAGTGGAAGCGGGCCTGACACACACTGGCAGCAGGCAAGCAACTGAAATTACACTAAAGTGTAAAAATTAAATGCCTTATTTATCGACAAGCTACTGTGCCACCCGGTATCAGTGGTTGGCACTGGCAGTGGGCACACTACAGTCAGTAGAAGCGGGCCTGACACACACTGGCAGCAGGCAAGCAACTGAAATTACACTAAAGTGTAAAAATTAAATGCCTTATTTATCGGCAAGCTACTGTGCCACCCGGTATCAGTGGTTGGCACTGGCAGTGGGCACACTACAGTCAGTGGAAGAGGGCCTGACACACTGACTGGCAGCAGGCAAGCAACTGAATTTAGACTACTGTCTAAAAATTAAATGCCTTATTTATCGGCAAGCTACTGTGCCACCCGGTATCAGTGGTTGGCACTGGCAGTGGGCACACTACAGTCAGTGGAAGCGGGCCTGACACACACTGGCAGCAGGCAAGCAACTGAAATTACACTAAAGTGTAAAAATTAAATGCCTTATTTATCGGCAAGCTACTGTGCCACCCGGTATGAGTGGTTGGCACTGGCAGTAGGCACACTACAGTCAGTGGAAGAGGGCCTGACACACACTGGCAGCAGGCAAGCAACTGAATTTAGACTACTGTCTAAAAATTAAATGCCTTATTTATCGGCAAGCTACTGTGCCACCCGGTATCAGTGGTTGGCACTGGCAGTGGGCACACTACAGTCAGTGGAAGCGGGCCTGACACACACTGGCAGCAGGCAAGCAACTGAATTTAGACTACTGTCTAAAAATTAAATGCCTTATTTATCGGCAAGCTACTGTGCCACCCGGTATCAGTGGTTGGCACTGGCAGTGGGCACACTACAGTCAGTTGAAGTCGGCCTGACACACACTAGCAGCAGGCAAGCAGCTGAAATTACATTAAAGTGTAAAAATTAAATGCCTTTTTTAAGCAAAGTCCTGTGCCAGCCGGTATGAGTGGTGGGCACTGGCAGTGGGCACACTACAGTCAGTGGAAGTCAGCCTGACACACACTGGCAGGCAACTAACCTTAGATTAAAGTGTAAAAATTAAGTGCCTATTTTTTAAGCAAAGTCCTGTGCCACTCGGTATGACAGGGGTGGGCACTGGCAGTGGGCACACTACAGTCAGTTGAAGTCGGCCTGACACACACTAGCAGCAGGCAAGCAGCTGAAATTACACTAAAGTGTAAAAATTAAATGCCTTTTTTATGCAAAGTCCTGTGCCAGCCGGTATGAGTGGTGGGCACTGGCAGTGGGCACACTACAGTCAGTGGAAGTCAGCCTGACACACACTGGCAGGCAACTAACCTTAGATTAAAGTGTAAAAATTAAGTGCCTATTTTTTAAGCAAAGTCCTGTGCCACTCGGTATGACAGGGGTGGGCACTGGCAGTGGGCACACTACAGTCAGTTGAAGTCGGCCTGACACACACTAGCAGCAGGCAAGCAGCTGAAATTACATTAAAGTGTAAAAATTAAATGCCTTTTTTAAGCAAAGTCCTGTGCCAGCCGGTATGAGTGGTGGGCACTGGCAGTGGGCACACTACAGTCAGTGGAAGTCAGCCTGACACACACTGGCAGGCAACTAACCTTAGATTAAAGTGTAAAAATTAAGTGCCTATTTTTTAAGCAAAGTCCTGTGCCACTCGGTATGACAGGGGTGGGCACTGGCAGTGGGCACACTACAGTCAGTTGAAGTCGGCCTGACACACACTAGCAGCAGGCAAGCAGCTGAAATTACACTAAAGTGTAAAAATTAAATGCCTTTTTTATGCAAAGTCCTGTGCCAGCCGGTATGAGTGGTGGGCACTGGCAGTGGGCACACTACAGTCAGTGGAAGTCAGCCTGACACACACTGGCAGGCAACTAACCTTAGATTAAAGTGTAAAAATTAAGTGCCTATTTTTTAAGCAAAGTCCTGTGCCACTCGGTATGACAGGGGTGGGCACTGGCAGTGGGCACACTACAGTCAGTTGAAGTCGGCCTGACACACATTAGCAGCAGGCAAGCAGCTGAAATTACATTAAAGTGTAAAAATTAAATGCCTTTTTTAAGCAAAGTCCTGTGCCAGCCGGTATGAGTGGTGGGCACTGGCAGTGGGCACACTACAGTCAGTGGAAGTCAGCCTGACACACACTGGCAGGCAACTAACCTTAGATTAAAGTGTAAAAATTAAGTGCCTATTTTTTAAGCAAAGTCCTGTGCCACTCGGTATGACAGGGGTGGGCACTGGCAGTGGGCACACTACAGTCAGTTGAAGTCGGCCTGACACACACTAGCAGCAGGCAAGCAGCTGAAATTACATTAAAGTGTAAAAATTAAATGCCTTTTTTAAGCAAAGTCCTGTGCCAGCCGGTATGAGTGGTGGGCACTGGCAGTGGGCACACTACAGTCAGTGGAAGTCAGCCTGACACACACTGGCAGGCAACTAACCTTAGATTAAAGTGTAAAAATTAAGTGCCTATTTTTTAAGCAAAGTCCTGTGCCACTCGGGATGACAGGGGTGGGCACTGGCAGTGGGCACACTACAGTCAGTTGAAGTCGGCCTGACACACACTGGCAGGCAACTAACCTTAGATTAAAGTGTAAAAATGAAGTGCCTTTTTTTTAAGCAAAGTCCTGTGCCACACGGGATGACAGGGGTGGGCACTGGCAGTGGGCACACTACAGTCAGTTGAAGTCGGCCTGACACACACTAGCAGCAGGCAAGCAGCTGAAATTACACTAAAGTGTAAAAATTAAATGCCTTTTTTATGCAAAGTCCTGTGCCAGCCGGTATGAGTGGTGGGCACTGGCAGTGGGCACACTACAGTCAGTGGAAGTCAGCCTGACACACACTGGCAGGCAACTAACCTTAGATTAAAGTGTAAAAATTAAGTGCCTTTTTTTAAGCAAAGTCCTGTGCCACACGGAATGACAGGGGTGAGCACTGGCAGTGGGCACACTACAGTCTGTGGGCCTGCAGCTCCTCACACACAGGCAGGCCAGGCAACTGCAATATGTATATAAAGGAAAAAAAAAAAGCAGACTAATGTTGCAGCCCTAAAAAGGGCTTTTTGGGGTGCTGTCAGGACGCTGTCCTTACAGCAGAGATCAGATGAGTCTTTCAGGACTGGAGTGGACACTGAATTCACTAGCCTAGCTATCGATTTCCCAATTAAATCAGCAGCAGTTACAGTCTCCCTCCTCTCACTAAGACTGCAGCTTCAGAATGAATCTAAAATGGATGCTGTGCAGGAGGTGGGAGGGTCTGGGAGGGAGGGTATGCTGCTGATTGGCTGGAATGTGTCTGCTGACTGTGAGGTACAGGGTCAAAGTTTGCTCAATGATGATGTATAGGGGGCGGACCGAACATCGCATGTGTTCGCCCGGCAGAGGCGAACGCGAACAAGCTATGTTCGCCGGGAACTGTTCGCCGTCGGATAGTTCGGGCCATCTCTAATTGTGTATTGGACAGAGCTGGTTACTGCAGTTGTACCCCCATTGAAGTCTTGTGACTAGGGCATCAATATAAAATGGATGGAAAACCTCTATAATGACCAGCTAATTATTTTGCTTCTTTACATTTTAACAGTCATTTCATGAATGTGGCCGTGTCAGGCCTTGTATCATTTAACAGAAACTACATTTATTGTGGAATTATATGAGAGTACATATAAATTATTATCTAGTTTATAGAGATTTTTTGTGATGCTAAAACATAAACAAAAACTATTTTGAATCTTGTTCAGGTTTCACATCCATGACTTGGGTCATTTGTAGAGATGAGCAAATTTTTCAAAAATTAGATTTGGCCGGTTCGCCGGATTTTCTATAAACATTTGGTTTGATCGGCGAATCACGTTATAAAACGGCTATTTCCTGGCTGCAGAGAGCCTTTATAGTGGTGTAGAACACTGTGCCTTGCACGCATAGGGAGTTTGCTGTGGTAGTGAAATAATACTGTGAGTCAGTATGACATGCAGATGACAACCATCGCATTTAGAATCACTGCACACGTCACTTATTTGGGCAGTCACGGGGCCAAAACTGACTAAATAACTCAAGTATGAACTCCTTACAGGTCGATGTTAGAATCAAGAATAAGCGCACTCCTTTTACACCGTCGTCAGCTAATTCCACATAGATGTCTACAGACCCTGTTCTATTAAATGCTTATACAAGTAGAGCCCCCCGACAGAGTGGAGAGGGTGTCAGTAGTGAGTTTGTGTTGACATCATTGATTAATTTGCCCTTTCTCTGATCCGTCAGAACAATAACCCCCAAAAAAGGATCCTGTCTGTGGAGCATCCGCCTTCACTAAGTCAGCATTTGGTCAGTAATCCATCAGTATTGCTAATGCCAAAAAATACAGGAGTGAATCCAAAACAGAGATGACACGTGAATGGAATATTTGCATGTCTTCTGTGTTTTGTACCCACTCCTGCTTTTGGCTACCAAATCACAAGTCAATTCTGATTGGACCATACAGGCCTTACAGCTAATACACAGACAGAATCCGTTGTGCGTCTTATTTTTTCTTCCTTCTGACAGATTTTCCAGGGGTAGCGACAATTTCATTCGGTTCAGGGAGTCATGTAAATTGTACTTTAAGCTGCATCCGTACTCTTCTGGGGATGAGAGTCAAGGTGTGGGTATGATCATTTCATTGCTAAAAGGTGGGCTTTTTCTCTGCCGACTGTATCAGAGTCCCCCCGGTCGGTAGAAGAATTTTTTTGAGACTTGGGTCTTATTTACGATGACCCGGATCGGATCTCTCAAGCCGAGACCAAACTTCGTGGTTTACAGCAGGGAGAGCGCTCCGCGGAGACCTATTGCTCTGAATTTAGGAGATGGACTACGGATACAGGAATACGGAGTAGAATGATCCTGCTTTCCGTAGCCAATTCCATCACGGGTTATCTGAGAGGCTGAAGGACCCGTTGGCCTTACATGAAAATCCTGAGTCATTGGAAGCAGGTACAGTATATCTCTTGCTGTACGTCTTGATAGACGCCTCAGAGAGAGATCTAGGGTTCCTTACCCTGAGGACATACTGTCGAAGAATGTGGTGGCTTCCTTTGACACTTATGATGGAGAGACACCTGTGGTTACGCCTTGTGACGAGCCTATGCAGTTAGGAGGAGCTACTCCTAGAACTGCTGGCAAGAGCTTTGGTCATATGAAGGGAGTCGGTTTTTGTTGTGGAAAGAAGGGACATTCTGTGAATATATGTCCGTACGTTCAGCGTCAAGGTGTAAACAAAAAAAATATGTTTAATCCCCGACTTACTATTGGTGGTGTGGGTGGGGAGCCAGAAAACTTACTTTTTTTCTTTTACTGGTAGTACCAGATTTTTTCTGTCGGCCGAGGTGGCGCTAGACTCCAAAACTGTGGGAATTGAGGTGTTTATTGTCAGTGGGGCAGGGGTTAACCTAGTTGATGGTCAGTTTGTTCGTATGCATGGTTTGACAACAAATGCGTTAGACAAAAATATTTTGGTTTTTGCAATTGATTCTGGTCCACTCACTCAAAAATGTTTATCACAAATTGTGCAGGACATCTGTTTAATGGTGGGTGATTTTCATGAAGAATCCATCTCATGTTTTGTGCTGGAGGGTCTGCCTGCTCCGGTGATGCTAGGTTTACCATGGTTAAGTAAACATAATCCTACCATCGATTGGCAAGCGGGACAGATTCTTGATTGGAGTGATTATTGCATAGACAATAGTGTTAATCGAGCACCAAAGTGCTCGGGTGCTCGAGTAGAACACCTCGGAATGCTCGGGTGTTCTACTGAGCACCCGAGCACAATGGAAATCAATATAAAAACCTAAGCATTAAACCAGGCACCCCCTGCTCTGAAGAGGGGAGGGTGTTTAGTTTACATGAAAAGGTCAGAAATTGATGGAAACACCACTGAAATGGTTCGGGAACAGCATGGGGAGGATATCTGGATGCATCTTGGACTACCAGGTTGCTGCTGGGAAGGATGTTGTCCGAATAGTACGCCAATTTTACAGACTGACAATAATACGCACAAATCCGAAGATAAAATCACTTTTAGAGGAAAAATTGTTAGGAAACATTCTTTCCTGTATATTTACTTAAAGTGCAAGTGCTGACAAATATTACAAGAAAGAGGCACTCCGATACAACCTGTATATCACATAAAGGAGGGCCTCATTCGCATTGTTGTTCAATTGTTCAGGTAGTGGGACTCCTACACTCATAAAGCCTATGCACTAAGTGAAAGGGCTGCCAAAAATTGCAAGGAACCGGCACTCCAATACACCCTTTATTACACATAAAAGGAGGGCATCATACACGCCCCTGAAAAATTATGATTGATGGTCTGCTGGTGACCCTCAAAAACATTAGGAGTAAGGGCCTGCTGGTGACCCTCTAAAACATTAGGGGCGAGGGCCTGCTGCTGATCTGACCATCTAAAACATTTGGGGTGAGGGTCTGCTGCTGAGCTGACCATCCAAAACATTAGGGGGGAGGGCCTGCTGCTGAGCTGACCATCGAAAAAATTATGGTTGAGGGTCTGCTGGTGAGCTGACTCTCTAAAACATTAGGGGCGAGGGCCTGCTGCTGATCAGACCATGGAAAAAACTGTGGGAGAGGGCCTGCTGCTGAGCTGACCATTG
The DNA here is from genome assembly GCF_905171765.1 of Bufo bufo. Classification (NCBI taxonomy): domain Eukaryota; kingdom Metazoa; phylum Chordata; class Amphibia; order Anura; family Bufonidae; genus Bufo; species Bufo bufo. The sequence goes on along the minus strand of NC_053392.1, from coordinate 269,755,564 downwards.
AAAAAATTATGGTTGCGGGTCTGCTGCTGAGCTGCCCATGGAAAAAATTTATGGTTGAGGGCCTGCTGCTGAGCTGATCATCGAAAAAATTATGGTTGAGGGCCTGCTGCTTGCTGACCCTCTAAAACATTAGAAGCGAGGGCAGTCTAATAAGCATGCTGATATGGTGGGTGAGGAGGACGAGAAAAAGGGAATTTGAACTATATACCCTTTTTTGTGGTGGAATACAGTGAATTCAATACACCATAAAAGCCACATTTAAAATGCCTTTATGTTCAGGCGCTTTCCTCTGGTGGAGTAGAGAAGTCAGGGGCAATCCAGGCCTTTTTATAAAAGTCAACCTGTCAGCATTTTCAGTTGACAGTCGGATGCGCCTATCAGTTATTATGCCCCCAGCAGCAGTAAATACCCGCTCTGACAAAACGCTGGCAGCAGGGCAGGCCAGCACTTCCAAGGCGTAGAGTGCCAGTTCATGCCACGTGTCCAGCTTGGACACTTAATAGTTGTAAGTAGAGATGGCCTTGCGGTTCGCCCGGCGGTCGTTTCGCGGCGAACTATGCGTGTTCGCGATGCGCCGAACATTGCGAACATATGGGAGAAATTCGTGCCCTGCCATATTCTTTTACATTATGAAGAACTTTGACCCATGACATATCCATCAGGTGGTGCAGGACAGCCAATTGAGACATTTCAGCACATGGGACATACCCCCTAACCTTATAAATAAACCTGATCTGGCCGCCATTTTACTATTCAGTGTTTTGCCAGTGTAGGGAGAGGTTGCTGTGTGGAGCAGGGACAAGGCTGTTAGGGACACTAAACGCTAGCTTATAGAGCCACAAAAGTCCTTTTAAGGACTGGTATAGGTGTGCTATCTCTATGTGTGATACACAGAGGGGTGCAATATACTATACTTTTATAATGAGTCAAAACACATAGATCTATATAGTGATCACCTGGAAGTCAGGGGCCTAGGGGCTAGGGGCTTACTAGGGCCATTTTTATATAGGGTAAGGTTCCGGACGGGGTTGCTCTTTTCAGGACGGGTGGTCTGTGGTTAGGCTATCAGGGCCAGAATAGCACCCCCCTGTAGGGCAATATCAGGGACAGTTCTTTGCCCACCCTGTCCTTCAATACCACATCATTATCTAGCCCAGGGATAGATGGTTTTTGCTTTCCCTCCGGGATTCATGGATGTGCGCTGGGACCCCCGGATTGTGGTAGGACATATGGTTTCTGATTTGGTGCCGCCGAGCACTTGTTATTGCCTACCACATCTATGTTTTTTGCTTAAGGGGGTTCTGCACTTTGTTTTAACTGATGATCTATCCTCTGGATAGATCGTCAGCATCTGATCGGCGGGGGTCCGACACCCCGGACCCCCGCCGATCAGCTGTTTGAGAAGACAGCGGCGCTTCAGCTCTGTTCACTTGAATGGAGCTTAGCCCCGCCCACGCTAGTTGATACCAGTCGTGACAGTGAGTAAACAGTGAGAAGGCCGCGCCGCTGCTGGAGCGCCGCTGATTCTCAACAGCTGATCGGCGGGGGTCCCGGGTGTCGGTCCCCCGCCGATCAGATCGCTGATGATCTATCCAGAGGATAGATCATCAGTTAAAACAAAGTGCAGAACCACTTTAACTTTAATAATTTAATTTATTTTCATTTTGGGGGATATCTTTTTCATTCACATGTCCGCAAAATCGGGTCCGCATCCATTCCGCAATTTTGCGGAACAACGTGCAGGACCCATTCATGTTCAATGGGCGGAATGTGCTGTACGCATCCGCATTTGCGGATCCGCACTTCCGCAAAAAAATGGAGCATGCCTTATTCTTGTCCGCAATTGCAGACAAGATTAGGCATTTTCTATTATAGTGCCGGCGATGTGCGGTCCCCAAATTGCGGAATGCACATAGCAGGTGTCGTGTTTTGCGGATCGCAAAACACTTACGGACGTGTGAATGGACCCTCATAGTAAAATTATTAAAGGATACGTTTTATCTTTGTATATTCTAATGGACTTGCCTTCCTTGTACAATGTTACTAATATACCTATCTCTGTTAGAAAGCTATATTATAGTGCATTTGGTATTGTGCGGCAGTTGTCTCTGCAGCGATACCTGCAGGTTATAGAGGGACAAGCGTTATTGAAACAAATAATTTCTACTGGGGTGATATACCAGTCGCCCCCCAAAAAAACTGATTTGAAGCGAGGTGTTATATACAATATACTTTCTTTTTAGTGCATTTGGGTAATGGTATAGTGCATTTGTGCATGCGCGTACGCGAAAATTATATTGCCGATATTTCGCATGAAAAAATAAAATGGAGATCGCAAATACGAATAATACATCTGGTATGTCACTGTCCATTGTTGTGGGACTATTTGTGCACTTCTAGTAATTATTTCTTGGCTGCAAATATGAGCTGACAGGTTTTTTCAGGTTGCCTACCATTAAAATGAATGGGACCCGGTCGCGAACTTGCGGTTCGCGAACATTAGATCGCGTTTTGCGCGATCGCCGTTCGCGAACTGTCCCGGCAGACTGTTCGTCCATCACTAGTTGTAAGGCACAGAGGCGATCATTGAGGACCGCTGACACAGTCTGCTACGTACTCTTCACCATCTTCCAAAACTTCTTTCAACTTGTGATGCTAGGCCGCGCATCAGGGTGAGGTTGCTGGTGGGGTGTCATGAAACTGTCCAGGCCTTGGAGAGTGTTGCCTTGCTCTGTGAAACTGCTGTGTGTTCCCTTGTCTCCCTCCTTGGTTGCCCAAGGAACTACCGTACTTTGCTTTCAGCGTAGTCAGCTGGAATTGTTGGATCAATTTTTCCACAAGGACCTTCTGGTATTGCACCATTTTGCTAGACCTCTCCACCACAGGAATGAGAGATGAGAAGTTCTCTTTGTAGCAGGGGTCGAGAAGGGTGAACAACCAGTAATCGGTGTTGGACAAAATGCGTATAACGCGAGGGTCACGGGAAAGGCAGCATAACAATAAGTCAGCCATGTGTGCCCAACAGTCCCAACAGACAACACTTCGCTGTCCTCATCAGGAGGATGACTCTCAATCACCTCATCCTCTTCCTCCTCTTCGGCCCATCCACACTGAACAGATGGAATAAACCTGCTGTGGGTACTACCCTCTGTAGCAGAGGCAAACTGTCTCCTGCTCATCCTCCTCCTCCTCATCCAATTTGCGCTGAGAAGACGAACTGAGGGTGGTCTGGCTATCACCCTGTGTACTGTCTTCCCCCATTTCCACCTCTTGCATGCAAAGCATCCAACTTCATTGTGAGCAGTGAGTGTTTCAGTAGACACAGAAGTGGGATGGTTACGCTGATAATAGGGCATCACCGATCACCATCTGTGTTAATTCCTCAAAGTTGCGTAAAACCAGTCACAGAGGTCAGACATCCATGCCCACTCTTCGCTTGTGAAGAGCGGAAGCTGACTGGAAATGCGACGACCATGTTGCAGCTGGTATTCCACTTCTGCCCTCTGCTGCTCACAAATCCTGACCAACATGTGAAACGTGGAGTTTCAGCTCGTGTTCACGTCGCACAACTGTCGGTGAGCTGGCAATTGCAAGTGCTGCTGCAGTGTTGCAAGACCGCAGCAGCTGTAGATGACTTTCGGAAATGGGCACACACGCGGCGCACCTTTACCAGTAGCTCAGGCAAATTGGGGTAGGTTTTAAGAAACCACTGAAGCACTAAGTTGAACATGTGGGCTAGGCATGGTATGTGTGTGAGCTTGCCGAGCTCAAAAGCCGCCACCAAGTTGCGGCCATTATCAGACACAACCATGCCTGGTTGTAAGTTGAGTGTCGAGAGCCACAGCTCAGTCTGGTCCCTTATCCCCTGCCACAGCTCTGCGGCAGTGTGCTGTTTGTCACTTAAACATATTAGTTTCAGCGCGGCCTGTTGCCACTTCCCCACTGCAGTGCTACACTGCTTCCAGCTACTTACTGATGGCTGACTGGTGCTGCAAGATGAGAATTCAGAGGTGGAAGTGGAGGAGGAGGTGGAGGAGGAGAAGGGGGGTTGCAGCCACTAATGTAGGTGGTGGCGGAAGTCCTGATGGAAGTAGGGCCCGCAATTCTTGATGTCAATAGCACCTGTGCCATCCCAGGGTACGACTCGGTCCCGGCCTCCACAACATTCACCCAGTGTGTCGTCAGGAAAATGTAGCATCCCTGGCCACAAGCACTTGTCCATGTGTCAGTCGTTAAGTGGACCTTCCCAATAGGCGGGGACGGCACACAGGGAAAAATAGTGGCGGCTGGGGACTGAGTAACGAGGGACCGCCGTCGCCATCAGGCTGTGGAAAGCCTCAGTGTCCACAAGCCTAAATGGCAACATTTCAGGGCCAGCAATTTGGAAAGGTGCGCATTTAGTGCTATGGCCTGTGGGTGGGTGGCTGGGTATTTGCGCTAAGGCCTGGTCATCCTTCTGACTTGTTGACCTAACAACAACCTCACCTTTTGACAAATGTGTTTCATCCTCATCATCAACCTCTTGAGATACTAATTGCCGTTGACTTATTGGCAACTGTGTCTCATCATTATCATCCACCTCGTGAAACACTAATTGCCGTTCCCCACCATCATCTTCTTGTGACTGTGGATGCTCAAGAGTTTGGGCATCGGTGCACATGATCTCCTCATGTCCCTCTTCAAGCGGGCTTAGTGAGAGGCCCAGATCAAGTAATGGTGCTGAAAAGAGGTTACGGTCCAGAGGAGAATATGTGGGTTCCAGCGGCCGACGTTAATGCCAGTCGCTTTCTGAAAGCCTTTCACAGGGCTAATCCGGATAAGGTCGGTCCTGGGTGTCCGGAGGACACCTGTAAAAGGGGATGGTACTGTCACGGTGCCTTCTGTGACAGAGGTTAGATCGGGGAGACTGACTGCACGTGAGGTTAACTGACAGCCCCTTGATTCTCAGTGTTGTGGTTTGGTAATGACCACACCTCTTGTTAAGTGCAGCCCGTGGTCATTACTGCATTCCCTACTTAGTCTGGTCTCACACTTCTTACCATGCGGTTGATATTCTCTGCTTGGATTTGGAAGAGTTGGTGTGTGGGCCTTACCTCTGTTCCTGCTCATCCATTTTCTATAAGAAAAGTTGTACTGCTTCTTGTATTTGGTTGTTCCCCTGTGCTTGTTGTTACTAGGCCTCAGGGAGACGCTGGTTCATTCACCTGGGAAGGAACCAGTAGTGTGTCCTTCCCCTCCCCTGTATTTGTGACATTGACATCAGATTTGTGGCATGAGGCAGGTGGCAGCATCAGAATTGTAGCTGAGGCAGGTAGCTAGAGGAAACCGATCTCTTTTGTCAAAGTGTTGGTGTGGCACCATGGATGATCTAGTCTGATGCATCAGGCATTGGTGGAAATCCTGGCTGATCTACGCCTGATTAATCTTGACAAAGGTCAGTCTCTCCACATTTTGGGTGGACAGGCGAGTTATTCTTGGGGTAATTATGGCCCTCGCCGCATTATACACCCACTCTGATGCCACACTACTGACCAGGCAGGACAGCTTTTCCAAGGCAAACTCTGCCAGTTGCCGTCACAAATCCAGTTTGGCTGACCAGTAGTCCAGCGGATCTTCAATGTGGAGTGGCAGGGTGCTGTCCAAGTATGCCACCACCTGCTGGTTCAGGTCCTACTCCAGTTCTAGCTGCTGCTGCTGAGTAGTTTCTTCACTATGTGGGTTGAGAAAGCTGCTCATCAGCGACTCTAGACTCAGGCTGCTGCTGATGGAGCTGGAACTGCTCCTTCCCCCCCCACCCCTCCCCTCCCCAGCAGCCATGGCAGTGGAACGTGAGCACAGACCTGCGAGAGGATGGACGATGGCGCAGATAGGCAGCGACCAACTGACTACATAGGATGTCTCTATAGTAGTTCAGTTTGTCCTTCCTCTCAGCGGGTGTAAAAAAGGACCCCCATTTTGGACCGGTAGCGAGGGTCCAACAAGGTAGAGAGCCAGAAGTCATCCCTCTGCTGAATGGTGAGAATTCGGCTGTCACTATGCAAGCAAGTGAACATGCATCAGGCCATTTGTGCAAGTGACTCGGAGGGACTCCCTGCCTCCATATCCACTGTATACTGCCACGGTGTCTGGGTCCTCTGCCTCCTCTTCTTCATTGTCCTGTCGTTCATATGGTTGCTCCTGCTCCTCCTCTCCTGTCACCTGTGTATAAAAACCACTCATTTTGCTACACATTGCTTGTGCTCCAATGACCTCCTTCTCCTCCATACCCAGTTCAGACCCCACAGGGCTCATGTGGCCATGAGATCTAGGCGCCACGTCTCCAGTCCCCTGACCAGCCAGATTTACTAGCATCTGTTCCAGGACATGAAGCAGTAGAATGACATCGTTCATCCTGTAGTCCTGGCGACTGACAAATAACGTTGCCTCCTCAAAGGGCCTGAGAAAATGCAGGTGTCACGCATGAGCTGCCACTGGCTGACATCGAAGTTGGATCATCAAGAAATCATTTATGGTCTTTCTCTGTTCATAAAGTCTGTCCAACATTTGGAGGTTGGAATTCCAACAGGTGGAAACGTCGCATATCAGCCTATGTTGGGGGAGGACATTCTTCCGCTGCAGCTCAAGGAGGGTGTGCTTTGCGGTGTATGAGTGGCTGAAGGGTATGCAAAGTTTCCTGGCCATTTTTAGGATGTCTTGAAGATGGGTGGAAGACTTCAGGAACCGCTTGACAACCAGATTGAACAAATTTGAAATGTCGTGGAGAAAGCCAGGATTCAATTTATTGATGAAGACAACGGAACAGTTCCTCCCCTGTGTGACTCAGCTCGTCCAGGCAAACGAGGTGCATAACAGAATGACACTGCCGCGCCCTGCACATGTGGTATACTGGACGGGCACTGTGAATTGTCCCTGCAGTGGAGGCTGAGGACACGGTGGATGATGAGGAGGCAGAGGCGGACATTGTAGCAGGACCAACGGCGTGAGAACGTGTAGGCGGAAGTGGCATCACCTGGCCAAGTTGCTGGTGTGGCTGTGCAGGAACCACATTCACCCAGTGTGCCGTAAAGGAGATGTATTGTCCCAGACCATTAGTTCAGCCTCACATGTCGGCGCTGCCGTGCACTTTGGCAGACACCGACAGGCTCAAAGACTGACCCACCTTCTGTTCTACATGTGTGTGCAGGGATGGTACTGCCTGTTTGGCAAAGAAATGACTGCTTGAGACTCTCCACCTCGACTCGGCACAAGCCATAAGTTCTCTGAAAGGTGCAGAGTCCACCACTTGGAAAGATAGGGACTGCAGCACCAGCAACTTTGATAAGAGCACATTCAGCTTCTGCGCCGTTGGATGAGTGCATGCATACTGTTGTCTCTTGGCAATCGCTTCAGTGATCGATTACTGATGGAATGAGTGACGAGGAGTAGGAGGAGGAGGAGGAGCAGGAGCATCGGAAACCAGCAGATGATGGAAATGACGACAGTTCCCTTCGGCTGAGGTGGTGGAGCCTTGATTGCCTGAAACCGTGTGCGTGCCACTGGGTGATGCAGAGGTTGCTGCAGCAGGCTGGTCCACCACATCAGAGCCACAGTTATCCCAGGCCACTTTATGACGATGCTGCATATTTTGACGCAGGGCCGTAGTGCCAACATTGGCACCCTAGCCACGCTTCACCTTCTGCCCACAGATTCTACATATGGCCACGTTCACCTCCTCTGGCGGCTTAAGAAAAACCTGCCACACCGCCGAGTAGTTGATTTTACTACCGCCGCTGCCTCCGTGAACCCGTGCACCACTACTTTCTGGGCAGTTAGGGTCCTGCGAAGCAGGTGGTCTATCCGGGCTCATTTGGCATCTGACCTCCCACTGCTGCCACCCTGCTGACTCCCAGCTTCGCTTAGCGACTTGCTGGCTCCGCTGCTGCCTCACAGGAAAGCTGCCACCCTCTTCTCCCGATGATGATGAAGCCTCTTCGGCACTTGGCTCCCAAGTGCCATCAGCTACATCATCATCATACTGTCTGCACGTCTCTAATGACCTCCTCAACCGTCTCTGGGTCAAGAGTTGGATCGCTCGCAACACCAGCTCCCATGCTACTCTCATCATAATTTCTTGCTCGCCTAGTGGAGGAAGCGGCGAATGTCTCCTCCACATGCCAGTAGCTGCTGACTGTCTTGTAGTAGCTCGTCCTCACTGTACAGTATAGTGGAGCTGAGCCCACAGCATACAATACTTCTCTGGCTGAGGGAACAGAAAAGGACAAAGGCAGGTTGAGGACAGGTGAGGGCACAGGGCCTGCTCCCGGGCCATGCCAACTAAGGGTTGTGTCTGACGAACCCACCAACTCTTGGCTGGGAGTGTCTGATGTCACTTGCAACGAAGTCGAAGATCAAGTCAACCATTCAAGAACCGCTGAGTTGCTGGTCAAGACAGGACTGCTTGCTGACACTGGCCTCTCGAAGTGACCCCTAGTGCCACAGCCCCTTACTCTGCTGTGACCTCTGCCTGCACCAACAACATTTTGGCCTCTTCCACTCCCCTGTGCAGGGCCTGACACTTCTCTGCCTGACATACTGTTGAAATAAATAAATAAATAAATAAAAAGGAAATTAAAACACCCCAAAAAAGACTGTGATTTTCTTACTTCACCACACAACGGCTAATAAGCCCTTTTTTCACACTAATACACACAAAAAAGGGCTTTAGAACATATAACTGCACCGCTGAACGGCAAATATATTTTTCTTTTGCCACTAATACACGGCACAAAAGGCTTTAGAACATATAACTGCACTGCTGAACGGCAAATATATTTTTCTTTTTCCACTTATACATGCCACAAAAGGCTTTAGAACATATAACTGTACCGCTGAAGGCAAATATATTTTTCTTTTGCCACTATTACACAACAAAAAGGGCTTTAGAACATATAACTGCACCGCTGAACGGCAAATATATTTTTCTTTTGCCACCAATACAGGCCACAAAAGGCTTTAGAACATATAACTGCACTGCTGAACGGCAAATATATTTTTCTTTTGGCACTAATACACGCCACAATAGGCTTTAGAACATATAACTGCATGGCTGAATGGCAAATACTGTATATTTTTCTTATGCCACTATTACATGACAAAAAGGGGTTTAGAACATATAACTGCATGGCTAAATGGCAAATATATTTTTATTTTTCCACTTATACACGCCACAAAAAGCTTTATAACATATAACTGCACCGGTGAACAGAAAATATATTTTTATTTTGCCACTATTACACAACAAAAAGGGCTTTAGAACAGCCACTAATGCACGCCACAAAAGGTTTTAGAACATATAACTGCACCACGGAAACGGCAAATATATATATTTTTTCCACTATTACATTACAAAAAGGGCTTTAGAACATATAACTGCACCGCTGAACGGCAAATATATTTTTCTTTTGCCACCAATGCAGGCCACAAAAGGCTTTAGAACATATAACTGCACTGCTGAACGGCAAATATATTTTCTTTGCACTAAACATGCCACAAGAGGCTTTAGAACATATAACTGCACCGCTGAAAGCAAACATATTTTTCTTTGCCTCTAATACACAACAAAAAGGGGTTTAGAACATATAACTGCACCTTTGAAACGGCAAATATATATTTTTTTGCCACTTCGGCACGCCACAAAAGGCTTTAGAACATATAACTGCACCTCTTTAGGAAAAATGTGATTCGTTACCACAAAGCGTGAGGAAATTTGGATTCGTTGTGAATCAAATTTTTCATGAAATTCGGATCGAATTCCATTTCGTGAGCTTCGATTCGCTCATCTCTAGTCGTGTATGAATAACAGGTGGTTAAAAAGGTGTTTTATGTAAAAATATATTTCTTTGTGGACAGTTTTTTTGTTTGTTTTAATTTAAGTGACTACCACCGTATTTTACAACTTATTTATATGTATATTAACATTACTCTCTGCTCTAAAAAAGTAGCATTAATGAAAACAAGTGCACCTTTGATTTTTGTTTTGCTCAAATGTCTTTTAGGTGAAAAAGGAAAGACTGGTCAAGCATTTGATGGAGAACCTGGTTTATTGGGTCCTCGTGGGCATAGAGGGCAACCTGGACATATAGGTTATACAGGAGTAAGGGGACCACCAGGACCATGTTTAGCTTCTGTTTGTGAGGAAACTGGACCAACAAGAAATCTTACTTAAGAGTTAAGACTCCTAAACATAAGTGATCCAAAGTGGCTCAGAACTCAAGATCGGACCTCAAGAAGTGTCTACAAAAAGGCATAGATTACTTAATTTTTTGTGAGAACGATTAAAAAATTTGATTCTACACATTTTTGTAAATATGCTTTATTCATACTTTTTGAAAGGATAAGAATTGAGATGTGAAAACACAAAGATCATTACTTGATTTATCATTCAGTTTAGTTATTTATTTTAGGAAAAAAATGTTTATTTTCATCAATAGTACTGACAGCGAGCTATATTGACTGTGGCTAGTCCGAAAAGAATGTTAAATGCGGCAGGAAGCTTCCTTCATTTTCAGGAGTTACAGTTACTAGTATGTTATGTAAAGTACACATATGTGTATGATCTCACTATTCACAGACAAGTGGGAAATTATAATTTGCTAGAAAATGTTTTGGTTGAAGTAATTACATAAAATAATAAACAGAAATAAGAAAATAACTTTGCATTTTTTGTATTTGATAATCTTTGCCCTAGCTAAAACTAGAAAAATAAGAATATTGTTTTGGTACCTTGGTAAAGACCCACCACCTGTGCCGCAAAAAAGTAAGGAAAAAAATAACTGGAGTATAAAAGAATATATATAGTATATATATATATATACACTCACCTAAAGAATTATTAGGAACACCATACTAATACGGTGTTGGACCCCCTTTTGCCTTCAAACTGCCTTAATTCTACGTGGCATGGATAGTCAACAAGGTGCTGATAGCATTCTTTAGAAATGTTGGCCCATAGTGGATAGATAGCATCTTGCAGTTGATGGAGATTTAGGGATGCACATCCAGGGCACGAAGCTCCCGTTCCCACCACATCCCAAAGATGCTCTATTGGTTGAGATCTGGTGACTGTGGTGCCATTTTAGTACAGTGAACTCATTGTCATGTTCCAAAAATACCAATTTGAAATGATCGAGCTTTGTGACATGGTGCATTATCCTGCTGGAAGTAGCCATCAGAGGATGGATACATGTTCTCATTCTGTTTACGCCAAATTCGAACTCTACCAGTTGAATGTCTCAACAGAAATCGAGACTCATCAGACCAGGCAACATTTTTCTTAGCTTCAACAGTCCAATTTTGGTGAGCTCGTGCAAATTGTAGCCTCTTTTCCTATTTGTAGTGGAGAAGAGTGGTACCCAGTGGGGTCTTCTGCTGTTGTAGCCCATCCGCCTCAAGGTTGTGCGTGTTGTGGATTCACAAATGCATTGCTGTATACCTCGTTGAAACGAGTGGTTATTTCAGTCAACGTTGCTCTTCTATCAGCTTGAATCAGTCGGCCCATTCTCCTCTGACCTCTAGCATCCACAAGGCATTTTTGCCCACATGACTGCCGCATACTGGATGTTTTTCCCTTTTCACACCATTCTTTTGTAAACCCTAGAAATGGTTGTCGTGAAAATCCCAGTAACTGAGCAGATTGTGATATACTCAGACCGTCCCGTCTGCCACCTAACAACCATGCCACGCTCAAATTGCTAAATCACCTTTCTTTCCCATTCTGACATTCAGTTTGGAGTTCAGAAGATTGTCTTGACCAGGACCACACCCCTAAATGCATTGAAGCAACTGCCATGTGATTGGTTGACTAGATAATTGCATTAATGAGAAATAGAACAGGTGTTCCTAATAATTCTTTAGGTGAGTGTATATATATATATATAAATATATATATATATATATATATATTCATCTTTAGCATAATATGCCAATCCAAAGGATAAAATTTTGCTGTGGATATTTAGGCTTCTGAAGGTTTTGGTCCCGAAAGGGTTAATGCAACTATGTCCAGAATTTTCCCAAATTTTTCAAAGACAATCCCAGCAAAATCACTTGCTGTGGTTTGAAAATAAGCAGGGTTTGTTTAAACCTCAGCAAGAAATGAGTTTCCAGGATGGCTTGGGCAAAATTGTTGGTAAGTATGGTATTTGGAATTCAGATGAGAATTTGGAAAGAAGGCTGCTGGGTCATTACTCACGAAGTACAATAGTAAGTGTATTTATCAACAGAATTACTGCACAGATTTCCATGCTAATCTCTTTGAGTTTCTGCACCAAATCCATACCAAAGTCTGCATATGTTTCTTACTACTTACTGTACTTACGTGAAATCTACACAAAAAATACACAAACAATTGACATACTGTGGATTTCTAAATCCGCACGACAGGTAAAATTCTGCATGGAAAAAGCAAAGTATACATGAGATTGTCTCATCATAGACAATGGCGGCATATCTCTAGGATATGCCCCTATTGTCTTATAGGTGCGGGTCCCACCAAGAATGGAGCCCCGCAAAGGTGGTGGCTGGAGGACTCCGGTCCAGCCACCACCAAGCCGACTCACCATAGAAGTGAATGGGAGTGTACCACGCATGCGCGGCCCCTGCTCCCATTCATTTCTGTGTGGCTGACGAAATAGCCCAACCAAGCCTCGCCTATTTTCGCCGGCCCCATAAAAAATTAATGGAGGGCGCCTGCGCAGTGTGCCCTCCTTCACTTGCAGGGTGGGACCCGCATCTATAAGACAATGGGTCATCTATAAGCGATATGCCCCCAATGTCCATGATTAGAGATAAGCGAATCGAATAAGACGCAGCGGAATTCAATCCGAATATCATGAAAAATTCGATTTGCAGCGAATGCAAATTTCCTCGCGCTTCAGGGTAACGAATCGCAATTTTTCCTAAAATGGCGGCTACACGTGTGAGGACTGAGGACATGGGACAAGGAACTCTGGGAAGGCGGGATCACCCAGATTGACATGCATGCATGCAGTCAATCAGCAGCCAGCCAGCCCTGTGATGTCCCTATAAATACAGCAGCCTTTTTAGATTCTGCCATTTTCCAGCTTCTGAGTGCAGGGACAGACAAGAGAAGGCGCTAGGGACAGCAATAGGAAAAACCTCATTGCGAACAAAGAAACTGAAAAGCCAATTTATAAGTGCAGGGAATACAGGTTCTTCTAAAAAAAATTGCATATTGTGATAAAGTACTGAAATAGGCCACTAAATGCATTTGCCACAAATAATGCACCAGTGAAGTGCGTATATTTTTTTCTTTCTGTACGCATTCAACACATATACCTGCAGAAGTGAACTGAGAAAATATTTTTCTTTTTCCACAGATATAAGCCACTAAAGGCTTTTCAACATAGCCCAAGAACAAATTGCTGGAATGACAGAGCTGTATAATGGCTATTTGGATCTCCAAATAATCTTTCCATGCACTTGTAAATCTCTTTTCTAGCACTGTCCCTAGCACCTTCTGACGTCTCTCCCTGCACTAAGATGCTAAGAAATAATTCCTCCCCTATCTACAGGTTCTTCTCAAAAAATTTGCATATTGTGATAAAGTTCATTATTTTCTGTAATGTACTGATAAACATTAGACTTTCATATATTTTAGATTCATTACACACAACTGAAGTAGTTCAAGCCTTTTCTTGTTTTAATATTGATGATTTTGGCATACAGCTCATGAAAACCCAAAATTCCTATCTCAAAAAATTAGCATATTTCATCCGACCAATAAAAGAAAAGTGTTTTTAATACCAAAAAAGTCAACCTTCAAATAATTAAGTTCAGTTATGCACTCAATACTTGGTCAGGAATCCTTTTGCAGAAATGACTGCTTCAATGCGGCGTGGCATGGAGGCAATCAGCCTGTGGCACTGCTGAGGTGTTATGGAGGCCCAGGATGCTTCGATAGCGGCCTTAGGCTCATCCAGAAAAATATATACGCACTTCACTGGTGCATTTATTTCTGCTAAAATAGTTTACTAGCCTATTTCATACAAATAGAAAAATATATTCTCAGTTCACTTCTGCAGTTATTTGTGGAGAAAGCGTTTAGTGGCCTATTTCAGTACAGAAAGGAAAAAATATATGCACCTCACTGGTGCCCTTTTTGTGGCAAATGCGTTAGTGGCCTATTTCAGTACAAAAGAAAAATATATTCTCAGTTCACTATGGCAGTTATATGTGTTAAAAGCGTTTAGTGGCCTATTTCAGTACAAAAAGAAATATGTGATTACACTTTTTTATATATTTATATTATTATTATTTATTTATTTATTTTATTAGGGAAGGGAATTAAGCGGTGCTGTCATAGGCTCAAGGAAATAAAGATTACCGGTAAGTGTAATCACATATTTCCCCCCCTCGCCTATGACAGCACCCTTGGATCTATAAGCGAGATCAGATTAGGGAGGGACAACTGCCTGAAGGACTTTTCGTCCAAATACTAGACCCTTATTAGATGGTAACTGAAGCCTGTAATGTTTGAAAAACGTGTGAGGAGAACTCCAGGTGGCAGCTCTACAAATTTGCTCCATGGAGGCAGAGGCTCTTTCTGCCCAGAACGTGGAGACCCGCTCTGGTAGAGTGGGCCCCAAATCCCGTAAGCAGTGGAACTCTCCTTGGAGAAATACGCTAAATGAATAGCCTTATCCATCTGGCTATAGTCCGGGAGGAAGCGCCAAACCCCTTCTCTTGCCCTGAAAGGAAATGAGAAGCTTAGAGGAAGATCTCCAAGGTTGAGTGATCTCTAGGTACTGTAACACACAGACTCTTACCTATTTTTTGGAGAGGCACAGAATGAAGGCAAGATAATGTCCTGAGAACGATGATAGGAAGAAGACACCTTTGGTAGAAATGAAGGATCTGGCGAAAATATCACTCGATCCTCCAAAATATTTAAATACGGGTTTTCAATAGAAAAGGCCGAAATCTCACTCACTCTCCTAGCTGATGTAATAGCTAGTGATGAGCGGGAGGTGCCATATTCGATTTCGACGAAATTCGCGAATATTCGTCTCATATTCGTCAAAATCGAATATTCGTCATTATTCTAGTTATTGCGATTAATATGCGATTTAAATAATCGTGTATTGTGATTTTAACTTAAGGCAACTTTCCTATTGGTTTGATATCTAGAATTAGCGAAGATGATGAATATGACGAATGTATTCGTCATATTCCTCAAAATGAAGATAACGAAATATTCTCCATCTTCGTTTTAGCTCCATATTCGTCAACTTCGCTAATTCTAGCAATCAAATAGGAAAGTTGACTAGAGACAGCTACGTTTTTAATTCGCTATGCGATAATATTACTTAGCTTTTTTTTTTTATAAATAGAATAATTATAATACTTGATAATTATTATAATTATTTTATTTTTTTTAAAAAAAGCAAAGTAATATAATCGCATAGCGAATTAAACACAGCTGTCTCTATAGTCAACTTTCCTATTTGATTGCTAGAATTAGCGAAGTTGACGAATATGGAGCTAAAACAAAGATGGAGAATATTTAGTTATCTTCGTTTTGAGGAATATGATGAATACATTTGTCATATTCGTCATCTTTGCTAATTCTCCATGCCAACCATAGTAAACCAGGTCTAAGTTGAAATCGCAATGCGATTACTTCAAGTTATATTAATCGCATTGCGATTTCAACTTAGAGCTGTGTTTCTAATGGGTCAGCTTGCTAGAATTAACGAAGTTAACGAATATGGAATATAGCAGTGCTAAGTTGTAATCGCAATGCGATTAATATAACTTGAAATAATCGCATTGCGATTTCAACTTAGCACTGCTATATTCCATATTCGTTAACTTCGTTAATTCTAGCAAGCTGACCCATTAGAAACCCAGCTCTAGTTGAAATTGCAATGCGATTACTTCAAGTTCTATTAATCGCATTGCGATTTCAACTTAATTCTCACATCCGACAGTACATTCTAGTATGGAGGCGTTCCCATGGTGATGAGGACGCTCCATGAGCACGGAAGTCGGCAGAAGCGGCAAACGGGCACTGACTGGAGCAGCCAGGAAGCCAGGAATCCTCAGAACAGGTAAGAACTACTTTTGGGAAGTGGTAAAGAAAAAAATATAACAATAAAATAAAACAAAAAACGAATATTCGAAATAACGAATTTATAGCGCTATATTCAAAATATTCGTGAATTAGCGAAGTGCCGATATTCGAATATTCGCGCTCAACACTAGTAGTAGCCAGTAAAAAGGCCAATTCTAGTGTTATAGCCTTTATGGAGATCTCCTGAATGGGTTCAAAGGGATCTGACGTAAGGGCAGAAAGTACCAGATTTAGATCCCATGGTGGAATTTTTACTCTATGGACTGGAGCTAACTTTGAAAACTGCCGTTAAAAATCTTTTTATCCAAGGGTGCTCAGCCAGCTTGAACTCATAAAAGAGCACTTAAGGCTGAAATCTGTACCTTTAAAGTACTAGGCCTAAGCTTTCTCCTTATATACAAACTGAAAAGAATGGCCTGGTATTAAACAAGCAGGAAGTGCTCAAACCCACATGCAGTTGTGCATATATATATATAGGGGAGCAATTCCTGCACTTGTGGCCCGTTGCTAATGACGATCCCCAGCAAAAATGCATACAGTGGAGGATGCCCGCAGTGAACCACAAGTACCACAATAGACATCCTACACAAGATAGCAATTATGTGGATGTGATAATCAATATAGCAATATAACAAAATAATAACAAAGACAGGTGCACTCTGCGGTCTTACTAAACCCTCAAATTGGTTTTAAAATTGAGAGATTAGCCAACATATCCTACGGTGTAGGACATGTCTGAGCCCGAGCACCGCGCCAAGGTTTTCTCAAGTAGCTCGGGAACCTAACACTCACCTACCTGTGCCATATGGGCATTCCAGGAGCCAGTGGGCAAATTACAGGAGCATGAGGCCAAATCACAGACAACTCACCAGTTACCTCCAGCATGTGACCATGCTAGCAATGGGAGGAGGGAGGAGTCTGCGAGTCCCACTCAAGACTGGCTGATAAGGCCCAGGCCTCACAGGTGCACCTAAATGTAGCCTGTAGATGGAAAACAGGCACATTTAAATTGGAGTTTATACACCTCCAGGCATCTCTATAATATACAAACCGAGCGGTGCTCGGGCTCAGACATGTCCTACAACCGTAGGATATGTTGGCTAATCTCTCAATTTTAAAACCAGTTTGAGGGTTTAGTAAGACCCCAGAGTGCACCTGTCTTTGCTATTATTTTGTTATACTAAACTTCCTCCTCCAGCCTTCTTGTAGAAAATCTAACACTAGAGGTAAATCGGGTGCTTCAAGTACATTTACTGGTTTATTTGCGAATATACAAATGGTCCTCCAAACACGTAAGTAGATCTTGGACGTGACTCTCTTGCGACTTGCCAATAGACGTGTTGACTACCTCCTCCGATAAACCTTTCTTCCTTAAAATCTGCCTATCAAAAGCCATGCAGTCAAATGAAGATTCTGTACCTCTGGGTGAAGGTTAGGACCCTGATCTAGAAGTCCCGGGAAGACTGGAAGAACCCAAGGGGAGGCAACTGACATTCTGCGGAGCCAGGAGAACCAAACCCTCCTGGGCCAGAAGGGAGCTATCATGATGACTAAAGCACTCTCCTCCCTTACCTTCTTTAGGACTCTTGGCAATAACTTAAATGGGGGAAATGCATAAAGAAGTCCCTCTCCTCTGCTGTCACATTGTCCCTTCCTCTCAGATGTACTGCAGAAATTGACAAAAGAGAATCCTCTCCCAGACAAAAAATCTTTTGACTGAGGCAGGGCCGTCTTTAACAATGGGCAAAAGGGGCAGCTGCCCCGGGCCCAGTTGCTCCTGGGGGGCCCAAGGCAGCTGCCTCTTGAGCCCTGCTAGCCACTGCCCCGGGTGTCAGGCTGTCAGCTACACAGGGGTGCTGCCATGCCTGCCTGCCGGCACTCCAGGCAGCGTACTGTGAGAGCTGTGATTCTCTAGGACCTTAGATGACATCATCACCATGTGACCAGTAACCTAGCAATATTACTGGTCACATGGCTATGAGGTCATCAAGGTCCATTCTACCAGGAGTGTTGCTGTAGAAGTTTGCCTTAACTGTGGAGCTTTTTTTGTGAAGATTACATCAGAAAAAGGTGACAGGGGCTGTTATGCTAATATACTGTAAACTACTGTATAGTGGGATGCTGTATACTGTGGGGGCCTGTATAGTGTGGGGGGGTGTATAGTGTGGGGGGCTGTATACTGTATACTGTGGGGGGCTGTATATTGTGGAGTGCTATACTGCTGTACTGTATAGTGTGGGGGGCTGTATACTGAGGGTGCTGTATATTTTGGAGTGCTATACTGCTGTACTGTATACTGTGGGGGCTGTATACTGTGGGGGGGGGGGGGTGTATACTGTATACTGTGGGTGCTGTATATTGTGGAGTGCTATACTGCTGTACTGTATAGTGTGGGGGGCTGTATAGTGTGGGGTGCTGTATCATGTATAGTTTGGTGTGCTGTATACGGTGAGGTGCTATACTGCTCTACTGTATACTGTGAGGTGTTGTATACTGTGGGGTGGTGTATACTGTGGGCTGCTATTACTGCTCTACTATATACTGTGGGGTACTGTATAGTGTGGGCTGCTATACTGCATACTGTGTGGTGCTGTATACTATAGGGTGCTATACTGCATACTGTGGGTTGCTGTATACTATAGGGTGCTATACTGCATACTGTGGGGTGCTGGGGTGCACTGTAACACTAGGGTGAGCCGAGCCCTGGTCTCCTTCCTGCAAAGCGGTGCCCACTTCCAGCCTGAGCCCAGCTGCCCAGAGCACTGATCCTGAGCTGCTGGAGTCTTCAGAACTGGAAGAATTTACAGTCGTGGCCAAAAGTTTTGAGAATGACACAAATATTAGTTTTCACAAAGTTTGCTGCTAAACTGCTTTTAGATCTTTGTTTCAGTTGTTTCTGTGATGTAGTGAAATATAATTACACGCACTTCATACATTTCAAAGGCTTTTATCGACAATTACATGACATTTATGCAAAGAGTCAGTATTTGCAGTGTTGGCTAGGGATGAGCGAACCCGAACTGTATAGTTCGTACCGAATTTTGGGGTGTCCGTGACACGGACTCGAACCCGAACATTTTCGTAAAAGTCCGGGTTCGGGTTCGGTGTTCGGCGCTTTCTTGGCGCTTTTTGAAAGGCTGCAAAGCAGCCAATCAACAAGCGTCATACTACTTGCCCCAAGAGGCCATCACAGCCTTGCCTACTATTGGCATGGCTGTGATTGGCCAGTGCAGCATGTGACCCAGCCTCTATATAAGCTTGGGTCACGTAGCGCTGCACGTCACTCTGCTGATTGAAGCATAGGGAGAGGATGCAGCTGCGACGTTAGGGGCGAGATTAGGCAGATTAACTCCTCCAAAAGACTTCATTCTGTGATCGATCTGCAGCTGTGGATCATTGAAGTGCTATTATTGACTTGCTCACTTTTTTTGAGGCTGCCCAGAGCGTTTTTAGATCACTTTTTTTCTGGGGTGATCGGCGGCCATTTTGTGACTTGTGGTGCGCCAGCACGAGCTATCACCAAGTGTATTTAACCATCGATAGTGTGGTTATTTTGTGCTATATCCTACATCAGCTGCAGGCTGAGCCTGTGTCACCGAAGTGCATTTAACCATCAACAGTCTGGTTATTTTTTGGCCATATACTACATCAGCTGCAGGCTGAGCCTGTTTCACCCAAGTGCATTTAACCATCAACAGTCTGATTATTTTTTGGCCATATACTACATCAGCTGCAGGCTGAGCCTGTGTCACCCAAGTGCATTTAACCATCAACAGTGTGGTTATTCTTTGGCCATATATTACATCAGGGGAAAGTTGAGCCTGTCACCCAGCGCCTAAAAAATAGACCTGACATTTCTATTCAACCAAATCTGCACAGTTTTAGCTGGTCAAGTTATTTGTAGTGACCGTAAAAGCAGACTTTTTGTTCTGGGTTGAAAAAGCATTCCAAAATTTGCCATTCTGAAAATAATTAGTTTGTGGTATTTGAGGCCTACTTGAAATCTATCCCAAAAAGAAAATCTTACATTGAAGTTATTGATAGTGTCATTCAGAAAAACCTAAGACACACGCTAGCGTGCTGATAGAAGTGTCATTCTGTGATTAAACCTATAACTGTCACACAGCGCAAAAAAAAACAGGTCTCACATCTCTATTCAACCAAATCTGCACAGTTTTAGCTGGTCAAGTTATTTGTAGTGACTGTCAAAGCAGACTTTTTGTTCTGGGTTGAAAAAGCATTCCAAAATTTGCCATTCTGAAAATAACTAGTTTGTGGTATTTGAGGCCTACTTGAAATCTATCCCAAAAAGAAAATCTTACATTGAAGTTATTGATAGTGTCATTCAGAAAAACCTAAGACACACGCTAGCGTGCTGATAGAAGTGTCATTCTGTGATTAAACCTATAACTGTCACACAGCGCAAAAAAAAATAGGTCTCACATCTCTATTCAACCAAATCTGCACAGTTTTAGCTGGTCAAGTTATTTGTTGTGACCGTCAAAGCAGACTTTTTGTTCTGGGTTGAAAAAGCATTCCCAAATTTGCCATTCTGAAAATAACTAGTTTGTGGTATTTCAGGCCTACTTGAAATCTATCCCAAAATAAAATCTTACATTGAAGTTATTGATAGTATCATTCAGAAAAACCTAAGACACACGCTAGCGTGCTGATAGAAGTGTCATTCTGTGATTAAAACCTATAACTGTCACACAGCGCAAAAAAAACAGGTCTCACATCTCTATTCAACCAAATCTGCACAGTTTTAGCTGGTCAAGTTATTTGTAGTGACCGTCAAAGCAGACTTTTTGTTCTGGGTTGAAAAAGCATTCCCAAATTTGCCATTCTGAAAATAACTAGTTTGTGGTATTTCAGGCCTACTTGAAATCTATCCCAAAAAGAAAATCTTACATTGAAGTTATTGATAGTGTCATTCAGAAAAACCTAAGACACACGCTAGCGTGCTGATAGAAGTGTCATTCTGTGATTAAACCTATAACTGTCACACAGCGCAAAAAAAACAGGTCTCACATCTCTATTCAAACAAATCTGCACAGTTTTAGCTGGTCAAGTTATTTGTAGTGACCGTCAAAGCAGACTTTTTGTTCTGGATTGAAAAAGCATTCCAAAATTTGCCATTCTGAAAATAACTAGTTTGTGGTATTTCAGGCCTACTTGAAATCTATCCCAAAAAGAAAATCTTACATTGAAGTTATTGATAGTGTAACATAGTAACATAGTACATAAGGCCGAAAAAAGACATTTGTCCATCCAGTTCGGCCTGTTATCCTGCAAGTTGATCCAGAGGAAGGCAAAAAACCCTGTGAGGTAGAAGCCAATTTTCTCCACTTTAGGGGAAATAAAAATTCCTTCCCGACTCCAATCATGCAATCAGAATAACTCCCTGGATCAACGACCCCTCTCTAGTAGCTATAGCCTGTAATATTATTAAGCTCCAGAAATACGTCCAGGCCCCTCTTGAATTCCTTTATTGTACTCACCATCACCACCTCCTCAGGCAGAGAGTTCCATAGTCTCACTGCTCTTACCGTAAAGAATCCTCTTCTATGTTTGTGTACAAACCTTCTTTCCTCCAGACGCAGAGGATGTTCCCCTCGTCACAGTCACAGTCCTGGGGATAAATAGCTGATGGGATAGATCTCTGTACTGACCCCTGATATATTTATACATATTAATTAGATCTCCCCTCAGTCGTCTTTTTTCTAAAGTGAATAACCCTAATTTTGATAATCTTTCAGGGTACTGTAGTTGCCCCATTCCAGTTATTACTTTAGTTGCCCTCCTCTGAACCCTCTCTAGCTCTGCTATGTCTGCCTTGTTACAGGAGCCCAGAACTGTACACAGTACTCCATGTGTGGTCTGACTAGCGATTTGTAAAGTGGTAGGACTATGTTCATATCACGGGAATCTATGCCCCTTTTGATGCAACCCATTATCTTGTTGGCCTTGGCAGCAGCTGCCTGACACTGGTTTTTGCTGTTTAGTTTGCTGTTTATTAAAATTCCTAGATCCTTTTCCATGTCAGTGTTACCGAGTGTTTTACCATTTAGTATGTACGGGTGACTTGCATTTTTCCTTCCCATGTGCATAACCTTACATTTATCAGTGTTAAACCTCATCTGCCACTTATCTGCCCAAGCCTCCAATCTATCCAGATCCCTATGTAGTAGTATACTGTCCTCATCAGTGTAAATTACTTTACACAGTTTAGTGTCATCTGCGAAAATTGATACTTTACTATGCAAGGCCTTCTACAAGATCATTAATAAATATATTGAAGAGAATAGGGCCCAATACTGAGCCCTGAGGTACTCCGCTAGTGACAGTGACCCAATCTGAGTGTGTACCGTTAATAACCACCCTCTGTTTTTCTATCACTCAGCCAGTTACTTACCCACATACAGATGTTTTCTCCCAGTCCGAGCATTCTCATTTTATATACTAACCTTTTATGCGGTACAGTGTCAATGCTTTGGAGAAGTCCAGATATGCGATATCCATTGATTCGCCGCTGTCAAATCTAGAACTTACCTCCTCATAGAAACTGATTAAATAGTTTGACATGACCGATCCCTCACGAAGCCATGCTGATATGGCTTTATTTGCTTATTTCCGTTGAGATGCTCTAATATAGCATCTCTCAGAAAACCTTCAAACAGTTTACCCACAACAGATGTTAAACTTACCGGCCTATAGTTTCCAGGCTCTGTTTTTGGCCCCTTTTTGAAAATTGGCACCACATATGCCACGCGCCAATCCTGTGGGACATTCCCTGTCAGTATAGAGTCTGCAAATATCAGAAATAAGGGTCTGGCTATGACATTACTTAATTCCTTTAGGATACAGGGGTGTATGCCATCCGGTCCTGGCGATTTGTCTATTTTAATCTTTTTAAGTCGCTGATGTACTTCTTCCTGGGTCAGACAGGACACTTTTAATGGGGAATTTATTTTTGCATTCTGCATGTCATCTGACAATTTATTTTTCTCAGTGAATACATTGGAGAAAAAAATATTTAACAGCTTCAGAAAAACCTAAGACACACGCTAGCGTGCTGATAGAAGTGTCATTCTGTGATTAAACCTATAACTGTCACACAGCGCAAAAAAAAAACAGGTCTCACATCTCTATTCAACCAAATCTGCACAGTTTTAGCTGGTCAAGTTATTTGTAGTGACCGTCAATGCAAGACTTTTTGTTCTGGGTTGAAAAAGCATTCCAAAATTTGCCATTCTGAAAATAACTAGTTTGTGGTATTTGAGGCCTACTTGAAATCTATCCCAAAAAGAAAATCTTACATTGAAAGTTATTGATAGTGTCATTCAGAAAAACCTAAGACACACGCTAGCGTGCTGATAGAAGTGTCATTCTGTGATTAAACCTATAACTGTCACACAGCGCAAAAAAAAACAGGTCTCACATCTCTATTCAACCAAATCTGCACAGTTTTAGCTCGTCAAGTTATTTGTAGTGACCGTCAAAGCAGACTTTTTGTTCTGGGTTGAAAAAGCATTCCCAAATTTGCCATTCTGAAAATAACTAGTTTGTGGTATTTCAGGCCTACTTGAAATCTATCCCAAAAAGAAAATCTTACATTGAAGTTATTGATAGTGTCATTCAGAAAAACCTAAGACACACGCTAGCGTGCTGATAGAAGTGTCATTCTGTGATTAAACCTATAACTGTCACACAGCGCAAAAAAAAACAGGTCTCACATCTCTATTCAACCAAATCTGCACAGTTTTAGCTGGTCAAGTTATTTGTAGTGACCGTCAAAGCAGACTTTTTGTTCTGGGTTGAAAAAGCATTCCCAAATTTGCCATTCTGAAAATAACTAGTTTGTGGTATTTCAGGCCTACTTGAAATCTATCCCAAAAATAAAATCTTACATTGAAGTTATTGATAGTGTCATTCAGAAAAAACCTAAGACACACGCTTAGCGTGCTGATAGAAGTGTCATTCTGTGATTAAACCTATAACTGTCACACAGCGCAAAAAAAAACAGGTCTCACATCTCTATTCAACCAAATCTGCACAGTTTTAGCTGGTCAAGTTATTTGTAGTGACCGTCAAGCAGACTTTTTGTTCTGGGTTGAAAAAGCATTCCCAAATTTGCCATTCTGAAAATAACTAGTTTGTGGTATTTGAGGCCTACTTGAAATCTATCCCAAAAAGAAAATCTTACATTGAAGTTATTGATAGTGTCATTCAGAAAAAACCTAAGACACACGCTAGCGTGCTGATAGAAGTGTCATTCTGTGATTAAACCTATAACTGTCACACAGCGCAAAAAAAAAACAGGTCTCACATCTCTATTCAACCAAATCTGCACAGTTTTAGCTGGTCAAGTTATTTGTAGTGACCGTCAAAGCAGACTTTTTTGTTCTGGGTTGAAAAAGCATTCCCAAATTTGCCATTCTCAAAATTGTGGTGAACGGGAACAATGAGGAAAACATCTAATAAGGGACGCGGACGCGGACGTGGACATGGTCGTGGTGGTGTTAGTGGACCCTCTGGTGCTGGGAGAGGACGTGGCCGTTCTGCCACAGCCACACGTCCTAGTGAACCAACTACCTCAGGTCCCAGTAGCCAGCAGAATTTACAGCGATATTTGGTGGGGCCCAATGCCGTTCTAAGGATGGTAAGGCCTGAGCAGGTACAGGCATTAGTCAATTGGGTGGCCGACAGTGGATCCAGCACGTTCACATTATCTCCCACCCAGTCTTCTGCAGAAAAGCGCACAGATGGCGCATGCAAACCAAGCCCATCGGTCTGTCACATCACCCCCATGGCATATCAGGGAAACTGTCTGAGCCTCAAGTTATGCAGCAGTCTCTTATGCTGTTTGAAGACTCTGCTGCCAGGGTTTCCCAAGGGCATCCACCTAGCCCTTCCCCAGGGGTGGAAGAGATAGAATGCACTAACGCACAACCACTTATTTTTCCTGATGATGAGGACATGGGAATACCACCTCAGCACGTCTCTGATGATGACGAAACACAGGTGCCAACTGCTGCGTCTTTCTGCAGTGTGCAGACTGAACAGGAGGTCAGGGATCAAGAATGGGTGGAAGACGATGCAGGGGACGATGAGGTCCTAGACCCCACATGGAATGAAGGTCGTGCCACTGACTTTCACAGTTCGGAGGAAGAGGCAGTGGTGAGACCGAGCCAACAGCGTAGTAAAAGAGGGAGCAGTGGGCAAAATCAGAACACCCGCCGCCAAGAGACTCCGCCTGCTACTGACCGCCGCCATCTGGGACCGAGCACCCCAAAGGCAGCTTCAAGGAGTTCCCTGGCATGGCACTTCTTCAAACAATGTGCTGACGACAAGACCCGAGTGGTTTGCACGCTGTGCCATCAGAGCCTGAAGCGAGGCATTAACGTTCTGAACCTTAGCACAACCTGCATGACCAGGCACCTGCATGCAAAGCATGAACTGCAGTGGAGTAAACACCTTAAAAACAAGGAAGTCACTCAGGCTCCCCCTGCTACCTCTTCTGCTGCTGCCGCCTTGGCCTCTTCTGCTGCTGGTGCCGCCGCCTCGGCCTCTTCCTCTGCCTCTGGAGGAACGTTGGCACCTGCCGCCCAGCAAACATGGGATGTACCACCAACACCACCACCTGCGTCACCAAGCATCTCAACCATGTCACACGGCAGCGTTCAGCTCTCCATCTCACAAACATTTGAGAGAAAGCGTAAATTCCCACCTAGCCACCCTCGATCCCTGGCCCTGAATGCCAGCATTTCTAAACTACTGGCCTATGAAATGCTGTCATTTAGGCTGGTGGACACACACAGCTTCAAACAGCTCATGTCACTTGCTGTCCCACAGTATGTTGTTCCCAGCCGCCACTACTTCTCCAAGAGAGCCGTGCCTTCCCTGCACAAACAAGTGTCCGATAAAATCAAGTGTGCACTGCGCAACGCCATCTGTGGCAAGGTCCACCTAACCACAGATACGTGGACCAGTAAGCACGGCCAGGGACGCTATATCTCCCTAACTGCACACTGGGTAAATGTAGTGGCGGCTGGGCCCCAGGCGGAGAGCTGTTTGGCGCACGTTCTTCCGCCGGCTTGGGACTAGCCGGTTTGACGCACATCCCTTGCCTGGCGCATGTGCTGAATTTGGTGGTGCAGAAGTTCATTCGCAACTACCCCGACATGTCAGAGCTGCTGCATAAAGTGCGGGCCGTCTGTTCGCGCTTCCGGCGTTCACACCCTGCCGCTGCTCGCCTGTCTGCGCTACAGCGTAACTTCGGCCTTCCCGCTCACCGCCTCATATGCGACGTGCCCACCAGGTGGAACTCCACCTTGCATATGCTGGACAGACTGTGCGAGCAGCAGCAGGCCATAGTGGAGTTTCAGCTGCAGCACGCACGGGTCAGTCGCACTGTGGATCAGACCCACTTCACCACCAATGACTGGGCCTCCATGCGAGACCTGTGTGCCCTGTTGCGCTGTTTCGAGTACTCCACCAACATGGCCAGTGGCGATGACGCCGTTATCAGCGTTACAATACCACTTCTATGTCTCCTTGAGAAACACTTAGGGCGATGATGGAAGAGGAGGTGGCCCAGGAGGAAGAGGAGGAAGAGGGGTCATTTTTAGCACTTTCAGGCCAGTCTCTTCAAAGTGACTCAGAGGGAGGTTTTTTGCAACACCAGAGGCCAGGTACAAATGTGGCCAGACAGGGCCCACTACTGGAGGACGAGGAGGACGAGGATGAGGAGGAGGTGGAGGAGGATGAGGATGAAGCATGTTCACAGCGGGGTGGCACCCAACACAGCTCGGGCCCATCACTGGTGCGTGGCTGGGGGGAAACACAGGACGATGGCGATACGCCTCCCACAGAGAACAGCTTGTCCTTACCTCTGGGCAGCCTGGCACACATGAGCGACTACATGCTGCAGTGCCTGCGCAACGACAGCAGAGTTGCCCACATTTTAAAGTGTGCGGAATACTGGGTTGCCACCCTGCTGGATCCCCGGTACAACTTCCTACACTGGAGCGTGATAGAAAGATGCGCGAGTACATGCGCACGTTGGTAGACGCGCTACTGAGAGCATTCCCAAATGTCACAGGGGAACCAGTGGAAGCCCAAGGCGAAGGCAGAGGAGGAGCAAGAGGTCGCCAACGCAGCTGTGTCACGGCCAGCTCCTCTGAGGGCAGGGTTAGCATGGCAGAGATGTGGAAAAGTTTTTGTCACCACGCCACAGCTAACTGCACCACCACCTGATACGGAACGTGTTAGCAGGAGGCAACATTTCACTAACATGGTGAACAGTACCAGTGCACACCCCTCCACGTACTGACTGATGGTTCGGCCCCATTCAACTTCTGGGTCTCCAAATTGTCCACGTGGCCAGAGCTAGCCTTTTATGCCTTGGAGGTGCTGGCCTGCCCGGCGGCCAGCGTTTTGTCTGAACGTGTATTCAGCACGGCAGGGGGCGTCATTACAGACAAACGCAGCCGCCTGTCTACAGCCAATGTGGACAAGCTGACGTTCATAAAAATGAACCAGGCATGGATCCCACAGGACCTGTCCATCCCTTGTGCAGATTAGATATTAACTACCTCCCCTTAACAATATATTATTCTACTCCAGGGCACTTCCTCATTCAATACTATTTTTAATTTCATTTTACCATTATATTGCGGGGCAACCCAAAGTTGAATAAACCTCTCCTCTGTCTGGGTGCCGGGGCCTAAATGTGTGACAGTGGCCTGTTCCAGTGGTGGGTGACGTGAAGCCTGATTCTCTGCTATGACATGAATACAGATTCTGCGCTGACATAAGGCCAGATTCTCTGTTACGGGACCTCTCTCCTCTGCCTGGGTGCCTGGGCCTAAATGTGTGACAGTGGCCTGTTCCTGTGGTGGGTGACGTGAAGCCTGATTCTCTGCTATGACATGAAGACAGATTCTGCGCTGACATAAGGCCAGATTCTCTGTTACGGGACCGCTCTCCTCTGTCTGGGTGCCGGGGCCTAAATGTGTGACAGTGGCCTGTTCCAGTGGTGGGTGACGTGAAGCCTGATTCTCTGCTATGACATGAATACAGATTATGCGCTGACATAAGGCCAGATTCTCTGTTACAGGACCTCTCTCCTCTGTCTGGGTGCCTGGGCCTAAATGTGTGACAGTGGCCTGTTCCAGTGGTGGGTGACGTGAAGCCTGATTCTCTGCTATGACATGAAGACAGATTCTGCGCTGACATAAGGCCAGATTCTCTGTTACGGGACCGCTCTCCTCTGTCTGGGTGCCGGGGCCTAAATGTGTGACAGTGGCCTGTTCCAGTGGTGGGTGACGTGAAGCCTGATTCTCTGCTATGACATGAAGACAGATTCTGTGCTGACATCAGGCCAGATTCTCTGTTACGGGACCTCTCTCCTCTGCCTGGGTGCCGGGCCTAAATGTGTGACAGTGGCCTGTTCCAGTGGTGGGTGACGTGAAGCCTGATTCTCTGCTATGACATGAAGACAGATTCTGCGCTGACATAAGGCCAGATTCTCTGTTAAGGGACCTCTCTCCTCTGCCTGGGTGCCTGGGCCTAAATGTGTGACAGTGGCCTGTTCCAGTGGTGGGTGACGTGAAGCCTGATTCTCTGCTATGACATGAAGACAGATTCTGCGCTGACATAAGGCCAGATTCTCTGTTACGGGACCGCTCTCCTCTGTCTGGGTGCCGGGGCCTAAATGTGTGACAGTGGCCTGTTCCAGTGGTTGGTGACGTGAAGCCTGATTCTCTGCTATGACATGAAGACAGATTCTGTGCTGACATCAGGCTAGATTCTCTGTTACGGGACCTCTCTCCTCTGTCTGGGTGCCTGGGCCTAAATGTGTGACAGTGGCCTGTTCCAGTGGTGGGTGACGTGAAGCCTGATTCTCTGCTATGACATGAAGACAGATTCTGCGCTGACATAAGGCCAGATTCTCTGTTACGGGACCGCTCTCCTCTGTCTGGGTGCCGGGGCCTAAATGTGTGACAGTGGCCTGTTCCAGTGGTGGGTGACGTGAAGCCTGATTCTCTGCTATGACATGAATACAGATTCTGCGCTGACATAAGGCCAGATTCTCTGTTACGGGACCTCTCTCCTCTGCCTGGGTGCCTGGGCCTAAATGTGTGACAGTGGCCTGTTCCAGTGGTGGGTGACGTGAAGCCTGATTCTCTGCTATGACATGAATACTGATTCTGCGCTGACATAAGGCCAGATTCTCTGTTACGGGACCTCTCTCCTCTGCCTGGGTGCCTGGGCCTAAATGTGTGACAGTGGCCTGTTCCAGTGGTGGGTGACGTGAAGCCTGATTCTCTGCTATGACATGAAGACAGATTCTGCGCTGACATAAGGCCAGATTCTCTGTTACGGGACCTCTCTCCTCTGCCTGGGTGTCTGGGCCTAAATGTGTGACAGTGGCCTGTTCCAGTGGTGGGTGACGTGAAGCCTGATTCTCTGCTATGACATGAAGACAGATTCTGCGCTGACATAAGGCCAGATTCTCTGTTACGGGACCGCTCTCCTCTGTCTGGGTGCCAAGGCCTAAATGTGTGACAGTGGCCTGTTCCAGTGGTGGGTGACGTGAAGCCTGATTCTCTGCTATGACATGAATACAGATTCTGCGCTGACATAAGGCCAGATTCTCTGTTACGGGACCTTCTCTCCTCTGCCTGGGTGCCTGGGCCTAAATGTGTGACAGTGGCCTGTTCCAGTGGTGGGTGACGTGAAGCCTGATCTCTGCTATGACATGAAGACAGATTCTGCGCTGACATAAGGCCAGATTCTCTGTTACGGGACCGCTCTCCTCTGTCTGGGTGCCGGGGCCTAAATGTGTGACAGTGGCCTGTTCCAGTGGTGGGTGACGTGAAGCCTGATTCTCTGCTATGACATGAAGACAGATTCTGTGCTGACATCAGGCCAGATTCTCTGTTACGGGACCTCTCTCCTCTGCCTGGGTGCCGGGGCCTAAATGTGTGACAGTGGCCTGTTCCAGTAGTGGGTGACGTGAAGCCTGATTCTCTGCTATGACATGAAGACAGATTCTGCGCTGACATAAGGCCAGATTCTCTGTTATGGGACCGCTCTCCTCTGTCTGGGTGCCGGGGCCTAAATGTGTGACAGTGGCCTGTTCCAGTGGTGGGTGACGTGAAGCCTGATTCTCTGCTATGACATGAAGACAGATTCTGCGCTGACATAAGGCCAGATTCTCTGTTACGGGACCGCTCTCCTCTGTCTGGGTGCCGGGGCCTAAATGTGTGACAGTGGCCTGTTCCAGTGGTGGGTGACGTGAAGCCTGATTCTCTGCTATGACATGAAGACAGATTATGTGCTGACATCAGGCCAGATTCTCTGTTACTGGACCTCTCTCCTCTGCCTGGGTGCCTGGGCCTAAATGTGTGACAGTGGCCTGTTCCAG
This sequence comes from Bufo bufo, assembly GCF_905171765.1. Lineage (NCBI taxonomy): Eukaryota > Metazoa > Chordata > Amphibia > Anura > Bufonidae > Bufo > Bufo bufo. The sequence continues at coordinate 269,724,998 of NC_053392.1, read as the reverse complement.
TGGTGGGTGACGTGAAGCCTGATTCTCTGCTATGACATGAAGACAGATTCTGCGCTGACATAAGGCCAGATTCTCTGTTACGGGACCGCTCTCCTCTGTCTGGGTGCCGGGGCCTAAATGTGTGACAGTGGCCTGTTCCAGTGGTGGGTGACGTGAAGCCTGATTCTCTGCTATGACATGAAGACAGATTCTGCGCTGACATAAGGCCAGATTCTCTGTTACGGGACCTCTCTCCTCTGCCTGGGTGCCTGGGCCTAAATGTGTGACAGTGGCCTGTTCCAGTGGTGGGTGACGTGAAGCCTGATTCTCTGCTATGACATGAAGACAGATTCTGCGCTGACATAAGGCCAGATTCTCTGTATCGGGACCGCTCTCCTCTGTCTGGGTGCCGGGGGCTTAAATGTGTGACAGTGGCCTGTTCCAGTGGTGGGTGACAAGAAGCCTGATTCTCTGCTATGACATGAATACAGATTCTGCGCTGACATAAGGCCAGATTCTCTGTTACGGGACCTCTCTCCTCTGCCTAGGTGTCTGGGCCTAAATGTGTGACAGTGGCCTGTTCCAGTGGAGGGTGACGTGAAGCCTGATTCTCTGCTATGACATGAAGACAGATTCTGCGCTGACATAAGGCCAGATTCTCTGTTACGGGACCGCTCTCCTCTGTCTGGGTGCCGGGTCCTAAATGTGTGACAGTGGCCTGTTCCAGTGGTGGGTGACGTGAAGCCTGATTCTCTGCTATGACATGAAGACAGATTCTGTGCTGACATCAGGCCAGATTCTCTGTTACGGGACCTCTCTCCTCTGCCTGGGTGCCGGGGCCTAAATGTGTGACAGTGGCCTGTTCCAGTGGTGGGTGACGTGAAGCCTGATTCTCTGCTATGACATGAAGACTGATTCTGCGCTGACATGAAGTTAGATTCTCTGCTATGGCATGAAGAGACTGATTCTCTGCTGACATGAAGCCAGATTCTTTGCTATGGCATGAAGAGACTGATTCTCTGCTGACGTGAAGCCAGATTCTCTGCTATGGGACCTCTGTCCAATTGATATTGGTTCATTTTTATTTTTTTTATTTTTATTTTAATTAATTTCCCTATCCACATTTGTTTGCAGGGGATTTACCTACATGTTGCTGCCTTTTGCAGCCCTCTAGCTCTTTCCTGGGCTGTTTTACAGCCTTTTTAGTGCCCAAAAGTTCGGGTCCCCATTGACTTCAATGGGGTTCGGGTTCGGGACGAAGTTCGGATCGGGTTCGGATCCCGAACCCGAACATTTCCGGGAAGTTCGGCCGAACTTCTCGAACCCGAACATCCAGGTGTTCGCTCAACTCTAGTGTTGGCCCTTCTTTTTCAGGACCTCTGCAATTCGACAGGGCTTGCTCTTAATCAACTTCTGGGCAAATTCCTGACTGATAGCAACCCATTCTTTCATAATCACTTCTTGGAGTTTGTCAGAATTAGTGGGTTTTTGTTTGTCCACCCGCCTCTTGAGGATTGACCACAAGTTCTCAACGGGATTAAGATCTGGGAAGTTTCCAGGCCATGGACCCAAAATGTCAACGTTTTGGTCCCCGAGCCACTTAGTTATCACTTTTGCCTTATGGCACGGTGCTCCATCGTGCTGGAAAATGCATTGTTCTTCACCAAACTGTTGTTGGATTGTTAAAAGAAGTTGCTGTTGGAGGGGTGTTTTGGTACCATTCTTTATTCATGGCTGTGTTTTTGGGCTAAATTGTGAGTGAGCCCACTCCCTTGGATGAGAAGCAACCCCACACATGAATGGTCTCAGGATGCTTTACTGTTGGCATGACACAGGACTGATGGTAGCGCTCACCTTTTCTTCTCCGGACAAGCCTTTTTCCAGATGCCCCAAACAATCGGAAAGAGGCTTCATCGGAGAATATGACTTTGCCCCAGTCCTCAGCAGTTCATTCACCATACTTTCTGGAGAAGATCAATCTGTCCCTGGTGTTTTTTTTTTTTGGAGAGAAGTGGCTTCTTTGCTGGCTTTCTTGACACCAGGCCATCTTCCAAAAGTCTTTGCCTCACTGTGCGTGCAGATGCGCTCACACCTGCCTGCTGCCATTCCTGAGCAAGCTCTGCACTGGTGGCACTCCGATCCCGCAGCTGAATCCTCTTTAGGAGACGATCCTGGCGCTTGCTGGACTTTCTAGGACGCCCTGAAGTTTTCTTAACAAGAATTGAACCTCTTTCCTTGAAGTTCTTGATGATCCTATAAATTGTTGATTGAGGTGAGTAGCCACAATATCCTTGCCTGTGAAGCCATTTTTATGTAACGCAATGATGGCTGCACGCGTTTCTTTGCAGGTCACCATGGTTAACAATGGAAGAACAATGATTTCAAGCATCACCCCTCCTTTTAACATGTCAAGTCTGCCATTTTAACCCAATCAGCCTGACATAATGATCTCCAGCCTTGTGCTCGTCAACATTCTCACCTGAGTTAACAAGACGATTACTGAAATGATCTCAGCAGGTCCTTTAATGACAGCAATGAAATGCAGTGGAAAGGGTTTTTTGGGATTAAGTTAATTTTCATGGCAAAGAAGGACTACGCAATTCATCTCATCACTCTTCATAACATTCTGGAGTATATGCAAATTGCTATTATAAAAACTTAAGCAGCAACTTTTCCAATTTCCAATATTTATGTAATTCTCAAAACTTTTGGCCACGACTGTACAGTCATTCACTGAACTCTACCAGATGTGTGGATTTTTTGTGTTTGTATTGTGGTGGAGGGCGTGATTGCCTGCTAAGGTGTGGGAAGGCGGGATCCAGGGTGCCCAAGTAAATTTTTGCCCAGGGTCCAGTCAATATTAAAAGAAGATCCCAGCAATCGTGTCTTCAAGTATACGATGTTTTATTGCATCAAATCAAAAGATGTCCTCAATCCAGGACGCGTTTCGGCTAGCATGCCTTTATCAGCAGGTACAGGTATACAAAATGACCAAGTATATATAATGGGATAACTCCTCCCCTTGTGACATCATCACCAACTCCCATCACCTGCACAGGTGGTGGGAGGGGTAAGTAACAAACAGAAGTATCAATCAGTATGTCAGAAGCTACTGAAAGAATGCTGTTCCTGTCCGTATCCTTTCTAAACAGCTCTGTAGATAATATACCGCATTGATCATTTATCACCATCGTATCAAGGAAACTCACTTTATGATTGTCTTAGACTAATGTGAATTGTAACCCTTCATGTGCATGATTCAGGTGGTCGAGGAAAAACGTCCTCGTTTGGAAGAGATTTATTGATGACATTTTTTGCATATGGGCGGGGGCAAAAGAGACCCTGTTGTTCTTCCTCGACCACCTGAATCATGCACATGAAGGGTTACAATTCACATTAGTCTATGACAATCATAAAGTGAGCTTCCTTGATACGATTGTGATAAAGGATCAATGCGGTATATTATTCACAGACCTGTTTAGAAAGGATACGGACAGGAACAGCCTTCTTCATTTCTCAAGTTCTCACCCACCAGCATTAAAGAGGGCTATCCCGAAATCCCAGTATCAGCGAGTGCAGCGAATTGTGTCTGACCCTGACATGCAACTTATCAGGATTAATGAGATGACTGATAGATTTTAACAAAGGGGTTATCCCCATTCAATTTTGAGTAAGACTAGAAGAGAACTTACTAATCCTGATAAATCAGCAAAATTAAATTATCCAGAGTGGCACTTGTACATAAGTTTCATCCCTATAACCAGAAACTGGATAATATTATACGTACACACTGGCACTTGTTGGAGAAGGCTTATCCCACCATAGAAGAGTTTAAAAATCCTCCCTTGATATGTAACAAGAAGAATCCTAGTTATAGGGATAAACTTATACACTCTGATATTGGGAGTACAAAAAAGGCGTTAAAACAAATGGTGTTAGCAACTCAATGTAAGGGCACATTCCCATGTTTGCACTGTTCTCAATGTTCCCATATTATTAGAGGTTCTACATTTTATCATCCACATAGTGGGCGGCCCTTTTCAATTGAAGGTTTTTTCACATGTGAATCCACTAATGTGATCTATTTGATAAAATGCCCCTGTGGCTTATTATATATTGGAGAGACCACACATACGATTAAGGATCATATTGGGAAACACAAATCCACTATTCGAACTAAGAATTTTATGTTACCTATCCCATTTCATTTTGATCAGTGCAAACATGGGATAGCTCAATTGAGGTTCCAGGTATTGGAACAGGTTAGAAGACCTAGGAGAGGAGGGGATTTGAAGAAGCTGCTATTACGCAGAGAGGCATATTGGATCCATATGTTGGACACTCTGCACCCTAAGGGCCTTAACAGAGATTATGAGATCATGCATATCTGATGTTGCGTTATTTATATATAACTTTTATTTTTCAGACATCAATTATCCATTGAGGGATCTCATACACCAGGAAATGTGAAATATGATTTGTGGTGGATATGTATATATTTTTTGAAACATTTTTTGAAGCACAGTTTGAGACATGAACCGTGTTTTACAGCTTCTGACATACTGATTGATACTTCTGTTTGTTACTTACCCCTCCCACCACCTGTGCAAGTGATGAGAGTTGGTGATGATGTCACAAGGGAGGAGTTATCCCATTATATATACTTGGTCATTTTGTATACCTGTACCTGTTGATAAAGGCATGCTAGCCGAAACGCGTCCTGGATTGAGGACATCTTTTGATGTGATGCAATAAAACATTGTATACTTGAAGACACGATTGCTGGGATCTTCTTTGAATATTCGTGGAGATTTCTTCCTATCCCGTGCAACGCGCAATATTGAGTGAGTGCCGGCTGTTTTTTCTGTGATCAATCAATATTAAAGACGGCCCTTGACTGAGGGACTTTAGACTCGGGGATCTGGTACCTCCCTGTCTGTTGATGTATGCCACTGCAGTCATGTTGTCTGAATACATTTTTACATTCCTGCTCTTATTATTTGGAGACTCTCCTTCAAGGCCATCCAGATGGCGTTTAGCTCCCTGTAATTGTGAGATTGGGACTGAATCTCTTGATCCCAAGATCCCTGAAGAAGGAGAGATTCTATATGGGCCTCCCAACCATAAGGACTTGCATCTGTGGTCAGGAGTAAGACATCTTGTCTCTGCCACGAACTTCCCCCTGCAGGTTCGATAGATTCATCCACCACTCCAGCGAGGAGAGCGTTTGGGGTGATAAACAAATCTCTGAGTCCCAAGACAAAGGACTCCTGTCCCAGACTTCCAGAATCTGCAATTGGAGTGGTCTCGAGTGGAACTGGGCCCACTCCACCCCCGGAATGGCAGCTGTCATGAGCCCCAAAACTGACATGGCTTCTCTTAGGGAAACAGACTGATGGGAAAACAGGTACTGAACTCTATATCTGATCAGACAGGCTTTGTGAAGGGGAAGTAGGCACATCTGTGACGTGGAGTATAAAAAGGTGCACACCTGACTCAGAATTAAACTGGACTTTTCTATGTTTAGATCCCACCCTAACTTGTCCAATACTTCCCTGAACCATGAAATCTGCTCCTCTAGCTATGTGAATGTCTGAGAGAGAAGGAGAAAGTCGTCCAGATATGGAATAACTACTAAATCCTTTTCTTTCAAATAGGCCATAATTTCTGCTATAATCTTTGAAAAAACCCTGGGGGCCTGCGGCAACCCAAAGGGGAGCGCCCGAAAATGCACATGTAGGATCCTGTCCTCCAACTAAATTGATACCCCTAGGTACTTTTGATGACTGGTATGTATAGGAACATGGTAGATCCAGGGACACCATAAAACAGTTTGGAAACAGATTTAAAATCACTGACTTGATCGTTTCCATCGTTTCCATACGAGATCTTCAGAAGTTTCAAATTTATTATTGTACGGTAGGAGCTGTTTGGCTTTTTTTACAAAAAAAGAGAGTTGAATAAACCCTTTTGTTTTTTCTTGTACTGGCACTTCCAACAGAACATTCTTTTCTAATAGGGAAGATACCTCTGAAACTATGGCCGCCTTTTTCCGAGGACTTGAATGATAGTCTTATAATGAATCTTTCTGGCGGCAACCTCTGAAAATGTATCTTGTAGCCCGCTTTTAGGATGGAGATTATCCAAGGATGGAGATTATCCATGGGCTGTTTGATATCTTTTGCCAATGTTCTGCGAAGTGAGAAAGCCGACCTGCCACCGGGACCCTGGCGTCATTGTGGCTGCCTTTTTGAGGCCTCTGCTCCGGGAAAAATATATCATTTGGACCTTCTGGTAGTACCTGAAGTTTGCCTAGACACCTCCTTTCTCCTATAACTACCCCTATTAGACTGAGAACGGAAGTTTTTTTTAGGAGGTTGCTGACTAGTGGAAGGGAACCTTTTCTTTCTGTCTGAGGCCTTCTCAAGCAAATCATCCAAGACAGGCCCAAACAAAAATTCACCCTGACATGGAATGGCGCATAGTTTGACCTTGGAGGTAGAATCTCCCTTCCAATACTTCAACCAAATGGCTCTACATGCTGAGTTAGATAGGGCAGAAAATTTTAACGAGTCCGCTGACGCATCTGCCAGGAAATCAATGGCATTAAAAATAGTGGGAAAGGAAGAAAGCAGTTGCTCTCTAGGGGTTCCCTCCTTTATATGATTCTCTAAATCCTTCACCCAAATTTTTAGGGATCTAGCCACAGAAGTGGCCGCAATGGCAGGTCTAAAAGCTCCCGCTGTAACTTCCCAGCTCTTTTTTAAATAAATTTCCGCCCTTCTATCCATGGGGTCCTTTAGGGAACCTGTGTCTTCAAAAAGAAGAGCCGCTTTCTTGGAAATTTTGGCAACTGGGGCATCCAGTTTTGGGGCCCTATCCCAACAAGCAGATACTTCCTCATCAAATGGGTATTTACGTTTAATGGAAGAGGGAATGAAAAATTTTCTATCTGGCTTACTCCATTCCCTATTGATAACAGCAGCAATATTTTCATGCACATCAAAGCCCTTCATCTTTCTTGGACCCAGGCCCTCAAACATGGAGTCTCGTACAGATTGTGGCGCTTTATAATCGTCTAACCCAGGGGCGGATTAAGTGCATGATATGCCCGGGGCTGTCTACCCAACTTGGGCACCTCCCTCCATTTTAGTTTAGTTTTTTTTGTATGAAGAGGCTGCGGTGCTTCATGAGCGCCACAGTCTCTTCCTAGGCCATATGACATCTTCAGACAAAAAAAAATACCCCAAATTACCCCAAATTGGGTCCTAAACTGAAAAATTTGGTCGCCAAATTTAAAATACATATAATTATAATAAAAAAGACATGGGGGAGAATACAGCACCACATACCTCTTACATCCAGTGACATCTCCTGTCATGTAGACCTTCTCTTTCCTCTTCTCATCCATTTGACCCAGACCACCATGGCAAATTCTTTCAGCCACATCTCGTCTCTACAGTTTGTAACACAGACACGTTAGATTTCTCAATTCTTCCATCAACCTCCCCATCCTGGTGTCCCCACAGAGTCATCCTGCTGACACTCCCAATACTGTGCCCGTTGTGCTCCCCAATGCCCCAAGTACTGTACTGCTGAAAAAATAGTGACCCTAATAGACACAATTGGAGTCATTTATCAAACTGGTGTAAAATATAACTGGATTTCCAAAAGAGCTGTCAAAAATGAATGGTGGAACCTGATTGGCTGCTATGGGCAACTAAGCCAGTTCTGCTTTACACCAGTTTGATAAATTACCCCAAATGTTCTTATAGTGTCCACAGCAGCTATAGTGTCCCCTAGAGTGCCCCGAGTAATAATAACACCCTCTATTGTGCTCCAGGCAATAATCCCTGTATAGTCAGCGGTTATATGTGTAGAAAGTGTTTAGTGGCCTATTTTAGTATGAAAAGAAAAATATATTCTCAGTTCAAGTTGGCGGTTATATGTGTTGAAAGCATGGCTGGGAGTCAGCAGGGTTGCAGCAGTGGGAAGTCGGGAGCCAAATGCGCCCGGGTAGACCACCTGCTTCACAGCAGCCTACCTGCCCGGGAAGTAGTGGTGCAGGGGTTCACGGAAGCAGCGACTGTAGCAGTCAGACAGTGTGGATTGTTGGGGGAAAATCACCTACTCGGCGGTGTGGTAGTTTTTTGTTAAGCAGCCGGAGGAGGCTAACATGGCCATATGTAGAATATGTGGGATGTGGGCAAAAGGTGAAGCCCTGTGTCAACATATGCAGCGTCACAATATATGGTATCCTGATGCTGCTGCTGCTACTGCAATCTCCACACTGTCACCTTACCACTCTGTGGTATCCTGATGCTGCTGCTGCTACTACTGCAATCTCCACACTATGTCACCATGCCACTCTGTGGTATCCTCCTGATGCTGCTGCTATCTCCACATTATGTCACCTTGCCACTCTATGGTATCCTGATGCTGCTGCTACTGCCATCTCCACACTATGTCACCTTGCCACTCTGTGGTATCTTCCTAATTCAGCTGCTGTCGCCAACTCCAGACTTGGTCATTGGGCCACTCTGTGGTCTCATCATACTGATGCCACCTCCAGACTCAGTCATTGTGCCACTCGGTGGCCTCCTCCTGATGCTGCCACCACCTCCACACTCTGTCATTGGGCCACTCTGTGGTCTCCTCATGCTGCAGCCAACTCCAGACTTTGTCATTGTACCACTCGGTGACCTCCTCATACTGCTACCAACTCCAGATTCAGTCATTGTGCCACTCAGTGGTCTCCTCATACTGCTGCCAATTCCATACTTTGTCATGGTGCCACTCTGTGGCCTCCTCATGCTGCTGCCACCTCCACAATCTCTTGTTGTCGTGCTACTCTGGCCTCCTCATGCTACTGCCACCTCCACACTTTGTCTTCGTGCCACTCTGTGGCCTCCTAATGCTGCTGCCACCTCTACAATCTCTCGTCGTCGTGCTACTCTGTGGCCTCCTGATGCTGACGCCACCTCCAGATTCTGTCATTGGGCCATTCTATGGTCTCCTCATGCTGCTTCCACCTCACCACTATTTCATAGGTCCACTTTGTGGACTTATCATGCTGTTCCCACCCACCCCACTTCATAACTGGGCCACTATTTTGCCTTTCGGCCTGGCAGACATAATTTATTTGACCTTTCTTCTGATCTGTCGGAAGGAAAAATGAGACGCACAACGGATCCTGTCTGTGTAGCAGCTGTAAGGCCTGTATGGTCCCATCAGAATTGGCCTATGATTTGGTAGCCAAAAGCAGGGGTGGGTACAAAACACAAAAGACATGCAAATATTCCATTTACGTGTCATCTCTGTTTTAGATCCACTCCTGTTTTTTTTTGGCATTAGCAATACTGATGGATTATTGAGAAAATGCTGACCGAGTAAAGGCGCATGCTCCACAGACAGGATCCGTTTTTTGTGGGTTATTGTTCTGACGGATCAGAGGAAGGGTAAATTAATCAGTGACATCAACACAAACTTACTGCTGACACCCTCTCCACTCTGTCCGGGGGGCTCTACTTGTATACCCGTTTAATAGAACAGGTTTTGTAGACATCTATGTGGAATCAGCTGGCGACAGTGTAAAAGGAGTGCGCTTCTTCTTGGTGCTAACATCGACCTGGAAGGCTGAGTTCATACTTGAGTTATTTGGTCAGTTTTGGCCCAGTGACTGCCCTAATAAGTGAAGTGTACAGTGATTCTAAGAGCGACGCCTGTCATCTGCATGTCATACGGACTCACAGTATTATTTCACTACCAAAGCAGACTTCCTTTACATATTACTACAAGGCACAGTGTTCTACACCACTATAAAGGTTCTCAGCAGCCAGGAAAAATTAGGTGAATCGGCAATTATTATTATTTTTTTATTCACTCATTTCTATCCATGATAAGACAACCCCTTTAATCATCCATTTATTTTTAGTGCACCAAATTATTCTATCCATGATAAGACAACCCCTTTAATCATCCATTTATTTTTAGTGCACCAAATTATCTATGAGTGATAATGTGACATTAAGTGTCAGGCCTCAATCATCCATTTCCATTTATTTATTTCTCTATCCGTCGGAATTAAATTTTTTGGAGATTGTTTAATTTAATTAAACCAGCATATAGGTAATCAGTACACCAATACACGAGGTAACCCACAACATTATCTGTGAGTGATACCAAATTTAGGCCTAAATCCATTTCCCTTTATTTCTGTTTCCACTTGATCTTAATTTATTTTTTGTGGTTGTTGAAGTTAATAAAACCGGCATAAACAGGATTACTATACCAATACACAGGGTGGCATCTGTTTAATTTAATTAAACCAGCATATAGGTAATCAGTACACCAATACACGAGGTAACCCACAACATTATCTGTGAGTGATACCAAATTTAGGTCTAAATCCATTTCCCTTTATTTCTGTTTCCACTTGATCTTAATTTATTTTTTGTGGTTGTTGAAATTAATAAAACCGGCATAAACAGGATTACTATACCAATACACAGGGTGGCACACAATATTATTTGTGATGCACAAAAATGTCCGAGGAAAGGGTTCCAACGAATGACCCAGAGTCAGAAGTTTGGTAGTAGCAGCACCAGGTATCCTGCCAGAAGAAGTAGTAGTGGACCGCAATTGTCCCTGTTGTCTTTGGAAAGGCGCAACATTATTGTTGAGGATGAAGAGGATTAGATTGGGGTTTGGATGGAGCAGTGGGATGATGTGGAAGTGACTTTGGAGGGGTCACAGTATTCCTTCTGCTCCTCCTCCTTGCAGCCCCAGCAAAGGCTTTCAGTGGAGTCCTCTCTGTCTTTACAGCCCCTTCCTAGTGGGGCGTCTTCCTTTTTCCAAAGAAGTGACAAGAAAACCTCACCACACCCTATGGCTGACAGTCAAGAGATTCTCCCTGTTAACAATAGTGTTGATCACAAATATTAACATTTTTATTGCGAATATCGGCACTTCGAGAATTCACGAATATTTAGAATATAGTGATATATATTCGGAATTTCGAATATTCGAGATTTTTTTTTAATCAGTACACATGATCCCTTCCTGCTTCTAGCTTGTGGGCCAATAAGAAGGCTGCAATATCTTTGACTTTAGGAGTAATGTTGAATGTGAATTTTCATAATTCGAAATTTTTGTAATGAGAATCAAAGAGATTGTGAAAACTCAGATCTAATGGTATATTCTAACCCCCAGGCATTCCCATGGTGACGGGGACGCTTGTTGGGGAGGAGTATGCCAAAGTGGAACAACTGTACAGATAAAAAAAAAAAAAAGTAATATTCTAAAACAAGAATATATAGCAATATAGCGAATACTCAAAAAAAATAAAATGAATGTAGAACAATTTAGCTAATATAGTGCTATAATTTTCTTTGTCTAATAGTTGTAATTTTTTTCCAATCTGGACTTCAGATGAGAAAAAAATTACAACTATTAGACAAAGAAGATTATAGCACTATATTAGCTAAATTGCACTATATTTGTTTGTTTTTTTCGAATATTCGCTATATTGCTATATATTATTTTTTTACAATATTTGTAATATTCTAAAACAAGAATATATAGCAATATAGCAAATTATATTACGAAAATTCGCATTACGAATATTCTCATCATGAAAATTCGCATTATGAAAATTCGCAATCAACACTACTCCTAAAGTCAAAGATATTACAGCCTTCTCATTGGCCCACAAGCTAGAAGCAGGGAGGGATCATGTGTACTGATTAAAAAAAAAATCTCGAATATTTGCTATATTGCTATATATTCTTGTTTTAGAATATTATGAATATTCTAAAAAACAAATATATAGCACTATATCGAATATATTAGTTTTTTAGAATATTTGTCTTTTTTCCATCTGAAGTCATGATTCCTACCTGCTTAAGTTAAGCAGGGAGGAATCATGACTTCAGATGGAAAAAAGACGAATATTCTAAAAAACAAATATATTTAATATAGTGCTATATATTCATTTTTTAGAATATTCGTAATATATCATCCTGCACGGTATGATATATAAATTTGCGGATGTCACTGGCCATATTATTGAAGAAAATCACAGAAATAAGATAATAATGCACTTAGTAAAGTAGATGCAAGCATTATATATAGACAAAGTCCTCACTCTGATATGATAAAATCTGAGACACTTAGCCAATATATTTTGATCAAAACACATCTGTGCCCGCCTACCAAGCGCCGAGTTAATCTCAGGTGAGGCGGGTCCTACGTTAAACCTACCTAAGCCGTCGGGCTTCTATGTTCAGGAGCGCAGACGCCGCACATATGGTGTGCTGCTCCTAGTCACCTTCATGTGCATCAAGCAACCGATGGGAGGAGGAGCAAGCACACCTATATGTACCACCTAATCAAGGCGGTCTATTAGATAGGAAAGGCAAAAGTGCAAAGGAATGGTACTCCCAAGATGAAATAGGTGTGCATTCACACTTGAAGGTGCCACTCCCTCAAGCAAATACTACATAGACAAAAAAAATCATAGAAAAAACAAAGATAAAAACATCCTGCATGGTATGATGTATAAATGTGCGGATGTCCCTGGCCATATTATTGAAGAAAATCACAGAAATAAGATAATAATGCACTTAGTAAAATAGATGCAAGCATTATATATGGACAATGTCCTCACTCTGATATGATAAAATATGAGACACTTAGCCAATATATTTTGATCAAAACACATCTGTGTCCCATATAGGTGTGCTTGCTCCTCCTCCCATCGGTTGCTTGACGCACATGGAGGTGACTTAGGAGCAGTACACCAAATGTGTGGCGTCTGCGCTCCTGAACATAGAAGCCCAATGGCTTAGGTAGGTTTAACGTAGTACCCGCCTGACCTTAGACCACCTTGGCGCTTGGTAGGCGGGCACAGATGTATTTTGATCAAAATATATTGGCTAAGTGTCTCAGATTTTATCATATCAGAGTGAGGACTTTGTCCATATATAATGCTTGCATCTACCTTACTAAGTGCATTATTATCATATTTCTGTGATTTTCTTTAACTCTCATATGGCGTCTTTTCTCCAAAAGGCAGGGCAAACAAAACCACAGCCGTATGCAAGATGTGCAGGCTTAAAATAAGCCCTGTCCATTCAAACACAATCATAGGTACCAGCACCCAGGTAATAGTAGGTACTGAAGCCGACTTCGGATCCCAGTTTAAAAAAAAATTTCAAGTTGAAAATTATAAGTATGAAGTTATTCACTGAAGTCTTGTGAGACTTCGGAGATAACGAATTTTATCTTGGCAGAGACCACACATTTAAATGCTGTATTTTTGTACAGCATTTAAACAAAGTTTTGAATGAAACAACTTCGGATCTATGGATCCGAAGCTCGCTTCACTCATCACTAATAAACTATCTTCAGGATAGGTCATTAATATCAGATCTGTGGGGGTCTGATAAAAGGCTCTGTCCACTGTGTAGAGACCATGCTCAGTTGAAAGCGAGCTGAGGGACGTCAGGGACATCAAAAGCCTTATGCTTTCGACTCCATCCACTGTATAGTTTCTGATGCTACTAGCTGCTGGAAACAGTTCACAGTTGAAGGTGTTGGGCGTACACTGCAAACCGGACACAAAACCGCAACAAAAGGGAATGGATGCATACTTATGCTCCTTGATCAGTTTTGTCCCCATTGACAAAGAATGGGGACAAAAATGAACTGTTTAATTTTGTTTTTGAGATCCTCTGCCGGATCTCAAAACTGGAATTAAAAATGCACATGTGAAAATAGTCTAAATCTGTCATGACTGTTAAATTTGTTTCTGTCTATTTTGGACGCCAAGAATCCATGTTAAGTATTTTTATTAGATATATTAATTAACCTATTGCAGCCCAGCGCCGTATTAGTGCATCAAGAGAACCACATACTCCAGGCTGCCATACTATTATGGCACAGTGATGGCGTGCACTTAGGATAAGATGGCCACTTTCATAACCCTAAATAAGAGGACATCACACCCCCAAAAGGAGGATATCATATGCAGACGTGCCTTGACACTACAATACACAGAATGGAAATCATAATCTATATAACAGCATTAGCCAAATTAATCTGGAAATCTATAGGATAAATGATTTTATTACTCAAACTTGGCTCCTACTTGCAACATTTAACTCTTTCCTTGCTGCCTCCAAGAGATTGCTAATGGCCAGGAATTGTATACAGTGCTTGTTACAGGACCCCCATACAGTCCTTGCTACGGAACCCCCATACTTCCTGACCACAGGACCCCAATACAGTAATGGCTATGGGACCCCCATACAGTAATGGTTACAGGACCCCAGACATCTGACCACCCTAGAACTTGCAACTGAGGTGAATGTCCAGTTTTAAGCTGGACAGTTAGGCTTCCTGGCTCCCAGTCCTGTTTAGGATATCAGATCTGCTACTCCCACCATATCCAAGCTATTATTGTTGACTATCAGAGAAGAGAACTACATCTCCCAGCATATCCTTGGCTCTGTAGAGGAAGAAGATGAAACACTAAACCCACAACTTTTAGGCCCCTTTCACATTAGCGAGTTTTCCATGTGGGTGCAATGCGTGACGTGAACACATAGCACCCGCACTGAATCCTGACCCATTCATTTCAATGAGTCTGTGTACATGAGTGTTTTTTTCACGCATCAGTTCTGCGTTGCGTGAAAAACGCAGCATGTTCTATATTCTGAGTTTTTCACGCAGCCCTGGCCTCATAGAAGTGAAAGGGGCTTCAGTGAAAACCGCATTGCATCCGCAAGCAAGTGCGGATGCAATGCGTTTTTCACTGATGGCTGCTAAGAGATGTTGTTTGTAAACCTTTCGTTTTTTATCACGCGCGTGAAAAAACGCATCAAAACGCATTGCACCCACGTGGAAAAAACTGAACAGCTGAACGCAATCGCAGACAAAACTGACTGAACTTGCTTGCAAAATGGTGCAAGTTTCAAAGAATGCACCCTGAACGCATCCGGAGCCCGTCACTCTCGTGTGAAAGAGGCCTTACTCTTCCCCTACATACAAAGCTCTGCTCCTCATGTCACTTAACATCATCACAGGTCATATACCATACTGTATCTTCTCCTCGCTAGCATTGAGCTCTGCTCCTCCTGCACTGATCAGTGCAGCAGATATAGAGCAGGTCCTGGTCATTAGTCACTGCCCCTGTTCCTTGTTCTTCAATCTGTGGCTGAAGAGTGCGTTCAGAGAGCAGCATTACACTGTCTGAGAGCACACTGCAGGCACAGACTGACTGAGTAACAGAAAAAGAGGACTTCCTGGCATCTGTTCAGGCCTTGTGCAGAATGGAGGACAGGCACCCTGGAAGCAGGATTGTCTGGCCTAAAATCGGATGTCTGGAAATCCTAGCTTAGGAACTGTGCGCACACCATCACTTCTGGTTGCTGCCTGTGCAACGTGCCAGTCCACAGGGGTAGAACATGTGAGGTTCACTTTGGGCCGGAGTGTACAAGAGAGTTTATCGGTTACTCACAGTTTAGCAGATGCCTCCCTGGGCGTGCAGTGAAGGGGAGAACAGCACTGGATTCTCCGGGGCACACTCTATTACAGGGGACACCGGCCAGGTGGTGATTGAGGTGCCCTTGATGGTGATTGGGTTTCTGAATGCTTGTGCGGCTGGGCCCCTGAAAGTAATGCGTGACGCCAGCACCTTGATGGTGCAAAATGTTGAGAGTGGTAGTAGTATGGAGTTAGAGGAATGAGGCAGGTTTAAATCCAACTGAGAACTTTACTATAACCAGGTTCTTGATAACAGTTTACTTCCAGTAATAAAACAGTCTCTGATACACATTCAAGTTGGATGTGATGAATGCCAGTAACAGGCTGTATATGTAGTTATGTCTCAGGCTAGGGTAGGTAATTGTGTACTCACTGATATTCAGCTCTTTAATCTGGTTCTCTTTCTCCAGCTTATTCATGGTGAGGCTGCCGGAAGCTAATAGATCCTTCACCTTGAATCCAAAGGTCCTCAAAGCCTGGTAAAATGGCCTTTGTGTCTTTATCCACTCTCTCACTTGAACTGTCTTTCACTAGACACAGCTAGCAGTTGCACTCTCACTCCTTCATATTCTACTCCTCCTCTCTACTGACTAACTAGGCCTGAACTGAGGTATATATTAGAGTTGAGCGAACACCTGGATGTTCGGGTTCGAGAAGTTCGGCCGAACTTCCCGGAAATGTTCGGGTTCGGGATCCGAACTTCGTCCCGAACCCGAACCCCATTGAAGTCAATGGGGACCCGAACTTTTGGGCACTAAAAAGGCTGTAAAACAGCCCAGGAAAGAGCTAGAGGGCTGCAAAAGGCAGCAACATGTAGGTAAATCCCCTGCAAACAAATGTGGATAGGGAAATGAATTAAAATAAAAATAAAAAAAATAAAAATGAACCAATATCAATTGGACAGAGGTCCCATAGCAGAGAATCTGGCTTCACGTCAGCAGAGAATCAGTCTCTTCATGCCATAGCAAAGAATCTGGCTTCATGTCAGCAGAGAATCAGTCTCTTCATGCCATAGCAGAGAATCTGGCTTCATGTCAGCGCAGAATCAGTCTTCATGTCATAGCAGAGAATCAGGCTTCACGTCACCCACCACTGGAACAGGCCACTGTCACACATTTAGGACCCAGCACCCAGGCAGAGGAGAGAGGTCCCGTAACAGAGAATCTGGCCTTATGTCAGCACAGAATCTGTCTTCATGTCATAGCAGAGAATCAGGCTTCACGTCACCCACCACTGGAACAGGCCACTGTCACACATTTAGGCCCCGGCACCCAGACAGAGGAGAGCGGTCCCGTAACAGAGAATCTGGCCTTATGTCAGCGCAGAATCTGTCTTCATGTCATAGCAGAGAATCAGGCTTCACGTCACCCACCACTGGAACAGGCCACTGTCACACATTTAGGCCCAGGCACCCAGGCAGAGGAGAGAGGTCCCGTAACAGAGAATCTGGCCTTATGTCAGCGCAGAATCTGTATTCATGTCATAGCAGAGAATCAGGCTTCACGTCACCCACCACTGGAACAGGCCACTGTCACACATTTAGGCCCCGGCACCCAGACAAAGGAGAGCGGTCCCGTTACAGAGAATCTGGCCTTATGTCAGCGCAGAATCTGTCTTCATGTCATAGCAGAGAATCAGGCTTCACGTCAACCACCACTGGAACAGGCCACTGTCACACATTTAGGCCCAGGCACCCAGGCAGAGGAGAGAGGTCCCGTAACAGAGAATCTGGCCTTATGTCAGCGCAGAATCTGTCTTCATGTCATAGCAGAGAATCAGGCTTCACGTCACCCACCACTGGAACAGGCCACTGTCACACATTTAGGCCCCGGCACCCAGACAGAGGAGAGCGGTCCCGTAACAGAGAATCTGGCCTTATGTCAGCGCAGAATCTGTCTTCATGTCATAGCAGAGAATCAGGCTTCACGTCACCCACCACTGGAACAGGCCACTGTCACACATTTAGGCCCAGGCACCCAGGCAGAGGAGAGAGGTCCCGTAACAGAGAATCTGGCCTGATGTCAGCACAGAATCTGTCTTCATGTCATAGCAGAGAATCAGGCTTCACGTCACCCACCACTGGAACAGGCCACTGTCACACATTTAGGCCCCGGCACCCAGACAGAGGAGAGCGGTCCCGTAACAGAGAATCTGGCCTTATGTCAGCGCAGAATCTGTCTTCATGTCATAGCAGAGAATCAGGCTTCACGTCACCCACCACTGGAACAGGCCACTGTCACACATTTAGGCCCAGGCACCCAGGCAGAGGAGAGAGGTCCCGTAACAGAGAATCTGGCCTTATGTCAGCGCAGAATCTGTATTCATGTCATAGCAGAGAATCAGGCTTCACGTCACCCACCACTGGAACAGGCCACTGTCACACATTTAGGCCCCGGCACCCAGACAGAGGAGAGCGGTCCCGTAACAGAGAATCTGGCCTTATGTCAGCGCAGAATCTGTCTTCATGTCATAGCAGAGAATCAGGCTTCACGTCACCCACCACTGGAACAGGCCACTGTCACACATTTAGGCCCCGGCACCCAGGCAGAGGAGAGAGGTCCCGTAACAGAGAATCTGGCCTAATGTCAGCACAGAATCTGTCTTCATGTCATAGCAGAGAATCAGGCTTCACGTCACCCACCACTGGAACAGGCCACTGTCACACATTTAGGCCCCGGCACCCAGACAGAGGAGAGCGGTCCCGTAACAGAGAATCTGGCCTTATGTCAGCGCAGAATCTGTCTTCATGTCATAGCAGAGAATCAGGCTTCACGTCACCCACCACTGGAACAGGCCACTGTCACACATTTAGGCCCAGGCACCCAGGCAGAGGAGAGCGGTCCCGTAACAGAGAATCTGGCCTTATGTCAGCGCAGAATCTGTATTCATGTCATAGCAGAGAATCAGGCTTCACGTCACCCACCACTGGAACAGGCCACTGTCACACATTTAGGCCTTGGCACCCAGACAGAGGAGAGCGGTCCCGTAACAGAGAATCTGGCCTTATGTCAGCGCAGAATCTGTCTTCATGTCATAGCAGAGAATCAGGCTTCACGTCACCCACCACTGGAACAGGCCACTGTCACACATTTAGGCCCCGGCACCCAGACAAAGGAGAGCGGTCCCGTTACAGAGAATCTGGCCTTATGTCAGCGCAGAATCTGTCTTCATGTCATAGCAGAGAATCAGGCTTCACGTCACCCACCACTGGAACAGGCCACTGTCACACATTTAGGCCCAGGCACCCAGGCAGAGGAGAGAGGTCCCGTAACAGAGAATCTGGCCTTATGTCAGCGCAGAATCTGTCTTCATGTCATAGCAGAGAATCAGGCTTCACGTCACCCACCACTGGAACAGGCCACTGTCACACATTTAGGCCCCGGCACCCAGACAGAGGAGAGCGGTCCCGTAACAGAGAATCTGGCCTTATGTCAGCGCAGAATCTGTCTTCATGTCATAGCAGAGAATCAGGCTTCACGTCACCCACCACTGGAACAGGCCACTGTCACACATTTAGGCCCAGGCACCCAGGCAGAGGAGAGAGGTCCCGTAACAGAGAATCTGGCCTGATGTCAGCACAGAATCTGTCTTCATGTCATAGCAGAGAATCAGGCTTCACGTCACCCACCACTGGAACAGGCCACTGTCACACATTTAGGCCCCGGCAACCAGACAGAGGAGAGCGGTCCCGTAACAGAGAATCTGGCCTTATGTCAGCGCAGAATCTGTCTTCATGTCATAGCAGAGAATCAGGCTTCACGTCACCCACCACTGGAACAGGCCACTGTCACACATTTAGGCCCAGGCACCCAGGCAGAGGAGAGAGGTCCCGTAACAGAGAATCTGGCCTTATGTCAGCGCAGAATCTGTATTCATGTCATAGCAGAGAATCAGGCTTCACGTCACCCACCACTGGAACAGGCCACTGTCACACATTTAGGCCCCGGCACCCAGACAGAGGAGAGCGGTCCCGTAACAGAGAATCTGGCCTTATGTCAGCGCAGAATCTGTCTTCATGTCATAGCAGAGAATCAGGCTTCACGTCACCCACCACTGGAACAGGCCACTGTCACACATTTAGGCCCCGGCACCCAGGCAGAGGAGAGAGGTCCCGTAACAGAGAATCTGGCCTAATGTCAGCACAGAATCTGTCTTCATGTCATAGCAGAGAATCAGGCTTTACGTCACCCACCACTGGAACAGGCCACTGTCACACATTTAGGCCCCGGCACCCAGACAGAGGAGAGCGGTCCCGTAACAGAGAATCTGGCCTTATGTCAGCGCAGAATCTGTCTTCATGTCATAGCAGAGAATCAGGCTTCACGTCACCCACCACTGGAACAGGCCACTGTCACACATTTAGGCCCAGGCACCCAGGCAGAGGAGAGAGGTCCCGTAACAGAGAATCTGGCCTTATGTCAGCGCAGAATCTGTCTTCATGTCATAGCAGAGAATCAGGCTTCACGTCACCCACCACTGGAACAGGCCACTGTCACACATTTAGGCCTTGGCACCCAGACAGAGGAGAGCGGTCCCGTAACAGAGAATCTGGCCTTATGTCAGCGCAGAATCTGTCTTCATGTCATAGCAGAGAATCAGGCTTCACGTCACCCACCACTGGAACAGGCCACTGTCACACATTTAGGCCCAGGCACCCAGGCAGAGGAGAGAGGTCCCGTAACAGAGAATCTGGCCTTATGTCAGCGCAGAATCTGTATTCATGTCATAGCAGATAATCAGGCTTCACGTCACCCACCACTGGAACAGGCCACTGTCACACATTTAGGCCCAGGCACCCAGGCAGAGGAGAGAGGTCCCGTAACAGAGAATCTGGCCTTATGTCAGCGCAGAATCTGTATTCATGTCATAGCAGAGAATCAGGCTTCACGTCACCCACCACTGGAACAGGCCACTGTCACACATTTAGGCCCCGGCACCCAGGCAGAGGAGAGCGGTCCCGTAACAGAGAATCTGGCCTTATGTCAGCGCAGAATCTGTCTTCATGTCATAGCAGAGAATCAGGCTTCACGTCACCCAGCACTGGAACAGGCCACTGTCACACATTTAGGCCCAGGCACCCAGGCAGAGGAGAGAGGTCCCGTAACAGAGAATCTGGCCTGATGTCAGCACAGAATCTGTCTTCATGTCATAGCAGAGAATCAGGCTTCACGTCACCCACCACTGGAACAGGCCACTGTCACACATTTAGGCCCCGGCACCCAGACAGAGGAGAGCGGTCCCGTAACAGAGAATCTGGCCTTATGTCAGCGCAGAATCTGTCTTCATGTCATAGCAGAGAATCAGGCTTCACGTCACCCACCACTGGAACAGGCCACTGTCACACATTTAGGCCCAGGCACCCAGGCAGAGGAGAGAGGTCCCGTAACAGAGAATCTGGCCTTATGTCAGCGCAGAATCTGTCTTCATGTCATAGCAGAGAATCAGGCTTCACGTCACCCACCACTGGAACAGGCCACTGTCACACATTTAGGCCCCGGCACCCAGACAGAGGAGAGCGGTCCCGTAACAGAGAATCTGGCCTTATGTCAGCGCAGAATCTGTCTTCATGTCATAGCAGAGAATCAGGCTTCACGTCACCCACCACTGGAACAGGCCACTGTCACACATTTAGGCCCCGGCACCCAGGCAGAGGAGGGAGGTCCCGTAACAGAGAATCTGGCCTGATGTCAGCACAGAATCTGTCTTCATGTCATAGCAGAGAATCAGGCTTCACGTCACCCACCACTGGAACAGGCCACTGTCACACATTTAGGCCCCGGCACCCAGACAGAGGAGAGCGGTCCCGTAACAGAGAATCTGGCCTTATGTCAGCGCAGAATCTGTCTTCATGTCATAGCAGAGAATCAGGCTTCACGTCACCCACCACTGGAACAGGCCACTGTCACACATTTAGGCCCAGGCACCCAGGCAGAGGAGAGAGGTCCCGTAACAGAGAATCTGGCCTTATGTCAGCGCAGAATCTGTATTCATGTCATAGCAGAGAATCAGGCTTCACGTCACCCACCACTGGAACAGGCCATTGTCACACATTTAGGCCCAGGCACCCAGGCAGAGGAGAGAGGTCCCGTAACAGAGAATCTGGCCTTATGTCAGCGCAGAATCTGTATTCATGTCATAGCAGAGAATCAGGCTTCACGTCACCCACCACTGGAACAGGCCACTGTCACACATTTAGGCCCCGGCACCCAGACAGAGGAGAGCGGTCCCGTAACAGAGAATCTGGCCTTATGTCAGCGCAGAATCTGTCTTCATGTCATAGCAGAGAATCAGGCTTCACGTCACCCAGCACTGGAACAGGCCACTGTCACACATTTAGGCCCAGGCACCCAGGCAGAGGAGAGAGGTCCCGTAACAGAGAATCTGGCCTGATGTCAGCACAGAATCTGTCTTCATGTCATAGCAGAGAATCAGGCTTCACGTCACCCACCACTGGAACAGGCCACTGTCACACATTTAGGCCCCGGCACCCAGACAGAGGAGAGCGGTCCCGTAACAGAGAATCTGGCCTTATGTCAGCGCAGAATGTGTCTTCATGTCATAGCAGAGAATCAGGCTTCACGTCACCCACCACTGGAACAGGCCACTGTCACACATTTAGGCCCAGGCACCCAGGCAGAGGAGAGAGGTCCCGTAACAGAGAATCTGGCCTTATGTCAGCGCAGAATCTGTATTCATGTCATAGCAGAGAATCAGGCTTCACGTCACCCACCACTGGAACAGGCCACTGTCACACATTTAGGCCCCGGCACCCAGACAGAGGAGAGCGGTCCCGTAACAGAGAATCTGGCCTTATGTCAGCGCAGAATCTGTCTTCATGTCATAGCAGAGAATCAGGCTTCACGTCACCCACCACTGGAACAGGCCACTGTCACACATTTAGGCCCCGGCACCCAGGCAGAGGAGAGAGGTCCCGTAACAGAGAATCTGGCCTGATGTCAGCACAGAATCTGTCTTCATGTCATAGCAGAGAATCAGGCTTCACGTCACCCACCACTGGAACAGGCCACTGTCACACATTTAGGCCCCAGCACCCAGACAGAGGAGAGCGGTCCCGTAACAGAGAATCTGGCCTTATGTCAGCGCAGAATCTGTCTTCATGTCATAGCAGAGAATCAGGCTTCACGTCACCCACCACTGGAACAGGCCACTGTCACACATTTAGGCCCAGGCACCCAGGCAGAGGAGAGAGGTCCCGTAACAGAGAATCTGGCCTTATGTCAGTGCAGAATCTGTATTCATGTCATAGCAGAGAATCAGGCTTCACGTCACCCACCACTGGAACAGGCCACTGTCACACATTTAGGCCCCGGCACCCAGACAGAGGAGAGCGGTCCAGTAACAGAGAATCTGGCCTTATGTCAGCGCAGAATCTGTCTTCATGTCATAGCAGAGAATCAGGCTTCACGTCACCCACCACTGGAACAGGCCACTGTCACACATTTAGGCCCAGGCACCCAGGCAGAGGAGAGAGGTCCCGTAACAGAGAATCTGGCCTTATGTCAGCGCAGAATCTGTATTCATGTCATAGCAGAGAATCAGGCTTCACGTCACCCACCACTGGAACAGGCCATTGTCACACATTTAGGCCCAGGCACCCAGGCAGAGGAGAGAGGTCCCGTAACAGAGAATCTGGCCTTATGTCAGCGCAGAATCTGTATTCATGTCATAGCAGAGAATCAGGCTTCACGTCACCCACCACTGGAACAGGCCACTGTCACACATTTAGGCCCCGGCACCCAGACAGAGGAGAGGTTTATTCAACTTTGGGTTGCCCCGCAATATAATGGTAAAATGAAATTAAAAATAGTATTGAATGAGGAAGTGCCCTGGAGTAGAATAATATATTGTTAAGGGGAGGTAGTTAATATCTAATCTGCACAAGGGATGGACAGGTCCTGTGGGATCCATGCCTGGTTCATTTTTATGAACGTCAGCTTGTCCACATTAGCTGTAGCTGCGTTTGTCTGTAATGACGCCCCCTGCCGTGCTGAATACACGTTCAGACAAAACGCTGGCCGCCGGGCAGGCCAGCACCTCCAAGGCATAAAAGGCTATCTCTGGCCACGTGGACAATTTGGAGACCCAGAAGTTGAATGGGGCCGAACCATCAGTCAGTACGTGGAGGGGTGTGCACAGGTACTGTTCCACCATGTTAGTGAAATGTTGCCTCCTGCTAACACGTTCCGTATCAGGTGGTGGTGCAGTTAGCTGTGGCGTGGTGACAAAACTTTTCCACATCTCTGCCATGCTAACCCTGCCCTCAGAGGAGCTGGCCGTGACACAGCTGCGTTGGCGACCTCTTGCTCCTCCTCTGCCTTCGCCTTGGGCTTCCACTGGTTCCCCTGTGACATTTGGGAATGCTCTCAGTAGCGCGTCTACCAACGTGCGCTTGTACTCGCGCATCTTCCTATCACGCTCCAGTGTAGGAAGTAAGGTGGGCACATTGTCTTTGTACCGGGGATCCAGCAGGGTGGCAACCCAGTATTCCGCACACGTTAAAATGTGGGCAACTCTGCTGTCGTTGCGCAGGCACTGCAGCATGTAGTCGCTCATGTGTGCCAGGCTGCCCAGAGGTAAGGACAAGCTGTCCTCTGTGGGAGGCGTATCGTCATCGTCCTGTGTTTCCCCCCAGCCACGCACCAGTGATGGGCCAGAGCTGCTTTGGGTGCCACCCCGCTGTGAACATGCTTCATCCTCATCCTCCTCCACCTCCTCCTCATCCTCGTCCTCCAGTAGTGGGCCCTGTCTGGCCACATTTGTACCTGGCCTCTGGTGTTGCAAAAAACCTCCCTCTGAGTCACTTTGAAGAGACTGGCCTGAAAGTGCTAAAAATGACCCCTCTTCCTCCTCTTCCTCCTGGGCCACCTCCTCTTCCATCATTGCCCTAAGTGTTTTCTCAAGGAGACATAGAAGTGGTATTGTAACGCTGATAACGGCGTCATCGCCACTGGCCATGTTGGTGGAGTACTCGAAACAGCGCAACAGGGCACACAGGTCTCGCATGGAGGCCCAGTCATTGGTGGTGAAGTGGGTCTGATCCACAGTGCGACTGACCCGTGCGTGCTGCAGCTGAAACTCCACTATGGCCTGCTGCTGCTCGCACAGTCTGTCCAGCATATGCAAGGTGGAGTTCCACCTGGTGGGCACGTCGCATATGAGGCGGTGAGCGGGAAGGCCGAAGTTACGCTGTAGCGCAGACAGGCGAGCAGCGGCAGGGTGTGAACGCCGGAAGCGCGAACAGACGGCCCGCACTTTATGCAGCAGCTCTGACATGTCGGGGGTAGTTGCGAATGAACTTCTGCACCACCAAATTCAGCACATGCGCCAGGCAAGGGATGTGCGTCAAACCGGCTAGTCACAGAGCTGCAACGAGATTTTGCCCATTATCGCACACCACCAGGCCGGGCTTGAGGCTCACCGGCAGCAACCACTCGTCGGTCTGTTGTTCTATACCCCGCCACAACTCCTGTGTGGTGTGGGGCCTGTCCCCCAAACATATGAGTTTCAGAATGGCCTGCTGACGTTTACCCCGTGCTGTGCTGAAGTTGGTGGTGAAGGTGTGTGGCTGACTGGATGAGCAGGTGGAAGAAGAGGAGGAGGAAGCTGAGTAGGAGGAGGAGGAGACAGGAGGCAAAGAATGTTGCCCTGCGATCCTTGGCGGCGGAAGGACGTGCGCCAAACAGCTCTCCGCCTGGGGCCCAGCCGCCACTACATTTACCCAGTGTGCAGTTAGGGAGATATAGCATCCCTGGCCGTGCTTACTGGTCCACGTATCTGTGGTTAGGTGGACCTTGCCACAGATGGCGTTGCGCAGTGCGCACTTGATTTTATCGGACACTTGTTTGTGCAGGGAAGGCACGGCTCTCTTGGAGAAGTAGTGGCGGCTGGGAACAACATACTGTGGGACAGCAAGTGACATGAGCTGTTTGAAGCTGTGTGTGTCCACCAGCCTAAATGACAGCATTTCATAAGCCAGTAGTTTAGAAATGCTGGCATTCAGGGCCAGGGATCGAGGGTGGCTAGGTGGTAATTTACGCTTTCTCTCAAATGTTTGTGAGATGGAGAGCTGAACGCTGCCGTGTGACATGGTTGAGATGCTTGGTGACGCAGGTGGTGGTGTTGGTGGTACATCCCATGTTTGCTGGGCGGCAGGTGCCAACGTTCCTCCAGAGGCAGAGGAAGAGGCCGAGGCGGCGGCAGCAGCAGCAGAAGAGGCCGAGGCGGCAGCAGCAGAAGAGGTAGCAGGGGGAGCCTGAGTGACTTCCTTGTTTTTAAGGTGTTTACTCCACTGCAGTTCATGCTTTGCATGCAGGTGCCTGGTCATGCAGGTTGTGCTAAGGTTCAGAACGTTAATGCCTCGCTTCAGGCTCTGATGGCACAGCGTGCAAACCACTCGGGTCTTGTCGTCAGCACATTGTTTGAAGAAGTGCCATGCCAGGGAACTCCTTGAAGCTGCCTTTGGGGTGCTCGGTCCCAGATGGCGGCGGTCAGTAGCAGGCGGAGTCTCTTGGCGGCGGGTGTTCTGCTTTTGCCCACTGCTCCCTCTTTTGCTATGCTGTTGGCTCGGTCTCACCACTGCCTCTTCCTCCGAACTGTGAAAGTCAGTGGCACGACCTTCATTCCATGTGGGGTCTAGGACCTCATCGTCCCCTGCATCGTCTTCCACCCAGTCTTGATCCCTGACCTCCTGTTCAGTCTGCACACTGCAGAAAGAAGCAGCAGTTGGCACCTGTGTTTCGTCATCATCGGAGACGTGCTGAGGTGGTATTCCCATGTCCTCATCATCAGGAAAAATAAGTGGTTGTGCGTTAGTGCATTCTATCTCTTCCACCCCTGGAGAAGGGCTAGGTGGATGCCCTTGGGAAACCCTGGCAGCAGAGTCTTCAAACAGCATAAGAGACTGCTGCATAACTTGAGGCTCAGACAGTTTCCCTGATATGCATGGGGGTGATGTGACAGACCGATGGGCTTGGTTTGCATGCGCCATCTGTGCGCTTTCTGCAGAAGACTGGGTGGGAGATAATGTGAACGTGCTGGATCCACTGTCGGCCACCCAATTGACTAATGCCTGTACCTGCTCAGGCCTTACCATCCTTAGAACGGCATTGGGCCCCACCAAATATCGCTGTAAATTCTGCTGGCTACTGGGACCTGAGGTAGTTGGTTCACTAGGACGTGTGGCTGTGGCAGAACGGCCACGTCCTCTCCCAGTACCAGAGGGTCCACTAACCACCACGACCATGTCCACGTCTGCGTCCGCGTCCCTTATTAGATGTTTTCCTCATTGTTCCCGTTCACCACAATTTTGAGAATGGCAAATTTGGGAATGCTTTTTCAACCCAGAACAAAAAGTCTGCTTTGACGGTCACTACAAATAACTTGACCAGCTAAAACTGTGCAGATTTGGTTGAATAGAGATGTGAGACCTGTTTTTTTTTGCGCTGTGTGACAGTTATAGGTTTAATCACAGAATGACACTTCTATCAGCACGCTAGCGTGTGTCTTAGGTTTTTCTGAATGACACTATCAATAACTTCAATGTAAGATTTTCTTTTTGGGATAGATTTCAAGTAGGCCTCAAATACCACAAACTAGTTATTTTCAGAATGGCAAATTTTGGAATGCTTTTTCAACCCAGAACAAAAAGTCTGCTTTGACGGTCACTACAAATAACTTGACCAGCTAAAACTGTGCAGATTTGGTTGAATAGAGATGTGAGACCTGTTTTTTTTTCGCGCTGTGTGACAGTTATAGGTTTAATCACAGAATGACACTTCTATCAGCACGCTAGCGTGTGTCTTAGGTTTTTCTGAATGACACTATCAATAACTTCAATGTAAGATTTTCTTTTTGGGATAGATTTCAAGTAGGCCTGAAATACCACAAACTAGTTATTTTCAGAATGGCAAATTTGGGAATGCTTTTTCAACCCAGAACAAAAAGTCTGCTTTGACGGTCACTACAAATAACTTGACCAGCTAAAACTGTGCAGATTTGGTTGAATAGAGATGTGAGACCTGTTTTTTTTTTGCGCTGTGTGACAGTTATAGGTTTAATCACAGAATGACACTTCTATCAGCACGCTAGCGTGTGTCTTAGGTTTTTCTGAATGACACTATCAATAACTTCAATGTAAGATTTTCTTTTTGGGATAGATTTCAAGTAGGCCTCAAATACCACAAACTAGTTATTTTCAGAATGGCAAATTTTGGAATGCTTTTTCAACCCAGAACAAAAAGTCTGCTTTGACGGTCACTACAAATAACTTGACCAGCTAAAACTGTGCAGATTTGGTTGAATAGAGATGTGAGACCTGTTTTTTTTTTGCGCTGTGTGACAGTTATAGGTTTAATCACAGAATGACACTTCTATCAGCACGCTAGCGTGTGTCTTAGGTTTTTCTGAATGACACTATCAATAACTTCAATGTAAGATTTTCTTTTTGGGATAGATTTCAAGTAGGCCTGAAATACCACAAACTAGTTATTTTCAGAATGGCAAATTTGGGAATGCTTTTTCAACCCAGAACAAAAAGTCTGCTTTGACGGTCACTACAAATAACTTGACCAGCTAAAACTGTGCAGATTTGGTTGAATAGAGATGTGAGACCTGTTTTTTTTTTGCGCTGTGTGACAGTTATAGGTTTAATCACAGAATGACACTTCTATCAGCACGCTAGCGTGTGTCTTAGGTTTTTCTGAATGACACTATCAATAACTTCAATGTAAGATTTTCTTTTTTGGATAGATTTCAAGTAGGCCTGAAATACCACAAACTAGTTATTTTCAGAATGGCAAATTTTGGAATGCTTTTTCAACCCAGAACAAAAAGTCTGCTTTGACGGTCACTACAAATAACTTGACCAGCTAAAACTGTGCAGATTTGGTTGAATAGAGATGTGAGACCTGTTTTTTTTTTGCGCTGTGTGACAGTTATAGGTTTAATCACAGAATGACACTTCTATCAGCACGCTAGCGTGTGTCTTAGGTTTTTCTGAATGACACTATCAATAACTTCAATGTAAGATTTTCTTTTTGGGATAGATTTCAAGTAGGCCTGAAATACCACAAACTAGTTATTTTCAGAATGGCAAATTTGGCATAACTTGACCAGCTAAAACTGTGCAGATTTGGTTGAATAGAAATGTCAGGTCTATTTTTTAGGCGCTGGGTGACAGGCTCAACTTGCCCCTGATGTAATATATGGCCAAAAAATAACCACACTGTTGATGGTTAAATGCACTTGGGTGACACAGGCTCAGCCTGCAGCTGATGTAGTATATGGCCAAAAAATAATCAGACTGTTGATGGTTAAATGCACTTGGGTGAAACAGGCTCAGCCTGCAGCTGATGTAGTATATGGCCAAAAAATAACCAGACTGTTGATGGTTAAATGCACTTCGGTGACACAGGCTCAGCCTGCAGCTGATGTAGGATATAGCACAAAATAACCACACTATCGATGGTTAAATACACTTGGTGATAGCTCGTGCTGGCGCACCACAAGTCACAAAATGGCCGCCGATCACCCCAGAAAAAAAGTGATCTAAAAACGCTCTGGGCAGCCTCAAAAAAGTGAGCAAGTCAATAATAGCACTTTAATGATCCACAACTGCAGATCGATCACAGAATGAAGTCTTTTGGAGGAGTTAATCTGCCTAATCTCGCCCTAACGTCGCAGCTGCAACCTCTCCCTATGCTTCAATCAGCAGAGTGACGTGCAGCGCTACGTGACCCAAGCTTATATAGAGGCTGGGTCACATGCTGCACTGGCCAATCACAGCCATGCCAATAGTAGGCAAGGCTGTGATGGCCTCTTGGGGCAAGTAGTATGACGCCTGTTGATTGGCTGCTTTGCAGCCTTTCAAAAAGCGCCAAGAAAGCGCCGAACACCGAACCGAACCCGGACTTTTACGAAAATGTTCGGCTTCGGGTCCGTGTTCCGGACACCCCAAAATTCGGTACGAACCCGAACTATACAGTTCGGGTTCGCTCATCCCTAGTATATATATATACTAGTCCTATCCCCATCTAGTGGTGAAATGTATGTAGTGCACCTGACAGCCTGGTAACAGGGATTTCACATAAGGATGAAATACAGCATAATACAACATGTTACACAATAAGCTTTTGCAGTGCCCACGTACAGTAGTAGGACACTGCACCTGTTCCCAGGTCAGCTATGTATAGATGCCTCCGAAGGTTTGCTTTTTTCATGGCCCCTGTTTACTCATACTGTTAGATTTACCGTAGCTGGCACACTTTACTGCAATAGAAGGGTATTATCACTTTACTGCAATAGAAGGGTATTATCACTTTACTGCAATACAGAAGTATTGAAGGGTATTATCACTTTACTGCAATACAGAAGTATTGAAGGGTATTATATAGGTGATCCAGGGATCCCAGATTCAAGTTTTCTACTAGAATTGAGATTGATGAGAAAACTATAAAGTGTTTTTTTTTTTTTTTTTTATTAAAAGCCACCAAAAATAATCTTTTTTCCCTTTCTAATGCCCTTTTTCTTTTAGCAAACAGAAAGTGTTATGGATCTACAAATGCAGTAAATACAAACCAATGACTTAAAAAAAGTATTTTTACCGTAAAGTATAAAAACAATAAACTATGGGGGTCATATATTATACTCAAATACGCCTATATTAGGCATATTTCAGGCGCAATGGAGGCTGTTTTACAATTAGAAGCGGCTGTGGATCCACCAACGTTATCGAGAGGCCAGAATAAAGTTATCATGTAATTTTTCCTGCACGGTAAACAGCATAAAAACAATATTCAGAAACCTGAAGAAAAATATAAACTATCACATCCTCTTGAACTCCTTAAAGGGATTCTATCTTTTGGGCATTTCTTGGCTGTCTCTTGCAGCGTGTTGAACCTGCTGAACAAAATCAGACCTACCTGCTCTCTGATGCTCCTTCTGGCTCCCTGGCTTTGTTCAGTGGTT
Source organism: Bufo bufo (assembly GCF_905171765.1). Classification (NCBI taxonomy): domain Eukaryota; kingdom Metazoa; phylum Chordata; class Amphibia; order Anura; family Bufonidae; genus Bufo; species Bufo bufo. Next base: position 269,694,488 of record NC_053392.1, on the reverse strand, counting down.
TTCCAGCTGCGGCCTATAAACTTCCAAACATACAGGGTCACCACTGAGGCCAGTCATTGCCTTCAGCAACACACGTGACCTTCATTGTCCGAAAATTTACAGACTGCTGAACAGAGCCAGGGAGCTGTAATGGAACAGCGAGGAGCATAATGCTTAATGCAACATGCTGTGGGGAACAGACACAAAAGTAGCCAAAAGCTGGACAACCCTTTTAAGTGCTTAAACTAGCATTATTATTAATCATTGCTCAGCATTTCAACATGTACGACATGTAATGTAACATATACAGTCATTTACATAACAGTGTCATATATAACTGGGCCATACAGGTTATTTTGTTGTTCTATTACAATTATATTAATTATGAAAATTTTACTGTGTGGTGCTTATAAAGTCATGTACCAAAGTGTTAGTTTCATTAGAAGCCCAAGCAGGTTTCCATAGAAGTTCCACTTGGTGGCAGAATGAGACTAGGAAAATGAAGCAGATATAAGACAAGCTATTATTGCAATATGTCCACTAGGTGGCAGTAGCATACAGTTGTAATAATCTTAGTATTGTGGCTCTAAATTAGATCTTCCAAACAAAAATGAATTAGCATCTGGGCTGAATTTAATTTTTTTGAACTTAGACTGAAAAGCCTGAGTCTCCACTAGTGACAGAGTCTGATGACAGATAAAGAAGAAAATCCACAGCACTCCTCAGTTCTGGTGAACAAGCTGGTTACTTTATTGGTAACAGCAGCATAGGGATAGCAACGTTTCAACCATCTCTGGTCTTAATCAAGCTTATCATTAGCTTATCATAGCTTGATTAAGACCAGAGATGGTTGAAACGTTGCTATCCCTATGCTGCTGTTACCAATAAAGTAACCAGCTTGTTCACCAGAACTGAGGAGTGCTGTGGATTTTCTTCTTTATCTGTATACCTATGGGACCCCCAGCCAGGATCCCCATCCGCGAGCACCGACCTATCTAGGTTTCTATTGGCAACTGTCCCTACGTATATCGGGACCTGGAGTGCTGCTTAACCCTCTTTTTTTTATTAGAGTCTGATGACAACCATGTCAGAAATTTGCGAGATGCAATGTAATTTATTAGTAAGGCCACTTCCAAATAATGCAACATTTTGGGGATCATTTATGAAGAAAAATACACCCCCATTTAGAGTATTTAAGGCACAGATTTTGTCGCAAAAGTGGTTTTGTGGCAAAATCTGCGCCTTTTCCCTGCTCATGCCACTTTTCCAAGGTGGCCGAAAAAGGAGTATGGCATGGGCGAGGAAGAGGGCGGGCCTGTCTCATTTCTACGCCACTCTATGGTGTGGAAAATGGTCTAAAACTACCCCAGCTAGCTTATTTAAACCATGTTGCAGGGTCGGCGGAAGCAAGCACCAAAGTTATGTAGAGGCCTGCACATCCACCGCCAGCACAGGGGTATTTAGACCTGAATACAGTTCTGTGACTATGTAGCCCTATATTCTGCATAAGGATTAACAGGCAGAAGCTGTCAAAGCACAGGTCATGTCCGATGGTGGACTGCAAAACAGGTGAACTCATATTTTGCATGACTACACCAATGTAATTTTTGCCCCGGCATTGATATTTTTCATTAAAACTGATCCTGGAATATTTAATTTATTTATGGCTTGGATCTCATTCTAACTAAAAATCTGACAATATTTCCAGTGTCCACACAAAGATAAATAATAAAAGTGATGCACTGTCCACAGAGAGTTAACATCTGCTTCGTCCTGGAAAGTCAGATATAGATAAATACTTTGACAGTTTGTCATCCCTTCTCAAGTATATTTTTAAACGGGCTGTCCAGGCGATAAAAATTATCTAGAAAAGCCACAGAATTGTGTAAAATAACATACCTCATTGATCTGCTGTGCTCATTCTGATGCTTCCCTGGTCATTCATCTCAATCACAATTCTATCCTAAACCTTGAAAGTTGTCACTTCAAGCACTTTACTAGTACAGTTAAATTCCAGTACTCCAGGTTACTGCATCATTTCCCAGACCACTGAATAGGAAAGTCATTTATTTTTTACGGCCCACTGGGTAAATGTGGTTTCTGCCCAGCCACACCAGCATCATCTCGTCTGCAAATTGCTATATATAGTGAAAAAAAAACAAAAAAACTAGCAGCAACAAATGTTATGCAAAAAACAATCCACAACACTCACCTGTTTATTCCCCTCCTGTTCTAGCACTGATGCACTATTGTTATCATGGAGGTCTCTGTGTACATCCCAGGAATGATAAAGGGCATATTGGCATGTGACCACTGCAGCCAATCTCTGGCCTCAGTTGCCATTCCTGTAGGAAAGCCATGTGACCGCTGAGACCCATGAACGTTACAGCAGTCATATGCAGGTACAGCATGTCATTACTACTTGGAGGTAAATGCATGTCCTGAGCTGTTAGTTTCATTTTTCATCAACATTACCAAGCTGTTTCTGAAACACAAACATACTGCAGTTGATAGTAACAATCCATCCGACGTGATGTCACCACTGCAGCCAGGTAAACAGAGTTTTGCCAGGATAATGAGAGCGCTGGTGTAGAGTCTATCAGGTAAGTAATCCTCAGGTCTGTATTGCAATCAGATCCTGGGGGTTGTTCGATTTCCTCCTGAACCTGGAAGACCCCTTTTATTTTATACGCATGCTCCACTTAATCTTTGTCACATTGTAATATCAATGGTTAATTATGGAGCACTGTATGCACATATGTATGCACGTATGCATAATATCTCTTGGCCCACAGAGGAACAGGGGAATCCCCTATTAAGTCCCTGAGGGAGGCGGTCCCCTAGGCCCCCATGCCCTACACAAGTTACATTGCTCAGTAGACTGACTGTACTACATACTGTATATTATTTTTAAAAATACGCAGTTTGTTATTATAAACACAATGGGTGGTGGAGATGACTTTACAGAGGCAGGCCAGCCAGTATCTTCATTCCCCAGGTACCGGACCTCTGAAAGTCACTGCAGGGACACCCATAATCCATCATCTTGTAGTGTCTTGCTACTGCTGCTGTGTGAGTGGGTAATATTCGCATGTAGCTCAACAGTAGACCCCCAAAATGTATTTTGCTTAGGGCCCCAGGCAGCCCAGTCCAACACTGGTTGAAAAAACTGTTTGACAAAATCTTGTGATCAGTTAACTAATTCGAGTGAGGTGTCAGCCAACTGGAGTCCAATCAATGAGATGAGATTGGAGGTGTTGGTTACAGCTGCCCTGCCCTATAAAAAACACACACCAGTTCTGGGTTTGCTTTTCACACAAAGCATTGCCTGATGTGAATGATGCCTTGCACAAAAGAGCTCTCAGAAGACCTACGATTAAGAATTGTTGACTTGCATAAAGCTGGAAAGGGGTATAAAAGTATCTCCAAAAGCCTTGCTGTTCATCAGTCCACTGTAAGACAAATTATCTATAAATGGAGAAAGTTCAGCACTGCTGCTACTCTCCATAGGAGTGGCCGTCCTGTAAAGATGACTGCAAGAGCACAGCGCAGACTGCTAAATGAGGTGAAGAAAAATCCTAGAGTGTCAGCCAAAGACTTACAAAAGTCTCTGGCATATGCTAACATCCCTGTTAGCGAATCTACGATATGTAAAACACTAAACAAGAATGGATTTCATGGGAGGGTACCACAGAGGAAGCCACTGCTGTCCAAAAAAACATTGCTGCACATTTACAGTTTTCACAAGAGCACCTGGATGTTCCACAGTGGTACTGGCAAAATATTCTGTGGACAGATGAAACCAAAGTTGAGTTGTTTGGAAGAAACACACAACACTATGGGCCAGATTTATCATTAGCTTAAGTCAGAATAATGCAGTGAAAAAGTCTCAAATTTTTGCGCAATCGCTAAAACTGCGCAAAAATTTGCTAATTTTTTCTGCTCTGCACTATGCTCACCAGTTTTCTGAAAGTGGGCGTGTTTTCTTATGTAAATAAATCTCTAGACAGATTTACTATTGCGACTATTTAAAAAGTCGCAAAAAAGTCGCAAAAAAATGCGCAATTTCACTCCAGTGAGGACCATGCCTTTCTTATGAGACTTTTTAATAGAACATGCGACTTTTTCGTAAATACATGCGACTTTTGTAAAGCTGCTTACTGACGGATAAACTGCTACTGTCAAACCACATTTATTACAGTCTTAAAGGGCCGATCATAAATCTGGCTTGGCTAAAACTGACTTTAGCCATATGTAAAAGTGGAGTGAGCTGTCAGAGTAATGATAAATCTGGCCCTATGTGTGGAGAAAAAGAGGCACAGTACACCAACATCAAAACCTCATCCCAACTGTGAAGTATAGTGGTGTGAGCATCATGGTTTGAGGCTGCTTTGCTGCGTCAGGGCCTGGACGGATTGCTATCATCGAAGGAAAAATGAATTCCCAAGTTTATCAAGACATTTTGCAGGAGAACTTAAGGCCATCTGTCCACCAGCTGAAGCTCAACAGAAGATGGGTGTTGCAACAGGACAACGACCCAAAGCATAGAAGTAAATCAACAACAGAATGGCTTAAACAGAAGAAAATACGCCTTCTGGAGTGGCCCAGTCAGAGTCCTGACCTCAACCTGATTGAGATGCTGTGGCATGACCTCAAGAAAGCGATTCACACCAGACATCCCAAGATTTTTGCAGAACTGAAACAGTTCTGCAAAGAGGAATGGTCAAGAATTACTCCTGACTGTTGTACACGTCTGATCTGCGACTACAGGAAACGTTTAGTTGAAGTTATTGCTGCCAAAGGAGGTTCAACCAGTTATTAAATTCAAGGGTTCACATACTTTTTCCACCTGCACTGTGAATGTTTACATGGTGTGTTCAATAAAAACATGGTAACATTTAATTCTTTGTGTGTTATTAGTTTAAGCAGACTGTGATTGTCTATTGCTGTGACTTAGATGAAGATCAGATCATATTTTATGACCAATTTGTGCAGAAATCCATATCCTTCCAAAGGGTTCACATACTTTTTCTTGCAACTGTATATCTATATGGTAAACCAAAACAGTGTTTATTCCCTTCTATATACAGCATACACAGTAAATTCTCTTCATTACATATGTCTTAAAAACTCACGTAAACCCATTTTGCAATCCAAGAAACCATGAGTCATTCAGTATGTGTCTCTATTTTTCATATTATCTGTGGACTTCAGTTCAAGTGTTGCCAAAGATTTCCTTTTGGACTACAGTCAGCTCTATGAGTAGGCCTTTGAATGGCATCCACTTATTGTATAGCTTGCTATGTCTACTGTTCATTATATTCTTTTCTATTGTGTCCTAAGCAATTGATTTTTTCCTATTCTGTTTAGGACTATAAGAAATCTTATTTCTGTATTATGTACAGGAAATATGCATAAGCAATAAGCATCTTTACCCCTTAGTGACCAAGCCTGTTTGGGCCTTAATGACCAAGCCAAATTTTGGAAATCTGACATGTGTCATTTTAGCTTAGAATAACTTTGTAATGTTTTGCACATCAAAGTAATTCTGACATTGTTTTCTCGTCACATATTGTACTTTACTTAGGTGGTAAAAATTATACCGATAAAATATGCGTATCTTTATTAAAAAAGTGAAAATTTATGAAAATTTGTAAAAATTGGCACATTTTCCTATTTTCAACTGCAATATTTCATATACATACATAAATACTATTCAATATTTTTTATCAGAAATATATTTCCACATCTATACTTTATTTTGGCTGCACTCACAAAAATTTTTTACTTTTTATTTTTTTATTTAGGAGACTTTACATTTTAACATAAATTTTAACATTTTTGAAGTACATATTTTTTCCTGCAACAAGCCAAGTTTGCAGAGGCTTATAAGTGTCAGAATAATAGAACGCCCCCAAAAGTGAACCCATTTTAAAAACTAGGCCCCTTAACGTATTTATCTATGGGTGTAATGAGTTTTTTGACCCACTAGTTTTTTAAAGAAATTAATGCTAAGAAGGTGAAAATAAATGTAATTTTCATTTTTTACACAAAAGTGTCAATTGAAAGACAGATTTTTTTCTACAGAGCACATGAAAATGAAGATGTACACTCCAAAATGTATCACCCCGTTTCTCCTGTCTTCAGAAATACCCCCATTGTGGCCCTAATCTTATGTCTTGACAAACGGCAGGGCCCAAACATAAAGGAACACCCAGTTGTTTTCAGAACACAAAATTTGCTTGAAAATGGTTCAGGCCCCATTGCACACTTGTAATGGCGTTTAAGCTGCCAAAACAATAGAAAACCCCCATAATGGACCCCATTTTGAAAACTAGACCCCCTAAGGTATTCATCTAGGGGTGTAGTGAGCATTTAGACCCCCTAGTTTTTTGTAGAAATTAATGCAAAACAGGCGGAAAAAATGTAATTTTCATTTTTTACACAAAAGTGTCAATTGAAAGACAGATTTTTTTCTACAGAGCACTTGAAAATGAAGATGTACACTCCAAAATGTATCACCCCGTTTCTCCTGTCTTCAGAAATACCCCCATTGTGGCCCTAATCTTATGTCTTGACAAACGGCAGGGCCCAAACATAAAGGAACACCCAGTTGTTTTCAGAACACAAAATTTGCTTGAAAATGGTTTCAGGCCCCATTGCACACTTGTAATGGCGTTGAGCTGCCAAAACAATAGAAAACCCCCATAATGGACCCCATTTTGAAAACTAGACCCCCTAAGGTATTCATCTAGGGGTGTAGTGAGCATTTAGACCCCCTAGTTTTTTGTAGAAATTAATGCAAAGCAGGCGGAAAAAATGTAATTTTCATTTTTTACACAAAAGTGTAAAAAAAATTTCTACAGAGCACATGAAAATTAAGATGTACACTCCAAAATGTAAGGAAACAAATCAGAAAAGGTAAAATTAATTCCAATGTCTGGAAAAAAAATTGTCTCTACGACCCATCCCAAAGGGATCCCTTCCTCCCTGGAAAGCCCACAAACTAAACAGAAAATGAGAATAAATTGAATTCCTGAACCCCCCCCCCGTTCTTTTTGGTATTAATTTTAAATAAAATTAATATTTCGCAACCGTATGGTACGTTTCAAAGCAGGGGTAATTACAGAGGCCTGGTTGTGATGGGCAACTGGAGCAGTAAATCCGGGTGTCCCTCCTCCTTCCATGTTTGCTACACACCCGGCATCTTTTCTGGGGATACGTTTTGCTGGTAGTGGCAGGGACAGGGTGAGGGAAATGGCGTTCTGAAAGCCTTCGAACGTCCTCCGATTCGAAGGTTTGCCTAGGGGCGGGGGACTCAAACAGGAGACTCTCAATCACCTTCTCCTGGTACTCGAGGAAGTTGAGGTTTCCCTGGGACTTTTTAAATAAAATAAAACTATTGTAGGTAGCAATCTGGATGAGGTAGATTGCTACCTTTTTATACCAGGCCCTGTTTTTTCGCTTCACCAGGTAGGGGTGAAGCGCCTGGTCCGAGAGGTCTACACCTCCCATAAATTTATTATAGTCTGTCACACAGACTGGTTTGTGCTTGTCCGCCGTAGCCCCCCTCTCCCTAACTGCCACTGTGGTGTCTGCATGCAAGGTGGTCAGCATGTAGACATCCCTCCTGTCCTTCCACTTCACAGCAAGCAGCTGGTCACTTGCGAGGGCGAAGGATGTTCCTTTCTCCAAACGTTTGGAGACCAGCGGTTGTGGGTATCCCACTCTATTTTTGCGGACTGTCCCACAAGCCCCTGTGTTTGCAGCATGGAGGGATTTATAAAGGGGTATACTAGTGTAAAAATTATCGGTGTACACGTGGTACCCTTTGTGCAGGAATGGCGCCAATAAATCCCACACAATTTTTCCTGATGTCCCAATATTTTCAGGGCAGCCTGGGGGGTTAAGTTGGGAGTCTCTGCCCTCATAAATAGACAGACCACAGGTGTAGCCGGTTGTGCTCTCGCACACCTTATATAATTTTATCCCATATCTGGCACGTTTGGAGGGAATACATTGACGGAAGGAAAGGCGGCCTTTAAAACTAAAAAGGGACTCATCAACGGATAAATTTTTCTCAGGGGTATATAATTTCAAGAATAAATCTGTAAGGAGGGAAATAAGGGGTCTCAATTTATTTAGGCGGTCGAAGGCTGGGTCAGTTCTGGGGGGGACTTGGGAATTGTCTGAAAAATGCATGAACCGCATTAGGATTTCATAGCGGTTACGGGACATAACTGCTGCAAACACAGGGGTTGAGTGGACAGTACTCGCAGCCCAATAGGATCGGACAGAGGTTTTTTTTACAATGCCCATGTCCAGGGTAAGCCCCAAAAGTTTTTTTATTTCAGGGACACTTGTGGGGGTCCACCGTCTTACATAAATAGACGTGGGCTTTTGTACAGCAAACTGTGTGGCATACAAATTAGTTTGCTGCACAATTAACTCAAGGACGTTATCATCCAAAAATAAATGAAAAAAATCATAAGGGGTAAAATTGCCGACATCCACATTAATTTGGGGAGTGGATAAAAATTGGGGTACTTGGGGGGAAAATGAAGTGGCAGGAACCCACGTAGCAGAAGGGACGGGACCGCTGGGTGGAGAATGAGAGGAGGTGGTGACTTCTACCACCATAGGGCTATGGGGTCTGGGGATGGAATCGGAGTCCTCGCTATCTGAAAATATTTCCGCCTCTGAAGCGGTGCCAGATTCAGAGTGGTCAGAGCAGAGAAATTCGTAGGCCTGCTCCGCACTTAACAATCTCCGAGCCATTTTTTTTTTTTCCGTACAGCTCAGAAATAACTGACCGTCCCTAAAACTGACTGACACCCACCGACTGACTGACACCCACTGACAGAGTGACACCCACCTACTGACGGAGTGACACCCAACAACTCACTGACACCCACCGACTGACTGACACTGACTGACCGCCAGTAACAGACGGACACAGGGTCCCTAATAAAAATAATTGACCGTAACTAATAGACGTCTAATGACGGACGCCTAATCACGGACACCCACTGACCGCCAGTTACTGACGGACAGTTTATAATTTGATTTTTTTTCTTTTCTTTTCACAGTAAGTATTCTCAGAGCCAGGACAGAAGTCTGATCTCTCTCTCCTCACAGAACAACTGCGCTGAGGGGAGAGAGAAGCACAGCCCCTGTCCTGGCCATGTTTTGTAAATATAATGGATCTGATCTCCATGATAGGTTTATCATGGAGACCACATGTTCAGGGACCATTATTATTGGTCCCTGATGGTTACTGTGATGAAGGCAGATCTTCAGCACAGTAACCAGTGCGCATGTCTGTGGCATTTTTATTTTTATTAGATGGGGGGGGGGGGGACGCCCTAATAACTTTATTATTACATATCTGAGGGCCATATTGCCCCGATCGGGGTGCTGGGGGACCCGATCGGGGCATAATTCAAACTTCTCTCTCCTCTCCTGAGGAGAGAGACCTTACAGAGAGCGGCGGCGGCCAGCTTTAAGTCTGCGCATGCGCCGGGCCGCCGCCGCCATCTTCCTTGAGGGTAAGGAGGGGGTGGGGGTGAGGATCGGGACCCAGCTTAGGACCTGCAGCGCTGGGGGACCCGATCCTAGCACCGGAGACTTTCTCCCTCCTCTCTTACATGAGAGGAGGAAGAAAGTTAGTGCGGGCAGCTCCGCTGCCGGCATTTTCGGTGATCGCCGTGATAAAGTATATCACGGCGATCACGTGATCAGAGACCGCTTGTCACGGTCTCTGATCACTGCCCCGAGCCCTCAGCTACCTCCGGTAGCTGCGGGAACGGAGCTACAGAGATTAATTTTTGCGCTAACTTGGGCTAAAGTGCCGCCGTAAAAAGGCGGCGCTCCAGCCCAAGGCCCCTTAGTGACCGCCGTAAAAACACGTATGGGTGGTCACTAAGGGGTTAATGGTGTTCATTGTGGTCAAGTAATCAAAGAAGATAGTTTATGAATTACCCAAAAGCTAGTTATATACCCTATCAAGTGATGCATAAGTTGGAGTGCTGAACCTCATGAGTCCATAAAAATAAGCAACTTTTTTTCTTGTGTCCGTGAAAAAAAAAAAAAAAAAAAACAGACGTTTTCCGTGATTTTTTTTGGGCTGGTGGTATTTAATATATTATTTTGGTGGCAATTATCATTTTTACAGCTCACAGTAAATGCTGATAATGAGTTATTTTCAGTGTATTGAGCTACAGACATGTATTACGTTTAATCTTTATCATTCATTATGGTTTTCCAATTTGTCCATAAAAAATGTTGGCTGTCTGTGATTTTGGGATAAGTTGTCCAGAAAAAAAATAAAAACTGGTTGGCAACCCTGTCACTGGTGCATTTTGTGGTCCTTTGATAGGCAATCTGAACACGAGAGCAGAGCAACCAGGGACATTTCACAATTCTCATAACTTACCTGCAATACCATAATTTTGTTTAGTGTCCAGTTCTCATTTTAGACATAGATGCCAGTCTAGAGCTCAGTGCTGGATCATTAGGGCAGCTGTAAAATTGATAGCATAATAATTGGTTCAGGATTTCAGATAAATTTGTTTCTTTCCACAGTCCACTATTTCATAAATCGAAAAACCATCAATAAAAGGGATTTTTCAATCTTTTTATATTTATGACCTATCCTCAGGAAAGGCCATTGTTGGACTAATTCTTATTATTCTGTGTACTGCAATAACTATGTGATTGCCTGTCTCTAGACACAGTGTTAAGTTGCTAATAAAGTACTACTAAAAGAAAAAGGCAGGAGGAGGCGGAGCGTGCTGCACATGTACAGAGAGAGAGAGAGCGCTTAGGGACAAGAAAGTCAGAAGCAGATATGCTGAGATTCTGATCTTACTGAAAGTTATATCCATACGTTTTGTTGTTATTTCTGAATAAAACTCTGTTGTTCATCGTGCTACGCCTGATAAGCGAAGGTCTAATAAGGCCTAATAAGAGAAGGTCTGTGGAAGGTCTAATAAGGCCTAATAAGAGAAGGTCTGTGGAAATACACAGAAGAATGTATGTAAACCGGACCCACTACCAGAGGATTGGCTGGAGAAGGATCAGAAAGCACAGAGCCCGATCTCCATCAGTATAGATGATGATCAAATTGTGCACATATGCAAATGGGAAACTGCAAAGAGATGTGGGAGGAGCTACAGAAGTACATGAAAGAATGAATCTCAACAACAAGCTCTATTTAATGAGAAAACTGTACCAGTCTAAGCTAAGAAAGGGCCTTAATATGCAGGGCTATATAAGAAATAGAAATTGCAGAGAGCTGCAAAATATTGGAGAAGAAATAAAAGATTTCCATGTGGCTGCACTGTCACTCAGTGGTCTTGCAGAAAGTTATCACACACTTGTGACTGAACTAGATGCACGTCCAGATAATGAGCTCACTCTGGAGTATGTTAAAGGAAAGCTTGTAGATGATTTCAAGAGAAAAATCTGAAAATTAAAATAACAGTCACAGAGCAGAGTGTGCGTTAAAGACATAGGGCCAGATTTATCATTAGCTCAAGTCAGAATAATGCAGTGAAAAAGTCGCCAAAAAATGTGCAAACGCTAAAACTGCGCACAAATTTGAGACTTTTTTCTGCTCTGCACTATGCTCGCCAGTTTTCTGAAAGTGGGCGTGTTTTCTTATGTAAATGAATCTCTAGACAGATTTACTATTGGGACTATTTAAAAAGTCGCAAAAAAAAAATGCACAATTTCACTCCAGTGAGGACCATGCTTATCTTATGAGACTTTTTAATAGAACATGCGACTTTTTCGTAAGGACGTGCAACTTTTGTAAAGCTGCTTACTGACGAATAAACTGCTACCGTCAAACCACATTTATTACAGTCTTAAAGGGCCGATCATAAATCTGACTTGGCTAAAACTGACTTAAGCCATATGTGAAAGTGGAGTGAGCTGTCAGAGTAATGATAAATCTGGCCCATAGAATCTAGTCATAAGCAAAACTAATTTAAAGGAGACAGTCAGTGTTTTGTAGGCAAGAAAGCAGGTAATCTGAAAAGATGACTGCAGAGTTTGGAAAGCTGGAATGAAATAGCTAAAAAGGCAAGTTGATCACCAAAGTTAAAAGTGCTGTCAGTGTTGTACTAAAGCAACATTTATTATTAATTCAAGTACATCAAAACATGCATGGTGTATAGGTGTATAGATTCTGAAGCAACTCGTCATATGACAAATGACAGAAACTTCTTCTCTAACCTTGACCATAGTAAGACAAAGAAATTAGCCTAGCTAATGGTGGTCAGCATATGAATTCAGAAGGAGTAGGAGATGGCTACATTAATTGTCAGGTCTCCCCAAATCAAATCAGAACAATTCCAGTAAAGGATTTTCTGTATGTCCCTAGTCTTGAAAGCAATTTTTCTATGAAAAGGGACAGGGGCAATGAAGTCACATTTAAGAATGATCACTGCATGATCTCAAAACAAGGGTGCACACTTTCACAAGGAAAAATTACAGATGAACTGTATGAACTAAAATACAAAGAAAGTGTGTGTACTGCCAAACAAGAACAGCACAAGGATTGTGTTCACTATGGCACAGACATCTTGCACATAGAGACCTAGAAGCAATAAGAAAGCTAGTTTGAGACCAGTTTGATGAAGGTGTTAAAATAGACCAATGCAATCAGATGATGACATATACAAGCTGCCCTGAAGGGAAAATATCCAGGAAAAAACATTTCCTAAAAATAGTGCCATAAGATCAGAGCAGCCACATGACTTAATATACACAAATGTTTGTAGTCCAATGATTACGCTCAAGAAAAGATACTTTCTCACTTTTATTGATGATTATTCAAGGTATACAGTTGTTTATTTGCTTCACAGCAAAAATGAAGTTCTAGAGAAACAAAGAATCTATCTGAGGTAAGTAACAAGTTTGGGAAAAAGCCAAAGATTCTACGTGCAGACAATAAAATGAAATCTTATTCCAGGACTACTGTACCATATTATTCTGACAAAATCATGTTGCAGAAAGGAAGAATCAAACTCTGTGTGAAATCGGAAGAAGAATGGGTGAGTTCGTATTTCCATTATAGGTTCCATTATAAGGTTATATTATACTGAATATAACAACATTTTAAGATGCAATGCAAAACAAAAGCCTTTAAGAGGCATTCCATTTTTGCTCAGTCCTAAGCCATATCTATGGGTACAGATAACTGGTTCCATTTTACATGAAGAAAAAAATTGTTTTGTTGAAGAGGATGTAGGGTGAGCGAATCCAAACTTTTAAGTTCAGGTTCGTACCGAACTTTAGGATTTTTGGACCCCGGACCCGAACTTTTCAGTAAAAGTTGGGTTCGAGTTCGGTGTTCGGCGATTTACTCTTGTGCCCTTATAAGCCATCACAGCCATGCTACTAATGGCATGGCTGTGATTGGCTAGTGCAGCATGTGACCCAGCCTCTATATAAGCTGGAGTCACGTAGCACTGCACGTCACTCTGCTCTGATTAGTGTAGGGGAGAGGATGCCTGCTGCTGTGAGGCAGAGAATAGGAAAGAATCTTTATCTAAGTGCTTGTTAACTCAGCGATCTACATAGATTTAGTTTGTGGGTGGAGTGCACAATCTTCTTACCCTGCCCTGAGCCCAATGACACAGAAAAATTACTTTTATCCGTCTGTTAGTTAGGTGGGCGGCGATGCCATTTTATGCAAGCTCAGTGCACCAAGTGCACCAGCACAGAATATGTGCATTTGTAACATTCAAATACAAGCTTGAAATTCTGCAATAATAATCTGGGTTTAAAAAAAACACCCATTTTGGGCAATATCCTACATCTGGTGCCTTTGCAGCATTTGTCAGTGTGAAATAGAATCTTTCACTTCAATAATATTCTGGGTTTAACCTCTTTAGGACACAGGGGGCGTACAGGTACGCCCTGATGTCCTGTACGCCCTGTGTATTTCCGTTTACCGCCGCGCTGCGGGCGGTGATCGGGACCCTGTGCCCTGCTCAAATCATTGAGCAAGCACCTGGGGCCAATGCGCCAGGGGGTCCTGTGACCCCCCCGTGTAGGCTATCGCAGCAAACCGCAGGTCAATTCAGACCTGCGGTTTGCTGCGTCTCCGGGTTATTCGGGTCTCTGAGGATCCGATAACCCGAACAGGGATGGTGATCGGTGGTGTGAGCCCCTACCTAAGATAATTGGCTAAAAACTAAAAAGAAAATGACTCTTAGACTATGGAGATACTAAAATGTTTTAGTTTTGTTTATAAAAAGATAATATAATGTAAAACATAAATAAGATAAAAAAAAGTAGACATATCGCCGCGTCATAAGAATCTGCTCTATAAAAATACCCCCCCCATCCCTCAGATAAACACGGTAAAAAAAAAAAAAACGGTGCAAAAAAAAGGTATTTTTTTGTCACCTTCCATTACAAAAATTGTAATAGCAAGCGATCAAAAAGTCATATGCCCCCAAAATAGTGCCAATAAAACCGTCCCTCTCATCCCGCAAAAAATGAGCCCCTACCTAAGATAATCGGCTAAAAACTAAAAAAAAAAAATGACTCTTAGACTATGGAGATACTAAAATGTTTTTTTGTTTATAAAAAGATAATATAGGGGTGTAGTTTCTAGAATGGGGTCATTTTTGGGTGGTTTCTATATGTAAGCCTCACAAAGTGACTTCAGACCAGAACTGATCCCTAGAAATTGGGTTTTTGAACATTTCTGAAAAATTTCAAGATTTGCTTCTAAACTTCTAAGCCTTGTAACATCCCCAAAAACTAAAATGTAATTCCCAAATTGATCCAAACATGAAGTAGACATATGGGGAATGTAAAGTAATAACTATTTTTGTAGGTATTACAAGCTTGCAATACTATACAAGCTTGCATTTTTGGAAATACCCTACATCTGGGGCCTTTGCAGCATTTGTAAGTGTGAAAGACAAGCTTGAAATACTTCAATAATTTTCTGGGTTTAAAAAAACACCCATTTTGGGCAATAGCCTACATCTGGGGCCTATGCTGCATTTTTTAGTGTGACATACAAGCTAGAAATTCTGCAATAATATTCTGGGTTTAAAAAACACCCATTTTGGGCAAAATACTAAATTTGCGGCCTTGGCTGCATCTGTCAGTGGTGAGATACAAGCTTGAAATACTGCAATAATATTCTGGGTTTAAAAAAACACCCATTTTTGGCAATATCCTACATCTGGGGCCTATGCTGCATTTGTTAGTGTGACATACAAGCTAGAAATACCTCAATAATATTCTGGGTTTAAAAAACACCCATTTTGGGCATACCCTACATCTAGGGCCTATGCTGCATTTGTTAGTGTGACATACAAGCTAGAAATACTGCAATAATATTCTGGGTTTAAAAAAAACACCCATTTTGGGCCAAATACAAAATTTGCGGCTTTGGCTGCATCTGTCAGTGTGAAATACACGCGTTAGATACTGGTGTTCTATTCTGTTATTAAAAAAAAACACCTATTTTGGGCCAAATACTAAATTTGCGGCATTGGCTGCATCTGTCAGTTTGAGATACAAGCTTGAAATACTTCAATAATTTTCTGGGTTTAAAAAAACACCCATTTTTGTCAATATCCTACATCTGGGGCCATTGCTGCATTTGTTAGTGTGACATACAAGCTAGAAATTCTGCAATAATATTCTGGGTTTAAAAAAACACCCATTTTGGGCAAAATACTAAATTTGCGGCCTTGGCTGCATCTGTCAGTGTGAGATACAAGCTTGAAATACTGCAATAATATTCTGGGTTTAAAAAAACACCCATTTTTGGCAATATCCTACATCTGGGGCCTATGCTGCATTTGTTAGTGTGACATACAAGCTAGAAATACCTCAATAATATTCTGGGTTTAAAAAAACACCCATTTTGGGCATACCCTACATCTAGGGCCTATGCTGCATTTGTTAGTGTGACATACAAGCTAGAAATACTGCAATAATATTCTGGGTTTAAAAAAAAAACACCCATTTTGGGCCAAATACAAAATTTGCGGCTTTGGCTGCATCTGTCAGTGTGAAATACACGCGTTAGATACTGGTGTTCTATTCTGTTATTAAAAAAAAACACCTATTTTGGGCCAAATACTAAATTTGCGGCATTGGCTGCATCTGTCAGTTTGAGATACAAGCTTGAAATACTTCAATAATTTTCTGGGGTTTAAAAAAACACTCATTTTTGTCAATATCCTACATCTGGGGCCATTGCTGCATTGGTTAGTGTGACATACAAGCTAGAAATATTGCAATAATATTCTGGGTTTTAAAAAAAACACCCATTTTTGGCAATACCCTACATCTGGGGCCTATGCTGCATTTGTTAGTGTGACATACAAGCTAGAAATACTGCAATAATATTCTGGGTTTAAAAAAAACAAATACTAAATTTGCGGCCTTGGCTGCATCTGTCAGTGTGAAATACACGCGTTAGATACTGGTGTTCTATTCAGTTATAAAAAAAACACCCATTTTGGCAAGATCCAAAATTTGCAGAGAATGAGGAAAGCGTCGAATAAGGGACGTGCCCCGGTCATGGTGCTGCTGGTGGAGCTCCTGTTGCAGGGAGAGGATGTGGTCGATCTGTGCCAGTAGGTGACAGAACCTTCAGCGTTATTTGGTCGGGCCTAATGCGGCCCTACGAATGGTAAGGCCAGAACAAGTACAGACGTTAGTAGATTGGGTTGCTGACAGTGCCTCCAGTTCCTTCACATTGTCTCCCACCCAGTCTCCTGCTGAAAGATCAGAGTTAGCACCTGCAGGCCGATGTTCATGAGTCTTTCACCTCACCCCCTTGAAAATCAGCCAAGCAGTCTGAGCCCCAAGTCATGCAGCAGTCTCTTCTGCTTTTTGATGACTCTGCTAGCAGGGTTTCCAGGGCCATCCACATAGCCCTGCCCCAGAAGTGGGAAGAGATTGAGTGCACCGATGCCCAACCACTTATGTTTCAAGATGAGTACATGGGAGGACCACCGCAGCACGTCTCGGATGATGACGAAACACAGGTGCCAACTGCTGTGGCTTTCGAAAGTGTGGCAGACCGACAAGGAGGGCAGGGGTGAAGACTGGGTGGAAGATGATGTGGAGGACGATGAGGTCCTCGACACCACATTGGAACAAGGGTCATGGCGAGTGACCTGTGTAGTTCGGAGGAAGAGGCGGTGGTCGCACAGAGCCACCAACACAGCAGAAGAGGGAGCAGGGTGCAAAAGCGGAGTGGCCGTCCCTAGACAGTACGCCTGCTACTGCCTAACGCAGCAAGGGACCGAGCACACCAAAGCCAGCTCCAAGGAGTTCCCTGGCGTGGCAGTTCTTCAGACAATGTGCTGACGACAAGACACGAGTGGTTTGCACACTGTGTAATCAGAGCCTGAAGCGAGGTATAAGTACATTTAAGTACAAAGCACGAGCTGCAGTGGAGTAGACACCTCAAAAACAAAGAAAGGTCTCTGGCTCCTCCTGCTTCCTCTTCTGCTGCAGTCTCGGCCTCTTCATTCACCTCTGGAGTGACAGTGGCAACACAACCACCTGGGTCACCAAGCATCTCCACAATGTCCCACGTAAGCGTTCAGCTCTCCATCTCCCAAACACTGGAGCGGAAGAGGAAGTACCCCCCCTACCCACCCGCGATCCCTGGCCCTGAATGCCAGCATTTCAAAATTACTAGCCTTTGAAATGCTGTCATTCTGTCTGGTGGGGACGGAGAGTTTTAAAAAGCCTTATGGCGGTGGCTGTCCCACAGTACGTCGTGCTCAGCCGCTACTACTTTCCCAGGCGAGCCATCCCTTCCCTGCACAATCAAGTGGGGGACAAAATCAGGTGTGCACTGCACAACGCCATCTGTGGCAAGGTGCACCTAACTACGGATACGTGGACCAGTAAGCACGGTTAGGGATATTATATCTCCCTAACAGCACACTGGGTAAATGCAGTGGCGGCTGGGCCAGAGGCGGATAGCAGTTTGGCGCATGTCCTTCCACCACCGAGGATTGCAGGGCGCTTCTATTTGCCTCCTGTTGCTTCCTCTTCCTACTCCGCTGCCTCATCCTCTACCACCTCCTCATCCGGTCAGCGTAACACCTTCACCACCAACTTCAGCACAGCCTCATCTGTTTGAGGGACAAACTCCACACCGCGCAGGAGCTGTGGACGGGGCCTTGAACAACAGACCGATTAGTGGTTAGTGCCAGTGAGCCTCAAGCCTGGCCTGGTGGTGTGCGATAATTGGCGAAATCTAGTAGCAGCTCTGGGACTAGCCGGTTTGGGCGCACATCCCTTGCCTGGCACATGTTTGAATTTGGTGGTGCAGAGGTTCCTTAAAAATTACCCCGATATGTCAGAGCTGCTGCAGAAAGTGTGGCCGTCTGTGCGCGATTTCGGCGTTCTCTCTCTGCTGCTGCCTGCCTGTCAGTGCTGCAGCGTAACTTCGGCCTTCCTGCTCACCGCGTCATATGCAACGTGCCCACAAGGTGGAACTCCACCTTATACATGCTGGCCAGACTGTGCGAGCAGCAGCAGGCGATAGTGGAGTTTCAGCTGCAGCACACACGGATGAGTCGCTCTGTGGAACAGCACCACTTCACAACCAATATCTGGGCCTCCATGCGAGGCCTGTGTTCCTTGTTGCGCTGTTTCGAGTACTCCACCAACATGGCCAGTGCCGATAACGCCGTTCTCAGCGTTACTATCTCACTACTATGCCTCCTTGAAAAAATGCTTCTGGCGATGATGGAAGAGGATGTGGCACAGGAGGAGGAGGAAGAGCGATCATTTCATAGGGTTTCTGGATAGTCATTCACAAGTGGCTCCGAGGGTGGGTTCCTGCACCCACAAATGCCAGGTACACAATTGTTCAGCCAGGGCACAGTTCTGGAGGATGACGAGGTGAAGGATGAGGATATGGAGGAGGAGGAACCATGTTCACGAGCAGGGTGGCACCCAAACCAGCTTATGGCCATCACTGGTGCGTGCTGGGGGGATACAGAGGAAACAGACAATACAACTCCCACAGAGGACAGCTTGTCGTTGCCTCTGGGCAGCCTGGCACACATGAGCGATTACATGCTGCAGTGTCTCTGCAATGACCCCCGAGTTGCCCACATTCTAACTTGTGCTGATTACTGGGTGGCCACGCTGCTGGATTCCCGTTACAAGGACACGTACCGTCCTTAATTCCGTCACTGGAGCGTGATCGTAAGAAGTCGAGTACAAGCGCACGCTGGTAGACGAGCTGCTGGTGGCAGTCCCACCTGACAGCGGGGGCATAGTGGAAGCACAAGGCAAAGGGAGAGGAGGAGGAAGAGGTCGCCAACACAGCTGGGGCACCACCAGCACCTCAGAAGGCAGGGTTAGCATGGCCGAAATGTGGAAAAGCTTTGTCAGCACGCCACAACAACCAGCATCACCAGCTGATATGGAACATCTTAGCAGGAGGCAGCATTTCAGCAACATGGTGGAGCAGTATGTGTGCACACGCCTACATGTACTGAATGATGGGTCTGCCCCCTTCAACTTCTGGGTCTCCAAATTGGGCACATGGCCTAAGCTTGCCCTTTACGCCTTGGAGGTGCTGGCCTGCCCTGCAGCAAGTGTAGTGTCTGAACGTGTGTTTAGCACGGGCAGGGGGCGTTATCACAGCCAAGCGCAGCCGCCTGTCCACAGCCAATGTGGACAAGCTCACGTTCATTAAAATGAACCAGGGCATGGATCCCACAGGACTTGCCCGTACCTTGTGCAGAATAGACATGTATACCGCCTTACCCAGCCATTATTATACTACAGCACAATTGCTCATTGTTGTATTTTGGATATTCCCACTCTTTTGGAGTGTACCCTAATAAAAAAAAATATATAAAAAAAAATAAAAATTAAATTAAAACCAAAAACCAGTGTTGACTACCTCGTCCTCCTCCACCGCCGCTTCCACCTACACCGCTACGTCCACCGCCTCCTCAAACTCCTGCTCCATATGGACCTCCACCTCATAAATCATGATAATTTTTTAAATTTGTACGTATTTTATGTCATTTCACTAATTTGTCTGTTACATATTCGGGTGAAATTCACCAATTTTTGGGTGTGATATACCCCTTCTCTACTTAGTAGACAGGTAAAAAAAAAAATCACTAATTTGTCTGTTACATATTCGGGTGAAATTCACCAATTTTTGGGTGTGATATACCCCTGCTCTACCTAGTAGACAGGTAAAAACATTTCACTAATTTGTCTGTTACATTTTCGGGTGAAATTCACAAATTTTGGGGCTGTGATATACCACTGCTATTTGTTACATTCTTGGGCGACATTTGACCATTTATGCCATGATTAAACCCCTGTTCTGAATAGGTGACAGGGACATAAATAAAAAAAAATCGTCTGTTACATTGTCAGGTGACATTTTACCAATTTTGCGTATGCAAACCCCTGCTCTGCATAGGTGACAGGGAATTAAATTTAAAAAATTCTTCTTTAAATTGACGCGCGCCACCTCCTTTACTTGTAAGCTTTGGCTTCAATAATTTGTCCCACTTTTCCGCTCGATCTCCTTTGGATGTGGTATATCTTTCTCACACTCCCTCTCCGTCGTGAAACCCTGATTCGCCGATAACCGTGATCAACATGGCAGGCGCAGAAAAGAACAATTGAAAGTTGATAGAGAAAGATATCCAAATGGATCGTGGACGTCACGGGGACGTGCGATCAGGCAGAAGTTTTCTAGAGTCAACAAATACAAAATACTCAAGTGACATTCCCTATAATTTTTTAATAATCATTCCAATAACAGGGCATCTTAAGAGTCCTGTATTGTTATTTATCGTCACTACCTCCCCGAATCGGAAGTGGGTAATTGCCACGCGCCCCCTCCTTTCCTTCAATTCTTCCTTTTTTATAGCTTCTCCCACATTTCCGCTCGATCACAATTAAATTTCATCCATTTGATCTCCCTTGGATGTGCTATCCCTTTCTCACGCTCCCTCTCCAGCGTGGAACCCTGATTCGCCGCTAACCGTGAACAACATGGTAGGCGCATAAAAGACATTGAAAGTTGATAGAGCAGATTCCAATTGGATTGTGGACATCACGGGGACGTGCGACATGGTGAGCAGTATGTGTGCACATGCCTACACGAACTGACTGATGGGTATGCCCACTGCAACTATTGGGTCTCCAAATTGGCACATGGCCTGAGCTTTCCCTTTATAACTTGGAGGTACTGGCCTTCCCTGCAGCAGTCTATCGTCTGAACGTGTGTTTTAGCACGACTGGAGGGGGTTATCACAGGTTATATTTCGCAATGTTTTGGGGTGTACCCTAATAAAAAAAAGAAAAATAAATTTATAACCAAAAAGCAGTGTAGGGCTACCTCCTCCTCCTCCACCACCGCTTCCACCAACACCGCCACAACCACCGCCTCCTCAATCTCCTACTCTATTAAAGTCATTTCCCTATCCACCATTTGTTTGCAGAGCACTTGCCATGCTCTTAACCACATTTTGCTGCCATTTGCAGCCCTCTAGCCCCTTCCATGACATTTTTAGAGCCATTTTAGTGCTCCAAAGTTTGGGACCCCATTGACTTCAATGGGGTTCGGTTTGGGGTCAAGTTTGGGTCAAGTTCGGGTCCCAAACTCAAACTTTTTTGTTAAGTTCGCGCCGAACCCGTTGAACCCAAACATCCAGGTGTCCGCTCAACTCTAAAGAGATGCAACAATTACCTACCCATGAAACACAGAAATGGACTAAAGCTGCTGAAGACAAAATAAACCTTTATTAACTTCAAACCTGAAGCTCACCAAGTTACCATAAGGCAAGAAAGCAATCAATGTAAATTGATTTTCAAGACCAACTGATTCTGAAGGTAAAACTCACAGATTTAAAGCAAGATTAGTCGCAAAAGGATATTTACAAAAATATAGTGAGGATTATGATGCCACGTTTTCTCCAGTTGCTAAACAGACCACATTCAGGACTCTAATGGTTGTAGCTGCTGTACACAAAATGACCGTTAGACATTTAGACATCACAAATCCACAAGCGGTTACATATTCAAGTTAGGCTACTTTCACACTAGCGATCGGGTGTCCGCTCGTGAGCTCCGTTTGAAGGGGCTCACGAGCGCCCCGAACGCATCCGTCTGGCCCTAATGCATTCTCAGTGGAGGCGGATCCACTGAGAATGCATCCGCCTGCCAGCGCTCAGCCTCCGCTCCGCTCAGTGAGCGGACACCTGAACGCTGCTTGCAGCGTTCGGGTGTCCGCCTGGCCGTGCGGAGGCGAGCGATCCGTCCAGACTTACAATGGAAGTCAAATGGGGACGGATCCGCTTGAAGATGACACCAAATGGCTCAATCTTCCAAGCGGATCCGTCCACCATTGACTTTCAATGTAAAGTCTGAACGGATCCGCTCAGACTACTTTCAGACTTAGAAATTTTCTAAGTTATAATGCAGACGGATCCATTCTGAACGGATGCAAACGTCTGCATTATAGAGCGGATCCGTCTGAAGAAACATAAGACGGATCCGCTCCGAACGCAAGGGTGAAAGTAGCCTTATTGTGAAAGTTTTGATTTCTAGGTCTAACAGAAAACAGGATTCTGTTGCTTTGTCTTCTGTAGAAGCGGTATACACTAAAGAGCAAAAGGGTAACAACGTTATTGAACTTTTGACTTTCAGGCTCCATACCTCACCATCCACTACAGCTGCAATGTGATGACTACCATCATTTTATAGACAATCATCTTAGCTATCTCATACATAAATTAAACTTGCAACTATTTAGCATATGATTAGTTCTGCAGATTCTTGACATAATAACTGTATTGATACTTTTTTGCTCCTAAATTTCAAAATCTTTATTTTTATTAATTTGTTAGTTATTTATGTAAATCCACCTTTGGCTTTAAAGGGCTTCTGCACCCCGCCACTAAACTGTTTTTTTTTTTTTTTTTGGTTACTTATAATCCTATACTGCGATTTATGCATACATACTGTAATTAATCATTTTTGTTCAGCAGATACTGTTAAAAACTTACTTTTAAATATGCAAATTACCTTGCTACCAGCAAGTAGGGCGGCTACTTGCTGTAGCAGCCGCATCCTCCACCCATCCTAAAGACGCCCCCTCCGCATGTTGATTGACAGGGCCACAGACGGGATCGTCCTCTGGCTGGTCCTGTCTGCTATCAAGATCTCGCGCCTGTGCTGTAACGGTAATTCAGTCGGCGCAGGCGCACTGAGAGCGGCCGCTCCTTTGGCCGCTCCATCCTCAATGCGCCTGCGCCGATGACGACACATCTACACCCGGCGCAGGCGCATTGAGGAAGGAGCGGCCGAGCGAGTGTCCTCCTCTCAGTGCGCTGTGCCGACTGAAGACAGGTACGGCGCAGGCGCCAGATTTTGAATGCAAACAGGGGCCAGCAGAGAAAAGATCCCGTCCGCTGGTCCTGTCAATCAACATGCGGAGGGGGCGTCTTCAGGATAGGAGGAAGGCGGCTGCTACCAGCAAGTAGCCGCCCTACTTGCAGGTAGCAAGGTAATTGCATATTTTAAAAGTACGTTTTAACAGAATCTGCTAAACAAAAATGATTAATAACAGTATGTATGGATAAAACGCAGGATATGGGATTATAAGTACACAATAATAATGTAGTAGTGGGGTGACAGACGCCCTTTAACACTGCCTCAAACCCTTCCGACATGCTCTCAATCAGATTCAAGCATATCTTGACTGAAATCTGTTCCAGGTCTCTTCTACACGTTCCCAATGTTGATGCATACTGGGTCGACTCACTTGGGGTATGAATATAGCTCTTTCGTGAACTCTACCCACAAGTGTTCGATGGGTTGAGTCTGGGGACTGTGAGGGCAAATCCAGCACCTCCACTTCATTATCATTTAACCATTTCTTTACCAATCTTGACGTATGCTTCGGGTTGTTGTCCTGCTGGAATACTTATGACGTCCATTTTATACCCATAGCACTCGAGTGTACGAAGTAACTAGTCTTGTAGGATACTCGCATATAGCTCAGCACTGAGACCAACCATCGATCCTGATCAAGTATCCAACCCTTTGACTGTGATCACACATATAGCTCAGCAATGAGACCACCCTCGATCCTGGTCAAGTATCCAATGTCTTTGGCTGTGAAACAACCCCATACATCAGGCTTCTTCCACCAAACTTGACAGTTCCTTTCACAATCCATTAACCCCTGTGAGGGCAGTGACAGGCCTCCTATATTGAAGTAAGGTATGTTCTGCTAGAATGGTGCAGGAAACCTATTAGAGGAGATTGCATAACATGGAGTTGCCTTGGGTGGCATAAAAGCCAGTACCTTGTGTGTCCACTAGGATAGATAGTTGACACTGTTGGTACTTAGTATAGCTGGTATGAGCTAATCCGGGCCTGGCTTTTATTGGGAATTTTTTGCAGGTGGCCCTTGTCAGCATCAAGAAGCAGGCTGTGTCTGTATGAGTGAGAGGGCTTACAGATCACAGAGCGCAAGGCGTGTGTAAAGCAACAATAACCTGAGGACGGCTCTAAGTGAGATCTGAGCCTGTATCACTCTGTTCCTGTGTTATGGACTGACTACCTGACCTGGCTGCTATCCGGGCTGTATCGGGCACTGTAAGTTGGCTGGAACTATCAATGAACGGATTGAAGTGACTTTGTTGTGTCCCTGCTTCCTTCAACACTGGTCATAGGAGGTGACGGCTTTACATATGGTGGAGGATGTGGCAGACCTGTAAGCAAACACCATGTTCTCATGTCCTGTATTCAACCAGCTAAGCTCCAACCGAAGTCAGCAGCTGAGATGAATGAACTAGTAAAGCAGCTGGTCCTCTCCAATGCCCATCAGCAACAGACAAACAGCCTGTTGCTGCAACAGATTGCGGCCTGAGAGAGACACCCACCCGCGGTGAACCCAGCTCCAGCATTGGGGAAAATTACTCCGAAAACGATGTGGAGTCCTTCCTCACAGTTTTTGAAGAACAGCAGAGCGGGAAAATCTGCCGTCCGACCAGTGACTGAAGTGGTGGGCTCTGTTCCTGGTGGGAAATGCACAGAAAGCCTACTTTGACCTCAGCCGAGGAGGACGCCCCAAAACAATGGCAAGCTTATATGTGAGGTCCTGGCGCGCATGGGGGTCAATACATATGTGCGGGCCCAGCGAGTGTACCAGTGGGCGTTGTAGAATTTTGGCCCGCCAGGTCGCAGGCGTTGTAGAATTTTGGGCCCGCCAGGTCGCCAGGCTTATGATCTGTTGAGAAGATGTGGCTCCACGCCTGAACATTGGCCCAGCGCAGATGATAGAGTGGGTGGATCGGTTTGTGGATACTCTGCCAGTGCCATCCATCGTTGGCAGGGGAGTAGCTAAAGGCTCATGGCCCTAGTGCAAGAGTGCAGCTTGGTCCCCCTTCCCTCATTGCTTTGTGGCCAGGGCCGGGAAGCACAAACCTTTGTGCCGTCCAAGGCAAAAATTGAAACGGCACCCCACCCCCATGCCAAATTCTTGACCTAACACCTTCCCTCCAGCCAGAGGAGTAACTTGACAAGCATGCACTTTCTATAATGCTGTTGTCTTCTTATGCAGCACGAGGGTCTTTGGGCCCCCTCAGGCTCCTGGGCCCGGTAGCGACTGCTACCTCTGCACCCCCTATAGCTACGCCCCTGAGCGTTGGGTGGGTCAGGGGGACCCGGGCAACCTCGACTAGTTGGTCAGCCTGGTCAAGCGGTACCCAGGATTTGGTGCGGGACACTTCTCACAAACAGGTGACAACCCGACCCCTGTCCCCGCTTACAGAGACTGGAAAAAAGTCCCAATCTCAAGCAGGGGATAATGCAACCCAAAGACCCATTAAGCGTGCCCTGTGGGCTCGTGAGGACACAATTATCTGATGCTGGCGGTGCCAGGGGCCTGGGTTGCTCACTGCCCCATGACCACTGAACCTATGGACTGCGGGTTTGCTCGCTGGACCTCATTCTATGACAGGCCTGTCTGTACCGCAGACACCCTGGTGAGGGCTGGTGAACCTTCCAGGTGTCTGTTAACAGGTACCATATTAATGCTCTATTAGACTCCAGTAGTCTAGTGACCCTGGTGCACGGGTCACTGGTTTCTCAGGAAAATCCCTCTGAACCAAAGATCTCCGTCATCTGTATACATGGGGATATCTGAGAGTATCCGACCGCAATGGTTGTCATGGCCATGCCGGGCAGGGAGGTACAGCACATAGTGGGAGTGTTAAAGAATTATCCGTACGGGGCTATTTTGGGAAGAGACTTACCCATATTCTGGTCCTTATGGAAGGACAGAGCGCAAACTCTTGTGGAGAAAGACTCTCCAGGGTCTGAACCCAAAGACCCCGATTCCGGGGCCAGAGTGTAACCCTGATAGATGTGGCCTCAGCAGCCTCACTGGCCAATACCTCTAGGGAAAACCTATCCCGGAGCTGGAGGTGTCCTGGGACACATTCTGGACCGCCCAACTCCAGGACCCCACTCTGGTAAGGGCCAGAGACAGTGTGACTGTAATCAGCGGGGCGCAGAAGCGGTGTTTCCCCATATGACGGTTTCTCAGGACATATTGTACCGCGTGGACAAGGTCCGACGGGATGTAGTGAAGCAGTTAGTGGTACCACAGCCCTACTTCCAGGTGGTATTTGATTTAGCTCACACACATGTAATGGGAGCTCATCTTGGGGTCAAAAAGATATTAGAGCATATACTTCAGCAGTTCTTTTGGCCTGGTGTCTATGTAGAGGTTTTGCGAGTCGTGTCCAGAGTGTTAGATCACTGCTCTCATAGCAAATTTCCGTCGTCCACTGATACCTCTTCCCATTATAGAGGTACCTTTTGAGCAGATTGCTATGGATCTAGTGGGGCCCGTCGTAAAGTCGGTCTGGGGCCAACAACACATATTGATGGTAGTGGACTTTGCGACCAGGTATCCGAAAGTCATTCCTCTCCGACATACTGCGGCAAAACTTATTGCCTGGGAGCTATTTGCTATGTTTTGCCGCATTGGGTTGCCTAAAGAGATCCTTACAGATCAAGGTACTCCTTTTATGTCCAAAGTGACAAAAGAGTTGTGCAAACTGCTCTGAATCAAGCAG
This sequence comes from Bufo bufo, assembly GCF_905171765.1. NCBI lineage: Eukaryota > Metazoa > Chordata > Amphibia > Anura > Bufonidae > Bufo > Bufo bufo. The sequence goes on along the minus strand of NC_053392.1, from coordinate 269,667,360 downwards.
TTAAAGTGGACCTTTCACCATTGTGAACTAAGTATCATGACATATACAGCGGCGCCCAGGGATCTCACTGCACTTACTATTATCCCTGGGCGCCGCTCCGTTCTCCCATTATGTCCTCCGGTAGGTGGAGTCTGCCCTTGTTCTGCTGGGCGTCTCCTTCTCCTAGGCTGTAGCGCTGGCCAATCGCAGCGCAGAGCTCACAGCTTGGGAGTTTTTTTTCTCTCAGGCTGTGAGCTATGCGCTGCGATTGGCCAGCGCTACAGCCTAGGAGAAGGAGACGCCCAGCAGAACAAGGGTAGACTCCGCCTACTATAACTAAGTCCCCGAACATACCGGAGGACATAACGGGAGAACGGAGCGGCGCCCAGAGATAATAGTAAGTGCAGTGAGATCCCTGGGCGCCGCTGTATATGTCATGATACTTAGTTCACAATGTCAGGATCGGTGAAAGGTCCTCTTTAAGCACCTCAGTGTACCACCCCCAAACAGATGGGATGGTGGAAACATTTAATAAAACCATAAAAAATATGTTAAAAAGGGTAGTATCTCAAGACAGAAAGGACTGGGATATGTTGCTGCCATATTTGATGTTTGCCATCCGAGAGGTACCCCAGTTCTCAACGGGTCTTCGAACTGTTATATGGCAGACATCCCAGAGGCCTGCTGGACATTGCCAAAGAGACATAGGAGCAAAAGTCTACTCCCCATAAGAGTATAATAAAACACATTGCAGATATGCAGGACTGGATTGCATCAGTGATGCCCATTGTGAAAGAAGATCTAGTAGAGACTCAGGGAGCTCAGAGCCGTAGGTATAATAGAAAAGCCACAATAAGGACCTTTTCCCCGGGAGATAGAGTACTCGTGCGCGTACCCACTGCTGAGAGTAAATTTTTGGCCAAGTTGCAAGGGCCCTATGAAGTTCGGGAGAAAGTCGGAGAAGTTAACTATAAAATATATCAGCTCGGGTGGAGAAAACCAGAACAGTATATCATGTGAAGTTGCTAAAGGCGTGGAAGGACCAAGAATCCCTGTGGGCCACGGAGGCGCTGGTCGGGACAAGTGTACCTCCAACGTCAGTCCCGGCAGAGGTCAGAGTAAAAATAGCAGAATTCCTGTCAAAAAAACAAAAACGCGGGTGGTTAGGAAGTTAGTGCAGCAGAATACTGATGTCTTTTCAGAAAAGCCCGGCCATTCATGGGTGGTCCAGCATGACATTGTCACCGAGCCGCAGGTAAGGGTATGAGTAAAAACGTACCGTGTGCCAGAGGCCCGGAGACAAGCCATTACAGGAGAGGTACAGAAAATGCTTAGCCTAGGAGTTATCGAGTGGGCCAGTCCCATTGTGTTGATTCCAAAGCCGGACAGATTGTTACAATTTTGTAATGGTTTCAGGAAATTGAATGAAGCATCGAAGTTCGACCTTTATCCAATGCCCCGGGTTGATGAGCTGATTGAAAGACTGGGCCAGGCCCAGTACATCACGATGCTGGATTTAACCAAGGGTTACTGGCAGGTACCTCTGACAGAGTCGCCAAAGGAAAAGACTGCCTTTGTCACACTGGAGGGACTTTATCACTATGTCGTTTTGCCTTTTGGGTTACATGGGGCCACCGCCACGTTCCAAAGGCTAATGGACAGTCTTAAAACCCCATCGGAAGTAGGAATCCGCTTACCTAGCCGATATTATTCATAGTGGCAACTGGCAGTCTTATTTGTCCCATGTGCAGGCAGTCGTAGATTCCCTCAGGGATGTGGGCTTAACTGCGAATGCTCAAAAGTGTGCAATAGGGCTAGAGGAGGGATCATCAAACCCCAAATAAATAAAGTTGAGGCCATTCAAAATTGGCCCCGACCTCTGACTACGAAGCAAGTAAAAATTTTTCTTGCCATCAGTGGGTATTATAGGCGGTTTATACCCAAGTTCACTGCACCCCTGACCGATCTGCTGAAAGGAAGGAAATCAATCAGGGTTTGGTGGAATCCTCGGGAAGAAGAAGCATTTCAGCCATCTTTTCCAACCCCAACTTTAAGGACTTGTTTTGGTGCAAGTGCAGTGGCCGGGTTTGGGGTGTCCCCAACGCTACGCTGGGTCCCCCAAACACCTTCGAGGTGTCACCATGTGTTGCTGCTCTCTGGAAGGATGGTAAGACGTGGTGCACCCCAATGGCAAATAAGTCCAGAGAGTCAGGGTCTGCAGTAAACCAGGGTGCTTCTTTACTGGAGGAATTCAGGTACAAAACAATACAGGCGAGACACTGGGCTGACTTCTCCAGTCTCCTCCCTGGCAGAAGGGTTTGATGATGAGGAAAGGCCTGAGCTAGCTGTCCCTCTCTCTCTTCAGAAGGCTGGTACCCTGGTCCAAGGCTGGTGATCCAGGGTCTGTGGCAGCGTATCCCCGTCTCAGCGTTTTCTTCTGGTCACTCCTTAATCTGTCAGAGTCTCCTCTTCCAAGCACTGGTCCATAACTGCAGCACTAGGGGCTCTGACTGCTCTCCTTATATGCAGTTTTTGCTAGACTAGAACCTTCTAGTGGGAGGGGTGGAGTGGAGAAACTCAGCACAAACAAATACATTGTTTCAGTTCCTGTCTGGTATGGACTTACATTAGAGCTTCAATGATACTTAATGGCAATGACACAGCAAGTTTTCCAGACAAAACATGTTGCCAGACATAACAACAGAGCTAAAACCAGACATTTAACCCGTAGGATACGCGCTACGGCGCTCTGATCGGGTGGGAGCAGGAATTGCGCCCACCCGATCAGTTGCATTGGGTCCGGCAGTCACTGATAGCCGGACCCCTGCTGTATGCGCCGGCATCGGTGAAAACACCGATGTCAGCGCATTAACCCTTGCACTGCTGTGGTCAGAGCTTACCGCGGCACGTGCAGTATCCTGCCGGGTGCAGGGTGTCCATCGGGTCCCCGAGCTGCTGTGATGGGGACCCAATGGCAGATAAGGCAGCACAATGCCTTCCTTAAGCATTGTGGCTGCCTTCCGAGGAAGAAGTATTGTAATGCATTGTAAAGGGGATCAGACCCCCAAAAGTTGAAGTCCCAGAGTGGGGGAAAAAAAAAGTGAAAAAAGAAGTTAAAAAAATAAAGTTTTAGAAAAGCAATTAAAAGTTTCAATTAAAAACTAAAAAGCATCCTTTTCCCAAATTAAAGTAAAAAAATATATATATTTTTTAAAATAGGAAAAAATAAAAGAAAAGTCGACATGTAAGGTATCACCGCATCCATATTTACCGGCTCTATAAAAATATCACATGATGCACTCCGTCGGGTGAACTCCACAAAAAATAAAATAAAAACAGTGTCTAAAAAAGCCATTTTCTGGTCACCTTGCCTCACAAAAAGTGTAATACCAAGTGATCAAAAAGTCTGGTTTACCCCAAAATGGTACCAATCAAACCGTCATCCCATCCTGCAAAAATTGAGCCCCTACATAAGACAATCGCCTAAAAAATAAAAAAAATAGGGCTCTCAGAAAATGGCAACACAAAAACAAGATTGTTTACAAAAACAATGATTTCACTGTGTAAAACTTAACAATAAAAATGATAGACATATTAGGTATCGCCGGGTTCTTAACAACCTGCTCTATAAAAATATCACATTATATGCCCCCTCAGGTGAATGTTGTAAAAAAAAATTTAATTAAAAATATCCCAAAACAGCAATTTTTTTTACCTTGCCTCACAAAAAGTATAATGCTAAGTTATCAAAATGTCTTATGTAACCCAAAATGGTACCAAACAGTCATCTCATCTGCAAAAAATTAGCCCCCCACATAAGACAATCACTTAAAATTTTTTAACCAATGGCACCTATAAACCAATCCATCAAAATCTGCGCTGCAAAAACAATATGGTGCTTCTTCCGTTCTGAGTCCTGCCATGTGCCCCCACTGCAGTTTACCACCACATTTGGGGTGTTGCCGTATTGAGGAGAAAATGGGTAACAAATTATGGGATGCTTTTTCTCCTGTTACCCCTTGTGAAAATGAAAAATTTGGGGCTAAAGCAACATTTTATTGGAAGAAACAAAACTTTTCATTTTTATAGCCAAGTGTTTCCAAATTCCGCAAAACGCTTAGGGGATCAAAGTGCTCAGTACCCCCCTTAATATATTGTTTATGGGGTGTAGTTTCCAAAAAGGGGTCACTTTTTGAAGGTTTCCACTGTAGGGGTACGTCAGGGTCTCTTCAAATAATCCATATGGAGCTCCTTGACCTCCCTTGACCACTGCCATAGAGCAGTTTACCTCCACATATGGGGTATTTCTGTAAACTTCTGAATCAGAGTAATATATATTGAGGTTTATTTTGCTGTTAACCCTTGCTGTGTTGCAGGAAAAAATTTATTAACATAAAAAATCTACCAAAAAAGTGAAATTGTGAAATTTCACCTCTATTTTCCTTTAATTTTTATGAAACATCTCAAGGGTTAAAAAGTTTGTAACATCAGTTTTAAATAATTTGACGGGTGTAGTTTCTAAAATGGGGTCATTTAGGGGTGGTTTCCCTTACGTAAGCCCCTTAAAATCACTTTATAACTGAATTGGTGCTAAAAAAATGGTTTTGGAAATTTTGTTGAAAATTTTAAAAAAAGCTTCTAAGCCAGGCTATTTTTTGCAAATCTGACCAGTGTCAGTTTATGTGTGAATAACTTTAAAACGCTTTTACTTATCCAGGCCGTTCTGAGATTGTTTTTTCGTCACATATTGTACTTCATGACACTGGTAAAATGGAGTAAAAAAAAATCATTTTTATTTATAAAAAAATACCAAATTTACCAAAAATTGGGAAAAATTTGAAAATTTCCAAGTTTCAATTTCTCTACTTCTATAATACATAGTAATACCTCCAAAAATAGTTATTACTTTACATTCCCCATATGTCTACTTCATGTTTGGATCATTTTGGGAATGACATTTTATTTTTTTGGGGACATTACAAGGCTTAGAAGTTTAGAAGCATTTTTCAGAAAATTTCCAAAACCCATTTTTTAAGGACCAGTTCAGGTCTGAAGTCACTTTGTGAGGCTTACATAATTGAAACCACCCCAAAATGACCCCATTTTGGAAACTACACCCCTCAAGGTATTCAAAACTGATTTTACAAACTTTTTTAACCATTTAGGTGTTCCACAAGAGTAATTTGCAAATGGAGAGGAAATTTCAGAATTTAAATTTTTTTGCAAAGCAAGGGTTAACAGCCAAACAAAACTCATTATTTATGGCCCTGATTCTGTAGTTTACAGAAACACCCCATATGTGGTCGTAAACTGCTGTATGGGCACACGGCAGGGCGCAGAAGAAAAGGAATGCCATATGGTTTTTGGAAGGCAGATTTTGCAGGACTGTTTTTTTTGACACCATGTCCCATTTGAAGCCCCCCTGATGCACCTCTAGAGTAGAAACTCCAAAAAAGTGACCCCATCTAAGAAACTACACCCCTCAAGGTATTCAAAACTGATTTTACAAACATTGTTAACCCTTTAGGTGTTCCGATGGGAGAGGGAGGGTGCTCCCTGACTGTTAACCTTTTCCATACAGCGGTCCGTACGGACCGCGGTATGGAAAGGGTTAAACGGCTGACATAGCAGCACAGATGTCAGCCGTTTATACCAGAGTGTCAGCAATGTGCTGACACTCTGGTATACCCACTGGCCACCAATGATTATTCAAGAGGAGGCGGGCGGGGGATCACGATCCCGCCTGCCGCACTGCCCGCCTCCCGCACCGCCTGCAACACCCCCCCTGCACCACCCCCCCTGCACCACCCGCCAGCATAAAATCATTCAGGGGTGCAGGGGGGGTGAAAAATCTTTATTTTGGGCATACTAAAGTTTCTGATCCCCGCGGTCAGGGACCGCGGGCATCAGAAACTGCAGAAAGCGCTGTAAACCGCAGGTCTGAATTGACCTGCGGTTTTCAGCGATCGCCGATAATGGGGGGGGGGGGCACAGGACCCCCCTCGGCATTGACTCAAGGTGCCTGGCTGTGTGTAACAGCCGGGATCTCAGCGCTGTCACCATGTCTGCAGACATGGTGACAGTTTAATGCCATGACGCGTATACTCGTCATGGAGCGCTAAGTAGCAGTGCTTTATGACGTGTATACTCGTCATAGGTCGGGAAGGGGTTTTAATGTACGGCAGATTTTTACACTCTCTCCTTCTCTGATCGCTTCCCTGACAGGAATTGGGACGATCAGAGAAGGAGAAGCACATAGTCCCTCCCTAACCCCCCTTACCTGCCCCGATGCGCTGCGATTGGTCCCTCTGCAGTATTGGACCAATCACAGCGATTACGGGCGGGTCAGAGCTCCGATGCAGTTCCTGCCGGCTTCTCTGGTTGCCTAGCAACCCCAGCACGCCGGCTTCACTGAACCTTCAGCGCTTCGCTCCCTGCGCTGACAGAGAAAGCCGATCATGTACAGTACATGCACGTGGGGATGCGGTGAGGCACCACATTCCCCCACGTACATGTACGTGATGTTGCGTGAAGTTGTTAAACACATCCACAGTGGTTTGCGCTGATAAGTCTCTTATTGGTATCACCATAGCATACTTGCTAGAATGGTCAATGATTGTTAGAGAGTACACATGCCCATCTCGGCTGGGTATTAATTTAACATGGTCCAAGGCAACAAGTTCAAATGGCCTATGACTCTCAATTGGGTACAGTGGTGATTTTTGTCTCGGCTGGTCATAACTATTGATGGCACAGATATAAAAATGGTGTTGCGAGTGTCCTATGTCATCTCGCACTCCAACCCAAAAAAATCCCTGTCCAATTAGTGACTCTGTTTTCTGGCACCCAAAATATCCTGATTGATTCTGGTATGCATGCAGGATCAGTTGGGCATCCTGTCTGGGTACCACAATCGTTTCAATACGGTCATGTATTAAAAGAGGTGTTTCCTCTGTCTCAACAGTTTGAGTACCTCAGGGTTGGCTGTTTCTCTCTGATGTGGTGTAAGGCTCTTACCAGATTGTAGCACAGTCCATAGTTCCTGTAGCACTCTGCTTTTGAGTTCTAATTGGGTCCAACCCATTCTGGCTGCTTGTGGATGGATGGGATTTTGTTGACTAGCCTCTCTGGCACTGATAGTATCCTGCTTGAGCCCCAAGATGAAAAAGGCTGGCATTTCAACGTCTTCCCAGTAGTCATCAGCCAGGTTGGCTGGTGCACCTATAGGAAATCTCGACAGTGCATCTGCATTAATATTACATTTGCCAAAATGGTATTTGATGGTAAGTTTGTAATTAGCTAATCTAGAGACCCAGTGCTATTCTATGGCACCTATATGGTCAGTGGAAAGATGAACCATTGGGTTGTCGTCTGTATAGGCCACAAATTCAGTAGCGGTCAAATATTCCCAAAATTTTTCTGTAACCGCCCAAACCAATGCAAGCAATTTTAGTTTAAAAGAGCTGTAATTACAGTCATTCCTCTCAGTAGGCCTAAGTGATCGACTGGCGTATGCAATGACTCATTATGTTGGTCCGGCACTTGAGCCAACACTGCTCCCAAGCCCATTTTACATGGCATCGGTATACAGCCTGAAGGTTTAGTATAGTCTGGGCAAGCAAGAATAGGGGGCTTCGGTAAGGCCTCTTTCACACTTGCGTTGTTGGGATCCGGCATGCACTTCCGTTGCCGGAGGTGCCCGCCGGATCCGGAAAAACGCAAGTGTACTGAAAGCATTTGAAGACGGAACCGTCTTCCAAATGCTTTCAGTGTTACTATGGCACCCAGGACGCTATTAAAGTCCTGGTTGCCATAGAAGGAGCGGGGAGCAGGGGGAGCGGTATACTTACAGTCCGTGCGGCTCCCGGGGCGCTCCAGAATGACGTCAGAGCGCCCCATGCGCATGGATGAGGTGATCCATGCGATCACGTTGATCCATGCGCTAGGGGCGCCCTGACGTCACCTGGAGCGCCCGGGGAGCCGCACGGACGGTAAGTATGCTGGCTCCCCCGCTCCCCGCTACACTTTACCATGGCTGTCAGGACTTTAGCGTCCCCGGCCAGCCATGGTAACCACTCTGAAAAAGCTAAATGTCGCTCCGGCAATGCGCCGAAACGACGTTTAGCTTAAGGCCGGATCCGGATCAATGCCTTCTCCAATGGGCATTAATTCCGGATCCGGCCTTGCGGCAAGTGTTTCCGGATTTTTGGCCTGAGCAAAAAGCGCAGCATGCTGCGGTATTTTCTCCGGCCAACAAACGTTCCGGAATCTGAAGACATCCTGATGCATCCTGAACGGATTTCTCTCCATTCAGAATGCATTAGGCTAATCCTGAATCAGGATTCTTCCGGCATAGAGCCCCGACGACGGAACTCTATGCCGGAAGACAATAACGCAAGTGTGAAAGAGCCCTTAGTTTCTAATTCAGATCATTAAAAGCTTTTTCCTGAGCATCAGTCCATACAATAGTCATCTTATTTAAACCTTTTTTATTAGGCTGGCCTTTTAACAAGTCCTGCAAAGGGCTGCAATCTTAGTAAAATCTTGAATAAATCGCCTATAATATCCAGCAAAGCCTAGAATTTCTTCACCTCATAGATATTGGTAGCTGCGGGCCAATTTTTAACTGCAGTGATTTTATTGGGGTGAGGGAGGACTCCTTGAGCACTGACCACACTGCCCAAGATAGTGCACCTCAGATTGCAATAAGGTGGCACTTATAAATGTTTTACTTTGAGTCCATGTTTTTTGAGTATAGCAAATACTTCAGGCAGTTTTTGTAAATGGTCTTGTAGGATTTAGAGTATATAATAATCAGTGATAAGCGGCAGGGCAATAGTCGATTTAGAGATATTTCTCAAATATTTTGGCGAATATTCATCATATATTCGCAAATTCGTGATCTTCAATCATTTTCTTCATTGCGAAGGTTGCCAATTGGAAAATTTGCGATAAAAATTTGCGATCAACACTACTCCTAAAGTCAAAGATATTGCAGCCTTCTCATTGGCCCACAAGCAAGAAGCAGGGAGGAATCATAGGTACTGATAAAAAAAAATAATCTAGAATATTCGGATCACGAAATTCACAATTAGAATATTCACGATCAACACTAATAATAATAATATCATTCAGATACAATAGCATAGTCTCAAAGTTTTTGTGAACTAAGTGTGAGGCCAATGTTAGTTTTTATTAGTTTCGTAGAGGAATCTACGACCACCGACCCCCCTCCCCCGGCTCATATTCTACAAAGGGGAAAAGTGTGTAGCTTCTGCCTGTGAGTGATTATGTTATCCCATTGTGTTGATTAATTGTATCAAAATGTGTGTTTTCTGCCTGTAACTGCATGTGATCGGTTTATGTTAGAAACTGTCTCAGTCTTCCACAAGGTCCCCATGGGTATGTCCCATAAACCTGCATAAAAGGCTTGACATTTAGCCCCTTTAAAGGTTCCTTTTGTACCCTTCATGATGCCTGGGCTCCTGTTTGGGTAACTATCTACTGGCTGAGGAGGAACTACTTGGAAAGCTGCATTCTTCCAGAACCATTCCTATCCACACCCGAACTGCAACTATATTCCCTGAGGATCAGTAGTTTGGGAGGAATAGGCGAACAAGGTACTAAGCAATACTCCATGAGACGCTGGAAAGTGGCTGGTGCATTACAAGGCCAAATCGCATATAATTGAACTCATAAAGTCCCATAGGTGTGGTAAAAGCTGACTGCTCTCCTTATATACAGTTTTTGCTAGACTAGAACCTTCTAGTGGGAGGGGTGAGGTGGATAAACTCAGCACAAACAGATACATTGTTTCAGTTCATATCTGGTATAGACTTACATTAGAGCTTCAATGATACTCAATGTCAATGACACAGCAGGTTTTCCAGATAAAACATGTTTGCAGACATAATAACAGAGCTAAAACCAGACATTTAAATGGTCAGCCTGACTGCTTTTTGGTGGTAAACAAGCCTGTGTTTTCCCTCCAAAACATGGTGATAAACAAGTCTGGGCTTTTCCCTCCAAAACATGGTCTTCTTTAAACCCTATGGCAGCTGTGGAAAATGACCAGCTTCTCAATCAAAGCCCTAACAGTCTCTCAGCATTCATTAACCCTTTCCACAGACTTATATAAATACAGTGATAATGAACAGGATATATATCCCAATATATATATAAAATGCAGTTACACAATATAAGACAGTGCAAATTAACCCTTTTAGGTAAAATAAAATAAGAAGTTTTAACTTTGCATAGGATAAATAGGAAAATATCCAAATGTCAAAGTACTCCCTGCTCCAGGGCACTACACAGGTGTTCACCCCCTCAGGTTTGAACAGAGAGGGGGGGGGGATGTGAGACAGTGACATGCCTCATACAGTTGCAAGAAAAAGTATGTGAACCCTTTGGAATGATATGGATTTCTGCACAAATTGGTCATAAAATGTGATCTGATCTTCACAAGTCACAACAATAGACAATCACAGTCTGCTTAAACTAATAACACACAAATAATTAAATGTTACCATGTTTTTATTGAACACACCATGTAAACATTCACAGTGCAGGTGGAAAAAGTATGTGAACCCTTAGATTTAATAACTGGTTGAACCTCCTTTGGCAGCAATAACTTCAACCAAACGTTTCCTGTAGTTGCAGATCAGACGTGCACAACAGTCTGGAGTAATTCTTGACCATTCCTCTTTACAGAACTGTTTCAGTTCAGCAATACTCTTGGGATGTCTGGTATGAATCGCTTTCTTAAAGTCATGCCACAGCATCTCAATCGGGTTGAGGTCAGGACTCTGACTGGGCTACTCCAGAAGGCATATTTTCTTCTGTTTATGCCATTCTGTTGTTGATTTACTTCTATGCTTTGGGTCGTTGTCCTGTTGCAACATCCATCTTCTGTTGAGCTTCAGCTGGTGGACAGATGGCCTTAAGTTCTCCTGCAAAATGTCTTGATAAACTTGGGAATTCATTTTTCCTTTGATGATAGCAAGCAAAGCAGCCCCAAACCATGATGCCCCCACCACCATACTTCACAGTTGGGATGAGGTTTTGATGTTGGTGTGCTGTGCCTCTTTTTCTCCACACATAGTGTTGTGTGTTTCTTCCAAACAACTCAACTTTGGTTTCATCTGTCCACAGAATATTTTGCCAGTACTGCTGTGGAACATCCAGGTGCTCTTGTGCAAACTGTAAACGTGCAGCAATGTTTTTTTTGGACAGCAGGGGTATCTTCCCATGAAATACATTCTTGTTTAGTATTTTACGTATCGTAGATTCGCTAACAGGGATGTTAGCATATGCCAGAGACTTTTGTAAGTCTTTGGCTGACACTCTAGGATTCTTCTTCACCTCATTGAGCAGTCTGCGCTGTGCTCTTGCAGTCATCTTTACAGGACGGCCACTCCTAGGGAGAGTAGCAGCAGTGCTGAACTTTCTCCATTTATAGACAATTTGTCTTACCGTGAACTGATGAACAGCAAGGCTTTTGGAGATGCTTTTATAACCCTTTCCAGATTTATGCAAGTCAACAATTCTTAATCGTAGGTCTTCTGAGAGCTCTTTTGTGTGAGGCATCATTTACTTCAGGCAATGCTTCTTGTGAAAAGCAAACAAAGAACTGGTGTGTGTTTTTTATAGGGCAGGGCAGCTGTAACCAACACCTCCAATCTCATCTCATTGATTGGACTCTAGTTGGCTGACACCTCACTCCAATTAGCTTTTGGAGATGTCATTAGTCCAGGGGTTCACAAACTTTTTCCACCTGCACTGTGAATGTTTACATGGTGTGTTTAATAAAAACATGGTAACATTTAATTCTTTGTGTGCATATTGTCTTTTGTCTCATCACTCCAAATCACCCGTTTCCAATCTCCTACTGTCCATTGTTTGTACTTTTTTGGAAACTTGAGCTAACACTTTTTATGACGATATTGAAGTCAAGGCTTCTTCACCTTTTTTCGGTCCACCATTCTAGGCTAGTGTAATTCACGTTGCTTGCATGGATATCTGTGATCACTATTACGAAGCATATGAGCCATATGAGCTGCTGACACTGGCCCATGGAGGGGCCCGAGGGGAAGAAATGTGCCATTCAGGGAGGGGGGGGGGGGGGGGGGGGGGGTGGAGACACGAAGGGGGGTGATGTAAAAAGAAGGGGGTGATGACGGGTCACGTGACATGGAGGGGGAGAAATGTGACATTAAGGCCGGGGCCCGGGGGGGCATCATTGGGGGCACTTTTTACTGGCACATTATTAGGTTGCACTATGGGGTCACGTCTTACTGGCACATTATTGGGGGGCACTTCTTGCCAACACATTATTGGTGGGCACTATAGGGGCATCTACTGAGGGCGAGGCTACAAAGAAGTGGTATGTTATATGGAGGGCTCTGTACAGTAGTATTTTATACTGGGACACATAATGGTGGGTACTATGGGGAAGGGGGAGAGGAATACTATGGGGTCATCTACTGGGGGCACTAAGAAGGGGTATTTTATGCTTGCAAATTATGGGGGACACTGAGGGCATCTACTGGGGCACTATATAGGGGCATTTTATACTGGTACATTATGGGGGCACTAGGAGGAAGGGGGGAGAGGAGCACTATGCGGCATTTACTGGGGGCACTATATAGGGGTATTTTATACTGGTACATTATGGTGGCACTATGGGAACATTAGCTCAATTGGGGCATTACAAGGGGGTATTTTTTGCACTGTCTAATATAAGGAGAATTAGTTCTACTGGGGGGGGGGGGCATTATGGTGGGCTTTATTACTCCCCCATGGTATGACCCCCTAGTAGCAGCACCAGCCTCTCCCTGCTCTGCTGTCCCTCTGCCCCTTCTCCAAATCCTTATTATGAAATCTTTCTCATTAGGATAAAACACATCAGCTCCACCGAGCCCCCGGCCAAAGTGGTGAAGTGGCGTCCGAGATCCCCAAGGGCAAAGTCAAGTAATTGTAAGTTTTCATGTAAAATATATTTGTTATACACATATAGCCTACACTGTGCCACACAATATACAGTTTCTTCTGTATGAACGTCCACAAATTAAATCTCCAAACTGATTAATGAACCAGATGTGTGGGCCAGCCACGATTAAACCTATTATTGTTTTTATTGATGAGAGTACTCCCTGAGTGTTAGGTGTGGGGTGACCAGGCAGTATATGAAGGGGCAATACTGGTATTATATGGACAGCAGATATGGCATCCTCTGGGCAGTACTGTCTATGGTCAATTCATCCTTAACAAGCACCCTGACTGCCACCTGCTTGGCTATCAGTGAGTGACAGTCAGTCAGTGTCACAGTGTGACTATTAAGTCACTCCCTCACCCTGAGTGTTAGGTGTGGGGTGAGTCACTGATAGCCAAGCAGCAGGCAGTGAAGTGCCATGAGAGCCAGGCCAAGCAGGTGACAGTCAGGGTGCTGGAGAAGGATGACCATAGACAGTACTGCCCAGAGGATGCCATCTCTGCTGTCCATATACCAGGCAGTATTGCCCCTTCAATCATATACCGCCTGCCCGCCTGGTCAGGGTGACCAGGCAGGCAGGTGGTATATGAAGGGGTAATACTGGTGGTAGGCCTGGTATTCTGCAGACCATCTGCTTGTAAGTTACATATGACAATGTGGATACAACTTTGTATTCCTGGCACTTATAATATCCATTTAAAGGGGTTGTCCGAGTTGAAAAAAAAGAATATAGCACTGCAAATCTGATATATAACTGAGTTAAGCAGGTTTTATGCAAAAAATAATAATATATACACTGCTCAAAAAAATAAAGGGAACACTTAAACAACACAATGTAACTCCAAGTCAATCACACTTCTGTGAAATCAAACTGTCCACTTAGGAAGCAACACTGAGTGACAATCAATTTCACATGCTGTTGTGCAAATGGGATAGACAACAGGTGGAAATTATAGGCAATTAGCAAGACACCCCCAATAAAGGAGTGGTTCTGCAGGTGGTGACCACAGACCACGTCTCAGTTCCTATGCTTCCTGGCTGATGTTTTGGTCACTTTTGAATGCTGGCGGTGCTTTCACTCTAGTGGTAGCATGAGACGGAGTCTACCACCCACACAAGTGGCTCAGGTAGTGCAGCTTATCCAGGATGGCACATCAATGCGAGCTGTGGCAAGAAGGTTTGCTGTGTCTGTCAGCGTAGTGTCCAGAGCATGGAGGCGCTACCAGGAGACAGGCCAGTACATCAGGAGATGTGGAGGAGGCCGTAGGAGGGCAACAACCCAGCAGCAGGACCGCTACCTCCGCCTTTGTGCAAGGAGGAACAGGAGGAGCACTGCCAGAGCCCTGCAAAATGACCTCCAGCAGGCCACAAATGTGCATGTGTCTGCTCAAACGGTCAGAAACAGACTCCATGAGGGTGATATGAGGGCCCAACGTCCACAGGTGGGGGTTGTGCTTACAGCCCAACACCGTGCAGGACGTTTGGCATTTGCCAGAGAAAACCAAGATTGGCAAATTCGCCACTGGCGCCCTGTGCTCTTCACAGATGAAAGCAGGTTCACACTGAGCACATGTGACAGACGTGACAGAGTCTGGAGACGCCGTGGAGAACGTTCTGCTGCCTGCAACATCCTCCAGCATGACCGGTTTGGCATTGGGTCAGTAATGGTGTGGGGTGGCATTTCTTTGGAGGGCCGCACAGCCCTCCATATGCTCGCCAGAGGTAGCCTGACTGTCATTAGGTACCGAGATGAGATCCGCAGACCCCTTGTGAGACCATATGCTGGTGCGGTTGGCCCTGGGTTCCTCCTAATGCAAGACAATGCTAGACCTCATGTGGCTGGAGTGTGTCAGCAGTTCCTGCAAGACGAAGGCATTGATGCTATGGACTGGCCTGCCTGTTCCCCAGACCTGAATCCAATTAAGCACATCTGGCACATCATGTCTCGCTCTATCCACCAACGTCACGTTGCACCACAGACTGTCCAGGAGTTGGCAGATGCTTTAGTCCAGGTCTGGGAGGAGATCCCTCAGGAGACCGTCCGCCACCTCATCAGGAGCATGCACAGGCGTTGTAGAGAGGTCATGCAGGCACGTGGAGGCCACACACACTACTGAGCCTCATTTTGACTTGTTTTAAGGACATTACATCAAAGTTGGATCAGCCTGTAGTGTGTTTTTCCACTTTAATTTTGAGTGTGACTCCAAATCCAGACCTCCATGGGTTGAAAAATTTGATTTTCATTTTTTAATTTTTGTGTGATTTTGTTGTCAGCACATTCAACTATGTAAAGAACAAAGTATTTCAGAAGAATATTTAATTAATTCAGATCTAGGATGTGTTATTTTTGTGTTCCCTTTATTTTTTTGAGCAGTGTATTTCCTAATTTCCCTGGTTCTTTTCTGGCCCTTTGTTTACATGCAATAAAAACAATCTCTGCCCCTCCCCCTGCTCTGCTAAGGGAGTGAATACAAGAGCTGCCCTGAGTGACATGTCTGACTGCTGGGAGACTCTGCAGCATGTTGTATGTGTAGAACTAAGTCCCAGCTGTATAATGACACTGCTAAGGGAGTGGATACAAGAGCTGCCCTGAGTGCTAGGAGAAAACAGCAACTTGTAAGTTTAGAACTACATGTCCCACCTGCTAATACACACAGGATCTTCCCCCTACCTTCTTGTGCAATGCTCTCTCTAGTATGTCAGATCATGTGCCCAGAATTGTCTCCTCACTGCCTGCAGAGCTGTGCAGCTGAAGGGGTTAAGAATCCTAGCAGAGAGTAGACGGGAGTGAAGAAAGGGGGGGGGGGGGCGTGGCCAGCACAGTGACGTCTCGTTTACAGGTTTGTAAACTACCTTTATCAGAACAGGGAGAGAAGCTGACATCACAGGTCATGTGACCCTCAGTGAAATCTGAGACACCAGCCACTGGAGATAAAGTGAGTTAATTGGAAAGCTGTTACATTTGCTTAGTTAGGAACATAGAAAGAACAAAAAAATAACTCGGACAACCCCTTTAAGCTTTTCCATCACGTTGCACAGCTCATGCATTATTATACTTTGTGACAATGAATATGCCCCTCCCCTTCATTACATTCTCAGAAACAAGCAGAGCATGGATGTCAATAAAATTATGCCCCCCCCGGAAAAATTTCTGCGGACGCCCATGGAGCTGATACAGTATCTCTGGTGCTGGGGCTGTTAGCCAATTGAGTATATTACTGGATGTACTAAACTGTAGATATGGTCCAAGATAAGTTAAATAAGGTAAATGTGAACAATGCTCCGGGTCCAGATGGATTACACCCAAGGGTGCTTAACCCCATAAGGACCCTGCCATATTTCACCTTAACAACCAGGCCATTTTTTGCAAATCTGACATGTGGTGATTACTTTAAAATGCTTTTACTTATCCAGGCCATTCTGAGATTATTTTCTCGTCACATATTGTACTTCATGACTGTGGTAAAATTGAGTCAAAATATTTTTATTTATTTATAAAAAAAAATGCAAATTTACCAAAAATGTTTAAAATTTAGCAAATTAGAAGGCTTAGAAGCAAATCTTAATATTTTCCAGAAAACCCACTTTTTAAAAGGACCAGTTCAGGTCTGAAGTCCCTTTGTGATGCTTACATAATATAAACCACCCAAAAATGACCCCATTTTAGAAACTACACCTCTCAAGGTATACAAAACTGATTATACAAACTTTGTTAACCCTTTAGGTTCAGATTTTCCATTTGAATCCATTTTTTCCAGTTACAAAGCAAGGGTTACCGCCAAACAAAACCCAATATTTATGGCCCTGATTCTGTAGTTTACAGAAACAACCCATATATGCTAAAAAACCAAGGCCTGAGCAGGTAGGTCTCCTAAATAATGGTAAAGGGAGGTTAGTCACTGAAGATAAGGAAAAGGCAGAGTTACTAAATGTTTTTTTTAGCTCTGTATATACAAAAGAGAAAGGAGCTGATATCTGTGGTTCTGGGTTGTTAGTACATCCAGTAATATACTCAATTGGCTAACTGTAGATAAGGTCCAAGATAAGTTAAATAAGGTAAATGTGAACAAGGCTCCGGGTCCAGATGGATTACACCCAAGGGTGCTTAAAGAGCTCAGTTCAGTCATTGCTGTACCCCTGTTTATAATTTTTAAAGATTCTCTACATACCGGTACAGTTCTAAGTGATTGGCGCAAGGCAAATGTAGTACACATATTCAAAAAAGAATCTAGGTCCTCCACAGGTAATTATAGACCAGTTAGTTTAACTTCTGTTGTGGGAAAAATGTTTTAAGGACTCTTAAGGGACTATATACAGGAGTATGTGACTGTAAATAATATTATAAAAGTGATAACCAGCATGGGTTTACCAAGGACAGAAGTTGTCAGACTAACCCGATTTGTGAGTAGTAGCCTGGACAGAGGGGCGGCTGTGGATGTAGTGTTTCTGGATTTTGCAAAGGCTTTTGATAATGTAAAGTAAGGTCTATAGGCTTGGAAAGCATAGTTTGTAATTGGATTGAAAACTGGCTGAAGGACAGTGTCCAGAGAGTTGTGGTCAATGATTCCTATTCAGAATGGTCCCAGGCTATAAGTGGTGTACCACAAGGTTCAGTGCTGGGTCCTCTATTATTTAATTTATTTATTAATGATATAGAGGACGGGATTAATAGCACATTTCTATTTTTGCAGATGACACTAAGCTGTGTAGAACTGTACAGTCTATGGAAGATGTCCATAAAAATACAAGCTGACTTGAACACTCTGAGTGATTGGGCATCAACTTGGCAAAAGAGGGTCAATGTGGATAAATGTAAAGTTATGTATCTTGGTAGTAATAATCTCCATGCATCATATATCCTAGGTGATGTAACACTGGCGGAGTCACTTATAGAGAAGGATTTGGGTGTCCTTGTAGATCATAGATTGAATAACAGCATACAATGTCAATCAGCTGCTTCTAAGGCCACCAGGATATTGTCATGCATTAAACGAGGCATGGACTTGCGGGGCAGGGATGTAATTACTACTTTACAAAGTGTTGGTGCGGCCTCATCTGGAATATGCAGTTCAGTTCTGGGCACCAGTCCATAAAAAGAACGCTTTGCAGCTGGGAAAAGTACAGAGGAGAGTGACTAAACTGATAAGGGGTATGGAGGGTCTTAGTTATGAAAAAAAGATTAAAATAATTGAATTTATTTAGTCTTGAGAAGAAACACCTAAGGGGGGACATGATAACCTATACAAATATATAAATGGGCCATACAAAAAATATGGTGAAAAACTGTTCGATGTAAAATGCCCTCAAAAGACAAGGGGGCACTGCCTCCGACTGTAGAAGAAAAAGTTCAGTCTCCAGAAGCGTCAAAGCTTTCTTTACTGTAAGAACTGTGAATCTGTGGAATAGGCTTCCTCAGGACGTGGTCACAGCAGGAACAGTGGACAGTTTTAAAAAGGGTTTTGATGAATTCTTAAAAGTAAACAACATTAATGCATATGAAAACGTGTAGAAATCTTAGTTTCATTTCCTTCTGGGATTCGCGTCCCCAACCTATCCCTTGGTTGAACTTGATGGACTTATGTCTTTTTTAAACCGTATTAACTATGAATTTGCATAACTAACCATACGCTAAATAGTTTCAAGTCCAATTTATGTATGAGATAGCCAAGATGATTGTCTATAAAATGATGGTAGTCTCAAATTTGAAGCTTTAGTGGATGTTGAGATATGAAGCCTGAAAGTCAAAAGTTCAAAACATTGTTAGGCCCCTTTCACACGGGCGAGTTTTCCGCGCGGGTGCAATGCAATTCATTTCTATGGGGCTGTGCACATGAGCAGTGATTTTGACGCATCACTTGTGCGTTGCGTGAAAATCGCAGTATGCTCTATATTGTGCGTTTATCACGCAACACAGGCCCCATAGAAGTGAATGGGGCTGCGTGAAAATCGCAAGCATCTGCAAGCAAGCGCGGATGCGGTGCGATTTTCACGCATGGTTTCTAGGATGAAAGTCTATTCACTGTATTATTTTCCCTTATAACATGGTTATAAGGGGAAATAATAGCATTCTTTAATACAGAATGCTTAGTAGAAGGTCAATTGAGGGTTAAAAAAATAAATAAAATTAACTCACCTCCTCCTCTTGATCGCGTAGTTGCCGATCTCTTCTTACTTCATTAATCATGAGCTGCCAGCTAAAGGACCTGTGGTGACATCACATCACATGGTCCAATTACATAGTCCATCACCGTGGTGATGGACCATGTGATTGGACCATGTGATGAGCTCAGTGATGTCACCCCAGTTCCTTTGACAGGTCCTCAAGAAAGAACAGGAGACCGGCAGCTATGCGATCAATTGGAGGAGGTGAGTTAATTTATAATTTTTTTTAACCCTCAATTGACCTTCTACTAAGCATTCTGTATTAAAGAATGCTATTATTTTCCCTTATAACCATGTTATAAGGGAAAATAATTACATCTACACAACACCAAACCAAAACCTGAACTTCAGTGAAGAAGTTCGGGTCTGGGTACCACATTCAGTTTTTTATCACGCGCATGCAAAACGCATTGCACCCGCGCGATAAAAACTGGTTTGCCGCAATGCACATGGGACGCATCCGGACCTAATCTGGACACGCTCGTCTGCAAGGGGCCTTACCCTTTTGCTCATCAGTGTATGTATCTGCATCCTACGACAGTCAAGAAGTAATCTGGTTGAATCAAATTTTGGAAAATCTTGGTGAACCAACAATAGTCTATGATGAGATGACAACCAAACATGCATTAAAGAGGACCTTTCAACGATTCTTACCCTATGAACTAAGTATACAGACATGTAGAGCGGCGCCCGGGGATCTCACTGCACTTACTATTATCCCCGGGCGCCGCTCCGTTCTCCTGCTATGCCCTCCGGTATCTCCGCTCACTAAGTTATAGTAGGCGGAGATACCAGTCCCTAAGTTATGGTAGGCGGAGTCTGCCCTAGCGCTGGCCAATCGCAGCGCAGAGCTCACAGCCTGGGAGGTTATTTTGGCTGTGAGCTCTGCAATGCGATTGGCCAGCGCTAGGGCAGACTCCGCCTACCATAACTTAGGGAACGGAGATACCGGAGGGCATAGCAGGAGAACGGAGCGGCGCCCGGGGATAATAGTAAGTGCAGTGAGATCCCCGGGCGCCGCTCCACATGTCTGTATACTTAGTTCATAGGGTAAGAATCGGTGAAAGGTCCTCTTTAAGCTTGCAAGCAGTAGGAAAATTACCCCAAGAACCAAGCACATTGACGTAAAATATCATCACCTAAGTAATTTGGTGGAACAAAGCATAATTGCATTTGCTTACTGTCAAACTGTAAAAACAGTAGCTGATGCTATGACAAAACCACTACCCAAGTACAAGTTTGAAAAACTTAAGCCGCCTATGGGACTAACAGGATAAGTAGTTGTTGAGTGGGAGTGTTGGAATAGTGCTTATTACTCTGTGTATTGCAACAATTACATTATGTGATTGCCTATTTCAAGACACAGGGTTATGTTGTTAATAAAGTACTGCTAAAAGAAAAAATTGCTGCACTTGTACAAAGAACTGAGAGAGAAGAAAGCTAGAAGCAGAGGTGCTGTTAAAGTTATATCCATATATTTTGCTGTTATTTCTGAATAAAACCCTGTTGTTCATCGTGCTACGCCTGATGGAGACCTAATTAATCTGCTGCCAACAGCCATCAATATCTGATCACCCCACACCCCTGCCAATCAGATGTTCTGAAGTAGCTCCAATGCTAGAAGTTTTTGCTGGAACGACACAGCCCTCTCTATTGTGTGTAGTGGATGGTACTGGTTACTGCAGAGTAGCTCCCTTTCACTTCAGTGTGAGCAGTGCTACAGTAACCAGGCCCATCAATGCACGGAACTGTAGTTCTGGTGTTGACTAGAGTTGAGCGGACACCTGGATGTTCGGGTTCGGCAGGTTCGGCCGAACTTAAAAAAAAAGTTCGGGTTCGGGACCCGAACTTGACCTGAACTTGACCCCGAACCTGAACCCCATTGAAGTCAATGGGGACCCGAACTTTTGGGCACTAAAATGGCTCTAAAATAGTCCTGGAAAGGGCTAGAGGGCTGCAAAAGGCATCAAAATGTGCTTAAATGTGGATAGGGAAATGACTTAAAATAACATAAAATACAGAAAAAAACTTAAAATAGCAATCTGGATCAAGGAGTAGGAGGTTGAGAAGGCGGTGGATGTGTGGATGTGGCGGTGTAGGTTGACGTGGCGGTGTAGGTGGAATAGGTAGCCAACACTGATTTGTGTTATTTTTTATTTTTAAATAAAAATTGGGACATATAACAAAATAAAACAAAGAATAAGTGCACTTGAGTACAAGAATGGATGGTTGAGGCTGGTATAAACAGTGCTTTTTTCTGGCGGAACGCACAGGAACGGCGTTCAACCACCTTTTGACATCGCAGCCTGCCATGCTCCAGCATCGCAGGCTGCGATGTATCAGCGGGGAGGGACTGCGAGGAGGAGCTGGGGGCCGGTGCGTTCACTGTGCTCCGGCCCAGCCGCTCCAGTACAGTTATAAAATGTGTAATTCAATTAATAATGATTCATGCTGCCCCCTCTGTAGTATAACATTCAATATATCCTACTCACAGGGCTAGGGCTACTGTTATATCGTAATGCAGGCCAGCTGGGCAGACGTGCGGCAGAGTGACTGACTGACATTACGTGCCTGCCTGGCCTACTTTATGAATGAAGCAGGCGGCGCAGGCACGTGACGTCAGTCAGTCACGCTGCTGCTCGTCTGCCCGGCCGGCCTGCATTACGATATAACAGTAGCCCTGTGAGTAGGATATATTGAATGTTATACTACAGAGGGGGCAGCATGAATCATTATTAATTGAATTACACATTTTATAACTGTACTGGAGCGGCAATGGGGGGTCTGTGGATGACACTGTTAAGGGGTAGGGGGGGTCTGTGGATGGCACTGTTATGGGGTGGGGGGGTCTGTGGATGGCACTGTTAAGGGGGGGTCTGTGGATGGCACAGTTATGGGGTGGGGGGTCTGTGGATGGCACTGTTTTGGGGTGGGGGGGTCTGTGGATGGCACTGTTAAGGGGGGGGGTCTGTGGATGGCACTGTTATGGGGTGGGGGAAGGTCTGTGGATGGCACTGTTATAGGATGGGGGGGTCTGTGGATGGCACTGTTATAGGATGGGGGATCTGTGGATGCCATCCACAGATCCCCCATAACAGTGCCATCCACAGATCCTCCACCCCATAACAGTGCCATCCCCAGATCCCCCATTAACAGTGCCATCCCCAGATCCCCCATTAACAATGCCATCCCCATCTGGGGGGTTTCTTTGCTGGGCTGGACTTTTATAGCCCCCCCAAATTTTACTTGCATCCCTGTTCTCTAAAGGGGCGGTTTTAGGGGGGCGGTCCTAGGGGTGGGTAGGGGCATGGCCAGGGGAGGGGGGGTGAGTTCCACCACCTTTTCTCTGAGAAAAAAAGCCCTGGGTATAAATGTCTATTCTGCACAAGGTACGGACAAGTCCTGTGGGATCCATGCCTGGTTCATTTTAATAAACGTAAGCTTGTCCACATTGGCTGCGGCCTGTGATAATGCTCTCTGCCGTGCTAAACACACGTTCACACTATACACTGGCTGCAGGGCAGGTCAGCACCTCCAAGGCTGACAAAGCTTTTCCACATTTTGGCCATGCTAACCCTGCCTTCTCAGGTGCTGGTGGTGCCCCAGCTGCGTTGGCGACCTCTTCCTCCTCCTCTGCCTTTGCCTTGTGCTTCCACTGTGCCCCCGCTGTCAGGTGGGAATGCCATCAGCAGCGTGCGCTTGTAGTCGCGCATCTTCCGATCAGTAACAGATGTTTTCACAAAATTTAGTTCCCTGTCAGCAATGCAGAGCAGGGGTTCATTCACGGCAAAAGGGGGTTCATGTCACCCAGCAATAGAACAGAGGATTTTGAGAGATTTAGGCCCATGTCCCCCAGGCACAGCAGGGGTTCATTCACGGCAAAAGGGGGTTCATGTCACCCAGCAATAGAACAGAGGATTTTGAGAGATTTAGGCCCCTGTCACCCAGGCACAGCAGGGGTTTGTATACTCCAAAAATGATAAAATGTCCCCCAACAATTGAAAATAAGAATTTTTTCAATTTAGGGCACTAAAATTTGCACTTTTTTGCATTAAATTGGCTGTAAAATAGTCCTTGAAAAGGCTAGAGGGATGTAAAAGGCAGTAAAATGTGATTAAGAGCATGGCAACTGCTCTGCAAACAAATGTGGATAGGGAAATAACTTAAAATGAAATAAAATAACAAAAAATTACAAATTATTAACCTGCAACTCAGAGAAGGAGGTGGATATGGAGTCGGAGGTTGAGGAGGCGGTGAATGTGGTGTTGTAGGTGGAGGCAGCAATGGAGGAGGAGGAGGTAGCCAACAATGTTATTTTTTATTGGGGTAGGTAGCCACCAAAATATTGGGACAAATAAAAAAAGAGAAAACAAAGAATCATTGCACTTGACTTGAGTACAAGAATGTATGTTTGATGGTGGTATAATGTCTATTCTGCACAAGGTACAGACAAGTCTTGTGGGATCCAAGCCTGGTTCATTTTAATGAACGTGAGCTTGTCCACGTTGGCTGTGGACAGGCGGCTGCGTCTGTCTGTAATGACGCCTCTTGCTGTGCTAAATACACGATCAGAGAGTACACTGGCTGCAGGGCAGGCCAGCACCTCCAAGGCATACAGGGCAAACTCTGGCCATGTGGACAATTTGGAGACCCAGAAGTTGAATGGGGCAGAACCATCAGTCAGTACGTGTAGGCATGTGCACAGGTACTGTTCCACCATGTTGTTCAAATGCTGCCTCATGCTAACACGTTCCATATCAGCAGTTTGGGCCGGTTGTTGCGGCGAGGTGACAAAGCTTTTCCACATGTCGGCCATGCTAACCCTGCCTTCTGAGGTGCTGGCGCTGACACAGCTGCGTTGGCGACCTCTTCCTCCTCCCGTGCCTTCACCTTGTGCTTCCACTTGTCCCCCGGCGTCAGTCAGGAATGCTCCACCCAGTAGTCAGCACATGTTAAAATGTGGGCAACTCTGCAGTCGTTGCGCAGGCACTGCAGCATGTAGTCGCTCATGTGTGCCAGGCTGCCCAGAGGTAAGGACAAGCTGTCCTCTGTGGGAGGCATATCGTCTGCGTCCTCCGTATTCCCCCAGCCACGCACCAGTGATGGGCCTGAGCTGCGTTGGATACCACCCCGCTGTGAACATGCTTCATCCCCATCCTCATCCTCCTCCTCCTCATCCTCCAGTAGTGGGCCCTGGCTGGCCAAATTTGTACCTGGCCTCTGCTGTAGCAAAAATCCTCTTTCTGAGCCACTTCTAAAAGACTGGCCTGAAAGTGTTAGAGATCACCCCTCTTCCTCCTCCTCATCCTGGGCCACATCCTCTTCCATCATCGCCCTAAGTGTTTTCTCAAAGAGACATAGAAGTGGTATTGTAACGCTGATAACGGCGTCATCGCCACTGGCCATGTTGGTGGAGTACTGGAAACAGTGCAACAGGGCACAAAGGTCTCGCATGGAGGCCCAGTCATTGGTGGTGAAGTGGTGCTGTTCCGCAGTGCGACTCACCCGTTCGTGCTGCAGCTGAAACTCCACTATGGCCTGCTGCTGCTCGCACAGTCTCTCCAGCATGTGCAAGGTGGAGTTCCACCTGGTGGGCACGTCGCATATGAGGCGGTGAGCGGGAAGGCTGAAGTTACGCTGTAGAGCAGACAGCCGAGCGGCGGCAGGATGAGAACGCCGGAAGCGCGCACAGACGGCCCGCACTTTATGCAGCAGCTCTGACATGTCGGGGTAGTTGTGAATGAATTTCTGCACCACCAAATTCAGCACATGCGCCAGGCAAGGGATGTGCGTCAAACCGGCTAGTCCCAGAGCTGCAACGAGATTTCGCCCATTATCGCACACCACCAGGTCGGGCTTGAGGCCCACTGGCAGCAAACACTCGTCGGTCAGTTGTTCTATACCCCGCCACAACTCCTGCGCGGTGTGGGGCCTGTCCCCCAAACACATCAGTTTAAGAATGGCCTGCTGACGTTTACCCCTGGCTGTGCTGAAGTTGGTGGTTAAGGTTTGTCGCTGACCGGATGAGGAGGTGGTAGAAGAGGAGGAGGAAGCCGAGTAGGAAGAGGAGGCAACAGGAGGCAAAGAATGATACCCTGTGATCCTTGGCGGCGGAAGGACGTGCGTCAAACAGCTCTCCGCCTGGGGCCCAGCCGCCACTACATTTACCCAGTGTGCATTTAGGGAGATATAGTGTCCCTGGCCGTGCTTACTGGTCCACGTATCTGTGGTTAGGTGGACCTTTCCACAGATGGCGTTGTGCAGTGCACACTTGATTTTATCCGATACTTGGTTGTGCAGGGAGGGCACGGCTCTCCTGGAGAAGTAGTGGCGGCTGGGAACGACGTACTGTGGGACAGCAAGCGACATGAGCTGTTTGAAGTTGTCTGTCTCCACCCGCCTGAATGACAGCATTTCAAAGGCCAGCAGTTTAGAAATGCTGGCATTCAGGGCCAGGAATCGAGGGTGGCTAGTTGGGAATTTACGCTTTCTCTCAAAGGTTTGTGAGATGGAGAGCTGAACGCTTCCGTGTGACATGGTGGAGATGCTTGGTGACGGAGGTGGTGTTGTTGGTGGCACATCCTCTGTTTGCTGGGCAGCAGGTGCCAACGTTCCTCCAGAGGCGGAGGAAGAGGGCGAGGCAGCAGTAGAAGAGGGAGCAGGAGGGGCCTGAGCCCTTTCTTGATTTTCAAGGTGCTTACTCCACTGCAGCCCGTGTCTCACATGTAGATGCCTGGTCATGCAGGTTGTGCTAAGGTTTAGAACGTTAATGCCTTCGCTTCAGGCTCTGATGGCACAGCGTGCAAACTTGTCGTCAGCACATTGTGTGAAGAAGTGCCATGCCAGGGAACTCTTTGAAGCTGCCTTTGGTGTGCTCGGTCCCTGTTGATGGTGACCAGTAGCAGGCGAACTGTTTTGGCGATGGCTGCTCTGCTTTTGCACCCTGCTCCAGCTTTTGCTACGCTGTTGGCTCGGTCTCACCACTGCCTCTTCCTCCGAACTCTGAAAGTCAGTGGCATGACCTTCATTCCATGTGGGGTCTAGGACCTCATCGTCCCCTGCATCGTCTTCCACCCAGTCTTCCTCCCTGACCTCCTTTTCGGTCTGCACACTGCAGAAAGACGCAGCAGTTGGCACCTGTGTTTCGTCATCATCAGAGACGTGCTGAGGTGGTATTCCCATGTCCTCATCAGGAAACATAAGTGGTTGTGCGTCAGTGCATTCTATGTCTTCCACCCCTGTGGAAGGGCTAGGTGGATGCCCTTGGGAAACCCTGCCAGCAGAGTCTTCAAACAGCATAAGAGACTGCTGCATGACTTGAGGCTCAGACAGGTTCCCCGATATGCACGGGGGTGATGTGACAGACTGATGGGCATGGGTTTCAGGCGCCACCTGTGCGCTTTCTGCAGAAGACTGGGTGGGAGATAATGTGAACGTGCTGGATCCACTGTCGGCCACCCAATTGACTAGCGACGGTACTTGCTCAGGCCTTACCATCCTTAGAACGCCATTAGGCCCGACCAAATATCACTGTAGATTCTGGCGGCTACTGGGACCTGAGGTAGTAGGTTCAGTAGGACGTGTAGCTGTGGCAGAACGGCCACGTCCTCTCCCTGCACCAGAGGCTCCACCAACACCACCACCACGACCATGACCGCGTCCCTTATTATATGTTTGCCTCATAGTTAGAGTTCACAAAGCAAAGTAAAAAGTGGTTAAGTATGTTAAAAATAATTCTCTATTTTTTTTTTTAACTCTATATGACACAGTATTTGTGGCCTAAATGTGACACTCACTTATGCACCTTTTATCCCAGATGTGCAGTATATCAGAGGCTTTTTTCACCCCAGTAACCAAAAAGCCGTATTTCTGGCCTAAATGTGACAGTCACTTATGCATGTCTAATCCTAGATGTGCAGTATATCAGAGGCTTTTTTCACCCCAGTAACCAAAAAGCCGTATTTCTGGCCTAAATGTGACAGTCACTTATGCATGTCTAATCCTAGATGTGCAGTATATCAGAGGCTTTTTTCACCCCAGTAACCAAAAAGCTGTATTTCTGGCCTAAATGTGACAGTAACTTATGCTTGTCTAATCCCAGATGTGCAGTATATTAGAGGGTTTTTTCACCCCAGTGACCAAAAAGCCGTATTCCTGGCCTAAATGTGACAGTCACTTATGTATGTCTAATCCTAGATGTGCAGTATATCAGAGGCTTTTTTCACCCCAGTAACCAAAAAGCCGTATTTCTGGCCTAAATGTGACAGTCACTTATGCTTGTCTAATCCCAGATGTGCAGTATATCAGAGGCTTTTTTCACCCCAGTAACCAAAAAGCCGTATTTCTGGCCTAAATGTGACAGTCACTTATGCAAGTCTAATCCTAGATGTGCAGTATATCAGAGGCTTTTTTCACCCCAGTAACCAAAAAGCTGTATTTCTGGCCTAAATGTGACAGTAACTTATGCTTGTCTAATCCCAGATGTGCAGTATATTAGAGGGTTTTTTCACCCCAGTGACCAAAAAGCCGTATTCCTGGCCTAAATGTGACAGTCACTTATGCACGTCTAATCCTAGATGTGCAGTATACCAGAGACTTTTTTCACCCCAGTAACCAAAAAGCCGTATTTCTGTCCTAAATGTGACAATCACTTATGCTTGTCTAATCCCAGATGTGCAGTATATTAGAGAGTTTTTTCCACCCTAACCTAAAACTGTATTTCTGTCCTAAATGTGACAGTCACTTATGCACGTGTAATCCCAGATGTGCAGTATATTAGAGGGTTTTTTCACCCTAACCAAAAACTGTATTTCTGTCCTAAATGTGACAGTCACTTATGCTTGTCTAATCCCAGATGTGCAGTATATTAGAGGGTTTTTTCACCCTAACCAAAAAGCTGTATTTCTGTCCTAAATGTGACAGTCACTTATGCTTGTCTTATCCTAGATGTGCAGTATATTAGAGGGTTTTTTCACTCCAGTAACCAAAAAGCCGTATTTCTGTCCTAAATGTGACAGTCACTTATGCTTTTCTAATCCCAGATGTGCAGTATATTAGAGGCTTTTTTCACCCCAGTATGCCAAAGCTGTATTTCTGGACTTGCAGATAGCCTATGCTGGTGCACTATCGTTGCTTAAAATGGCTGCCGATCATGTATTGATATTGACTAACTGAAGAAAAAAAAGTTCGTTTTCAGCAGTAGTTGACTCAGGGCAGGCTTAAAAAAATTGTGCACTGCACCCACAAAACACTTTTTCTGTAGATCGCTGAGTACATAAACCAGTTCTTGATAAGATTGCTCCCTGATCTCTCCCTCACAGCAGCTGCCGCCTCTTCCTACACTAATCTGAGCAGAGTGACGGGCGGCGCTACGTGACTCCAGCTTAAATAGAGGCTGGGTCACATGCTGCAGTTGGCCAATCACAGCCATGCCAATAGTAGGCATGGCTGTAAAGGCCTTTTGGGGCAAGTAGTATGATGCTTGTTGATTGGCTACTGTGCAGCCTTTCAAAAAGCGCCAAGAAAGCGCCGAACACAAACCCGAACTTTTACGTAAATGTTCGGGTTCGGGTGCCGAAAAACCTAAAGTTCGGTATGAACCGGAACTTTACAGTTCGGGTTCGCTCAACTCTAGTGTTGACTTCTTGTGCAGGAGCTAAAGCTGAACATCTGATCAACGGGGGTACAGGGTATCGGACCCTGGCTGATCAGATATTGATGGTCTATACTGAGGATTGGCTATCAATACAAAAGTACTACACATCATACGGGTGAATTTTAAAACCTGTATGTTACGACACTCACCGCCAGGTAGATGAAGCCGCCGTTTAGTGAATAAGCCCCTTTCTCCAGAAATGCAGTTTTTAATCCAGCCGATCGTCAAACTCCCGAATGGAGCATACGAAGTGGCAACTCCCGATCAGCAATTCAGTCGAACTCCTTCCACAGCTAGCAATATACGAAAGCGCTGTCCCAATAATAAATCCCTCCACAAACGAGACCAAGCTCCGTCTTGAAAGTCAAACAGGAATCAATTTTATTAAGGGCTACCCGCCCGTATTTATGCAGGTCCCCATCTGGTGGACACTCCCCTAGGGGACCAGAATGGAGACTGACACAGGACAGACATGCAGCACTACAGAGACAATACATCCCCCACAATGCATCATGGTCTCCTCCTCTCTGCCCTGGAGACCCGAGGAGTAATCCCATTATCTCTCAAGACAGAGGGTAACCACAATACACATGTGGGGACAACAGAACAGACATCACCATTTAAACATACAATGTCACAACCCTTTTCAATACACAGACATTTAACATCCCAAAATGGCACGCATTAGACCAGGAGTTCAAGTTAGTTTAAGTCCTTTGTGAACAATGAGGCCATTTGGGTTAACTAGCAGCACACTCTTCTCCTGGGTGGCCGTCCGTTCAGTAGTTCCAATTGGTATTTGGGGAAACACACGAACAGGGGCATACGGGCAGGAAATCCAGCGAAATTAAGGCAAACAGACGAACCAGCAATATAGGTCTATACAGATGGATCTGTAACACGGCTCCCCCCTTGTGAGACACTCCGGCAGACCCGGCTTGACCCTTTAGCGGGTCAACTTGGGGATGACCGGA
The DNA here is from genome assembly GCF_905171765.1 of Bufo bufo. NCBI lineage: Eukaryota > Metazoa > Chordata > Amphibia > Anura > Bufonidae > Bufo > Bufo bufo. The sequence continues at coordinate 269,637,596 of NC_053392.1, read as the reverse complement.
CTAGGAGGTAGCAAGAACGTCGGTTTGCCGGGACAATCCATCTGCATTCGCATTCTGCTTACCGGGTCGGTAGCTGATGGTGAAGTTATACGGTTGTAAAGCTAAACTCCACCGCAGCAGTCTACCATTGTCTCCTGAGACCCGGTTAAGCAGGGGCGGGCTGGGCCGGGGGGCAGGGAGGCAATTGCCCCCCAGGCCGCCCGAAATAAACGGCCACTGGGCCGCACCGCCGATCATCACCACAGGCGGCGCGGCCCTGGATGTCATTGCGGCCGTGCTGTGTGCTGTGGGGCAGGGGAGGGAGAGGCATGTCCCTCCCCTGTTCTTCTGATAGGCCGCAGGCACTAATGCCTGCAGCCTATCAGAGGCCGGCTCAGGCAGAGCAATGACGTCATTATCATTGCGACGCCTGAGTCGGGCAGCACACAGCAGGGACACAGGCCAGAAGAGGCTTGCATCGCTGCTGATGGAGGTAAGTATTAGTGTTGTTTTTTTTTTCTTCTTTGCGGGGGGCTGGCACTATGGGGGGGGGGGGATCTGGCACTATAAGGGGGTCTGGCACTATGGGGGGGGATCTGGCACTATGGGGGGGGGATCTGGCACTATAAGGGGGGCTGGCCCTATGGGGGGGGGATCTGACACTATGGGGGGGATCTGGCACTTTGGGGGAGCTAGCACTATGGGGGGGCACTATAGGGGGAGCTGGCACTATAGGGGGGGCTGGAACTATGGGGGAGCTGGAACTATGGGGGAGCTGGCACTATGGGGGGCTGGCACTATGGGGGGCTGGCACTATAGGGGGAGCTGGCACTATGGGGGGGCTGGCACTATGGGGGAGGAGCTGGCACTATGGGGGGGCTGGCACTATGGGGGGGCTGGCACTATGGGGGGATCTGGCACTATGGGGGGCATCTGGCACTATGGGGGGGATTTGGCACTATGGGGGGATTTGGCACTATGGGGGGGAATCTGGCACTTTATGGGAGCTAGCACTATGGGGGGGCACTATAGGGGGAGCTGGCACTAGTATAGAGGGGGCTGGAACTATGGGGGAGCTTGCTCTATGGGGGGGCTGGCACTATGGGGGGCTGGAACTATAGGGGGAGCTGGCACTATGGGGGGGCTGACACTATGGGGGGCTGACACTATAAGGGGGCTGGCACTATAAGGGGGCTGGCACTATAGGGTAGGAGCTGGCACTATGGGGGGAGCTGGCACTACGGGGCGAGCTGGCACTACGGGGGGGGCTGGCACTATGGGGGAGCTGGCACTATAAGGGGGCTGGCACTATGGGCGAAGTGGCACTATGGGGGGGCTGCCACTATGGGGGGCTTGGCACTACGGGGGGCTTGTACTATGGGGGGGAGCTGGCACTATGGGGGCATTTCTTACTGGCACATTATGGGGGGGCACCATGGGGGAGAGGAGCACTATGGGGGTATCTGGGGGCTCTAAAGGGGCTTTTTTTTAAAATTATTGGCACATTCTGGGGGGCACTATAGGGGAGAGCAGCACTATGGGGCATCTGGGGTTACTATAGTGGCATTATTTGGGGGCACTATGGGGAAGTGGGGGCTCTAAAGGGGCCTTTTGTATTGGAACATTATGGGGGGCACTATGGCATTTGGTAGCACTAAGGGGGCATTTTTTACTGGCACATTATGGCAGGCACTATAGGGGAGAGCGGCACTATGGGGCATTATTTGGGGGCACTATGGGGGAGTGGAGCACTATTGGGGCATATGGTGGCACTAAGAAGGGGAATTTTTTTACTGGCACATTGTGGGGGAGAGGAGCACTATAGGGGCATCTGCTGGGGGTACTAAGGGGCATTTTTTTACTGGCATATTATGGGGGACACTATGGGGAAGGGGGAGAGGAGCAGTATGAGTGCATTTACTGGGGCACTATATAGGGGTATTTTATACTGGCATACATTATGGGGACATTAGCTCAACTGCGGGCACTAAGCGGGGGTATTTCATGTACTGTCATATTATAGGGAAAATTAGTACTATGGTATTATGGGGAGCTTTACTACTACTGGGGGGCTATGAGGAACATGATTACTAGGGCACTATAGGGGCATTATTACTACTATGTGTGCTCTGGCAGAGAATTATTTCTATTGGTGGGATTTTGGGGGGCACTGTTACTTTGGGGGCACCCTAGCACAGTATCAGCTTAGCACTAATATTTTTGGGGGACATTATCTTTATACTATTAGTGTCTGGGCGCAGTTATTTTTTAGAGCACTGTGTGCCAATAATTGTTTAAGGGGGCACTATCTGTGTGGTAGTAGTATTCCCAGGGGGACTGTTTCTGCAGTATAGTATTGGGGGCATAGCGGGCACAGTATTGGGGGCACTATCTGTGTGGTAGTAGTATTCCCAGGGGTACTGTTTCTGCAGTATAGTATTGGGGGCATAGCGGGCACAGTATTGGGGGCACTATCTGTGTGGTAGTAGTATTCCCAGGGGTACTGTTTCTGCAGTATAGTATTGGGGGTGGCAGGAAACTAATGTCTGTTTGTTAATCTCTGCAGAGACGGGAGATGGCTGAAAAATCATCATGGTGGTCTGGTCTGAATGGAGAAGATGAGGAAAAAGAACGTCTACAACAAAGGTGACATTGGATGTAAGAGGTATGTGGTGCTATGTAGGAGAGGAGATGCTCCGGCTCCTCCCCCTGGCATTTGCAGAAGGATGATTCAGAGCTGGGTGAGGATGACGAAAGGGGGCAGCAGGCCACGGGCGGGTGGCAGATGGTGGGGGGAACCACAAGCCTTAAGCAGGATCAGGGGAGGGAGGAGAGCGGAGGAGCTTCCTGGCTGTAGCTTGTTATATAAGCAGGCAGTGCAGCCGGGACAGGTCCTCCCCTCTTCGTATGATGTGTAGACAGGCCTGAACTATAGAATGTCAGCTGTACAGTGTGTGTTGGGAGTGGCCTATTAAATGTAGGAGGGGCTTTTTAATAATGGGCGGGGCTAAAAAATGGGCCACTTGACTGGATTTGCCCCCCAGGACTAAGGCTGCCAGCCCTCCCCTGCGGTTAAGCCAGACAAGGGGATTGTGGTCCGTCACAAGGGAAAATTCCTGTCCATACAAATAAGGGCTTAACTTTTTCAATGCCCAGACCAGGGCCAAGCATTCCTTCTCCACTGCCGCATAACTCACTTCTCGGGGTAACAGCTTTCTACTGAGATATGCGACAGGGTGCTCTCCTCCATCTTCCCCGACCTGGCTCAGCACAGCCCCCAGTCCATACATGGAAGCATCTGTATGGACGAGAAAACGTTTGTTAGGGACTGGGGCAGCCAGGACAGGGGCATTTACAAGAGCCTGTTTGAGTGCTTGAAACACAGCTTCACAAGCCGGAGACCACAGGACCTGCTTAGGGAGATTTTTCTTAGTCAGGTCAGTCAGGGGCTTAGCAATAGTGCTGTAGTCTGGGACAAATCGTCTGTAATACCCTGCTGTCCCTAGGAAGGCTAACACCTGGGTCTTAGTGATAGGTGTGGGCCAGTTAGCTACTGCCTCTATCTTAGCCGGCTCCGGTCTCTGGCTCCCACACCCCACTCTGTGACCCAGGTATTGCACTTCAGCCATGCCTAGATGGCACTTCTCTGGCTTCAATGTCAGGCCAGCAGCCCAAATTCTGTCCAAAACTACCCCTACATGTACTAGGTGTTCCTCCCAGGACCCACTGTAGATCGCAATGTCATCCAGGTATGCACACGCAAATTCCTGGAATCCATCAAGAAGTCTATCCACCATACGCTGAAAGGTAGCCGGGGCATTCTTCATCCCAAATGGCATGACCTTAAATTGGTACAAGCCAAATGGGGTGACGAAGGCCAACTTGGGTATAGCATCCTCGGCCAGGGGAATCTGCCAATAGCCTTTACACAGGTCTATGGTGGTCAGATAGCGTCCCCTGGCAATACGATCTAATAATTCGTCTACCCGGGGCATCGGGTAGGCGTCAGTGGTGGTCCGCTCGTTGAGCCGCCTGTAGTCTACACAGAACCGCGTGGTCCCATCTTTCTTAGGCACCAGGACTACAGGCGAAGCCCAAGGACTATCGGAGTGTTCGATGACCCCAAGCTGGGTCATCTCCTGTATCTCCTTCCGCATTCCTTCTCGGACTGCTTCAGGGATACGGTAAGGGGGCTGTCGCAGGGGTCTCTACCTTATGTACAGTTAGGGTAGTGTAGCCAGGCTCTTGGGAGAACGTCGCCTGCTTCTCCCACAGAAGCTGTCTTGCCTGTCCCTTTTCTGTGGGGCTTAATCTATCCCCTAGCTGTACAAGACTAGTAAGGTCAGTCTGGGAGTCCCTCTCTAACAAATCGGGTAAGGGTAAACTCTCTGTATCGTCTGCAGCAGGGGCACATACTGCAGCGACATCCTCCAGTCTCTCCTGATACTCCTTTAGCATGTTCACATGAAAGGATCGCTGGATCCTCTCATCTGAACAGCTGGCTATGAGGTAGGTAGTATCACACACCTGAGCTACCACCTTATACGGGCCCTGCCAAGATGCCTGCATCTTGTTCGCCTTCACAGGTTTGAGCACTAGCACTTTCTGCCCAACCTGGAAGACTCGCTGCCGGGCACCCCGATCGTACCATCTCTTCTGTCTCCCCTGGGCCACCTGGAGATTCTCTCTTACCATCAGGGACAGTTTCTCCATGCGGTCCCGGAGTTCCAGGACATACGGTACTATGGGGGTCCCTTCCTGCTCTGTCTCCCCCTCCCAGTGGCCTCTAATGAGATCTAGGGGTCCGCGGACCCTCCTCCCATAGAGCAACTCAAAGGGGGAGAACCCAGTAGATTCCTGGGGCACCTCTCTGTAAGAAAACAACAGATGAGGCAGGAATCGCTCCCAGTCTCTGCAAGTGTCAGAAAAAGTCCTCAACATCTGTTTGAGGGTGCCGTTAAATCGCTCGCAGAGGCCGTTAGTCTGTGGATGGTACGGGGAACTAAGTATCGGTTTAATGCCGCACACCCTCCACAGTTGCTGGGTGAGCACAGCGGTAAATTGGGTTCCCTGGTCAGAGAGAATCTCCTTAGGGAACCCGACCCTAGTAAAAATTCTAACCAGGGCATCAGCAACTGTCTCTGCCTCTATATTAGACAGCGCTACTGCCTCTGGATAGCGAGTGGCATAGTCCACCACGGTGAGAATTTACTTCTTACCGGATGGACTAGCCCTGGCCAGTGGACCCACAATGTCAACGGCTATGCGGGCAAAGGGCTCCCCAATGATAGGCATAGACATAAGCCTAGCTCTTGGGTGGTCCCCCCGCTTTCCTACCCGTTGACAAGTGTCACACGTACTACAATACATCCGCAAAGCCTGATTAAAATTTGGCCAAAAGAAGTTCTGCATGATCCTATAGGCTGTGCGGCGGGACCCTAGATGTCCGGCTAATGGAACATCATGCCCTATACGCAGAATCTCCTGCCGGTATTTTGCGGGCACCACCAGCTGTCGATTCGGCGGATGGGCAACACTCTGTCTCTATACTTCTGGAGAGTCGGATCTGCCTGAGTTTCCCTCCAAAACTCATTTGGGGAATCCCAGCTAGCAAAGGTCTGTCCTAGGGTATCAGTCGGGGAATCGGGTCTTACCTGGGTCTCAGCAGCAGGTGGGCTGGTTCCAGCAGCACGGGTCTGGGCCCGGGTAGTCACTGGGTTGACATCAGCAGGTCCCATTGGAGCATAAGCAGAAACCAAAGGGGCCAGGTCATTCCCGAGTAAGACATCAGCAGGCAAGTCTTTCATAACCCCCACATTCACATGTCCAGAGCCCACTCCCCAATCCAAATGAACCCGGGCAACAGGTAGACGGAACACGGCGCCTCCTGCTAGCTACCCTTACTGCCACAGTATTTCCAGTGTGTTGGTGTTCCGAAACAAGGTTCTTTTGGAGCAGGGTCATAGTGGCTCCGGTGTCTCTCAGACCAGTGACCACTTTGCCATTTAGTCTAACGGTCTGCCTGTGTTGCTGCCGGTTATCCTGCTGGGCTGCTTGTACTGGATCCGCCTCATGTAGTATACCCCAAAATTCCTCCTGCTCAAGACAGTGAGCGGAAGACTGGGGTGGCTGCCGATGTCCGCCGGCTGGTTTTCTCCACGACTGCGCTTGGTTGGTATTATTCAATGGGCACTCCGGTCTCTTGTGCCCCAACTGTTTGCACCCATAGCACCGGATAGGCTGAGAGTAATCCCGGGCGTTGAACCGAGCTGGCTGAACATAATTGTTCGCTGGTGGTATTGTGGGGGTGCGTTGCGCTGGGGGGTGATACACAGTAGTGGTTGGAGGTGCTGCCGGTTTATACTCCACTCGGGTAGGAACCTTGGCTGCTGTCTGGTCTAGCCTTCGTGCATCTGTGTATTCATCGGCCAGACGAGCAGCTTCAGGTAAGGTAGCGGGTTTGCTGTCCCTAACCCACTCTCTGACTCCTGCAGGTAACCGTTCAAAGCAGTGCTCCAACAAAAATACTTGCAGCACCTCTTCCCCAGTTACCGCTTGACACCCTGCCATCCAGTGGGCTGCGGTGCGGTGTACCCTGCATGCCCACTCCACATAAGAATCGCCAGCCTGCTTGTTAGTGTCCCGGAATCGCCGCCGGTACGCCTCAGGGGTGACAGCGTATCTGGCCAAAAGGGCATCTTTTACTGCCCGGTAACTTGTAAGTTCCTCCTCTGGGATGGCCCGAAAAGCCTCACTGGCCCGGCCGGATAATTTCCCAGAGAGGATAGTGACCCATTCCTCTGCGGGTACTGGTGTAAGGCACACTGCCTTTCAAAATCGGCCAGGAACCCGTCAATCTCTCCCTCCGTTTCCACAAAATGTCTAAATGCAGCAAAAGGTACCTTTCTCCTTCCATTATTATTATGGGGTACCTCTGCTGCTGCAGCTCCTCTTCCCTGGAGCGCCTGTTGTGCTGCTACTGCTGCTTGCACCTGGATCACAATATCTGCTGCAGGGTTGGGGCCAAAGTGTGCCAGCCTTATCTGGACTGCCCGGTTAAATTGTACCTCCTCGGGTGTTAAATCCAGTATGCCAGGCACATTAGCTCTCTCCGTTCCCTGTGCTGCATCCATCTCCAATAATATAGAAATAATCTCTCTCTTCTTGAGATTACTCGCTGATCGTCCTCTGCGTTCCAATATATCTTTAAGGGTAGCACGCCTTAATTCCTCATACTGCATTTCCACCCTGGGATTTCTAGCTGGCCTTCTGGGCGGTGGGATTCATCCCGTTGCTTGCCACCAATTGTTACGACACTCACCGCCAGGTAGATGAAGCCGCCGTTTAGTGAATAAGCCCCTTTCTCCAGAAATGCAGTTTTTAATCCAGCCGATCGTCAAACTCCCGAATGGAGCATAAGAAGTGGCAACTCCCGATCAGCAATTCAGTCGAACTCCTTCCACAGCTAGCAATATACGAAAGCGCTGTCCCAATAATAAATCCCTCCACAAACGAGACCAAGCTCCGTCTTGAAAGTCAAACAGGAATCAATTTTATTGAGGGCTACCCGCCCGTATTTATGCAGGTCCCCATCTGGTGGACACGCCCCTAGGGGACCAGAATGGAGACTGACACAGGACAGACATGCAGCACTACAGAGACAATACATCCCCCACAATGCATCATGGTCTCCTCCTCTCTGCCCTGGAGACCCGAGGAGTAATCCCATTATCTCTCAAGACAGAGGGTAACCACAATACACATGTGGGGACAACAGAACAGACATCACCATTTAAACATACAATGTCACAACCCTTTTCAATACACAGACATTTAACATCTCAAAATGGCACGCATTAGACCAGGAGTTCAAGTTAGTTTAAGTCCTTTGTGAACAATGAGGCCATTTGGGTTAACTAGCAGCACACTCTTCTCCTGGGTGGCCGTCCGTTCAGTAGTTCCAATTGGTATTTGGGGAAACACACGAACAGGGGCATACGGGCAGGAAATCCAGCGAAATTAAGGCAAACAGACGAACCAGCAATATAGGTCTATACAGATGGATCTGTCACACTGTATTACACCTGCAAATCCTAACCCAAATGAATTGAATACACAGCTTCATATATCCCTTTTACTATGGTGAAAGGGAAGGATCTTTAACCTGAGAGTTTTCAGTATTTTGTAAACTCAGTGCTTTATAGACTTTCATGGATTAAGAGATGCATTAGACTAGTAAACCTGGGTAGAAGTAAATAATATTTTGTCATTTATGTTAGCCAAATATATCCAAAAGATTTTTTGTCATTACCTTTAAATCAGAATACAGAGCAATGGAACTGACTGTTCTATGATTTTGGTTCTCAGATTGGTCAGCAGATTTTGTGGTTAGCAACATAATTATCTAAACCAATGAGTCTCTGGACAGCTTGTGATATGTGGGCATCGTAGGCAAAGGAATGTCTTAGCATTGGAACAACTTATTTAGTATGGTTTTAAAGAGATGCTTATAATAAAGATGGCATTAATTTCAACACTTTTTTGGCTTACACTTTATGAAGGGCACAATGTGGTTGTTGGAAAACTTTGGAATTCTTTCCATGTTAAAGTGTTCTCACATGTCTTACACAATTGCTGTTTCTGGTAGATATGATGGAGCACAATATAAACCGCAGCTGAATTGCATTTTCTGTTTCACAGAAATATGTCTACCAAGCTGTTTATATTGATTTTACTACAAAGAGAAGAAAAAAAAAACAACTTAAAGGAACGTCAGCAGTTTTGACCCAAAAATAAATATTTCAGAACATGTACACGTGTGCCAGCAACAATAAAAAATACATTAGAAAAATAAGTTGTAATAACTGGTGTACTGTATGCTCATTACTGTAGATGTGTCTGCTAGATGTTTCTTCATCAGGAAACAAATCCGGGATTGTATAAAGTCTACTGCTGCTTGGCGGCAACCCATCTAATCTAGGATTGACTGATGTCTTTACAGGGGATGATGCATATGGTGTCAGAGACCTCTGTCAAGCCTAGATGGGTAAGGTTGCTCCAGAGACTTCCTGGCTGAAAAATCAGCAGACACTTTTACAGTAATCTGCATAAAGTGTGGGAGTTAATAAAACAATGCTCATTGTGCACAAGACTGCAGAACTGGACTTTATCTATAGAAGTACCCAAAGGACATGCCGTAGGACTGAATTTCATATCAACCAGTCACAAGAAGAATATATGAAGCATAAATGAACATTGGGAGGCAACAAGTACACAGAAACAGCTACAAGGATATATAATGGGATTCAGTTAGAGAGTGGGGAATGACACTGGGCAGTAATGAAGACATAGCAGAACTGACCTTGCTCTGCAATATAACCTAGCAAGACAAATCAAAACCAAACAGAAAATAAAAAACACAATCCACAATAACTATGCTAGAAACAAAAAAATGCAGCAGAACCACAGTAAATTTGAGCTAAACAGTATGAGTGTGCCTGAAAGTACACAGTGTATGAAGCCTTCTTCTTCCGCTCTGTACAATGTACAGTTTCTGGTGCCGTGGCTGCCCAAAACAGCTGATCAGGAGGAGTGCTGGGTGCCAGACCCACACCAATGTGATATTGGTGATCTATCCAGAGGACAGGTCATCGGTATCTGTAGCCTGGGCAAGCTCTTTAAGGCCTTTCAGGTCTGGTCCTTAAGGGGTTAAATACTTTTCGCTGCATACAAATAAAGCCATAAGATGAATACTATTAAAAACAGCATGGTGTACCTTACCACCATATCTATTATATTTTAATTACGTAAATAAGAAGAAAATAATATATGCAATAATGCAAAGGTGTACTGAAATTGTGATATATTTTCTTCTTAGAGTTCAATGTATGGTGAATAGACCACCAAGTAATTTGCCATGTGTTTTGTTTCTTAGAAGCGATTTCCAGGTTCTGCGTGTTGCTTTTGGAAATTTGAACAGGATTAGAATGCTGCAGCAATCTGCTAATAGGTCACCAAGTACTTTACATTGTAAATTACTTAAACAGCTTTTAATGGAAAATATCAGTTCAGGATGTTATGAACTAAACTACAGCATGTTAGAATATAAGTAGGTTCAAAGTTCAGGCAGTACTGGATTTAATGATGCCTGTAGGCCCAAACAGTTGTCTAGGAGGACATCAGCCAATGTACTGTACCAGATTATGTATCTCTTACCTCTTCCAGCTCCAGTATGTCTCTCAGCAGCCTTGGAAACAGGTAGCCTCCTCCTCTGTTCCTGTCTTCAGATGTGTGATGGACAGAAAAATGGAGAGTAAACAGCACTGCTGGCATCCAGCATCAGACATAGTAATAGCAAACTTTATTGTAGATAAACTGACTGTGTGATTTGGCACTGGACACTTTCTGCAGTGACTCTGACATTTTGGGGTAATTCTTCAGGAACCTCTGCACTATCAAATTCAGCACATGCGCCATGTATGGGATGTGCATCAAACCGGCTATGCCCAGAGTTGCTACGAGATTTCGCCCGTTAACATACACCACCAGGCCAGGCTTGAGGCTCAGTGACGCCAACCACTCATCGGTCTGTTCATCGATGCCCGCCCACAGCTACTGCGCGGTGTGGGGTTTTTCCCAAAACAAATGAGTTTCAGAACAGCCTGCTGCTGTTTCTCCCTGGCTGTGCTGAAGTTGGGGGTGCAGGTGTTACGCTGACCGGATGCGGAGGTGGTAGAAGAGGATGAGAAGGCGGTAGAGGAAGAAGCGGACTAGGAGGAGGAGGCAACAGGAGGCACAGAGAAATGTTCAGCAATCCTCGGTGACGGTAGGACATGCGCCAAACCACTTTCCGCCTCAGGCCCAGCCACTACATTCACCTAGTGGGCAGTTAGGGAGATATAACGTCCCTTCCCGAGCTTACTGGTCTATGTATCAGTGGTTATTAGTGTTGAGCGCGAATATTCGAATCACAAATTTTATCTCGAATATCGCAACTTCGAGAATTCGCAAATATTTAGTATATAGTGCTATATATTCGCTATATCGAATATTCGTAATTTTTTAACATCTGAAAACATGATTCTTCACTGTTTCTTGCTTGTGGGCCAATGAGTCATTGGCCCACAATCAACTTAAGCAGGAAGGAATCATGTTTTCATATGGAAAAAAAACTTGACAAATAATCTAAAAAACAAATATGTAGCAATATTGCGAATATATTCGTTATTTAGAATATTCGTCTATTTTTTCCCAATCTGTAGAGTTGTTCGCATACTCCTCCCCGACCAGCGTCCCCGTCACCATGGGAACGCCTGTGGGTTAGAATATACTATAGGATCTGAGTTTTCCCTGCGATCGTGGAAACTCAGATCCGATGGTATATTCTGACCAACCGGCGTTCCCATGGTGACGGGAACGCTTGTCGGGGAGGAGTATGCCGAACAACTGTACAAGTTGGAAAAAAAAAGGCGAATATTCTAATTAACAAATATATTGCCTATATATTTGTTTTTTAGAATATTCGTCATATTCTAAAACAAGAATATATAGCAGTATAGTGAATATTCACTAAATACAAATTAGCTAATAATGCTATATTATAGTGCTATAATATTTTTTTCTCTAGTCTTTTTTTTTCTCTTCTGAACTTCAGATTTGGAAAACATTTACACTATTAAAAAAATATATTATAGCACTATATTAGCTTAGCTAAATTGCTCAGTATTTTGTCGAATATTCTCTATATTGCTATATATTCTTGTTTTAGAATATGACAAATATTCTTAAAACGAATATATACCACTATATTTACTGCTATATATTCTTTTTTGATCAACTTCGCATTACGGGATTTTTACATTTTAGATTAATCGCAATCGCGAAAATAATCTCGAATACGAATATCTGCAAATATGATATGAATATTCTAGGGAATATTCGTGAAATATTGCAAATTCGAATATGGGACCTGCCGCTCATCACTAGTGGTTATGTGGCACTTGCCACTGATGGCGTTGCACAACGCACACCAGATTTTGCCCACCACTTGTTCATGCAGGGCAGGAATGGCCCACCTGGAAAAGTAGTGGCAGCTGGGAACCACGTACTGTGGGACAGCCACCGTCATTAAGCTTTTAAAAATGTCCGTCTTCACCAGACGAAATGGCAGCATTTCAAAGGCAAAGAATTTTGAAAAGCTGGCATTCAGGGCCAGGGCTTGGGGGTGGGTAGGGGGTACTTCCTCTCTCTCTCCAGGGTTTGGGGGATGGACAGCTGAACACTGCTATAGGTCAGTGTGGAGATGCTCAGTGACACTGCTTGTGGTGGTGGTGTTGCTGTTACATGCTCTCTTTGCGAGGTGCAAGGTGGCCCTGTTCAATCCAGAGGGGGAGGAAGAGGCAGAGGACCGCAGCAGAAGAGGGAAGCAGGATGAGCCTAGATCGTTCATGGTTTTTCAGGTGTCTACTCCACTGCATCTTGGGCTGTGCAGTTAGATGCCTTGTCATGCAGGTGGTGCTCAGGTTTAGAACATTTATGCCTCACTCCAGGCTCTGACTGCACAGCATGCAAACCACCAGTGTCTTGTAGTCAGCACATTGCCTGATGAACTGCCACGCCAGAGAACTCTTTTGAGCTGGCTTGGTGTTCTCTGCATGGTGGGCAGTAGCAGGCGTACTGAATAGGGGCTGCCCGCGTGGGTTTTGGCACCGTGCTACCTCTTGTGCTGTGCGACTGGAGCTGCGTAACCACCACCTCTTCCGCCGAACTGCACATGTCAATCGGGTGACCTGGATTCCATGTAAGGTATAGGACCCTCATCATCCTCCACTTTACTTCCACCCACTCCTCACTGCTCCCTCCTTGCCAGTCTGCAGTTGACATCTATATTTCATCATCATCATCATCAGAGATGTGCTGCGGTGGTCCTCCCACATTCCTCATCCTCAAACATAAGTGGTTGGGCATCAGTGCAATGAATCTCTTCCACTTCGGGGGCAGGTTTAGGTTCATGGCCCACAGAGACCCTGCCAGCAGAGTCATCAAAAAGCAGAAGAGACTGCTTCATGAATTGGGGCTCAGACTGCTTGGCTGATGTGCAAGGGGGTGAGGGGGAAGACAGATGCCTATGGGCCGCCATGGCCAACTCTGCGCTTTCATCAGGGGACTGGGTAGAAGACAATGTAAAGGAACTGGAGGCATGGTCATCCATTTGATCTACTACAGCCTCTACTTGTTCTGGCCTTACAATTCGTACAGCGGTATTCAGGCCTACAAAATGACGCAGAATGTCCTGTCACCTGCGTGCACCAGAGGAATGCGTTTCATTTGTGCGCGTAGTTGGCACAGATTGACAATGTCCTCTCCCTGCAGCAGGAGCTCCACCACCACCAGCAGCAGCAGCACCACGACTGTGGCCATGTCCCTTAGTTGATGCTCACCTCATTCTTTGAGGGCACCCAAAAAATTAACAGACTGATTAACTATTCTATTACAGCGTGATGGATGCAAAGAAAATGTTTTGTACCCCAAAAATTGGCTTTAATTCACCGACAGAATGAACAGACTAATTAACAATTCTCTTTCTGTGCGACAGATGCAAAGGAGGTGTTTTGCACCCAAAAAAATAGCTTTATATCACAGACAGAATTAAAAGACTGATTAAAGCCTCTTGCACATGACCGTATGTATTTTGCGGTGCACAAATAATGGATCCACAAAAAATACGTATTACATCTGTGTGCATTCCGTATTTTGCAGAACGGAACAGCTGGCCCCTAATAGAACAGTACTATTCTTGCCCTTAATGAGGACAATAATAGGACATGTTCTATTTTTACGCAGAACGGAAATACGGACATACAGAAACGGAATGTACATGGAGTAGCTCCTATTTTTTTGCGGACCCATTGAAGTGAATGGTTCCGCATACGGTCCGCAAAAAAAAAGAGAATGGACACGGAAAGAAAATACATTCGTGTGCAAGAGGCCTAACTATACTATTACAGTGTCACGGATGCAAAGGAGGTGTATTGCAACCCAAAAAATACCTGTAGGTCACCCACAGAGTTATCAGCCATATTAAGTCTAACACAGTCCGTCACTGCAGAAGCTTTCTGTCCCTACACTAGTTAGAGCAGAATGGCAGTGCAACACGTGATCCGGCATTTATGCATGCAGCGTCATGTGCTGAGCCGGCCAATCACAGCCATGCCAATTCTAGGCATGACTGTGATGGCTTCAAAGTGCCCACAACTTAAAAGCTTGTTGATGGGCTGCGCTGTAGCCTTTCAACGAGCTTTATTTGAAATCTGAACACCGAACAGCAAAGTCCGTGTTCGGGTACCCGGACACTGTAATGTTTGGGTCTGTACAGGAACATAACAGTCCGGGTTCACTCATCCCTAGTACCTACTAATTCCATTTCTGTTCAGGGATGTCTACATGATAAGGTGCCAAGTCTTTTTTTCAGTTTCAGTTGAGGCCCGGCTGGATCCAGGCACAACCTGCCTCCTCTCTGCTCAGCTTCTTATGATGAGACAACCAACGGTCCCAGATTAAAATCAGTCATAGTGGACTATTTACAGGGATTCCAGCCTAACACTTTGACTGAAGATCAGGTACTGTACAATACTGCTGGCTTTTGTTTCTCTTGTATGGTCTCCATTCCGAACCTTCACTATGGCCTTGTTTATTGATCTTCACGGCCATGGGAGTTATAGAGTATGACAAAATGAGTGACCGATCTTTGACATCACAAAAGGGATCCACTTTCATTGTGTGTCCACCGTTTTACCTTTTATCAGATGGATAGGATTACCATCTGTGGCTGCCTGTTTTGAGTTGGGGATAGAGATGAGCGAATTTTTCAGAAAATGATTCGGCCGGTTCGCTGATTTTTTTGAAAAAAATTTGCTAAGATCCTAATTTATTTGCGGCGAATCGGATAAAAAAACAGCTACTTCCTGACTGCTGAGAGCCTTTATCGTGGTTGTAGAACACTGATGCCTTGCAGTAACACGCATAGGGAGTCTGCTCTGGTAGTGAAATAATACTGTGAATCCGTTATGACATGCAGATGACAGGCGTCCAGGGGCCGTCGTTAAACAAGGGGCAGCTGCCCCGGGCCCAGTTGCTCCTGGGGGGCCCAAGGCAGCTGCCTCTTGAGCCCTGCTAGCCACTCCCCCGGGTGTCAGGCTGTCAGCTACACAGGGGGTGCTGCCATGCCATGCCTGCCGACACTCCAGGCAGCGTACTGTGAGAGCTGTGATTCTCTAGGACCTTAGATGACATCATCACATGTGACCAGTAACCTAGCAATATTCTGGTCACATGGCTATGAGGTCATCAAGGTCCTACCAGGAGTGCTGCTGTAGAAGTTTGCCTTAACTGTGGAGCTTTTTGTGAAAATTACATCAGAAAAAGGTTGACCAGGGGCTGTTATGCTAAAATACTGTAAACTACTGTATAGTGGGGTGCTGTATAGTGTGGGGGCCTGTATACTGTGTGGGCCTGTATACTGTGGGGGGGCTGTATACTGTGGGGGCCTGTATACTGTGGGGGGCTGTATAGTGTGGGGGGGCTGTATAGTGTGGGGGGCTGTATAGTGTTGGGGGGCTGTATATTGTGGAATGCTATACTGCTGTACTGTATAGTGTGGGGGGCTGTATACTGTATACTGTGGTTGCTGTATATTGTGGAGTGCTATACTGCTGTACTGTATACTGTGGGGGCTGTATACTGTGGGGGGCTGTATACTGTATACTGTGGGTGCTGTATATTGTGGAGTGCTATACTGCTGTACTGTATAGCGTGGGGGGCTGTATAGTGTGGGGTTGCTGTATCGTGTATAGTTTGGGGTGCTGTATACGGTGAGGTGCTATACTGCTACTACTGTATACTGTGAGGGTGTTGAATACTGTGGGGTGCTGTATACTGTGGGCTGCTATACTGCTCTACTATATACTGTGGGGTACTGTATAGTGTGGTGTGCTATACTGCATACTGTGTGGTGCTGTATACTATAGGGTGCTATACTGCATACTGTGGGTTGCTGTATACTATAGGGTGCTATACTGCATACTGTGGGTGCTGGGTGCACTGTAACACTAGGGTGAGCCGAGGCCCTGGTTTCCTTCCTGCAGAGCGGTGCCCACTTCCAGCCTGAGCCCAGCTGCCAGAGCACTGATCCTGAGCCGATGGAGTCTTCAGAACTGGAAGTATTTACAGTCATTCACTGTACTCTACCAGATGTTGGGATTTTTGTGTGTGTGTGTTGTGGTGGAGGGCGTGATTGCCTGCTAAGGTGTGGGAAAGGAGGGATCCAGGGGGTCCAAGTAAATTTTTGCCCAGGTCCAATCAATATTAAGACGGCCCTGCAGGCGTTGCTCTTAGAATCACTGCACACCTTCACTTATTTGGGCAGTCACTGGGCCAAAACTGACCAATAACTCAAGTATCAACTCAGCCTTACATGTCGATGTTAACGCCAAGAAGTGCACTCCTTTTACACCATTGTCAGCTGATTCCACATAGATGTCTACAGAACCGGTTCTATTAACCCTTTGGCTACCGGAGGTTTTTTTGTTTTTCTAGTCACATAGCTGTATGAGGGACAAGTTGTACTTTCTAATTCCACCAATAATTATGGCATAAAATGTTGTGGGAAGCGGTAAAAAAATTAGGGTAGAATTGGAAAAAAAACACGCAATCCCTCCACCATTTTATGGGTTTTGTTCCCACGGCGTTTTGTTTACGGCATGCCATTCATTCTCTGGGTCAGTACGATTACAACGATACCCCATATGTATAGGTTCTTTATGTCTAAATAGTGTAAAAATAATGTAAACATTGCGATTTTTTTTTTATATCACCATATTTGGACCCCCATAACTTTTTTATACTTATGTCTACTGAGCTGTTTAGGGGCTCATATTTTGTGGAACAATCTGTACTTTTAATTGATACCATTTTGAAGTATGCATGACTTTTTGATCACATTTTATTAAATTTTTTGGGTAAGAGAAGCAATGAGAAAAATGGCAAATTGGCGATTTTGACCCTTTTTTGACACCTTTTTTCCGTTAAGCCATTCTCCGTATTGGATATTTTTTTTCTATTTTAATAGTATGGGGCATTTTTGGTCGCGGTGACACCCATGATGTTTTTTATTTATTGTTATATAGGTATTTATTTTTTAATTATACGGAAAGGACTGCGCTTCAAGATTGGACCTGCGCTTCGCAGATTTAAACTTTTATACTTTTTTATATACAGTCAGGTCCATAAATATTGGGACATCGACACAATTCTAAAATTTTGGGCTCTATACATCGCCACAATGGATTTGAAATGAACGAACAAGATCTGCTTTAACTGCAGACTGTCAGCTTTAATTTGAGGGCATTTACATCCAAATCAGGTGACCGGTGTAGGAATTACAACAGTTTGCATATGTGCCTCCCACTTGTCATATGTGCCTCCCACTTGTCAAGGGACCAAAAGTATGGGACATTAGCTTCTCAGCTGTTCCATGGCAGGTGTGTGTTATTTCCCTCATTATCCAAATTTCAATGAGCAGATAAAGGGTCCAGAGTTCATTTTCAAGTGTGCTATTTGCATTTGGAAACTGTTGCTGTCAACTCTCAAGATGAGATCCAAAAGAGCTGTCACTATCAGTGAAGCAAGCCATCATTAGGCTGAACAAACAAAACAAACCCATCACAGAGATAGCAAAAACATTAGGCGTGGGCAAACAACTGTTTGTAACATTCTTAAAAAGAAGGAACGCATTGGTGAGCTCAGCAACACCAAAAGACCCGGAAGACCACGGAAAACAACTGAGGTGGATGACCGAAGAATTCTTTCCCTGGTGAAGAAAACACCCTTCACAACAGTTGGCCAGATCAAGAACACTCTCCAGGAGGTAGGTGTATGTGTGTCAAAGTCAACATCAAGAGAAGACTTCACCAGAGTGAATACAGAGGGTTCACCACATATGTAAACCATTGGTGAGCCTCAAAAACAGGAAGGGCCAGATTGGAGGATTTGCCAAACGACATCTAAAAAAGTCTTCACAGTTCTGGAACAATATCCTATGGACAGATGAGACCAAGATCAACTTGTACCAGAGTGATGGGAAGAGAAGAGTATGGAGAAGGAAAGGAACTGCTCATGATCCTAAGCATACCACCCTCATCAGTGAAGCATGGTGGTGGTAGTGTCATGACGTGGGCATGTATGGCTGCCAATGGAAACTGGTTTCTCTTGTATTTATTGATGATGTGACTGCTGACAAAAGCAGTAGGATGAATTTCTGAAGTGTTTCGGGCAATATTATCTGCTCATATTTAAGCAAAATGCCTCAGAATTCATTGGACTGCGCTTCACAGTGCAGATGGACAATGACCCAAAGCATACTGCAAAAACAACCAAAGAGTTTTTTAGGGAAAGAAGTGGAATTGTTATGCATTGGCCAAGTCAATCACCTGACCTGAATCCGATATTGAGCATGCATTTAACTTGCTGAAGACAAAACTGAAGGGAAATGCCCCAAGAACAAGCAGGAACTGAAGACAGTTGCAGTAGAGGCCTGGCAGAGCATCACCAGGATGAAACCCAGTGTCTGGTGATGTCTATGCGTTCCAGACTTCAGGCTGTAATTGACTGCAAAGGATTTGCAACCAAGTATTAAAAAGTGAACGTTTGATTTATGATTATTTTCAGTCCATTACTTTTGGTTCCTTAACAAGTGGGGAGGCACATATGCAAACTGTGTAATTCCTACACCATTCAGCTGATTTTGGATGTAAACACCCTCAAATTAACCACCTACAGGGCCGCCGTACGCAGGATCGCGTCTTTGCGGCGGCCCTGTTATTCCTCCTGGAACGTGCCGGTGCGTCTCTCGCGAGACGCGAGATTTCGGGCAAAGCCGGCCCGCACATGCGCATCGCGGGCCGGCAAAAGTTAAAGGGACAATTTCGTCATCAGCCTGCCAGCAATGATCGTCGCTGGCAGGCTGATGATTTTCAAAAATCGAATCAAAATATAATGTGTTAAATGGCTTCTCTGCTCCTCTGCTGGTCCTTTTCGTCGGTTGGTTCCAGCAGAGGAGCAGACATCACAGTGAGTACACCCAACACTACACTTAGCCCCCAGATCACCCTCCATCACCCAATTAACCCCTTGATCACCCCTTGATCGCCCCTGTCAATCACCTAGTGAAAGGGAAAAAAGTGATCAGTGTAAACTGTCACTTTTTTTTCCCACTGGTATTGACTGATAGTTTTAGGATAGTTTAGGCCCCTTGGTTAGGTAGTTAGCGATCGTTTAGCGCCCAGCCCACCGCACCGCAGTCACTGATTCGCTGATTAGCGTATCGCTAATCAGCATTTGTACTGTTATAGTATCTGTAAGTGATCAGAACTGCTCACAGTCAGATCTACAATAGTATTAGTGTCACCTTAGTTCGCCCTCCACCCAAAACACAGTGTTTTGCCCGATCGGGCCTGATCGGTCGCCCACACGTGCGTTTACCCGCAGTGACAAAAAAAATATTATTTTTTGATCACTGCACAATCACTTTACAAGCACTGCGGCGATAAAAAAATAAGTTTTGATATTTTTTATCAATCTCAGCGGCCTCCGGTACTTCGCTAGCCTCCCATTTGTAAGACAGGCTTGCTTTTTTTCTTGGGTAGTCTCAGGGAATACCCCCTAAATTTAGTTGACCAAATGGCAAACAAGGGGTATTCTTCTGAAGAGGCCTACAGGCTTCAGACCCAGTCGGATGAGGAATGGGAACCCTCATCTGACAAATCTAGCGGGTCAGAATATGAACCTGTAGAAAGCAGTGGCAGTCTGACCCAAAGTTCGGACAAGGAGGTTGAGGTCCCTGTGTCCCTGTACCCGGCCCCGTGTTGCTAGACCACAGTTGCGCAGGATCCGCTTCAAGGGCAGCAGAGTGGGGCTGGCGCTGTCGGATTACGTGTGAGGCATACACCAGCAGCGCAGCCCATCCTGGACCTAGTACCAGCACTGCCGTACAACATGGTGAAGTGGCGAGCACCAGAAGGGCAGTTGAAGCTGGTACGGTGGCACGTGCATTAGTTCCCCCGTCGTAGCCACCGCACAGACAGGCCCGTAGAGCCCTAGAGTCCCTGAGGTGCTGGCAAAACCCTGATTGGCAGCTCCCAACTTCAGCCGCACCAATAGTTCCCTCTTTCACCTCCCAGTCTGGAGTTCGGGTTGAGACAGCTCAGATCGGTTCGGCACTGTTTTTTTTTTGAGCTGTTCTTGACTGCGGAGCTCTTGGACTTAGTTGTGGCCAGTGGCGTAGGGATCGCCATAGCAACCATAGCAGTGGCTATGGGACCCTACGCCACTGGGGGCCCGTCCGGACCGCATAATTATTATTATTTTTTTTTATTAATACAAACACGACACACACAGGCAGGCACAGCCAGCCAGGCCCGACCGCCCGCCCACTGGGCGAGGATCGGGCGGTCCGCGGCTCGGGCCTGGCTGGGGGGAAGGAAGCCAACAGGAAGGAGAAGCTGCAGTAGGAGCAGGCGGGCCCGGGCCGGGGCGCACTGTCTGCCGCACACACAAGGAAGGAGAACATGAGGTAGGCGGTGGAGGGGGCCGGAACGGGGGTGTAGCAGAGGGCGGAGCCAGGCTGGCACCAGCGCAGTGCGTGCAGGAAAGATTTCCTCCGGCTCCGCCTCCTAGAGTCCTGGTAACTAGAGGGAGGACCCGGGAGGCGGACTCAGGCGGTGGAGGGGGCGGGGCCGGGCCGGGGGTACCTGTTGGCTGTTGTGGAGAGTGGAGGGTCCCGCCGGCCGCACTGACGCCAGTCATATTAGGCGCTATGCGGCTGGCGGCTGATATGCTAATCTGACTTGCCCGAAACCAGTCTGGCTGAGCAGAGCAGGCGGCGGCGCAGCTCAGAGCCTCAGACACTCAGAGAAAGTGACAGAGAGGGGAACCCACCCGTGACCTCACAGTCACTCCAGTCGTCAGTCTCAGTGGAGTCAGTGCCTGCCTCACTGCCTGGTCTCCACTCTCCAGTTTCCAGTCCAGTGACAGACTCAGTCCCGGCCGTGAAGCCGTCGGTCCGTGCCACTCCAGTCTGTGCCTGGCTGGCACCTGCTGTCTGTGTGACTACAAGTAAGTGATGTGAATATGTGATTCATTGGAATTTAAGGAAGTGAGATTATTGAGAATTTATTTCTGAGATAATCTAAATTCTTAAGGGTACTTTCACACTTGCGGCAGGACGGATCCGACAGGCTGTTCACCATGTCGGATCCGTCCTGCGGCTATTTCGCCGTGCCCGCGGACCGCCGCTCCGTCCCCATTGACTATAATGGGGACGGGGGCGGAGCTCCGGCGCAGCACGGCGGTGCACGGAGAAAGCCGCCGGACTAAAAAGCCTGACATGCAGTAATTTTAGTCCGGCGGCCTTTCTCCATGCACCGCCGTGCTGCGCCGGAGCTCCGCCCCCGTCCCCATTATAGTCAATGGGGACGGAGCGGAGGTTCGCGGGCACGGCGAAATAGCCGCAGGACGGATCCAACATGGTGAACAGCCTGTCGGATCCGTCCTGCCGCAAGTGTGAAACTGCTCATGGCGGTGGGAGATCTAGGATGGGTGTTTGGGTGGGAGCTCTGGAAGGGGTGGTGGGAGGCCCGTAAGATATGTGGGGGGCCCATAATTTTTTTTTGCTATGGGGCCCATGCATTTCTAGCTACGCCCCTGGTTGTGGCAGAAACAAACTGATATGCCACTGAATTTATAGCCGCTAACCCGGGAAGCTTTTATGCCCAGTCTTTCCGGTGGAAACCCGTCCAAGTTTCCGAATTTAACATTTTTCTGGGCCTTCTCCTCAACATGGGCTTAACCAAAAAAGCATGAATTGCGGTCATATTGGTCCACGAACCCAATTCATCACATGCCCATGTTTTCTGCTGCCATGTCCAGGACACGATTTGAGACCATCCTGCGTTTCCTGCACTTTAGAGACAACAGCACCTCTCGTCCCAGAGGCCACCCAGCTTTTGACCGGCTCCACAAAATTCGGCCCCTCATAGACCACTTAAACACCAAATTTGCAGATTTGTATACCCCTGAGCAAAACATCTGTGTAGACGAGTCCCTTATACATTTTACCGGGCGCCTTGGCTTCAAACAATACATCCCAAGCAAGCGCGCCCGGTATGGGGTCAAATTGTATAAGCTCTGTTAAAGGGCCACAGGCTATACCCACAAATTTTGGATCTATGAGGGTAAAGATCAGACCCTGGAGCCAGTCGGTTGCCCTGACTACCTGGGGAGCAGTGGGAAAACAGTCTGGGACTTGGTGTCACCCTTATTTGGCAAGGGGTACCATCTTTATGTGGACAATTTCTACACAAGTGTGCCCCTCTTGAGGCATTTGTTCCTAGAACAGATTGGCTGCTGTGGCACCGCGCGACCTAGTCGCCGGGGCTTCCCCCAACGGCTCGTTACCACCAGTCTTGCAAGGGGGGAGAGGGCTGCCTTGTGTAACCAAGAACTGCTTGCGGTGAAATGGAGAGACAAGCGTGATGT
Source organism: Bufo bufo (assembly GCF_905171765.1). Taxonomy (NCBI): domain Eukaryota; kingdom Metazoa; phylum Chordata; class Amphibia; order Anura; family Bufonidae; genus Bufo; species Bufo bufo. The sequence goes on along the minus strand of NC_053392.1, from coordinate 269,615,027 downwards.
TTACATGCTCTCCTCCATTCACGCAGACACGACAATCCAAATTGAATGAGCAACCAGTGTCATTGAAAAGCCCCTCTGTGTCCACGACTATAATTTGCTCATGGGAGGGGTGGACTTCAATGACCAGATGTTGGCTCCTTATCTACTTGCCCGCAGGACCAGACGCTGGTATAAGAAGGTGTCTGTATATTTAATTCAATTGGCTGTATATAATAGTTTTGTTCTCTACAGTAAGGCTGGGAGAACAGGATCCTTCCTCAAATTTCAGGAAGAGATCATCGAGAACCTCCTGTATCCAAGAGGTTCCGTGGCCCCATCCACCAGTGTAGTGAGCCGTCTACACGAGCGACATTTCCCCAGTGTCGTTGCTGGTACCTCAAACCGACCGCCACCCCGAAAAAAATGTTGTGTCTGTAGCAGGAGTGGAATAAGGCGTGACACCCGCTATTTCTGTCCTGACTGCCCTGACCACCCTGCCCTATGCTTTGGGGAGTGTTTCCGGAAGTACCACACACAGGTACACTTAGCATAGGGATTGCGTTTCACAGGACAGGAACACAGGGCTATTAGGGCCCTTTCACTCACAGCTGCTGCAAACCTCTCCTTTCACCTTTCATAATGTACTTCGCCACATCTCTGGGTGATTTGCGCTTTGCACATTGTCCCATGGGGAAGGAGAGGTTTGTCCTATAAAGGTAAAAAAATAAAATAAAAATCAACTGTAAGCAAAAAAGTTAATGTTCTGTTCAAGACGTTAAATTAAGTTTATATGTTCCGTTCAAATGTTATTATAAAGTTAATAAATTTATTGCGTTGTGGCCTGGTTTTTTCTTTTTTTTTTTCTTTTTTTTACCTTCTAGGTGGACCAACCGATAAACCAGCTGCAGAACTGATGTGCATTCTGACAGAAGCATTGTGCTGCTGTCAGATTACACAAAAGTCGGTGTATGCGGCGCAGCAAGACGAGATTTCTCCTCTGCAGTAAAAGATATGTTTGCCGAGGCTTATGAGCTGAGGGGGAGGTGGTGTTCATATACTTTGGCAAACACTTTGTATATAAAAAATAAAAATAAATCCCGGCAATCATTTATTCATCCACATCGATTGATGTGAATGGAGAAATTGGGTTTGCCAGGGCATACGGGCTGAGTGGGTTTGGATGTTGGGCGGAGCTTCTATGTCCTGGCAGACGCCTTTCCCCTCCTTTTTTTTTTTGGCAGAGATTTTTTCATCCACTTTGATAAATGCGAATGAATAAATCTGTGCCGTTCATTTTTTCTTTCAGCCCAGAGGCTGAACGAAAAAAAAAATATCATTACCCAAATGCACAATATAAGGAGAATAGCAGAAACTCCTAATGCTGGCCATACATGTAATGATTGCGGAGACCCTCAAATGCCAGGGCAGTACAAACACCCCACAAATGACCCCATTTTGGAAAGAAGACACCCCAAGGTATTCTCTGAGGGGCATAATGAGTCCATGAAAGATTGAAATTTTTGTCCCAAGTTAGCGGAAAGGGAGACTTTGTGAGAAAAAAAAAAATAAAAATCATTTCAATTTCTTCTATGAACTCGCCATGCCCCTCATGGTATACCTTGGGGTGTCTTCTTTCCAAAATGGGGTCACATGTGGGGTATTTATACGGCCCTGGCATTTTAGGGGCCCTAAAGCGTGAGAAGAAGTCTGGGATCCAAATGTCAAAAAATGCCCTCATAAAAGGAATTTGGGCCCCTTTGCGCATCTAGGCTGCAAAAAAGTGTCACACATGTGGTATCGCCGTACTCAGGAGAAGTTGTGCAATGTGTTTTGGGGTGTCATTTTACATATACCCATGCTGGGTGAGATAAATATCTCGGTCAATGCCAACTTTGTATAAAAAAATGGGAAAAGTTGTCTTTTGCCGAGATATTTCTCTCACACAGCATGGGTATATGTAAAAAGACACCCCAAAACACATTGCCCAACTTCTCCTGAGTACGTCGATACCACATGTGTGACACTTTTTTGTAGCCTAGGTGGGCAAAGGGGCCCACATTCAAAAGAGCACCTTTAGGATTTCACAGGGCATTTTTTACACATTTTGATTTCAAACTACTTCTCACGCATTAGGGCCCCTAAAATGCCAGGGCAGTATAACTACCCCACAAGTGACCCCATTTTGGAAAGAAGACACACCAAGGTATTTCGTGATGGGCATAGTGAGTTCATGGAAGTTTTTATTTTTTGTCACAAGTTAGTGAAATATGAGACTTTGTAAGGAAAAAATAAATAAAAATAAATCATCATTTTCCGCTAACTTGTGACAAAAAATAAAACGTTCTATGAACTCACTATGCCCATCAGTGAATACCTTAGGGTGTCTACTTTCCGAAATGGGGTCATTTGTGGGGTTTTTCTACTGTCTGGGCATTGTAGAACCTCAGGAAACATGACAGGTGCTCAGAAAGTCAGAGCTGCTTCAAAAAGCTGAAATTCACATTTTTGTACCATAGTTTGTAAATGCTATAACTTTTGCCCAAAGCTTTTTTTTTTTTTTTACCCAAACATTTTTTTTTTCAGACATTTAGAACAATAAATTTAGAGAAAAATTTATATATAGATGTCGTTTTTTTTAAAAAAACTTTACAACTGAAAGTGAAAAATGTTATTTTTTTGCAAAAATTTTGGTAAATTTCGATTAATAACAAAAAAAGTAAAAATGTCAATGAAATACCACCAAATGAAAGCTCTATTAGTGAGAAGAAAAGGAGGTAAAATTCATTTGGGTGGTAAGTTGTATGACCGAGCAATAAACGGTGAAATTAGTGTAGTGCAGAATTGTAAAAAGTGGTCTGGTCATTAAGGGTGTTTAAGCTAGGGGGGCTGAGGTGGTTAAAGCTGGCAGTCTGCAGTTAAAGCACATCTTGTTCATTTAATTTCAAATCTAATTTAATTTCAAATCTATTGTGGTGGTGTATAGAGCCAAAAATGTTAGAATTGTGTCCATGTCCCAATATTTATGGACCTAACTGTATTTAACTTTTGTTTTGTTTTATTTTTGTGATCATTATGTGCCTCATATATGAGCTGATTACATTTTAATTTTTTATTTTGGTTTATCAGGAATTTATTATTAGCTTATTTTGCTCACTTTTGCTAATTTCTCATCCTGGCCTGCCATCTGGTGGCCAAAATAAGAATTGCAGTTTGAATACTGTTAGCCTACTCAGTGAGGCCTCTTGCACACGACCGTAGTTATGTTCCGCATTTTTGAGCGGACCCATGCTCCGTTCCGAGGCCCCGCCAAAAAAAATATAGCATGTCCTATTCTTGTCTGTTTTGCTGACAAGAATAGGCATGTCTACAATGGGCCGCCCGTTCCGTTTCTGAAAATTGCGGAATGGTGGCTTCCGTTTTTTGCGGATCCGCGGTTTGCAGACCACAAAAAATGCCACGGTCAGCGCAACTACCTATGCCCGGATTGGACACATGGGGCATAGGAAGGAAGCCCAGAAGCGCGAGTTTACGGGTTTTTACGCTTTTAGGTGCCGTAATCTCATCTGATCACGGCATCTAAAGCATTTAATTATTATTGTCGGTCTCTGCCACGGGTCTCTGCTGTATGAAACAGCAGAGATCTGCCGGCCATGATGCCCCCTGCACGTGCAAGCGGGCGTCATGTTTACACATCGCACATAGCCTAAGGGTTAAACGCTTATACAAGTAGAGCCCCCAAACAGAGTGGAGAGGGTGTTAGCAGTGAGTTTGTGTTGACGTCACTAATTATTTTGCCCTTCCTCTGATTCATCAGAACAATAACCCACAGACTATGGATCCTGTCTGTGGAGCATCCGCCTTCACTCAGTCAGCATTTGGTCAGTAATCCATAAGTATTGCTAATGCCAAAAAAAAAACAACAAAAAAAAACAACAACAACAAAAAAACACAGGAGTGGATCCGAAACAGAGATGACACGTGAATGGAATATTTGCATCTCTTCTGTGTATTGTACCCACTCCTGCTTTTGGCTACTGTAGCGTTCCACTATGTAGGGGTGGGCACTACACAAGGGTCAATTGGGTCATGTGTTACTCCTACTCCAAAGGGACAGCAATATTATATTTAACCAAGTATTTTAATGTATTTTCTATGTGCTTTATGTGTATTGTTTCCCCTGTGACATGCATAGCAGGCCTATGAGGGTGTAGTTAGGCATCCTAGACACTAGAGGGAGATAGGGAGCCCCTAGTATAAATGTTCAGGCCCAGACAGGGAGGAGTTAGTCTGTAGTCAGGAGTCTGTGGAGACAGAAGTGAGAGGGCATCTTAGCCAGAGATATGCTGAGGGCCTCCTCCTGACATGCAGCTAGATAGTGTAGAAAAATAGAGGCTCCAGCACTCGTGGTAAAGTTTTGTAGGTCCCGGTCTTTATTACACTAAAATTGTATAATCATATACAGTGGCACCCCTCTTCACTCCCCCAGATTTACGCGTTTCGAACTACGGTATACAGTTCTTAGTCATAATCCAATGTGTCCATTTCACTATGGGTTTATGTAGGCTGAGCTCCCATCAGCCCCAGGAAAAGGGGAGGAGGGGAGCGCAATCCCACAATCAACCACATATCAGACACCTGTTTAAACATAGTAAAAGTATACACCCGTGGTAAATAAAACATTTTAAAGATCATTAAAATAATTTCATATGGATCAATTGGAAAGAGTTAATACCATGACAGCAAACACTAAACCTCCAGAAAAAAATGGAATAAATAAAATGAAATAAATTGTGTGAAAACATAATCTACCATTTTTTTTCTCTTGGGTGTGTTACAACCAATTGCATCATGGAGGTGTAACTCCTGAAGCTAACGTGTACAGGCATGATCATCCAGTTCCACCAGTTTCATTAACACATCATCATCATGCGAATTCATGATGATAAGTCTCATGGTGGGAACGTAGCTTGAGGAAATGCACTCACAATTGCATCATGAGGGTGTAACTCCTGAAGCTAACGTGTACAGGCATGTTCATCCAGTTCCTCCTCTTTCATTAACACATCATCATCATGCAAATTCATGATGATAAGCCCCATGGTGGGAACGTAGCTTGAGGAAATGCACTCGCAATTGCATCATGAGGGTGTAACTCCTGAATCTAACGTATACAGGCATGATCATACAGCTCTTCCTGTTTCATTGACACATCATTGTCATGTGAATTCATGATGATAAATCGTATGGTGGAAACATAGCTTGAGGGAATGTACTTGCCATTGCATCATGGGGATGTAACTCCTGAGGCTACCGTATGCAGGTATGATCATCCAGGTCTTCCTGTTTCATTGACATATCATTATCATGCGAATTCATAATGAAAAATCGCATGGTGGGATCGTAGTTTAAGGAAATACAATCGCAATTGCATCATGAAGGTGAAATTCCTGAAGTTAGCGTATACAGGCATGATCATCCAGTTCCACCTGTTTCATTGACACATCATTATCATGCGAATTTGTAATAATAAATCGCATGGTGGGAACGTAGCTTGAGGAAAAGCATTTGCAATTTCATCATGGGGGTGTAACTCCAAAAGCTAACGTGTACAGGCATGATCATACAGTTCTCCCTGTTTCATTGACACATTATCATGCGAATTCAGGATGAAAATCGCATGGTGGGGACGTAGCTTTAGGAAATGCACTCGCACATGCACATAATTCTATCCAATTTTCAGCAATGTTGAAGTATAATATACTCAATCATGCAGATCCATAGAACAAATAGGTCCAGGTATAAAACCAATGTAAGGACAATACAGAAAAAAGAAGAAAGGTCATAGTTATTATTCTTGAACCATTTCAATATAAGAACATTAATTCTTTCTTCAAGTTCAGACCCCGTGGATATCTGGTGTTCAATTTCCAGATCCAAAACGCCTCACGTGACCAAATTTTCTGTCTAATGTCACCTCCTCTTTTTGGAGCTGACACCCTCTCAAAGGCGAATGTACAGAAACTGCTAACACTGCGGCTGTGCACATTGATAAAGTGATTTGCCGCATTCGATATTCCGGTGGCTGTGGGGTTGGAGATGTAATTCAGATGTTCTCTCAGTCTGGTACTACCCACATACATTAGATCACATGATGTACACGAGATAATATACATCACTCCCCCAGTGTCGCAGTTTATGTAGCTCCTGATAGGAAAGGTTTCTGAATGTGTTGAGTCGTGAAAATTCCTGACCATGCATGAAAACCTACAGGTTTCGCAGGGATGGCTCCCACATTTCGCAAAGCCTGTATATTTTAACCAAGTTGGTGGTGGTTGTTCTTGCGCTGAAATGTACATGGATGGTGACAGCATGGTGCCCAAAGTACTAGGCCTCTTGGACACAATCCGGCATCCATCCTTCAAAATATCCCGCAATGTGTCATCCTCATATAAAATAGGAAGGCATCTTTCAATAATGCTCTTGATCATGGGGAACTGACGACCGTATGTCAGCACAAGCGTGGGTTTTGGATCCTTCTTCTGTTTGGTGCGAAAATTGTTGGTCACAACATCCGTATTTGCTGTATCCTCACAGATATTGTTATTTCTTTTTTGTTATAAAAGGTTATCAGGGTTTGTAATGCAGTCAGATGTTATGCCCAACAAGTTCCATCTCAGTTTACTTTTGGCAATATTGCGCCCTCTGGACAGCATCCACTTCGGATAGCCTCTTATTGCCAAACGTGACCAAATGATCCTGCATTCCTCATCGAATGCAGTATCGGTACTACAGTATAAACTCCCCCACCGGTATTCCTTTGATTGTATGGGAGGGATGATGGCTATTTGCTTTTAGGATTGTGTTTCCTGATATTTCCTTCCTATAGGTTGTAGTATTGAGTATGTAGTGTACGGGAGTTGTAATACCCGTCACTACCAAAGTGTCACTTGGTGTGCTGTCGTCCCTCCTTAGTTATGGAGAAGTTGGTATATGTCAGTTTTATAAAATGTCATGTGATGTAATGTGTGTATTTCCCTGTCACTGAAACTTGCACTTACAGGCCTGCTAGGGGTGTCATTCCTACTTCTAGTCCATAGAGGGAGCTAGGGAGCCCTAGTTTATATAAAGCCCAGTCAGGGAAGTGCAAGGCAGACGGAGTCTAGTGTCTGTAATCTACAGTTGGAGATTAGACAATGTCTGAGACAAGTCCAGGCCTGAAGCCTGCTGTTCAGGAGAAGATTCCCTCCTGAATACCCATATGCAGAAGCAGGAACATCTTAGCCTAAGGGCCTGAGGAACCATTCAGAAGCTAGGAGAGACTGAGGCAAAGATCAGAGGAGCCAGAGGTACTAAGAGAAACAGAGGAGGTACTTATTTAAGCCATAATCAAGGATATAAAGCCAGACTTAGGTTAATGGGCCTTGGTGAAGAATTGCTACATTCCAGGATCAGACAGAGTTAGAGTGCAAGCTCCTTTGCTGCAAGTCCTGTGTTCAACACTCTGTAATTACCCTGCTGTACTGAATTGCCTGCATCGACCGAATTGCAAAATCGACTGTATGCTGAGGAACTGCGTTTCCAATATTGTCTCTGCCTGCAAACTACTAAAGTTCAAGTTCTGTTTTAATTCCACGTTTCCTCAATTTATTTCTGCTTTCCGCAAACGGCGTGCCACCGTTTACTTGGCACTGGCGTCACGAACTACTTCTAATTCTATACCTGCCCTTGCAGAGAGTCAGCTGTACCAGGTTAGTGTATATTGCACTACTACACCCAGAAACACCTACTACGCACAACTTGAGTACACTGCAAGTATTTGGTTTGGGATCCATGTCAATTTTAGATCTAACAAGCTAATCCTCTCAGTGTGCTGTACATGAACAAATCTCAGGTTATAGGGGTTCATATTAACATATGACAGGAAGTCTGGTATGGCAGACACATCGCCGCCCCATATCATCAGCAGGTCATCGATGTATCTGCCATACCAGACCACATGTCGAGAAAAGGGGTTATTCACTGAAAATATATACCTCTCCTCCCAATAGGCCATGGTGAGGTTGGCCAGAGAAGGGGAGAATTTGGCCCCCATGGACACTCCTGCAATCTGAACATAGAAAACCCCATCAAATAAAAAATAATTGTGTTTCAGTAGGTATGATGTTATTTCTTCTGTTGTACATACACCTGAGGACATCAGATGTATCCCTGATATATCCAGGGATACTCTTGACCAGTGGCTGCAGCAAGGTATCCAACCATTCACCCACTTTCTCTGTCAGAGAGCCAATACCTGATCCTATGGGTCTTAATGGTGGAGGATTGACACCTTTGTGGACCTTAGGGAGGGCATGTATGATAGGGGTGACCGGTGATTCAACATTCAGAAACATGTATTGTTTATGATTAATGTAACCCCTATCTTTCCCTTTGTCTAAAATCTGCCCCAACTCTCTCTTATATTCCAGTAGGGGATCATTTTGTAGGGTCTTATAAGTGGTGTTGTCAGACAAGACCTCCAACATGAGTTGGTGGTAACATGTCCTGTCTAGCACCACTACTGAGCCCCCCTTGTCCGACATCTTGAATATCAGTTCCTTATTATTCCCCAATTCCTTGAGGGAAAGTTGTTGTTTTTTAGTTAAAGAGGACCTTTCACAACTGTACAAAATAAAAACTAACTATATCAGTGGGCAGAGCGGCGCCCAGGGGTCCCCCTGCACTTACTAGAATGTCTGGACGCCACTCCGTTCGCCCGGTATAGGCTATGAGCTGTGCGCTGCGATTGGCCAGCGCTGCAGCAAGGGACACGCCTCATACAAAAAATCAGTCCAGTACAACAGAGGGAGCGCAGACACCGGAGCCTATACCGGGCGAACGGAGCGGCGTCCAGACATACTAGTAAGTGCAGGGGGACCCCTGGGCGCCGCTCTGCCCACTGATATAGTTAGTTTTTATTTTGTACACTAGTGAAAGGTCCTCTTTAAATTGTGTTTATGTTTTTCCTTGACCAAACCCAGGTCAGATATTAGTGACAATTCCTTCTCTACAACTTCTTGGAATATATCCATACCGGGTGTACGGAACATTATGGGATAATATTTTTTATTAGTTGTATTGAAATATTGTTTGTCAGTTGTGTTAGAATCATGCTGGTCAGTTATTTCCTGAGACTCAAGACCTTCCCTCTGGAGATCCTCAAGACACAACAGGGATTGCTGTTCTCTGAATGTTAATTCAGAATACATATTGCTGACTGGTATGTCCCTGTTAGTGTCGGGATCATTTGTTTTTCCACATATTTAATCAGAGTTGTATGGTCCCACCAAATTTTGGTTTCATGAGTGAGTAAATTTTCCAACTCTTGCATCAGTCCTTTCATGTTATATTCCTCACAAAATTTGGTGGGACCATACAACTCTGATTAAATATGTGGAAAAACAAATGATACCACGAGGTTTGAGGATTAAAAAAATTCCGATCACGATATTTTCGGATGAATTTGTAACCAAGTGGAACAAATCATTAACGGATTGCTCATTACAGCTTATGTCCCTAATAATTGAATGTGAATGCGAGAGACTTGCCACCATACAGAAGGAGATTGATTCATGCAAAGTCTCCTTGGAAAAGTACGAATCGATACCCGATTTTTCTGTGAAAGAACAGGAGATTATGGTCTCAATAAAACAAATGGAGGACAATATAATCGAAATGAAACATAAAAAAATCCAAAGGGACCTTTATGATTATAATAACAACCAAGTATATGAATGGGGTAGACGGGATAATCCCTATAACACCCCCAAATCCATTCTGAAGAAAAAGTATGTACGTAACAAACACAGCAAAATGAATAATAACAATAAAAAAACATCATTAAAATTGGACTTACCTCGCAGAGTCAGCTTTAGTGGCTCCGATGCGGAGACATCCGCCATGTCAGGCGACTCAGGTGAATCAGTAGGAGACGACGGTCGAGGAGCCCAGGCTGCAAACACTAATTCTACCAGAGCTTCTTACTACAAGAAAAATAAGAAGGATAGAATGGATCCGTCAAAAAACGACACGGAAGAGGGGGGCGGAAGCACCAAAAAACCTTATACAATGGCAACGAGATTACAAAACAAATAGATGACCCTCCAAATGGACTGCAAATTTTAGATGTTATTATATTAATCTATCTAAATACAATCTGACTAAGGATCAATGCAATGTTTTGTCTTTAGGTTTGAATTTTGTGCCTACTACTAATTTTGATCCGTTTTCCACTATTCTGCATATTAACAAGTTTATAAGAAACCTGACACTGAAAAGGTTTTTTTCTGTCACACCTCCACCCTCTGAGGATCCCGGCACTAACAAGGACATACCAGTCAGCAATATGTATCCAGAATTAACATTCAGAGAACAGCAATCCCTGTTGTGTCTTGAGGATCTCCAGAGGGAAGGTCTTGAGTCTCAGGAAATAACTGACCAGCATGATTCTAATACAACTGACAAACAATATTTCAATACAACTAATAAAAAATATTATCCCATAATGTTCCGTACACCAGGTATGGATATATTCCAAGAAGTTGTAGAGAAGGAATTGTCACTAATATCTGACCTGGGTTTGGTTAAGGAAAAACATAAACACAATTTAACTAAAAAACAACAACTTGCCCTCAAGGAATTGGGGAATAATAAGGAACTGATATTCAAGATGTCGGACAAGGGGGGCTCAGTAGTGGTGCTAGACAGGACATGTTACCACCAACTCATGTTGGAGGTCTTGTCTGACAACACCACTTATAAGACCCTACAACATGATCCCCTACTGGAATATAAGCGAGAGTTGGGGGAGATTTTAGACAAAGGGAAAGATAGGGGTTACATAATCGTAAACAATACATGTTTCTGAATGTTGAATCACCGGTCACCCCTATCATACATGCCCTCCCTAAGATCCACAAAGGTGTCAATCCTCCACCATTAAGACCCATAGTATCAGGTATTGGCTCTCTGACAGAGAAAGTGGGTGAATGGTTGGATACATTGCTGCAGCCACTGGTCAAGAGTATCCCTGGATATATCAGGGATACATCTGATGTCCTCAGGTGTATGTACAACAGAAGATGGTTGGAAAATTATACATGGCTGACCATGGACGTTGCATCTTTGTATCCATCCATTCCCCATGCAATTGCTCTCTTTGCTCTTGAGTATCACCTACATAAATACAGTACGCATTCCAACATGTTTATTGATTATATTTTGGAAATAACATCATACCTACTGAAACACAATTATTTTTTATTTGGGGTTTTCTATGTTCAGATTGCAGGAGTGTCCATGGGGGCCAAATTCTCCCCTTCTCTGGCCAACCTCACCATGGCCTATTGGGAGGAGAGGTATATATTTTCAGTGAATAACCCCTTTTCTCGACATGTGGTCTGGTATGGCAGATACATCGATGACCTGCTGATGATATGGGGCGGCGATGTGTCTGCCATACCAGACTTCCTGACATATGTTAATATGAACCCCTATAACCTGAGATTTGTTCATGTACAGCACACTGAGAGGATTAGCTTTTTAGATCTAAAATTGACAGGGATCCCAAACCAAATAATCAATACTTCAACCTATAGGAAGGAAATATCAGGAAACACAATCCTAAAAGCAAATAGCCATCATCCCTCCCATACAATCAAAGGAATACCGGTGGGGGAGTTTATACTGTAGTACCGATACTGCATTCGATGAGGAATGCAGGATCATTTGGTCACGTTTGGCAATAAGAGGCTATCCGAAGTGGATGCTGTCCAGAGGGCGCAATATTGCCAAAAGTAAACTGAGATGGAACTTGTTGGGCATAACATCTGACTGCATTACAAACCCTGATAACCTTTTATAACAAAAGAGAAATAACAATATCTGTGAGGATACAGCAAATACGGATGTTGTGACCAACAATTTTCGCACCAAACAGAAGAAGGATCCAAAACCCACGCTTGTGCTGACATACGGTCGTCAGTTCCCCATGATCAAGAGCATTATTGAAAGATGCCTTCCTATTTTATATGAGGATGACACATTGCGGGATATTTTGAAGGATGGATGCCGGATTGTGTCCAAGAGACCTAGTACTTTGGGCACCATGCTGTCACCATCCATGTACATTTCAGCGCAAGAACAACCACCACCAACTTGGTTAAAATATACAGGCTTTGCGAAATGTGGGAGCCATCCCTGCGAAACCTGTAGGTTTTCATGCATGGTCAAGAATTTTCACGACTCAACACATTCAGAAACCTTTCCTATCAGGAGCTACATAAACTGCGACACTGCGGGAGTGATGTATATTATCTCGTGTACATCATGTGATCTAATGTATGTGGGTAGTACCAGACTGAGAGAACATCTGAATTACATCTCCAACCCCACAGCCACCGGAATATCGAATGCGGCAAATCACTTTATCAATGTGCACAGCCGCAGTGTTAGCAGTTTCTGTACATTCGCCTTTGAGAGGGTGTCAGCTCCAAAAAGAGGAGGTGACATTAGACAGAAAATTTTGTCACGTGAGGCGTTTTGGATCTGGAAATTGAACATCAGATATCCACGGGGTCTGAACTAGAAGAAAGAATTAATGTTCTTATATTGAAATGGTTCAAGAATAATAACTATGACCTTTCTTCTTTTTTCTGTATTGTCCTTTCATTGGTTTTATACCTGGACCTATTTGTTCTATGGATCTGCATGATTGAGTATATTATACTTCAACATTGCTGAAAATTGGATAGAGTTATGTGCATGTGCGAGTGCATTTCCTAAAGCTACGTCCCCACCATGCGATTTTCATCCTGAATTCGCATGATAATGTGTCAATGAAACCGGAAGATCTGTATGATCATGCCTGTACATGTTAGCTTTTGGAGTTACACCCCCATGATGAAATTGAAAATGCTTTTCCTCAAGCTACGTTCCCACCATGCGATTTATTATTACAAATTCGCATGATAATGATGTGTCAATGAAACTGGTGGAACTGGATGATCATACCTGCATACGGTAGCCTCAGGAGTTACATCCCCATGATGCAATGGCAAGTACATTCCCTCAAGCCATGTTTCCACTATACGATTTATCATCACGAATTCGTATGACAATGATGTGTCAATGAAACAGGAAGAACTGTATGATCATGCCTGTATACGTTAGATTCAGGAGTTACACCCTCATGATGCAATTGCGAGTGCATTTCCTCAAGCTACGTTTCCACCATGCGATTTATTATTACAAATTGGCATGATAATGATGTGTCAATGAAACAGGTGGACCTGGATGATCATGCCTGTATACGTTAGATTCAGGAGTTACACCCTCATGATGCAATTGCGAGTGCATTTCCTCAAGCTACGTTCCCACCATAGGACTTATCATCATGAATTCGCATGATGCTGATGTGTTAATGAAACAGGTGGAACTGGATGAACATGTACACGTTAGCTTCAGGAGTTACACCCTCATGATGCAATTGCGAGTACATTTCCTCAAGCTACGTTCCCACTATAGAATTTATCATCATGAATTCGCATGATGATGATGTGTTAATGAAACAGGTGGAACTGGATGATCATGCCTGTACACGTTAGCTTCAGGAGTTACACCTCCATGATGCAATTGGTTGTAACACACCCAAGAAAAAAATGGAAGATTATATTTTCACACAATTTATTTCATTTTATTTATTCAATTTTTTTCTGGAGGTTTAGTGTTTGCTGTCATGGTATTAACTCTTTCCAATTGATCCATATGAACTTATTTTTGTGATCTTTAAAATGTTTTATTTACCACGGGTGTATACTTTTACTATGTTTAAACAGGTGTCTGATATGTGGTTGATTGTGGGATTGCGCTCCCCTCCTCCCCTTTTCCTGGGGCTGATGGGAGCTCTGCCTACATAAACCCATAGTGAAATGGACACATTGGATTATGACTAAGAACTGTATACCGTAGTTCGAAACGCGAAAATCTGGGGGAGTGAAGAGGGGTGCCACTGTATATGATTATACAATTTTGGTGTAATAAAGACCGGGACCTACAAAACTTTACCACGAGTGCTGGAGCCTCTATTTTTCTACACTTCATGATGTATTTCAAATGGCTGTATTTCAAATGCATAATTCAAACCCCTGTATGTAGAGGGGGTATCTCACAGGGCCTGAACCAGTGTAGGCCTGAATTCAATATTGGTGCACCTAATGGCGGTATTTAAAATCTCTGAATGTAACCCTAATGTATTAAGGGTGTTTCTCACAATGACAAAAGAAAACGAATTCCAGCTCTTCACAATAAAAGGCTTCTTTATTCCACTTCTTTAAAAACAGACATCAAATGCAGAGTAGTATGCTGTGACGCGTTTCGGGCTGTTATATCTTAGCCCTTCATCAAGACAACTAAACAAACTTAAAATCTCCTTTTTATACACAGTGAGGAACAACCCTTCCCACTTGATTGGTTAGTTTCCATGCTCCAGAACAGCATCAGGTGTTCCTGACCTGTTAATTACTAAGAGAAACACCCCAATCAAGTGGGAAGTGATCCACAGTTTCAGAGAGAGAAAAAAAAAAAAAAAAAAAAAAAAAAAAGAAAATACTTCATTTATATTGTAAAGTTAGGTCATGTTTCCTATTCAATCCTCTAGGTATACATGTACCCAAATTAAACATCCAGTATGTTTCAGGACTGTACAATTTTTGCCTACGGTCTCCTCCCCTGACTGGAGCCGTGACTCTCTCAATTCCTTTTATTTTCGGACCATAATTCATATCTAACTTCTCTGAAATGGTATGGGCGCTTTATTGATGACATGTTGTGGGTTTGGCAGGGTGATGCAGAAGACTTGATAATATTTGTGGATTTTCTGAATGGTTGTATTCCATCGATAAAACTGACTATGACCAGCGATCCCACTTCAATTGTCTTTTTGGACTTAGTATTATCAGCTGATCATATGATCAAAAAAGTTGACACCTGTACCCATCGTAAGGTTACAGCTGGGAATACATTGCTTCATGCATCATCCTGCCATCCCCCACATGTGGCCAAGAATATACCCAAAGGAGAGATGTTGAGGGCACGTAGAAATTGCTCATCTTTCGATCTGTTTGAGAAGGAGGCATCTGACATTTCAACCAGGTTACAGATCAGGGGATATTCGAGAGAAAACATTCGAAAAGCCAAGGAATATGCAATTTCGGTGAACAGAGAGTCACTCATATTCACTCAAGCTAAGAATGCGAATAAAAAGAAAAGAAAAAATAGAGGAAAAAATGATAAGACGCAGGTCTGCAATCGAAATTTGAGCAAGCCTGCGACTTTTGTCACTAATTTTAGTGTAGAATATCCCCTTATCTGCAACATTTTACGTAGACATTTCCCGGTTATAGGTTTTGATGAGGGTTGGGGGGACATCGCGGAGGCAGGTATTAGATGCATTGCAAAAAAAGCACCAACTGTAGGACAAAAAGTTAGTCCTAGTTTGTATATGGAAAACGCAGAGTGTGAACCAGTCTGGCTGAGCACGAAAGGAAACTTCAAATGTGGAAGCAAAAAATGCATATGTTGCACATACATGTCAGTGAGTAAAGATATTGCATCTACATCGAACAATAGCATACACAAAATGCGGCAATATATCAACTGCAATACTGAATATGTAGTCTATGTCATCACATGCCGTGCTTGTATGCTGCAATATGTGGGATGCACAATCAACCAGCTAAAAATAAGAATTCGGAAGCATCTGAGCGATATCCCACATGTTGCAACACGCAATGTCTCAGCGGCCACATCACACTTTGCGGTAGTACATAAGGGCGATACCTCTGCGTTATGGGTGCAAGGAATTGAGAGAGTCACGGCTCCAGTCAGGGGAGGAGACCGTAGGCAAAAATTGTACAGTCGTGAAACATACTGGATGTTTAATTTGGGTACATGTATACCTAGAGGATTGAATAGGAAACATGACCTAACTTTACAATATAAATGAAGTATTTTCAGTTTTTTTGTTTTTTTTTCTCTCTGAAACTGTGGATCACTTCCCACTTGATTGGGGTGTTTCTCTTAGTAATTAACAGGTCAGGAACACCTGATGCTGTTCTGGAGCATGGAAACTGACCAAGTGGGAAGGGTTGTTCCTCACTGTGTATAAAAAGGAGATTTTAAGTTTGTTTAGTTGTCTTGATGAAGGGCTAAGATATAACAGCCCGAAACGCGTCACAGCATACTACTCTGCATTTGATGTCTGTTTTTAAAGAAGTGGAATAAAGAAGCCTTTTATTGTGAAGAGCTGGAATTCGTTTTCTTTTTTCATTTTGCTTCAGACTGAGTCCAGGTCTGTACATCCGTGCTCTGCTTAGTGTGAGGTGAGAGCTGCAGCAATCTCTACATTTGTGTATCTCACAATGACATCTGCATCAAAGGCTGCCAACTAAATTTTTGGATCTCAAACGACTGTTTGTTTAACAATTGAATTTGACAGCAGTATATAAGCCTGTAATTTCACATGTGCTGATGCTGCAAGGCCTAAAAATAGTGTTTTTTGTCAAATAAGTGTGTTTTTCAAACCCCAGAAAATGATGGGTGTATTTCTAGCTTAAATTGCACACTGACTAATACAGATGTTGTAGATTGCCCAAAAAGTCTTTTTTTTTCTAACAGAATATGAAAGCTGTATATATTAAACTTGAATTTAACACTTGCAGATCTGGAAAATACTGTTTTTTGAGAAAAAAAATGTGTGTTTTTCAAACCACAGAAAATTATGAATGTATTTCTACCTTAAATGGTCATTTGTAATGTCCCAAAAGCTCAGATGCAGTGCTGGTGCACTGAGCATGCATAAAATGGCCGCCGCCACCGCCACCCACCTAACTAACAGAATTCTAAAAGTTAGTATTTTTGGTCAATGAGCTCAGGGCAGGGTAAAACGATAGTGCCCTGCACCCACACAACTATTTGTCTGTAGATCTCCCTACACTTGTAACAGCAGAGTGACGTGCAGCGCTACGTGACCCAAGCTTATATAGAGCCTGGGTCACATGCTGCTCTGGCCAATCACAGCCATGCCATTAGTAGGTGATGGCCTCTTGGGGCAAGTAGTATGACGCTTGTTGATTGGCTGCTGTGCAGCCTTTCAAAAAGCGCGAAGAAAGCGCCGAACACCGAACCCGAACCCAAACTTTTACGAAAATGTTCGGGTTCGGGTCCGGTGTCCAAAAATCCTAAAGTTCGGTACGAACCCGAACTTTACAGTTCGGGTTCGCTCAACCCTAGTTATCACTCATAAATGCTATTCTCTGCTACCCTCTGTATTGTAAGACACACATATGCTATTTCCTAAAGTAAAAAAAAATATAAAAAATGTAAATGTGGAGATGCCCTGATACAGAGTTTGGACTAGTATTTCAGGTGTTTTCTCTGAGATTTCAAATGCTACATCTATTGTCTGGTTGGTAATACACGTGTTTTGAAATTATTCCCCCCACCCAACCCCTGCGCTGTTTTACTAGATTTGTTTGATACAAAACTAAAAAGGTTCAGGTTTGTCTGCTGGCTGAAATTTGAAAAAATTTGTAACGAACCCGGTTTGTTGCGAACTGGTACGTTCATCTCTACCCTGAGAAAGTGCACAACTCCTGAGCTGCCAGCTTGAAATAAATCAGAGCAAGTGGGGCAATGAATGGGCAGATCTCTGGATCCATGTGAGGTACAGGGCTGGTTTTAAGTTAGAAAGAAATCGTCATGTACTATATGATGTCTGATTTGCATTTTTTACATTGCTCATGGGATAACATATGAGCTACAACAAAATCTGACTAAACCCTCACACTGATGTTAAAAATGAGACTTTAGCCAATATATCCTTATATAAAGGACATTCCGGAGCCCGTGCACCACGTCATGGTATCTCAGGTGGCACGGAACCTAACGCTAACCTACCTGTGCCATATGGGCAGTACCAGGGGCCAGTGGGCAAATTATAGAAGTGTAAGGTCCGAATCACAGCAAACAGCTCCCCTGGTACTGCCCATATG
The DNA here is from genome assembly GCF_905171765.1 of Bufo bufo. Taxonomy (NCBI): domain Eukaryota; kingdom Metazoa; phylum Chordata; class Amphibia; order Anura; family Bufonidae; genus Bufo; species Bufo bufo. Next base: position 269,596,959 of record NC_053392.1, on the reverse strand, counting down.
GCATAGGTAGGTTAGTGTGAGGTCCCGTGCCACCTGAGATACCTTGATGTGGTGCGAGGGCTCCGGTATGTCCTTCATATAAGGATATATTGGCTAAAGTCTCATTTTTAACATTAGTATGAGGGTTTAGTCAGATTTTGTTGATTGAATCCACCACAGTAGTGCACCTATTCTTCTAAATGTTTATTTGATATAGTCAACTACATCCACACATTTTGCACAAACCATGTGCAATGAGCTGGACCGGGGTATGCACTCTGATGCCAAATTATGCAATGGCTGGGTCAGATGTAGGTGATAGTCTATAGTTTTGTTTGTGACGCCAATTGCAGCGTGCGCAAGGTACTGTCGCAGGGGCCTTTAAGGTGTTGTAACTCACGCACCAGGTTAGGAATGCCAGAGTGGTGTAATGTCTCTGTATGGTAGTGGGTATACTGTCAACGGTGTCTCCTACCTGAGTACGGCTGGACTCCTGGATCACTTGCAATAAATTGAGTGTGGTGCTAGTAGGAGTAATAGAGGGATTTGCAGCAGTAATTGAGATCCAGACCTTTGGTAAAGTTCAAACTTGTCTTTACTGATGGTAACTTTCATCCAAGCAAGATACAGCTTTAGTCTTAGGTCCCAGCAGGTATTGGCAATGGTTGGCAGAAATTTATGCTTCTGCTCTCTCATGTACCCGGAGCTTGCAGGAAAGGACGTCTGCTTGTTAGCTCTATACTGTGGCAGGAATTTGGCTTCTACACTTTCTATCTTCTGCTGTATGGGGACTGACTAGCTAAGGAGGAATATGGCTTCTCCTGTGTCTCTGGACTGTACTCACAGTTATCTTCACAGGGTATGCTTTCTTCCTGGAATTCTGGAGTTGTCTGCTTGCTTCTTCCAGCTGAGGCTGCAAGGCTCAGGCTGGGGATGATGATCAATGTCTTAGCCAAGACAAGATCCTGGCTTTATTCCCTATATCTGGGAGCTCCTACACGCACAGCTTTCCCCTAGCAGGGGTGACTGGCACACTGACTTAACTTCCTTCCCTCACCATGAGGCAGGATATGGACACATTACTACACAACAAGGTCTGCAGCTAGTATGGGCAAACGTGAACGGAATGCTCAATAATTCAATACAACAACAACCAAGAGAGTATATATAATTCCATCAATATAAAATATATACAGTACAGACCAAAAGTTTGGACACACCTTCTCATTCAAAGAGTTTTCTTTATTTTCATGACTATGAAAATTGTAGATTCACACCGAAGGCATCAAAACTATGAATTAACACATGTGGAATTATATACATAACAAACAAGTGTGAAACAACTGAAAATATGTCATATTCTAGGTTCTTCAAAGTAGCCACCTTTTGCTTTAATTACTGCTTTGCACACTCTTGGCATTCTCTTGATGAGCTTCAAGAGTAGTCCCCTGAAATGGTTTTCCCTTCACAGGTGTGCCCTGTCAGTTTTAATAAGTGGGATTTCTTGCCTTATAAATGGGGTTGGGACCATCAGTTGCGTTGAGGAGAAGTCAGGTGGATACACAGCTGATAGTCCTACTGAATAGACTATTAGAATTTGTATTATGGCAAGAAAAGAAAAACGAGTGGCCATCATTACTTTAAGAAATGAAGGTCAGTCAGTCAGCCGAAAAATTGGGAAAACTTTGAAAGTAAGGGCTATTTGACCATGAAGGAGAGTGATGGGGTGCTGCGCCAGATGACCTGGCCTCCACAGTCACCGGACCTGAACCCAATCGAGCTGGTTTGGGGTGAGCTGGACCGCAGAGTGAAGGCAAAAGGGCCAACAAGTGCTAAGCATCTCTGGGAACTCCTTCAAGACTGTTGAAAGACCATTTCAGGGGACTACCTCTTGAAGCTCATCAAGAGAATGCCAAGAGTGTGCAAAGCAGTAATCAAAGCAAAAGGTGGGTACTTTGAAGAACCTAGAATATGACATATTTTCCGTTGTTTCACACTTGTTTGTTATGTATATAATTCCACATGTGTTAATTCATAGTTTTGATGCCTACATAGTCATGAAAATAAAGAAAACTCTTTGAATGAGAAGGTGTGTCCAAACTTTTGGTCTGTACTGTATTTATTGATAATTTTTAACCACCTCCGGACCGCTGTACGCACAGACGCGTCCTGGAGGTGGTTGATTCATTCCTCCTGGACGCGCCGGCGCGTCCTCTCGCGAGACGCGAGATTTCCTGTGAACGCGCGCACACAGGCGCGCGCGCTCACAGGAACGGAAGGTAAGAGAGTTGATCTCCAGCCTGCCAGCGGCGATCGTTCGCTGGCAGGCTGGAGATGTGTTTTTTTTAACCCCTAACAGGTATATTAGACGCTGTTTTGATAACAGCGTCTAATATACCTGCTACCTGGTCCTCTGGTGGTCCCATTTGTTTGGATCGACCACCAGAGGACACAGGTAGCTCAGTAAAGTCCCACCAAGCACCACTACACTACACTACACCCCCCCCCCGTCACTTATTAACCCCTTATTAGCCCCTGATAACCCCTAATCACCCCTGATCACCCCATATAGACTCCCTGATCACCCCCCTGTCATTGATTACCCCCCTGTCATTGATCAACCCCCTGTAAAGCTCCATTCAGATGTCCGCATGATTTTTACGGATCCACTGATAGATGGATCGGATCCGCAAAACGCATCCGGACGTCTGAATGAAGCCTTACAGGGGCATGATCAATGACTGTGGTTATCACCCCATATAGACTCCCTGATCACCCCCCTGTCATTGATCACCCCCCTGTCATTGATTACCCCCCTGTAAAGCTCCATTCAGACGTCCGCATGATTTTTACGGATCCACTGATAGATGGATCGGATCCGCAAAACGCATCCGGACGTCTGAATGAAGCCTTACAGGGGCATGATCAATGACTGTGGTGATCACCCCATATAGACTCCCTGATCACCCCCCTGTAAAGCTCCATTCAGATGTCCGCATGATTTTTACGGATCCACTGATAGATGGATCGGATCCGCAAAACGCATCCGGACGTCTGAATGAAGCCTTACAGGGGCATGATCAATGACTGTGGTTATCACCCCATATAGACTCCCTGATCACCCCCCTGTCATTGATTACCCCCCTGTAAAGCTCCATTCAGACGTCCGCATGATTTTTACGGATCCACTGATAGATGGATCGGATCCGCAAAACGCATCCGGACGTCTGAATGAAGCCTTACAGGGGCATGATCAATGACTGTGGTGATCACCCCATATAGACTCCCTGATCACCCCCCTGTCATTGATTACCCCCCTGTCATTGATCACCCCCCTGTAAAGCTCCATTCAGACGTCCGCATGATTTTTACGGATCCACTGATAGATGGATCGGATCCGCAAAACGCATGCGGACGTCTGAATGAAGCCTTACAGGGGCATGATCAATGACTGTGGTTATCACCCCATATAGACTCCCTGATCACCCCCCTGTCATTGATTACCCCCCTGTAAAGCTCCATTGAGACGTCCGCATGATTTTTACGGATCCACTGATAGATGGATCGGATCCGCAAAACGCATCCGGACGTCTGAATGAAGCCTTACAGGGGCATGATCAATGACTGTGGTGATCACCCCATATAGACTCCCTGATCACCCCCCTGTCATTGATTACCCCCCTGTCATTGATCACCCCCCTGTAAAGCTCCATTCAGACGTCCGCATGATTTTTACGGATCCACTGATGGATGGATCGGATCCGCAAAACGCATCCGGACGTCTGAATGAAGCCTTACACGGGCGTGATAAATGACTGTGGTTATCACCCCATATAGACTCCCTGATCACCCCCCTGTCATTGATCACCACCCCTGTCATTGATCACCACCCCTGTCATTGATCACCCCCCTGTCATTGATCACCCCCCTGTCATTGATCACCCCCCTGTCATTGATCACCCCCCCTGTCATTGATCACCCCCCTGTCATTGATCACCCCCCTGTCATTGATCACCCCCCTGTCATTGATCACCCCCCTGTTATTGATCAACCCCCTGTCATTGGTCAACCCCCCTGTCATTGATCACCCCCCTGTCATTGATCACCCCCCTGTAAGGCTCCATTCAGACATTTTTTTGGCCCAAGTTAGCAGAATTATTATTTTTTTTTCTTACAAAGTCTCATATTCCACTAACTTGTGACAAAAAATAAAATCTCACATGAACTCACCATACCCCTCACGGAATCCAAATGCGTAAAATTTTTTAGACATTTATATTCCAGACTTCTTCTCACGCTTTAGGGCCCCTAGAATGCCAGGGCAGTATAAATACCCCACATGTGACCCCATTTCGGAAAGAAGACACCCCCAGGTATTCCGTGAGGGGCATATTGAGTCCATGAAAGATTGAAATTTTTGTCCCAAGTTAGCGGAACGGGAGACTTTGTGAGAAAAAAATAAAAAATATCAATTTCCGCTAACTTGTGCCAAAAAAAAAAAATTTCTATGAACTCGCCATGCCCCTCATTGAATACCTTGGGGTGTATTCTTTCCAAAATGGGGTCACATGTGGGGTATTTATACTGCCCTGGCATTCTAGGGGCCCCAAAGCGTGAGAAGAAGTCTGGTATCCAAATGTCTAAAAATGCCCTCCTAAAAGGAATTTGGGCCCCTTTGCGCATCTAGGCTGCAAAAAAGTGTCACACATCTGGTATCGCCGTACTCAGGAGAAGTTGGGGAATGTGTTTTGGGGTGTCTTTTTACATATACCCATGCTGGGTGAGATAAATATCTTGGTCAAATGCCAACTTTGTATAAAAAAATGGGAAAAGTTGTCTTTTGCCAAGATATTTCTCTCACCCAGCATGGGTATATGTAAAAAGACACCCCAAAACACATTCCCCAACTTCTCCCGAGTACGGAGATACCAGATGTGTGACACTTTTTTGCAGCCTAGGTGGGCAAAGGGGCCCATATTCCAAAGAGCACCTTTCGGATTTCACTGGTCATTTACCTACTTACCACACATTAGGGCCCCTGGAAAATGCCAGGGCAGTATAACTACCCCACAAGTGACCCCATTTTGGAAAGAAGACACCCCAAGGTATTCCGTGAGGGGCATGGCGAGTTCCTAGAATTTTTTATTTTTTGTCACAAGTTAGTGGAAAATGATGATTTTTTTTTTTTTTTTTTTTTCATACAAAGTCTCATATTCCACTAACTTGTGACAAAAAATAAAAACTTCCATGAACTCACTATGCCCATCAGCGAATACCTTGGGGTCTATTCTTTCCAAAATGGGGTCACTTGTGGGGTAGGTATAATGCCCTGGTATTTTAGGGGCCCAAATGTGTGGTAAGGAGTTTGAAATCAAATTCTGTAAAAAATGACCAGTGAAATCCGAAAGGTGCTCTTTGGAATATGGGCCCCTTTGCCCACCTAGGCTGCAAAAAAGTGTCACACATCTGGTATCTCCGTACTCAGGAGAAGGTGGGGAATGTGTTTTGGGGTGTCATTTTACATATACCCATGCTGGGTGAGATAAATATCTTGGTCAAATGCCAACTTTGTATAAAAAAATGGGAAAAGTTGTCTTTTGCCAAGATATTTCTCTCACCCAGCATGGGTATATGTAAAAAGACACCCCAAAACACATTCCCCAACTTCTCCTGAGTACGGAGATACCACATGTGTGGCACTTTTTTGCAGCCTAGGTGGGCAAAGGGGCCCATATTCCAAAGAGCACCTTTTGGATTTCACTGGTCATTTACCTACTTACCACACATTAGGGCCCCTGGAAAATGCCAGGGCAGTATAACTACCCCACAAGTGACCCCATTTTGGAAAGAAGACACCCCAAGGTATTCCGTGAGGGGCATGGCGAGTTCCTAGAATTTTTTATTTTTTGTCACAAGTTAGTGGAAAATGATGATTTTTTTTATATTTTTTTTTTTTCATACAAAGTCTCATATTCCACTAACTTGTGACAAAAAATAAAAACTTCCATGAACTCACTATGCCCATCAGCGAATACCTTGGGGTCTCTTCTTTCCAAAATGGGGTCACTTGTGGGGTAGTTATACTGCCCTGGCATTCTAGGGGCCCAAATGTGTGGTAAGGAGTTTGAAATCAAATTCTGTAAAAAATGACGAGTGAAATCCGAAAGGTGCTCTTTGGAATATGGGCCCCTTTGCCCACCTAGGCTGCAAAAAAGTGTCACACATCTGGTATCTCCGTATTCAGGAGAAGTTGGGGAATGTGTTTTGGGGTGTCTTTTTACATATACCCATGCTGGGTGAGAGAAATATCTTGGCAAAAGACAACTTTTCCCATTTTTTTATACAAAGTTGGCATTTGACCAAGATATTTATCTCACCCAGCATGGGTATATGTAAAATGACACCCCAAAACACATTCCCCAACTTCTACTGAATACGGAGATACCAGATGTGTGACACTTTTTTGCAGCCTAGGTGGGCAAAGGGGCCCACATTCCAAAGAGCACCTTTCGGATTTCACTGGTCAGTTTTTACAGAATTTGATTTCAAACTCCTTACCACACATTTGGGCCCCTAGAATGCCAGGGCAGTATAACTACCCCACAAGTGACCCCATTTTGGAAAGAAGAGACCCCAAGGTATTTCGTGATGGGCATAGTGAGTTCATGGAAGTTTTTATTTTTTGTCACAAGTTAGTGGAATATGAGACTTTGTAAGAAAAAAAAAAAAAAAATAAAATCATCATTTTCCGCTAACTTGTGACAAAAAATAAAAAGTTCTATGAACTCACTATCCCCATCAGCGAATACCTTAGGGTGTGTACTTTCCGAAATGGGGTCATTTGTGGGGTGTTTGTACTGTCTGGGCATTGTAGAACCTCAGGAAACATGACAGGTGCTCAGAAAGTCAGAGCTGCTTCAAAAAGCGGAAATTCACATTTTTGTACCATAGTTTGTAAACGCTATAACTTTTACCCAAACCATTTTTTTTTTACCCAAACATTTTTTTTTTATCAAAGACATGTAGAACAATAAATTTAGAGCAAAATTTATATATGGATGTCATTTTTTTTGCAAAATTTTACAACTGAAAGTGAAAAATGTCATTTTTTTGCAAAAAAAATCGTTAAATTTCGATTAATAACAAAAAAAGTAAAAATGTCAGCAGCAATGAAATACCACCAAATGAAAGCTCTATTAGTGAGAAGAAAAGGAGGTAAAATTCATTTGGGTGGTAAGTTGCATGACCGAGCAATAAATGGTGAAAGTAGTGTAGGTCAGAAGTGTAAAAAGTGGCCTGGTCTTTCAGGGTGTTTAAGCACTGGGGGCTGAGGTGGTTAAAAGAGTGTACAAAACACTGTCATAAACAACATATAGTACGAGTTTCCAAAGTTGTAGTACCACATCTATAGCATCAAATTACTTGTGCAATAAAGCCACAACTTTGGAAACTCGTACTTTATGTTGTTTATGACAGTGTTTTGTACACTCTTTTAAAAACTATCAATAAATATATATTTTATATTGATGGAATTATATATACTCTCTTGGTTGTTGTTGTAAGGATATGGACACAGTCCACTCTGCTTACAGAGAGGGGAGCCAAGCTGGAATGAACTATTCCAGCTCAGAAATACTAAACTGAACCTAGCTCCTTGCCAGAACATTGCTGCCACCTGCTGGTAAACATGAAGAATGACAACAATATACATTTAACAAGGCTTATAATGCATAGTTGTGAGGTTATTATGTAAAATTACATCAGATGACAAAGTTAATTCTCTTAGCAGATTGTAGCGGGTTAAAAGAGTTTCGTAGCACAACTCTGGGGAGTTACACATGGGGATAGTTTAATGAATCATAAAATAGTGTCCTGCATTTTGGAATACAGTATGAAGGCTTCACGTGTCCCGTGATGTGGATAGCCACTCTATAGGTATTCTAGACGGCTGTATGGGGAATTTAGGCGAGACGGCATCTGGATGGTGTAGCCCCCAACTTTGCAGTAAATGGAGTCCTTTTTCCAGGGAGGTGATGAGGTGCTGATCTCCATTTTTGGTCATGATAAACTTCTTTGGGAAGCCCCACTACGGAATCTCGTGGTGACAAAGGCTTTTGGTGAGGGGTAGTAGTTTTCTCCTTGCTGCCAAGGTGTGCTGCGAGAGGTCTGCAAAGAGTGTTGCCTCTTGGAAGGGGTCAGGTAGCTTGCCTTTCTTTCTCACCGCCTGCATGAGCTGCTCCTTTATGTGATAAAAGTGGATACGTGAAATTGTGTCCCTTGGTACTGAGTCAGGGAGAGATTTAGGCTTTGGTAGCCTGTGGGCCCTTTCAATAATTACATCCGTATCTGTAGCATGGACTGTAGTGATGATCAGTTTCTGGAGAAATTTGACCAAGTTGGCTGGTGATACGGATTCTGGAATGCCGCGGAATTTTACATTGTTCCGCCGGTTGCGGTCTTCTTGGTCTGCCATTTTGGATTTCATGGACTCCATTTCCGCCTGTCTCGCGGTGGTGGGATTGCGAGCGCCATTGTTTGCCATAAAAAAAAAAGCTGTAAGAAGCTTAGGAGCTTCTTTCTTACCCCGCTTGGGCATCTTTTGTGGAATGGGGGTCTTACAGGGGTTGATGGTTGCCAAGTTTTTGGTGAGCCACTGCTTTATAAGTCGCTTTTGCAGGATGCCTGAAGGGAGCTCTTGAGCTAAGCAGTTATTGCGCTCCCAGTCTAGGCAACGCCCCCCCCATATATATATATATTTAACGTGTATAAATATATATATTTACAGTTCATGTGTATAAATATATACATAGTAGAAAATAATAGACTGTAAACTTTGTATTGTTTTAATAAATTTATTTAATCATAATACCGTATATAGAGTTTTCAGTCGCCGCCACTGTAGTTCAGTACAGACACACAGTTCAGAAAGGTAAAGGAACAGAGAGATAGAGATAGGAAGTAGTCAGAGTCAGTAGTAGTTGCCTATTTTTTTATATTAAATTAAAATATTATATCCCAAATATTAATAATTGATATGTCCTATAACAGGGGCACTGTAGGGTGCTCTATTACTAATGAAGGGAATTATTATTGGTGGGGCTTTGAGGAGCACAATTACTATAGGGGGAACTATGTCTTTGGCACTATTATTTCTTCTGGATAGTATTTGGGGGTATTGGGGAGCACAGAGAGCAGCAAGATGAATCTTGTGGGACTTGAGGATGGGGAGAATGATAGAAAAGTGAGGAACCTAAGATGTCTATGCGTTAATCTCTGCAGAGATGGGGCACGGCTGAAATAAGTTGTCTAGGAGAAGATAAAAGAAAACATCTACATCAGAGTAGACATCACCTGGGAGGCTCTGGATGTGAGAAGAATGTGCTGCTGTATAGTCCTGTATGTTTGATAGTGTTTATGCAGCAAGTAAAGCAATTAAGGCTACTTTCACACTTGCGGTAGCAGGGTCCGGCATTCTGTTCCAGCGGGGGAATAGCCTGCCGGATCTGTGCTAACGCTAGCCCACCATGCCACCTGAAGTCTGCTCCGGCCCAAATCACTATAATGCCTGCCGGACCCTGCTATCGCAAGTGTGAAAGTAGCCTAAAATCTTTAGTGCTAGCGCGAGCAGTGGGGTGTCGACTGGAGCCATATGCATTGGGGCTTGGGCCCTGGATCTTTTGAGACCCCAGCAATGCCCCTGGTTGGTGGTGTTTTATAATTTTTTAAATTTTTTTTATTTATTATTTAAGATTTCTTTTAATTGCTGATTTCTCCTGTAACAGAGGCCAACATATTAGCCCCAGCTAAGGGGGAATACTGCTTCTGCAGCTGCATGATGTCCTTGCAACTGCTAAGGCTACTTTCACATCTGCATTTTTGCTGGATCCATCATGGATCAGCAAAAACGCTTCCGTCATGATAATACAACCTTCTGCATCCATTACGAACGGATCCGATTGTATTATCTCTAAAATAGCCATGACGGATCCGTCTCTAAAACCATTGTAAGTCAATGGGGGGCGGATCTTTTAAGGGGGAATACTGCTTCTGCAGCTGCATGATGTCCTTGCAACTGCTAAGGCTACTTTCACATCTGCAATTTTGCTGGATCCATCATGGATCAGCAAAAACGCTTCCGTCATGATAATACAGCCTTCTGCATCCATTACGAACGGGTCCGATTGTATTATCTCTAAAATAGCCATGACGGATACGTCTCTAAAACCATTGTAAGTCAATGGGGGGGCGGATCTTTTTTTTTGTGTCAGAGAAAACGAATCTGTCACAATTGTGAGTCATGACGGATCCGTCTAGCTCTGCATCCCAGGACGCACTCAAAAGCTCTGCTTGCAGTGTTTTTGTGTGCGTCATTGGAACACAATGAAACATAACGGAATGCATTTTGGTGCACTCTGTTCCCTTCAGTTCAGTTTGAAGCGTTTTCCCCACTTTTGAGATCCTATGACGGATCTCAATAGCTGAAAGTGAAAGTGCAGATGTGAAAGTATCCTAACTTTGCAAGGACACTCAGAAATGTCCTTGTGTAGTTAAATGCAACACCCCCCCAGATGTATATAAATGGGCAGTCAACAACTGGTTAACATTGCCCAGTTTAATGAAGGCATTCTTCATAAGACAATTAACGCGATCATCTAGTTCAAGTAGAATTGCCTCTCCACTCACTTTATCAGGGGATTAAGATAAAGTAATATGGCAATATATTGTAAGATTACAATATAGTCACATACAGCATGCAAAGAGCATGTAGTATTGAACATGGTAAACAACTTAGTAGAATGCAAGCAGTTAAATTCAAGAGATATGTGTCCTTGTCTTCTGTCTTCTTGGAATGTGGGGGTGTTGATGGTAGGCTCGACGGGTCCTCAAGATATGAGGTCTTCTTGTTAAAAAAGTTTTTATGCGTATATAAGTATAATTTTCTCAAGCACAACAGAATATATTAATAATATGAATGAAATTAGATTACAGGCAGGCAGGGTATCAGAAATAATTTATTTCTTTAACGTTTTTCACCATTTTGATCATTACATTATCACACATATGTATTTCTCAATGATTTATTAGCTAACTATCTATCCTACCTGTCTAGAAAAGGCCCCTTAGACTGCCTGTACTGCATGAAGTATACAGATAAGCTGCATAGATCATGGGATGTTAGACATCCATTCCTGGCCGCCTCATAGTAGCCATTTCATCTGAACATTCACACATCTTTATGGAGTTGTTGACAACACACACACACATAATTATCTACCTAAAAGGATGATGACAGCCAGCCAGAGGTGCATCCCAACACAAGGACCACCCTGGAGTAATCCCCGGTGAAATCACGCTTTTAGGGCATTGACTCTTCTTGTAAGAGTGGTGCTCAAACTGCTAGGGTGCATCTGTGGGACCCTCTTTCAGAGATGATGTCCTCCACCCAACTCTCAAAAAGCTGAGGGGTCTTCAGAAGAGGTGGGCAGTCGAGCTGGGCTATCAGACGGTCAACTCTGTAGCTGTGATGTCATCCTTCCTACAAAATGGACATGTCCACGCCCTTAACTAGGATTATTTTATATTAATCATTTCCAGGTAATTATTGAATGTTATATCAACAGAGGAGAAGCAGGAAAGTGGAAAGAAACCAGACATGAGCCAAAACCCTGATAATGATTGATACAAGAAATCAGAGTTACTTCTTTCCTTTCACATTTTCTCCTCTTTTGATCATTACATTATCACTCATATATGCATTTCTCATTGATTTGTTAGCTAACTATCTGTCCTAGCTGTTTAGAAAAGGCCCCTTAAATTGCATGTACTGCATGAAGTATCTAGATAAGCTGTATACATCATGGGATGTTAGATATCCCTTCCTGAAAACCTCATAGTTGCCATTTCATCTGAACATTCCGCTTCTTTATAGGGTTATTGACATCACACACTTCATTATCTACCTAAAAGGATGACGACAGCCAGCCAGAGATGCATCCCAACACAAGGACCACCCTGGAGTAATCCCCGGTGAAATCACGCTTTTAGGGCATTGACTCTTCTTGTAAGAGTGGTGCTCAAACTGCTAGGGTGCATCTGTGGGACCCTCTTTCAGAGATGATGTCCTCCACCCAACTCTCAAAAAGCTGAGGGGTCTTCAGGAGAGGTGGGAAGTCGAGCTGGGCTATCAGACGGTCAACTCTGTAGCTGTGATGTCATCCTTCCTACAAAATGGACATATCCACGCCCTCAACTAGGAATATAACATATTAATAATTTACAGTCCATAATTGAATGTTATATCAATAGAGGAGAAGCAGGAAAGTGGAAAGAAAGCAGCCATGAACCAAAACTCTGACAATGATTGATACAAGAGATCAGAGTTAATTCTTTCCTGCCACATTTTCTCCTCTTTTGATCATTACATTATCACTCATATATGCATTTCTCATTGATTTGTTAGCTAACTATCTGTCCTAGCTGTCTAGAAAAGGCCCCTTAAACTGCATGTACTGCATGAAGTATTTAGGTAAGCTGTATACATCATGGGATGTTAGATATCCCTTCCTGAAAACCTCATAGTAGCCATTTCATCTGAACATTCCGCTTCTTTATGGGGTTATTGACATCACACACTTCATTATCTACCTAAAAGGATGACGACAGCCAGCCAGAGATGCATCCCAACACAAGGACCACCCTGGAGTAATCCCCGGTGAAATCACGCTTTTAGGGCATTGACTCTTCTTGTAAGAGTGGTGCTCAAACTGCTAGGGTGCATCTGTGGGACCCTCTTTCAGAGATGATGTCCTCCACCCAACTCTCAAAAAGCTGAGGGGTCTTCAGGAGAGGTGGGCAGTCGAGCTGGGCTATCAGACGGTCAACTCTGTAGCTGTGATGTCATCCTTCCTACAAAATGGACATGTCCACGCCCTTAACTAGGATTATTTTATATTAATCATTTCCAGGTAATTATTGAATGTTATATCAACAGAGGAGGAGCATGAAAGTGGAAAGAAACCAGACATGAGCCAAAACCCTGATAATGATTGATACAAGAAATCAGAGTTACTTCTTTCCTTTCACATTTTCTCCTCTTTTGATCATTACATTATCACTCATATATGCATTTCTCATTGATTTGTTAGCTAACTATCTGTCCTAGCTGTTTAGAAAAGGCCCCTTAAATTGCATGTACTGCATGAAGTATCTAGATAAGCTGTATACATCATGGGATGTTAGATATCCCTTCCTGAAAACCTCATAGTTCCCATTTTATCTGAACATTCCGCTTCTTTATGGGGTTATTGACATCACACACTTCATTATCTACCTAAAAGGATGACGACAGCCAGCCAGAGATGCATCCCAACACAAGGACCACCCTGGAGTAATCCCCGGTGAAATCACGCTTTTAGGGCATTGACTCTTCTTGTAAGAGTGGTGCTCAAACTGCTAGGGTGCATCTGTGGGACCCTCTTTCAGAGATGATGTCCTCCACCCAACTCTCAAAAAGCTGAGGGGTCTTCAGGAGAGGTGGGCAGTCGAGCTGGGCTATCAGACGGTCAACTCTGTAGCTGTGATGTCATCCTTCCTACAAAATGGATATAGCCACGCCCTCAACTAGGAATATAACATATTAATCATTTCCAGGCAATAATTGAATGTTATATAATAGAGGAGAAGCAGGAAAGTGGAAAGAAACCAGACATGAACCAAAACTCTGATAATGATTGATACAAGAAATCAGAGTTAATTCTTTCTTGCCACATTTTTTCCTCTTTTGATCATTACATTATCACTCATATATGCATTTCTCATTTGTTAGCTAACTATCTTTCCTACCTGTCCATAAATGGCCACTTAGACTTCCCGTACTGCATGAAGTATCCAGATAAGCTGCATAGATCATGGGATGTTAGACATCCATTCCTGGTTGTCTGATAGTAGCCATTTAATCTAAACATTCACAAATATGTATGGGGTTATTGACAGCACACACCTACATCATTATCTTATAGAATGATGATAGTCAGCCAGAGGTGCATCCCAACACAAGTAACCACCCTGGAGTAATTCCCCAGTGAAATCACTCAGGGCATTAACTCTTGTAAGAGTGGTGCTCAAACTGCTAGGATGCATCTGTGGGACCCTCTTTCAGAGATGATGTCCTCCACTCGACTGAGGGGGTCTTCAGGAGAGGTGGGCAGTCAAGCTAGGCTATCAGACGGTCAACTCTGTAGCTGTGATGTCATCCTTCCTACAAAATGGACATGTGCACACCTGCAAGGAAGAATACAACATATAAATCATTTCCAGGCAATTGTGGAGGCAATAGAGAAGAAATATAAAATTTGATGTAAACTAGAAATAAAACAAAACCCTGATAACGATTGATGCAAGAAATTATTTCAACTTCTAGAACAATGGTCTCCAACCTCTGGCTCAGCAAGTGCTGCTGTAGAAATACAACTCCCATCATCCCATAATAGCCAGCAACTGTCAGAACATGTTTGGAGTTGTTTTCCACTCACTAAACATCTCAGGGGAAATTTATCAAGAGCAGGGGGCATGCATTTAATTTATCATGAAGTTCACACCTGGTTACAAATTAAGTGCATCCTGTGACAGTCTATGCGCCCTGAATGAATTCTTGGCCAGCTCACAGCTGCCATAGATTTCGGTCATCATTTACAGCAGAAAACTGGCATACATCAAGTAAATCTTCTGGGGCTGATGTCTAAGCCCACCCCTTTCAAAAAATGAAGAGGCTGGCAGTAAAACGCCATTTACAAACATTTTAAACAGAATTTGCAACTTTTGTTTATCAGTTTTCTGGTGTACAGGAATGATAAATCTCTCCTTATGCTGTGAACTACCAAAAGCAGTGGACTTAATAATTAGGCTACTTTCACACTCGCGTTTGGTATGGATCCGTCATGGATCTGCACAGATGGATCCGTTCAGATAATACAACCGTCTGCATCCGTTCTGAACGGATCCGTTTGTATTATCTTTAACATAGCCAAGACGGATCCGTCTTGAACACCATTGAAAGTCAATGGAGAATGGATCAATTTTCTATTGTGCTAGATTGTGTCATAGAAAACGGATCCGTCCCCATTGACTTACATTGTGGCTCTGTTTCGTCAGACGGACACCAAAGCAGAATGGAGACGGAACGAAGGCAAACTTATGCATTCTGATCGGATCCTTTTCCATTCAGAATGCATTAGGGCAAAACTGATCAGTTTTGGATCGCTTGTGAGAGCCCTGAACGGATCTCACAAACGGAAAGCCAAAACGCAAGTTTGAAAGTAGCCTTAATCATCGCCTCTCCTTACCTTGGTATTATCATGGTTGCTATTGTTTGTGTGACCAGTGACAGTGACCAGTGAAATAGTTGGAACATTAACCAGTAAGATAGAGCAGCATCCAGGAAGATAGGGGAGATAATAAGCAGTAAGATAGGACAGAGACCAGTAAGATAGGGTAATGACCAGTAAGACAGGACAGTGGAAATGTCAGACTATTAAGATCACTGATCCATACGTTAATGGGCGATACAGTTATTAACCACCTCCGGACCGCCTAACGCAGGATCGCGTTCCGGAGGTGGCAGCCCTGCGCACAGTCACGCATATATGCGTCATCTCGCGAGACGCAAGACTTCCTGTGAACGCGCGCACACAGGCGCGCGCGCTCACAGGAACGGAAGGTAAGAGAGTTGATCTCCAGCCTGCCAGCGGCGATCGTTCGCTGGCAGGCTGGAGATGTGTTTTTTTTAACCCCTAACAGGTATATTAGACGCTGTTTTGATAACAGCGTCTAATATACCTGCTACCTGGTCCTCTGGTGGTCCCCTTTGTTTGGATCGACCACCAGAGGACACAGGTAGCTCAGTAAAGTAGCACCAAGCACCACTACACTACACTACACCCCCCCCCGTCACTTATTAACCCCTTATTAGCCCCTGATCACCCCTAATCACCCCATATAGACTCCCTGATCACCCCCCTGTCATTGATTACCCCCCTGTCATTGATCAACCCCCTGTAAAGCTCCATTCAGACGTCCGCATGATTTTTACGGATCCACTGATAGATGGATCGGATCCGCAAAACGCATCCGGACGTCTGAATGAAGCCTTACAGGGGCGTGATCAATGACTGTGGTGATCACCCCATATAGACTCCCTGATCACCCCCCTGTCATTGATTACCCCCCTGTAAAGCTCCATTCAGACGTCCGCATGATTTTTACGGATCCACTGATAGATGGATCGGATCCGCAAAACGCATCCGGACGTCTGAATGAAGCCTTACAGGGGCATGATCAATGACTGTGGTGATCACCCCATATAGACTCCCTGATCACCCCCCTGTAAAGCTCCATTCAGATGTCCGCATGATTTTTACGGATGCACTGATACATGGATCGGATCCGCAAAACGCATCCGGTCGTCTGAATGAAGCCTTACAGGGGCATGATCAATAACTGTGGTGATCACCCCCCTGTCATTGATTACCCCCCTGTAAAGCTCCATTCAGATGTCCGCATGATTTTTACGGATGCACTGATAGATGGATCGGATCCGCAAAACGCATCCGGACGTCTGAATGAAGCCTTACAGGGGCATGATCAATGACATTGGTGATCACCCCATATAGACTCCCTGATCACCCCCCTGTCATTGATTACCCCCCTGTCATTGATTACCCCCCTGTAAAGCTCCATTCAGACGTCCGCATGATTTTTACGGATGCACTGATAGATGGATCGGATCCGCAAAACGCATCCGGACGTCTGAATGAAGCCTTACAGGGGCGTGATCAATGACTGTGGTGATCACCCCATATAGACTCCCTGATCACCCCCCTGTCATTGATTACCCCCCTGTAAAGCTCCATTCAGACGTCCGCATGATTTTTACGGATGCACTGATAGATGGATCGGATCCGCAAAACGCATCCGGACGTCTGAATGAAGCCTTACAGGGGCATGATCAATGACTGTGGTGATCACCCCATATAGACTCCCTGATCACCCCCCTGTCATTGATTACCCCCCTGTCATTGATTACCCCCCTGTAAAGCTCCATTCAGATGTCCGCATGATTTTTACGGATGCACTGATAGATGGATCGGATCCGCAAAACGCATCCGGACGTCTGAATGAAGCCTTACACGGGCGTGATCAATGACTGTGGTTATCACCCCATATAGACTCCCTGATCACCCCCCTGTCATTGATCACCCCCCTGTCATTGATCAACCCCCTGTCATTGATCAACCCCCCTGTCATTGATCAACCCCCCTGTCATTGATCACCCCTCTGTAAGGCTCCATTCAGATATTTTTTTGGCCCAAGTTTGCGGAATTTATTTATTTTTTTCTTACAAAGTCTCATATTCCACTAACTTGTGTCAAAAAATAAAATCTCACATGAACTCACCATACCCCTCACGGAATCCAAATGCGTAAAATTTTTTAGACATTTATATTCCAGACTTCTTCTCACGCTTTAGGGCCCCTAGAATGCCAGGGCAGTATAAATACCCCACATGTGACCCCATTTCGGAAAGAAGACACCCCCAGGTATTCCGTGAGGGGCATATTGAGTCCATGAAAGATTGAAATTTTTGTCCCAAGTTAGCGGAACGGGAGACTTTGTGAGAAAAAAATTAAAAATATCAATTTCCGCTAACTTGTGCCAAAAAAAAAAAATTTCTATGAACTCGCCATGCCCCTCATTGAATACCTTGGGGTGTCTTCTTTCCAAAATGGGGTCACATGTGGGGTATTTATACTGCCCTGGCATTCTAGGGGCCCCAAAGCGTGAGAAGAAGTCTGGTATCCAAATGTCTAAAAATGCCCTCCTAAAAGGAATTTGGGCACCTTTGCGCATCTGGGCTGCAAAAAAGTGTCACACATCTGGTATCGCCGTACTCAGGAGAAGTTGGGGAATGTGTTTTGGGGTGTCATTTTACATATACCCATGCTGGGTGAGAGAAATATCTTGGTCAAATGCCAACTTTGTATAAAAAAATGGGAAAAGTTGTCTTTTGCCAAGATATTTCTCTCACCCAGCATGGGTATATGTAAAATGACACCCCAAAACACATTCCCCAACTTCTCCTGAATACGGCGATACCACATGTGTGACACTTTTTTGCAGCCTAGGTGGGCAAAGGGGCCCATATTCCAAAGAGCACCTTTAGGATTTCACAGGTCATTTTTTACAGAATTTGATTTCAAACTCCTTTTTTTATACAAAGTTGGCATTTGACCAAGATATTTATCTCACCCAGCATGGGTATATGTAAAAAGACACCCCAAAACACATTCCTCAACTTCTCCTGAATACAGAGATACCAGATGTGTGACACTTTTTTGCAGCCTAGGTGGGCAAAGGGGCCCACATTCCAAAGAGCACCTTTCGGATTTCACAGGTCATTTACCTACTTACCACACATTTGGGCCCCTAGAATGCCAGGGCAGTATAACTACCGCACAAGTGACCCCATTTTGGAAAGAAGAGACCCCAAGGTATTCGCTGATGGGCATAGTGAGTTCATGGAAGTTTTTATTTTTTGTCACAAGTTTGTGGAATATGAGACTTTGTATGAAAAAAAAAAAAAATCATCATTTTCCACTAACTTGTGACAAAAAATAAAAAATTCTAGGAACTCGCCATGCCCCTCACGGAATACCTTGGGGTGTCTTCTTTCCAAAATGGGGTCACTTGTGGGGTAGTTATACTGCCCTGGTATTCTAGGGGCCCAAATGTGTGGTAAGGAGTTTGAAATCAAATTCAGGAAAAAATGAGGAGTGAAATCCGAAAGGTGCTTTTTGGAATATGGGCCCCTTTGCCCACCTAGGCTGCAAAAAAGTGTCACACATCTGGTATCCCCGTACTCAGGAGAAGTTGAGGAATGTGTTTTGGGGTGTCTTTTTACATATACCCATGCTGGGTGAGATAAATATCTTGGTCAAATGACAACTTTGTATAAAAAAATGGGAAAAGTTGTCTTTTGCCAAGATATTTCTCTCACCCAGCATGGGTATATATAAAATGACACCCCAAAACACATTCCCCACCTTCTCCTGAGTACGGAGATACCAGATGTGTGACACTTTTTTGCAGCCTAGGTGGGCAAAGGGGCCCATATTCCAAAGAGCACCTTTCGGATTTCACAGGTCATTTTCTACAAAATTTGATTTCAAACTCCTTACCACACATTTGGGCCCCTAGAATGCCAGGGCAGTATAACTACCCCACAAGTGACCCCATTTTGGAAAGAAGAGACCCCAAGGTATTCGCTGATGGGCATAGTGAGTTCATAGAACTTTTTATTTTTTGTCACAAGTTAGTGGAATATGAGACTTTGTAAGAAAAAAAAAAAAAAAGTTTGTAAACGCTATAACTTTTACCCAAACCATTTTTTTTTTTACCCAAACATTTTTTTTTCTATCAAAGACATGTAGAACTATAAATTTAGAGCAAAATTTCTATATGGATGTCGTTTTTTTTTGCAAAATTTTACAACTGAAAGTGAAAAATGTCATTTTTTTGCAAAAAAATCGTTAAATTTCGATTAATAACAAAAAAAGTAAAAATGTCAGCAGCAATGAAATACCACCAAATGAAAGCTCTATTAGTGAGAAGAAAAGGAGGTAAAATTCATTTGGGTGGTAAGTTGCATGACCGAGCAATAAACGGTGAAAGTAGTGTAGGTCAGAAGTGTAAAAAGTGGCCTGGTCTTTCAGGGTGTTTAAGCACTGGGGGCTGAGGTGGTTAATATTGAGTCACCCACAATAAATATCATCCATAACCCAAATTGTAGTATCAAAAAACAGATTTTACTGATTCATGACCATACCCAAAAACGTTGAATTGTTAAAACCAAAATCTAAACCTCGTAATACCCAAGTTCATCTTATTACCAGATATAACAACCAATGGCAGGATCTATACACAATATTAAATGCGCATTGACACCTTCTACTGGCGGACTCCAAGCTGAGCGGTCATGTCAACCCGAGTCCGAGGATTATAGCACGCAGAGCCCCAAATCTACGGGACAAATTGGTGCGTAGTCACTTCCAGAGGCCTACACAGGGGCTGGGGAGGGGGGTCAGAATGCGTGGGACATACCCGTGCGGGAATTGTAACATATGCCAATTCATGATTTGTGCTGACGCCTTCTCTACCTGTAGACATCCGGCCGGGATACCTTTGGGTCACTACATCAACTGCCGTACAAGGAATGTGATTGTCATGCCCGGCTCTGACGGTGTGCGGAGGTCTGTCAGATTGGCAGCACGTGTCTAACCTTTTGTTTGTTTTGGAATCATGCTGGATCCGCCTTCCTTCAGGTGCTCTGGGTGGGGTCATTGGCTTAAATTGCCTTCAAACCCAGAGGGCCGTGCGTGTTATAGCTTTCTGTCTGGCCTTGGATTCAAGGAAGGAAGGATTGTCTGTTCCAGCTCAGATAAGTTTGATTTCTGTTTGTGTTGTTTGCGGTCTAGGCTATTTGTGTGTCTTCTGCCCCTTCTCCCCTCTCACCATCTCAGGGATTCTAGGGTGTTTGCAGTCCAGGCACGTGGACACTTCATTCCTACCATTAAGGTCTGAAAGTGGGCTTAGCAGCATAGGGAGAGAAGTCAGGTATGTGCTAGGAGGTGACCTGTCCCCAGCAACTAGCCTAGACACTTGTGTATTTGGTTGTTTGTGTATCTGAGTTCCTGTCCGCCGTGACAGCGATCTACGCACTAATCTGTGAATGTGGAAAAATATACGTGGGCCAGACTGGTCAGGAGGTACGGAAACATATTCAACAGCATCTATCAAATATATCCTTGGCCCGTCGTGACCGGACTCAAGCCAAGAAACCGCTTACTTCAGTCGCTGCGCATTTTCTGGACTGCCACCAGTGCATAACTTCTGGACTTAGGATTGCGGGCCTCGACTTGGTGCGCATGAATCTGAGGGGAGGGTCGGCTACTTCCCAACTGTTACGTTTTGAGTCCAAATGGATCTTCGATCTGGACACAGTGGCTCCACATGGACTAAATGAAGAGCTTACGTTCACTGGTTTCTATAATACCTGAATTCGGGGTCTCATATTGAACCTGGTGGGTGGGGAGTCATGTACTCCTCCACCTGGGGCTTCATGGCACCATGCTACCCCAGTAGTGGCAGGGTTTGCACCACATTGGGCAAATTGCTCTGTGGTGTCAGGGCACCCACACTGGGAGCCAATTGGGAGGTTTTTTGATTCACGCACATACATGTCTGCATTGTACGTTTTGGGGACAGTGCGTTTGTTTGCACCAGTCGGCATGTATTATACATCAGCATCCATCTGGCACTGGTTAGTTTATGTTTATACAGGGGCTTAAGCTATGGGCTGCGGATTAGACAAAATCTTGAAAAGCCATTTTTGCTTGTTCTGATATTTATATAGTATATATATATATTTTTTCTATTATTAATTTATAAAATTTTCCCATGTACCGATTAATGAATTTATTCCTCACAGGTCTTCCTCACCCGCTTCAACTTTCATTTCCTTTTCCTCACACGTTTGAGCACTTCTATATCCACCATGCTTTTCACTTCCACATTTGTGGTCTTTCCCACGATATATATGCTATTCACCACCTCACCACTATTTATTTTAGGTCCGACCCTTGGTCCTCGATCATAGAATAGGGTCCTTACCTTTATATAACATCATTGTTTATCATCAATCGCTTTCCTTGTAGGTATTCTTATTGGTATTATTAGTAATGACACTAGTACATATATTTATTTATTCATGATTACTGTATGGAGTGTATACATGTTGCGAATTCTATATTCATTGCTCAATGCTTGGCCCCTGTTGTGTTATTCATACATGTACACTTATATCAATGTGCATGCAGAGCTGTGTGTGCTGCATTGTGGGTGCCTCTGCATATGCATTACAGATTGCCCTTAGTGCATGTATAATAGCTTTATTTTTGTTCATAATATTGCTAAATTGCTTAACAGGCCCTTCTCCATCCCTCCCAGTATGCTGCACAGCCCCCGGCTCCCCTACCTGAACGGTGAGCGCACTGTGCATTCCACTATTCTCTGTGGAGTGCACCATGCGTTCCACCATGCGTTCCACTGCGGCACTCCACTTCCGGTCATGTGATTACACACTTCCGGTTTTGCGATCCTCTATGTGCCTCACTAGTTAACATGATTGGTATATCTACAGTTGCTCACCATGTGAGATTTAGTCATACTTCACTGCCCCCCTTTCCCCATGTTTATTTGTGTTGTGTGGCTGTGATTTTACAGGTGGAACGCAAATGCGTTCCACCTGCAGATCATGTGACTTCCACACTTCTGGTTTCCGGATGTGTACTGTTTGACATGCCTCCACACCGCCCACTTCATCTCTGCTGCACAGGTGAATCTAATTATACTTTATTCATTACCCTATATTATGTGACACCCCAACATACAGCTCTTCACCCCTGAGGAAGCCGGATTGCTCCGGCGATACGCGTTGGGCGTTTCTCATGTTTCCAGGTCCACTGCACCAGCTGGTTATATAGGTTTGGCTTGTGATATTTGACCTTATCATGGTTTGTCTTTATTCTTAGTTGTCTTACCTTACCTGACATTTGCTTTATGTTATTTATTGAATTCCTTTATATGCTGGTTTATAGCGTTCCGGTTCTTGGTTATTCACTGGCTAGTGTTCGTGTGTTTCCTGGTACCTACGGTCGCCTCTTGCAGAGTTCGTGTCTCCTGGTGGTAAGTAGGGGGGGGGGGGGGCTCTTTCGCAGGGCAAGGACTGTGGCGGTCTGGCACCCTCCCTCCGCCTCATGCTGCCGGTGCGTTCCAGCGTGGAGCGCACGGACTTCCGGGTCCCCTCCTCCTCCGCTCGTCTCCCTGTGTTCCTGGCGGTATGGCGTCAGGTAGCGCACCCGGCAGCCGGTCGGCTCATCATGCTGGAGACGGGGGGGGGGGGGGGTTTTTTTCCCTGGTCTGGCCGGCTCACCTCGTTCCCGGCACGGCGCAGGAAGGCGTGCGTTCCAGGGTGGAACGCACGCACTTCCTGGTTCCGGTCCCCGCCCGCTCCACTTGCTTTCCGGCGGCAGCAGGGACAAATCGGCGCCTGCCGGCGGATACACGTTCATCGGGGGGGGGGGGGGGGGGGTTGGGTTTCTGGGCAAGGCTGCACCCCGGGTGCGGCATGGAAGCCGGTGCACATAGGCGTGCGTTCCAGCCTGGAACGCACTCCTCTTCCGGCGCTTCTGTGACGTCACCCGCCCCCTGCCCGGTCTCCCTGGCTGCAATGTCAGCTTGCGTTCCACGCTGGGCGCGGGCTCACGGGCAGCCAGGCCAGACGGGGAGGGGGGAAGAAAGGAGGAGATAGTAAAAGAATAATTCATATATAAATGAAATAAGCAATTAGTATCAGTGTGTGCAGTAAACCCGCCACATAGTCTATAAAAAAAAAAAAAAGGGATAAGTACGTTGGTAAAACCCGCCATATAGTCCGCATAAAATAAAAAAATTAAAAAAAATTAAATAATTTTAATAAATATTTAAATAGGAAGTTAAAAAAAGGTATATATGAGTATTTACAGCACAAACCCGCCATATAGTCGGATCATCAACCCGAAAATATATATATATATATATATATATATATATATATATATATATATATATGTATTTACTGCACAAACCCGCCATATAGTCGGTATCGACTAACCCCTTGAAAAAAAATAAAATAAAAAATTCCCTGTTTGGACAAGGATAGGTGTCCCACGCAGGACCGATCTGGCTCCACCCCACCTCGGGCACCTGGTTACGGCCAGGGGGTCTGGTCTTCCTGGTTTCGCCCAGGCCACCGGGTTTTGTTATGTTGCCAAGTCTTTGTCGGCCGGTCACAGTTGGGTGTCCGGTCGCGGTTGGTGGCGCCTCCTCCTTCCCTGGTACGCCCGGGGCTCGGTTCACTCCTGGTACAGCCCAGGTCTTTATGTTTTTCTTGTCTATCACGCGGGTTCACGCACCTGTCCTTCGGCTTTCAAGTCTTCCTAAGGGGCCGTCCTCGGCTTCTCCCCGGGTCATTCTTGCTTTCCGTACTCCTAGGTTCATGGCTTACCACTGCCCTTTGCGGGCCACTGCTACGCGCAGCCTCTTTTTCATGGCTACGCGCCTTCTCTCCTGTCAAACCGCCTGGTACGCTCAGGCGGCTCTCTTTTCGGTCAGGTGTTCGATCCGATGCGCTCGGATGGTCACTTGGCCTTAGGGTGAGCCCCAGCCTGGCCAGTTCGCCTGGTTCCGCAGGTTGGTGGGCACCCGTGTCCTCTGCACTTTCAAATGTTTTTTTTTTTTTTTTCTCGCCTGTTGCTTTATTTACAGGAGGTTGTTCCCAGTTCTCTGTTCCTTTCGGTCCTGTTCAGGTAAGTTCGCACTGGCACCACCTCGGTCCCAGTCAAGTCATAACCACGCGTTAATTGTCTTCGTCTGTTCGGTTAGGCCAGGTTCGACTGAGCCGTCTCGTGAATTCCGTTACCGGTACGTGTCTCTCTGTCGTGCACCAATCAAAATTCCAGTACGTCGTCACCCTCTCTTTTGTTTTTTGTTTTTTTTTGTTTTTTTCCCTTTTCCCCCTTTATTTTGTTATGCTTTGTATTTTGGTTTAGCTGCTCTGCCATGTCTCGAGCCTCGGACATGGAGGACGGCCTTTCCATCTCCGGCTCGATCGTGTCAAGTCAAGCGGGTCCCTCATCCCTTCGGAGCTGGACCATCCCAAAACTGTTTGTCGAGTTGAACCGAAGAGGCATTCCACATCCGGCCACCGCAAGAAAGGCAGAGCTATACAAACTGCTCATGACCAGCCCCAGCACCGCGGCAGTGCAGCCAGAGGCGTCGGCCATCCATTTGTCCCTGGTGCATCTACAGGCGACTCTGAATTCCCTGGTGGACTCGGTGGCGGATGTTCGGGCAAGGGTTTCGGAGCTCGAATCCCGGCCACCCATTGTACCCCCGGCTCCCGTTCCGCTGATGACTCCCTCTACATCAGGCTGGCTGGCTACAGGTACGCCAAGACCCATTCCACATGTGTCCCCCTCTCACTTCATTCCTGATAACCTTAAGAGAGACATCCTGGCAGGGAAAGATGTCAATCTGGCATCAATCCTCATTGCCCCTCAAGATGTTCCCGAGAACCGGGTCATCAACTGTGGCGATGAGTCGGTGGTCCTTCGGGCCAAGGATTCGCGGCTCAACCGCAAGTTGTCCATCCCGGAATTTGTCCTGGCCTTCAGCCTCTTCAGGGACATCGTCTGCACCGCACAGCCGGAGAGAAGAGAGGAGCTTGACAGCTATTTGTACCTGGTCACTGACCTAGGGCACAAGTATGGTGGGTCGGCCTTCTATGACTACCACCGTTCCTTTGCAGCGAAGGCGGCGGCAGCTCTGGCCCAGTTCCAGTATGTCACCAGCTGGTCCTTGATTGACACCGAGCTCTTCTGCCGTCACTTCGCTGGCCTCAGGGCTCCCAACTGTGCGACGTGTCAGTCGATTTTTCACTCCTCGGAATGGTGCCCCAATACCGCGCACCCGCCTCAGGACAGGGCCATCCCGGGGACCTCCGGGCCATTTCCGGCCAACCCCTCCACAGACAAGCTCGGCAGACCTATTGTCTACCTGGGGAAGAGCCAGGTCTGTAATAACTTTAATTCAGGGGGGTGCTCATATGCCAGCTGCAGGTCACTCCACGTCTGCTCCCTGTGCTTCAGGGCCCACCCACGGTCCGCCTGCCCAAAGAAATCTTCCAAAGGTTCCTGACTAGCGGACATCAACGTGGACCTCTTGGCGGCACTCCTTCACGATCACCACGATCAAGACTTCGTGGCGTTCCTGTTGGCAGGCTTCCGCCAGGGGTTCCACACAGGGCTCATCACTCTGCCGCAGGTGCCCTGGGAGGGCAGAAATCTGCTGTCCGCCACCCTGGACCCTCCAGCAACTAGCGAGTTGCTCCAGTCGGAAGTTTCCAAGGGGTTCCTCATAGGCCCATTCCCACGCATCCCGTTTTCCTCATGGCGCATTAACCCCATCGGCTTAGTGGCAAAAAAGAACACCAATAAAAAAAAGATTAATTTATGATCTGTCCGCCCCTCATGTGTCCGGTATTCCGAGCCTTAATTCTCTGATTCCCTCGGAGGAATTTTCCATGCGTTATTCCTCGGTGGACGACGCCATCCAGGCCATCCTGTCACATGGTAGGGGCGCTTGGCTGGCAAAGGTTGACATTGCGGATGCATTTAAACTCCTTCCCATCCTGCCGCAGTTATGGCAATTCTACGGCATTGAGTGGGCCGGCCAGTATTTTTTCGCCAACAGGCTCACATTCGGATCCAAGAGTAGCCCATGGTTATTTGACCAGCTGGCCAAGGCGCTGCATTGGATCCTGATCCATCACGGGGGCCTCCGGTCGGTCATCCACTACCTTGACGATTTTCTGGTTGTCGAGGATCCGCAGGGCGGGTCCGGCATACTCACCGTCCTCCTCGGATTGTTCGCCAGTCTGGCTGTTCCAAACGCGGAGTCAAAGACTGAGGGTCCTGCAAAGAGGGTCTCATTCTTGAGCATCGTCCTGGATTCGGTTCTGTTGCAAGCCAGCCTACCGGAGGAGAAACTCACTCAGTGTCGGGAGGTCATTTCCCATGCGGCAGCCACGGGATGCCTCACTAGAGTCGAGTTGCAGTCTCTTCTGGGGCGGCTCAACTTTGCCTCCAGGATTATGCCCCAGGGAAGAACCTTTGTGTCAAGGCTGCTCCAGCTTCTTCCCTCGGCACCCGAACAGGACAGCATCATCCGTTTGGACGGCCAGGCCATGGCAGACCTGGCCATGTGGGAGTTGTTCCTGTCCCGATGGAACGGCGTCTCCTTTTTTGTGTCACCTTGGTCTTCCTCCTGTCCAACCATCTTTTCAGACGCAGCTGCATCTTGCGGCTACGCTGCCATTTGGGGTTCCCAGTGGCTAGCGGATCGTTGGCCCAGTACCATCTTAGAGGAGGCTGAATCCATCTGCACCTCCTCTCTGTTGGAATTGTACCCCATCGTGGCAGCTGCTCAGGCATGGGGCCACCTCTGGGCTAACTTGCCGGTGATGTTTGTGACAGATAACCAGGCCTTGGTCGACATCTTGGCCATGGGCAGGGCCAAGTCCCCCAAGATCATGGCGCTGTTGCGCCAGCTGGTTTGGCTGGCCCTGTCACATAACTTCCATGTGCATTGTAGCCACATCCCGGGGGAGAGGAATGTGGCAGCCGACGCGCTCTCTAGGTTTAATTTTGAACTCTTCTTCCAGGTCATGCCGGAGGCCGAGCCACGCAGATATCCCACCCCGCCTTTCAGTTCCCTGTCAATGGACTAGGCTTGCTCGTCTCGTAAGTATGTTTGGCCGGGGCCGTCTCTCCTGGCCGGTCGGATCCGACTTTTCTAGCAAACGGGAGGCTTCGCCTCAGAATCTGCTACCTCAGGTTTGCTTGTTGGGGCTAAATACTTCTATTTCTTTTCAACTTTGTTTGTTGGTAATAGGAGTTAGTTCCTATAAATCTTACAAGTTTTACTTCGCTTTGTTCATCTTGTATAAAAAGTTACTTCAGCCGGTTTGCTGTAAAAAAAGAGTTACCCGGGCTGCACGTGACGTCATGTTTGGAGATCGGACGCAGCGTTTATTGTTTAGGCCTCTTGCTGTAGCTCTTTCTTGCAATGTGTCTCCCCCTCCCCCCGCTACCACCATCCTTAGACTTCACGTATTTCACTGCTCCATGTACTTACAAACCCTGCCGCACTTTTATGCTCTGCTGTTATCCTGAGCGGCATTTACACTTTCGGCTTTTATTTCATGTCTTATGCTGCATCCGCACGTCTTTACTGTCCAGCAACTTCCTACTCTTGGTTCGTATTCACTCAGATTGGTCTCACATTCAAGCTGCGTTCACCTGTTGGCTGTTAGATCTCATTCTGTACCCAGCCAACAGCCGGATCCGTATTACACGCCTGTTATTACATGTTGTGTACTCGGTTTACAGCTGCTACTGTTACTCCATTTTTATTCTCGGGACGCACCACCCTGGTGTTCACACCTTGCTCCACTCCCAACCAGAGCTGCGTTCATGCGTCGACTAGTATACCGTGTTTGCTCTGCTCACTGTGAGAGCTGTGTTTGCACGTCCGCTGTGACAACATGTTCATACTAGGCTTGTTTCAGAGCTGCATTCACTTTCACTGTTACATCATGTTTATGCTCCACTCACATTTAGAGCTTCTGTTCTACCAATTTCATTCTCTGCCACACCCAGAGGTGCATTCACACTACGCTGTCAAATCATTTTTTGCACTCCACCCTCGACCAGAGTTGCATTCATCCGTCTATCGATATATCAGGTTTACTCTACTCGCACCCAGAGCTGCGTTCACATGTCCTATGCTACTACAGGTTCTTTCCATGTCTGCTGTCACATCAAGTTAATATTCCGTTCACATCCAAAGCTGCGTCCGCATGTCTGCTTTTACATCTTGTCCTATACTCCATTCCCATACTCAGAGCTGCGCCCATACCATGTTTTTTAGGTACCACTCACATCCAAAGCCCCATTTGTTGTTACATCATGTGTTGTACTCTGCTTCCACTCAAAGCTGCATTCTCCTGTTCATTGCTACATCATTGTTTTACTCAATAATCTCACCGGGGCAGTCTGCACCTACCGCTCTGGTACCTCTCTCCCGACAAACATAACTGCGTTGTTTTCAGGCTTACGTTCCTTTCCTCGGTGGTCTGTTACATTCCATGGGCCTACTTTTCTGTTCACCTCAGGGAGAATTTTAAATTTTTTTTTGGTCTTCTTTAATCCTGGTTCATATTCACTCAGACTGGTCTCCTTTAAAAAACAAAACAAAAAAAAAAACTTGCTTTCACTACTGCAGTCCGAGTCGTCCGCCGCTTGTACACCGCCTGTACGTGTCTCCAGGACGGGTAAGCTACTTCCCTCAGTCCATCCCCTCCACAGGGCTCCTCCGATCAGCGCTCATGTGTTTCCGTGCTTCCGGTCGCGGGGTCGGCTTGCGTTCCAGCGTGGAATGCATGTTGAGAACCACTGTCGGACTTGTGTGTTTTGGATTACAGGTGGTGTCCTGGTTAGTACTGTGTCATTGCTGCCCAAACTTACCGGTGCTCGCCCCTCCCGGTTCCTCTATGCTTCCTACAGCGGAATTTTGCAGATCAGGTTCACATACACTGACATCGCTCTTGATAGTGGCTTGCAGCTAAACCAACTCCTCTATTCCTTGTTGTGGTTGCTAGGAGCTGGTCATACAGTGCAAAATCCTTACGTTGGAGCGCATGCTGGGGTGTGTTTTACATGAATACGGCCCACCTGGGTTGGAAATACACAGCTTCAGCCTAGACACTATGCACAGTCACTGCACGCTGACCATTTGCCTGCCGTCATCTGTACTGATATGTAGTGGTAGCAGGGCCGTTCTGTATGTGTATGTTCATTTATTCATATGCTATGTTTTTTCCTGTTTCCCACTGCATCACCCAGGCTCGTACCTACCTCTGTCTCCTGGATCGCCCAGGCTCGTACCTACCTCTGTCTCCTGGATCGCCCAGGCTCGTACCTACCTCTGTCTCCTGGATCGCCCAGGCTCATATCTACCTCTGTCTCCTGGATCGCCCAGGCTCATACCTACCTCTGTCTCCTGGATCGCCCAGGCTCATACCTACCTCTGTCTCCTGGATCGCCCAGGCTCATAACTACCTCTGTCTGCTGGATCGCCCAGGCTGTCATCTCCTCAGTTATTCTTCCTTCTGACTCGACTAGATTTTGTTCTCCTGGGAACGGGTACGTTCGGTTTATTTTGAGCAGCTGCCACGAAGGGGTACAATTCCAACAGAGAGGAGGTGCGGATGGATTCAGCCTCCTCTAAGATGGTACTGGGCCAACGATCCGCTAGCCACTGGGAACCCCAAATGGCAGCGTAGCCGCAAGATGCAGCTGCGTCTGAAAAAATGGTCGGGCAGGAGGAAGACCAAGGTGACACAAAAAAGGAGACGCCGTTCCATCGGGACAGGAACAACTCCCACATGGCCAGGTCTGCCATGGCCTGGCCGTCCAAACAGATGATGCTGTCCTGTTCGGGTGCCGAGGGAAGAAGCTGGAGCAGCCTTGACACAAAGGTTCTTCCCTGGGGCATAATCCTGGAGGCAAAGTTGAGCCGCCCCAGAAGAGACTGCAACTCGACTCTAGTGAGGCATCCCGTGGCTGCCGCATGGGAAATGACCTCCCGACACTGAGTGAGTTTCTCCTCCGGTAGGCTGGCTTGCAACAGAACCGAATCCAGGACGATGCCCAAGAATGAGACCCTCTTGGCAGGACCCTCAGTCTTTGACTCCGCGATCGGAACAGCCAGACTGGCGAACAATCCGAGGAGGACGGTGAGTATGCCGGACCCGCCCTACGGATCCTCGACAACCAGAAAATCGTCGAGGTAGTGGATGACCGACCGGAGGCCCCGTGATGGATCAGGATCCAATGCAGCGCCTTGGCCAGCTGGTCGAATAACCATGGGCTACTCTTGGATCCGAATGTGAGCCTGTTGGCGAAAAAATACTGGCCGGCCCACTCAATGCCGTAGAATTGCCATAACTGCGGCAGGATGGGAAGGAGTTTAAATGCATCCGCAATGTCAACCTTTGCCAGCCAAGCGCCCCTACCATGTGACAGGATGGCCTGGATGGCGTCGTCCACCGAGGAATAACGCATGGAAAATTCCTCCGAGGGAATCAGAGAATTAAGGCTCGGAATACCGGACACATGAGGGGCGGACAGATCATAAATTAATCTTTTTTTATTGGTGTTCTTTTTTGCCACTAAGCCGATGGGGTTAATGCGCCATGAGGAAAACGGGATGCGTGGGAACGGGCCTATGAGGAACCCCTTGGAAACTTCCGACTAGAGCAACTCGCTAGTTGCTGGAGGGTCCAGGGTGGCGGACAGCAGATTCCTGCCCTCCCAGGGCACCTGCGGCAGAGTGATGAGCCCTGTGTGGAACGCCTGGCGGAAGCCTGCCAACAGGAACGCCACGAAGTCTTGATCGTGAAGGAGTGCCGCCAAGAGGTCCACGTTGATGTCCGCTAGTCAGGAACCTTTGGAAGATTTCTTTGGGCAGGCGGACCGTGGGTGGGCCCTGAAGCACAGGGAGCAGACGTGGAGTGACCTGCAGCTGGCATATGAGCACCCCCCTGAATTAAAGTTATTACAGACCTGGCTCTTCCCCAGGTAGACAATAGGTCTGCCGAGCTTGTCTGTGGAGGGGTTGGACGGAAATGACCCGGAGGTCCCCGGGATGGCCCTGTCCTGAGGCGGGTGCGCGGTATTGGGGCACCATTGCGAGGAGTGAAAAATCGACTGACACGTCGCACAGTTGGGAGCCCTGAGGCCAGCGAAGTGACGGCAGAAGAGCTCGGTGTCAATCAAGGACCAGCTGGTGACATACTGGAACTGGGCCAGAGCTGCCGCCGCCTTCGCTGCAAAGAAACGGTGGTAGTCATAGAAGGCCGACCCACCATACTTGTGCCCTAGGTCAGTGACCAGGTACAAATAGCTGTCAAGCTCCTCTCTTCTCTCCGGCTGTGCGGTGCAGACGATGTCCCTGAAGAGGCTGAAGGCCAGGACAAATTCCGGGATGGACAACTTGCGGTTGAGCCGCGAATCCTTGGCCCGAAGGACCACCGACACATCGCCACAGTTGATGACCCGGTTCTCGGGAACATCTTGAGCGGCAATGAGGATTGATGCCAGATTGACATCTTTCCCTGCCAGGATGTCTCTCTTAAGGTTATCAGGAATGAAGTGAGAGGGGGACACATGTGGAATGGGTCTTGGCGTACATGTAGCCAGCCAGCCTGATGTAGAGGGAGTCATCAGCGGAACGGGAGCCGGGGGTACAACGGGTGGCCGGGATTCGAGCTCCGAAACCCTTGCCCGAACATCCGCCACCGAGTCCACCAGGGAATTCAGAGTCGCCTGTAGCTGCACCAGGGACAAATGGATGGCCGACGCCTCTGGCTGCACTGCCGCGGTGCTGGGGCTGGTCATGAGCAGTTTGTATAGCTCTGCCTTTCTTGCGGTGGCCGGATGTGGAATGCCTCTTCGGTTCAACTCGGCCAACAGTTTTGGGATGGTCCAGCTCCGAAGGGATGAGGGACCCGCTTGACTTGACACGATCGAGCCGGAGATGGAAAGGCCGTCCTCCATGTCCGAGGCTCGAGACATGGCAGAGCAGCTAAACCAAAATACAAAGCATAACAAAATAAAGGGGGAAAAGGGAAAAGGGAAAAAAACAAAAAAAAAAAAAACAAAAGAGAGGGTGACGACGTACTGGAATTTTGATTGGTGCACGACAGAGAGACACGTACCGGTAACGGAATTCACGAGACGGCTCAGTCGAACCTGGCCTAACCGAACAGACGAAGACAATTAACGCGTGGTTATGACTTGACTGGGACCGAGGTGGTGCCAGTGCGAACTTACCTGAACAGGACCGAAAGGAACAGAGAACTGGGAACAACCTCCTGTAAATAAAGCAACAGGCGAGAAAAAAAAAAAAAAACATTTGAAAGTGCAGAGGACACGGGTGCCCACCAACCTGCGGAACCAGGCGAACTGGCCAGGCTGGGGCTCACCCTAAGGCCAAGTGACCATCCGAGCGCATCGGATCGAACCCCTGACCGAAAAGAGAGCCGTCTGAGCGACCAGGCGGTTTGACAGGAGAGAAGGCGCGTAGCCATGAAAAAGAGGCTGCGCGTAGCAGTGGCCCGCGAAGGGCAGTGGTAAGCCATGAACCTAGGAGTACGGAAAGCAAGAATGACCCGGGGAGAAGCCGAGGACGGCCCCTTAGGAAGACTTGAAAGCCGAAGGACAGGTGCGTGAACCCGCGTGATAGACAAGAAAAACATAAAGACCTGGGCGTACCAGGAGTGAACCGAGCCCCGGGCGTACCAGGGAAGGAGGAGGCGCCACCAACCGCGACCGGACACCCGACTGTGACCGGCCGACAAAGTCTTGGCAACATAACAAAACCCGGTGGCCTGGGCGAAACCAGAAAGACCAGACCCCGTGGCCGTAACCAGGTGCCCGAGGTGGGGTGGAGCCAGATCGGTCCTGCGTGGGACACCTATCCTTGTCCAAACAGGGAATATTTTATTTTTATTTTTTCAAGGGGTTAGTCGATACCGACTATATGGCGGGTTTGTGCAGTAAATACATATATATTTATATTTTTTTTTTTTTTCGGGTTGATGATCCGACTATATGGCGGGTTTGTGCTGTAAATACTCATATATACCTTTTTTTTAACTTCCTATTTAATTATTTATTAAATTTTTTTTTTTTGAATTTTTATTTTATTTTATGCGGACTATATGGCGGGTTTTACCAACGTACTTATCCCTTTTTTTTTTTTTTTTTTTTAGACTATGTGGCGGGTTTACTGCACACACTGATACTAATTGCTTATTTCATTTATATATGAATTATTCTTTTACTATCTCCTCCTTTCTTCCCCCCTCCCCGTCTGGCCTGGCTGCCCGTGAGCCCGCGCCCAGCGTGGAACGCAAGCTGACATTGCAGCCAGGGAGACCGGGCAGGGGGCGGGTGACGTCACAGAAGCGCCGGAAGAGGAGTGCGTTCCAGGCTGGAACGCACGCCTATGCACCGGCTTCCATGCCGCACCCGGGGTGCAGCCTTGCCCAGGAACCCAACCCCCCCCCCCCTCCCCGATGAACGCGTATCCGCCGGCAGGCGCCGATTTGTCCCTGCTGCCGCCGGAAAGCAAGTGGAGCGGGCGGGGACCGGAACCAGGAAGTGCGTGCGTTCCACCCTGGAACGCACGCCTTCCTGCGCCGTGCCGGGAACGAGGTGAGCCGGCCAGACCAGGGAAAAAACACCCCCCCCCCCCCCCCCCCGTCTCCAGCATGATGAGCCGACCGGCTGCCGGGTGCGCTACCTGACGCCATACCGCCAGGAACACAGGGAGACGAGCGGAGGAGGAGGGGACCCGGAAGCCCGTGCGCTCCACGCTGGAACGCACCGGCAGCATGAGGCGGAGGGAGGGTGCCAGACCGCCGCAGTCCTTACCCTGCGAAAGAGCCCCCCCCCCCCCTACTTACCACCAGGAGACACGAACTCTGCAAGAGGCGACCGTAGGTACCAGGAAACACACGAACACTAGCCAGTGAATAACCAAGAACCGGAACGCCCACTGAGATGAGGTAAGTGGGGGTTTAAATAGGCTCAAGCCCCTCCCACAAATGCAGGCTGAACCTCAGCCTTACCAACTTGTGGCAACTCAGTGGACCTGTGTGTGTCGGTTACAAATATTCTATTGCATACCGCACTTTGTCTTTATTGTATACAATTTTTAATGTGTGTCTGTTTGTGTGTCTAATAAACTTTATATACATTTTAATATTGATTCATTGTTGGATGTGCATTCGTGGGGTGGCTCTTTTGACTCTCTCTTGGGTCAGGTTATTTGTCATACCCAAAAACAGGACATTGAGATAACCCATAATTCCCAACATATCTTCTTTGGTGTTCTACATCATCAATCTCAGTGAATTGAAGATAGGACAGTTAGCAGTAAAATAGGGCGGATAGAGACCAGTAAGGTAGGGTAATAACCAGTGAGTTAGGACAGTGACCAGTAATATATGGAAGTGAATTGTAAGATAAGGCAGTGATCTGTAAATTGGGGTGGGAAGTGACCAGTACGATAAAGGGGGCAGTGAATA
This sequence comes from Bufo bufo, assembly GCF_905171765.1. Lineage (NCBI taxonomy): Eukaryota > Metazoa > Chordata > Amphibia > Anura > Bufonidae > Bufo > Bufo bufo. Next base: position 269,562,113 of record NC_053392.1, on the reverse strand, counting down.
GATGAACCAAAGGCACTTTCCAAATGGTCTGAAAGCTGGAACCTTATTGGCTGCTATGAACAATCTCCGCTCGTCTTATGCAGTGGTTTAGATGAACCTCTTCATACACACAAATCATCCCATACAGTTCCCTGGTACAGTAATGATCCCCCTCCTGCAATGTCTGACTGAGAACTTACCATTATCTAAAGAGGGGTCGCAGACTTCACTACAGACACACGGATGCTTCTCTCTTGCAGACAGAGGGGATGTGATGCAGCAGAGCTGGGAAAGATCTTCCTCCTCCTGCAGCCGGCAACCAGGAATGACAGTTGGTAACCGCAATTATCATTCATGTTTCTGAGGGGCAGTGCTGATTGGTTGATCAGATTCTAATCCACCAATCAGCAGCTCTCTGTTCTCTACAGCCTGGGACTGGAGGAGCACACAACAGCCCGAGCCCTGAGTGCAGTACAACTGATGTGTGCGACTGTGAGGTGGACCAATTATTACCCCCATAGCAAAGTGTTGGTAGGGTTTATGCAAATTACATTTCTCATTAGTGTCCATACTTTTGCTCTTTTTCCCCTGAAATACTTCAACTTTTTTGTGTATAGCAAGGTACATATGGTTAAAGGAAAACATATTTTTTTATTTCACTATGCCGTAAATAAGCATTATTATTAATCCCACTAGATGGATTTCATCCCGTTCCTGTTATTTTTCACCTTCCGGCCAGAGCCTAGTTTTAAAAATCTGTAACTTTGTGATGCTTTTATTATCCAAGCCATTAAGAGACTCTTTTTCAAAAATTTTATTTCTCTGCTTTTGTATTTGACTTTTTTTGCGATATGTTTAATTTAATTCTGTATTTGAGATAAAAAGCAAAAATAAAATAAAAAAGAAGAATATCCAGGAGGCTCCTGACAAATGGAGAGAACTATTGAATGAGTTGGCAAATCTCCTGGGCATCACGGAAGCATTCTGGCACTTCCCATACTACAGTCCTCCATGAACCTGTGTGTGGGATCAGATGCAGCTCTGGCACCCAAATGTACACCGAGGGGGCAGTGCCATGTCATGAAAAGGATGTGTGGCCTATTAGAATTGGGCATGGTCTGCAGAAAGGGGCTGTGCATTGTGCCTGTGTATACTATGAAGGGGACATGGCAGACTCCAAGAAATCAAGCACTGATGGCCTCACCTAAGGAAAGGGCATCAGAATTAAAGTTGCAATGAAAACTAGCTCTGCTATATGGCTGCCCAACTGCGGTGCACAGTACATTACACACCGATCAGCCATAACATTGGAACCACATACCGTAGGTGAACTGAATAACATTATATTGTGTCAGTATTAATTATGGATTATACATATAAGGTGACAAGTGAACATTCAGTTCTGAAGTTGATGTACTGGAAGCAGGAAAAAGCAGTCAGAGCACACTGTGCATTACAGCTTGCTGTATATATAATTGAGACCCCAGACCTGACCTCTGAATTAATTCAGACCCAAACCAAGCCAAGAAATGTATTCTAACCTCTGACCAGAACCCTAAATTATTTCAGACCTCGTAGCAAACCCCTAAGTTAAAGTTGCTGTCACTCCTTCACTCCTTGTTCACTGAAAATGTGGCCGCTGGAGTCATCAGCTGATGTTCTCTCAACATCTCCAGAAAACAGGGGGACGCCTCGACCATCCACATCCAGACAGGTATTTCATTTCAGATGAATGGCTGTCCCTGTAACAGAAGGGTGACCTAAGTCTGAGTCAGGGATGCTCATACAAAGCAGCTCTCCGTTTTAGCTCATAGAGGGGAGTCCCAAGCCCTAATACAATGTCCTGATGCCAGGTTTCCTTGCTATTCCAGAAGAACGTGAATTCCAGGCCCAAATACAACGTTCTGATGCCAGTTTCTTTTGCTAGGCAGGAAGAACGAACTGCAGCGTGTGACACCTATCAGTTGTGAGACACTGAGTAAGAGGATGGAATGCTGGCAGGGAGTGGGCCCCTGTGTTAGGTGCCAAGGATGGGCCCCATCAAGCCTGGGAATTTAGGTACGGGGCTATGCAGTGAACTGAATCTTTGTGAAGGAATGATTCTGGAGTCTTGGATGAGGGCGACAGGGCAGACACACATCTCTAGGCATGTTACTACACAAATCAATATTGAAAACTATTGGTAGAACGATGGTTCTGCTGTCCTGTGGCCAAATGTGCTTGAAGTTTATAGTCAGGGAACAGCTCCTTCTGCTTACAGAGAAATGCCATTTTCTTTAGTTTTTAATCTTCTCTAAGTAAATGACAATAATTATTGACTAATTAAAGACCATTTACCCCCTCCCCCTTCCCTAACAGACACATCTTCCAATTATTTAGTACATGTGTCTTTAAATGCCATAACTTTTCTTTTCCTATTTGGTCATTAAGATAATGTCTATTTTTTTTTTTTTTTTGTGATATGTGAGACATTTTATGTCATTTTTATAATTTTTTAGTTTTTGGGAAAATGAAGAAAGAAAAAAATTAGTTTTCATATTTCCTTAACTGTTTCTGTAAGTATTCCCATGGTCCCAACCACCAGAGAGGCTGACACATTTCTTTGTTTGACTCATGGGTCCCGCCCCCTACTAGGGCAGTGCCACTTTGTCACGCATTATGCTGCGCCTTTTTGTCAGAGTAGTTCCCACTCAAAGACCTTGGTGTAGTGAGTGGGCTTATGCTTTTTGATCAAAATGTACACTAATGCCTCTTGTACAGCATGTAGTATGGGGGCTGTACACTTCAATATGGTGCTGAGTAGCGAGTTTATTTGGATCAAAGCATAGCATTGTGGATGTGCGATCCAGTTCTGTTTTCTCCCCCTGATATATTTATTATTTTTGTTTTTGGGAAAATGGAAAAAGAAAAAAAAGTCTGTTTTCATATTTTCTTAAGTGTTTCTGTAAGTATTCCCACAGTCCCAACCACCAGAGAGGCTGACACTTTTTCCTATGGTGTGCAAGCACGACCACCGCTGTTGAATTGCAGGGTGGTCATGACGCCTGGATATGAGCAGTGTATAATGTGATTGAAAATTGAATCAAGCCAGTAAAGGAAGCAATATAGACTATCACAATACATTAGTAAGTGCCTTTCATTAATTTTGTTTACATGATATATGACATTTGTCATATTGAATTAAAAAATGTGAAAACAGACTATTTTTTCTTTTTCCTCCTTTGACGGGATCACAGAGGGAGGGGCAGATTAATTTCAGCAGGCATCCATGTCCGATCACCGCCCACCGCGCGGCGGTGATCGGAAATACACAGGGCATACAGGTACGCCCTGTGTCCGTAAGAGGTTAAGTCCCATTTCAATTTCAGTCATTTTTATATAGGGGATACACAGTGCCGTTGTGAGGGGGGTGCGGGCCGCACCGGGTGACACCAGTCTGATGGGGTGTCACCGCCAGACCCAAGTTCCCAACACCACTAGCACCCGCCAACCTGTACTTGTGTCGCTTTTCTGATCCTCTAGTTGCCGGCTGCACGGGCATGAGTTCAGTCACTTCAGTGCGCAATCTCGCGGTGGGTCTTACGGGATCACGCGCAGCAGGAAGGGATTGCGCGCCGAAGACACTGAACTTTACTGAACTCATGCTTGCAAAGCCGGCAAGTACAGACTGTACAGGATCAGCGTCACAAGTACAGGGGGGGGGGAAGGGGGCTTAGGGACGGACGGACTACGTAATATAGGGCAGTCTGGGGGCAAAATTAACTTGTGTGGGGGCAAATTTACTTAGTGTGGGGGCAAAATACTTATTGGGGGGATTACATAATGGAGGGCAGTGTGGGGGTCGGATAACATAATGTGGGGGGCAAATTGCTTAATGTGAGGCAGTGTGGGGGAAAATTACTTAATGTGGGGCAGTGTGGGGGCAAATTACATAAAGTGAGTTAGTGTTGAGGGCAAATTACTTAATGTGGGGCAGGGGGGAATTACATAATGTGGGGCAGTGGGGGCAAATTACTTAATGTGGGGCAGTGTGGGGGCAAATTACATAATGTGAGGCAGTGTGGGGGCAAATTACATAATGTGAGGCAGTGTGGGGGCAAATTACATAATGTGAGGCAGTGTGGGGGCAAATTACTTACTGTGGGGCACGGTGGAGGGGATTACATAATGTGGAGCAGTGTGGGAGCAAATCATATAATGTGGGGCAGTGTGGGGGAAAATTACATAATGTGAGGCAGTGTGAGCATCAAATTACATGATATGGGGCAGTGTGGGGGGCAAATTACATAATGTGGGGCAGTGTGGGGGGCATATTACTTAATGTGGGGCAGTGTCGGGGGGCATATTACTTAATGTGGGGCAGTGTAGGGGGCATATTACTTAATGTGGGGCAGTGTAGGGGGCAGTATTACTAATGAGGGCATTCTAGAAGGGAATTACTATTGGTGGGACAAGGAGGAGCACTATTACTATGGGGCACTATTATTTCTTCAGGATAATATTTGTGGTTTTGGGGCCGAGGCACAGTGAGCAGCAGGATAACACTGCAGGGACTCCAGGTTGGGGCATGATGATAGAAAAGTGAGGACACTAAGATGTCTGTGTGTCACACTCTGCAGAGACGAGGAGCGGCTGAAAGAAGTGTCTGGACTAAATGGAGAAGATGATGACAGAGAAGATCTACATTGGAGGAGACGTCACCTGGGAGGCCCTGGATGTGAGAGGTACGTGCTGCTGTATATCAAGTACAGCAAAATGCGGGGGGAGGACTTAGAGAATTGGGCCATATTCATTGGGGCTGTATATATAGTGTATTTATGTATGTGTACCATGTATATGGTGTATTTATGTGTATGTGTGTTGGATATATATGGTGTATGTGTCGTGACGCCACGCGTCCGCCGTTGAGTAGGGAACCTGTTCTTAAAAATTTTAATCCCACCCCTGACACCCCCCCATCGGCGATCTGTCTGCTTAGCCCCCCCCCTCCACGTCAGTGGTCTGTTTACTTTCCAAACCCCCCCACCTCCCGTTACCTCTTGGGTCGGTCGGCAGGCTCAGTGAAGGACGTGAAGGGACGTCAGTGGCGCCGGGTGGCAGGGCAGAGCTTGATGGACGTCTCCGATGTGACTTATCCCGAGGGGGGTGACACCATTTTCTACCGCACCGAATGATATCAGCCGTAGCAACGCCACTGGGGATACATCCCAGCATAAGTAAAAACATTCAGGGCTTCGGCCCTGGATGTTTTGTCCTAGGCCCGAATCTACTGCCTGCTGGACCCATATGACTGAATGATAAATTGAATCCCTGCACTGCAGCGCTACCATACTGAATGATTTTCACCGGGCCCCCTGCTCAGCTGGTCCACAGATAGTGAAAATACAAGGGTGACTACTGACCAGGATGCACTGCAGGAGCTGAAAGCAGGGCCTGCCTTAGGGTTGTGCAACCAGTGTGGCAAAACAGGGTGCATTGCCCTGCATTCCTGAAGGGGGCGCCAGAGCAACTTTCCCAAAGGCAATGAAGCCTTTCACCTTGCTCCATCCCTACTTCCCCGTCATCAGCTCTTACCTAACAACTGTGACGGCCCCTGAGTTTTCTGTGAGCTGTGAAGTCTCTTGAGAAGGAAAGCAACAACTGTATCCTCCCAAATGCTGTTTTGTTGGGAGCAGTTGGTGTGGTGCACTGTGCACCTCGTCCGGACACCCCACAGAGATGAGAAAAAGAAAAGAAGACTTGAGCTGCTAAACAACCAATTATGAAAAAATACTTTATTGTTACATAATAAATGTTACATATATTGTCATTAAAAAGGGGAGAAGGGACAAAAAAACACAGCATCCCGGCATACAATAGACCACTAAACACCAATAAAATACATGTATAATCGAAAATTTATCAATCAGATGTATGCCATCTTTATAAATTCTGGGGTGAGTCCTCAGCACTAATGGCATAAAGGGGGACAGGGGTGGACCAACAGGTACAAAGGTCCTCATATAAAATATTGAATATATTGTAAATAGAGTGTATAACGACCTATCCACTGTAAAACATAGCCTAGTGTCATAACAAATAGACAAACAGTCTGGGCGATGTACTCCACACACATGGACTCACCTGACAGTGATAGGGTCTATATGCTGGGATGGCATTACTTGTTTTCTAACCCCACAGAGATGACCTGCTGGTGCTGTCCCTGGCATGCTTAACTAAGTTACTACAAAGGCTTCAAGTGGTTAGTCTGTCTATATCTACCTCTTTCTATCGATCTGTCTTGCTACATAATCAAAGAATGAACCAGCACCTCCAGGGTTAATAGCAGGTGCACGCTACCACGCTATGCTAGCCAGCTATGTATATACAAATAAAGCAGCAGCACACCACTAAAAGCACTAAGATACAAGTAAGATATCTATCTATCTATCATCATACTGTAACTATTTATCTCTCATATCTATCCATCCATACCTCTATGTCAGTCTGTCTATCAATCTATCTGCAACGGGCACCTCCCACCAGGGCCCTTCTATAACGCGTCCCAGATGTAGGAAATGCCGAGTGGTGTAGTGCAGCCTAAATGTCTCTTTATGTGTCACGGTGCTACTACATGGATACTGTTGGACCCCAGGCTTTGGCTCTGAAGCAATGAATAGGGGGAACAATTAAGGGATTGGAAAGAACTTGAGTCCAGACCTTCAGATGAAGTTTAATGGCAGCTTTACTTTGAATAAACGTTCCTTCAAAGAGTTCACAGGCTTTGTTTTGGTTCCAGCAGGATTTAGCATTAAACTGGCAGGCAAACTCAACTCTGCTCTATCCTTCTCTCACTCTGCTGTACTGACAAGCTGACTGGATAACTTGACTTCTTCTTTATGCCGCACTTCACTTTTTAGTCGTTCTTATCGTCAGCCAAGAAACTTTACTCCTGGCTCCTGAGGCTTTAGGCTTCTGCCTCCATGGCCAGCAGAGCTTAAGGTGCTGTGGCTGGCGTGGGCACGCCCAGAAAAGACATGCCCCTTTACACCCTTACTCTTGCCGGGGGTAAACTAAATTCTAACTCTAATTGGTCCCCACCCTTCTTGCAGGAAGTAGGACTATCCCACTTCTCTCCAGAGGGGAAGGGGGGGGAAGGGGATGGAATGGTAAGTTCCATTCTATCTAAGATAGCTCTGCCAGAAATGCTGCCACCTGCTGGCACATGAAATGAACAGTTACATAACATTATTATAAATGCACAATGTTGAAAACTGTAGAATATTTTCTGTGGGACAACCCCTTTAAATGCTGTGGGGGGGGGGGAATGTTTCCTTCTGTAACAGCTCTTTTTTATATAAACGTAACTTTCTTTTGTAAAATGAAACGTAGGTCAGCATCCTTACACAGGACAAGTATGGATTTGCAGATGATTGCCACAATATCCTTACAGATATGGCTGAAATGTGTACTAATGGTAAATTTGTCACATGTAGAGGCACATCTATCTTCAGATGATCTTCTTTGTGTACACGGGTTCTTCAAGCAGCAGCCCTTTCTTTGGCCCCACTTAAATAATTGACATTATACCCGCGGTTGCTCAATCTGATCATGATGTGTTCACATTTTCTTTCAAATGCAGACTCTTCACTCGAAACTCATCTTGCCCTAACAAATTCAAACATGTGTGGGTTTTTGTGGGTCTACAAAAGCCTCTAATATGAACACGTCACTAGACAGGCCCTTATCAAGTGGGCATTTAAATGATGACTAGCAATCGGAAGTTGGTGAGTATTTCTACAGAATTGGGATTTAATATGTATAATAATGCCCTCAGGCCTTATTAAAGGGATAAATGAATAATAGGATAATGAGTGCTATACTTGGCCAGTCAAATACGCTGAGAGGCTGATGAAAAAGATCCTGGTTCTCTTTGGAATGATTGGGTGCAGTCAGAGAAAGCCTGCATGTCAGTCCACTTGGTATATCTCATGTGCCTGTAGAGCAAAAGCACCTGGGTGAGCACAACTGGCTGATGTAAATGTGGCATGGGGATGGGGAAAGGTGGATTGTGCAGAATGACAGATTTTACTGTCATTACTGGTGAACTTCCCGGGGTGGAGAAGAAGCCCCAGGAAGGAAGATTGAGCTTCTGGGAGGAATATGAAGCCCGCTGTGGTGTAACTAAGCCCACCACCAAGTCTTTGAGGGCCAGGCAGAAAGTTGGTTATCTCGGCCAATGGTCTTCAAATGAATTGACATGATAAGCTTACTAAATGTTTGCAAGACCCATTTAAACACTTTTTTAAACCTCTGGCCCAGGATGTATGGCCCCTGCTGGAATGGATCGGCAGTCTACCGCCTGCTTTTTCCTTCGACAAACTCTAGGAGCCAAGATCGAGGCATTGGTAAAATCTCAGTTTGTAACCCGAGGCTGCAAAACTCTGGCCTAGACACAGCGTCTGCTGATGCTCCATAAGGGAGCAATTTAAGATTTCCTCCTCCGATGGCAAATTCGAACCTTACCTCTTTGAGCTTGCTTTAAAAATCAACATGTGCCCTGCTATGAGGAGACGGTTGCCAAGCATCGTCCCCCTCCATGGTCCAATCCCCACCCGTTCGGGGTCACTGGGGGGAAAAGCACCACTGGTTCCCGGAGACAAGGAACTCTGGTGTGGGCTCAGCGACTGCTAGGGTCCCATTACATCTCCAGGAGAAGATTACAGGGTTTGTGCAGAAGGAATATATTGATGACCTATCCTCAGGACAGGTCATCAATATCTGATAGGCGGGGTCTGACCAGCTGATCAGCGGTTTGAAGAGGTGACGCTCCATGCGAGAGCTGCTTCCTCTTTATTACACTCGGCGGCGTCTCCTTTATAGTGGTGGCAGTCAAGTGAATAGAGCGAGCACTTGTGATTACACTTCACTTCCGAGACCACGGGCAGTGGAGCACCGTCTCCTCTTTAAACAGCTGATCGGTCGGGGTGCCTGGTGTCGGACCCCCACCGCTCAGATATTGATGACCTATTCTGTGGATAGCTCATCAATGTATAGCACCTACACAAACCCTTTAAGCCCCAGGGAGGAAGATGAAGCAGTCCTCTCGGCATGACTGACCTCTATTGAGTTGAAGCCAGCATCCTTTCACACCCCCAGTACCTGAGGTCCACGCAACTAGAGAATGGGAGGTCAGTACCCGGGGCCATGGAACTGTGGTCAGGACACAATGAGCGGCCATGTCCGTTCAACTACCAGGGTTGATCATTATGCACTTAGCTGGAAAATGAAGCCACAGGCTCACAGTGTCAGGCACCTTGAGGACCACAGCCACCCTCACTGCCTCAGTCACCGCTCCTACCCTCTCCTCACCTGGTGCATTTCCTATGAGCCAGGGTACTGCACAAACACTTTATCATGACACGAGTTCCTTTTTGATAAATTTGTCATCGCTGAAAAGCTTGTCATCTCTGCTCCATCCTCTTGCTGCACAGGTTTAAAAACGCACCACTGGGGGGGGGGGGGGGGGGGGGGGCGTGGCCAGCAGCCGGCATGAGAGCACGCGTTTGAGCGCAGCTCCGATACCCCTTGTCTATCCTGCATCATCCTGACAATCTGTCAAACCCCACAACTAAGTGGACGGTGTGCAGGCGTAAGAGAAGACCATGGGTCCCAACAAAGCGCAGGCTGCAGCTGAGAGGCTTAAGGAGTTCGCGCATACAGAGGCCCAAAACGGCGCTGCGGCAGCTACTCCGTCCCGCGCTGCTATTACCCGTGGCCAAGCTGCCCAACAAGTGGAGTCGGGGGATGCCGCTGGACCGGAATTCACCCTGAAGGCTGCCTACGAGCAGCTCCTGTCGGCTATCTCCTCTTGCCAGACCTCACTAACTGGGAAGATAGAGGAGGTGCGTGTAGATTTGGGCCTGCTGAGACACAACATCCAACGGTTAAGAGACCGGGTCAAGCACACAGAGGATCGAGTGTCTGCCCTGGAGGACTTGACCAGACCTATGGCGGTTAAAGTACAGAAGCTGGAGCGCTCCGTTGGTCAGTGGCAGCAAAAATGCAATGATTTGGAAAACAGGGACCGACGTAACAACTTCAGATTCCTGGGTCTCCCGGAAAAAGCAGCCACCTTCTTGGAATCATGGTTCAAAGAGCAGTTTCCTGATGCACCATTTTCTACTGCCTATGCTGTGGAGAGAGCGCATCGAGTTCCCGCCAGACCTCCCCCACCCGGGGCTCCCCCTAGACCTCTCCTGGCACGTCTGCTGGACTGGAAGGACAGGGATCTCATCCTCAGCCAGGCCAGGAACAAGCAGGAAGTCAGACATGACAACGCACGCGTCTCATTGTTCCCGGACTTCTCCGCCGACCTTTAGAAGAGGAGAGCCACATTCGTATCGGTCAAGCATTGCCTCCGTGAATTAAACCTTCAATACTCCATGGCGTACCCAGCGCGGCTCCCAGTTGTCGACGGAGACAAAACTGTCTTCTTCACCGATTCTAGAGAGGCTGAGGACTGGGTTTCCAGGATGCCATGACGCCCCGGACCGTGCTGAGGCGGCAACTGAGCATCTCCTGCAAGTATATCTCTTACCGAGACGTGGCCGATGGCCTCCCGAGCTTGCCACTATTGTCACATCAGTTTTGCTGAGACTTGCTGCTCACATGCATGTGAGACATACAGTTATCCATTACCATTGGCAGTATAACATTACACTGTTATAGAGGGTAGGAGCCCTACCTGTATAGTTATCACACCTGAATACGCTATGCAGGTCCCCGAGTTATTAGCCACTATGTTAGTCGGCTTTGGTACCGACGATTTTATGTTCATATAATTTTTGCTTTGTATTATGTTCGAAACTGCTCAAGTTTACTTAACTTAAGTATGGTTACACCACTTCACACTGATTACATGGGGGGCGCTGGAGAGTAGGGATTGCGGTCCCGGGTGCTCAATATATGCACCTTGGCTGAGCGCTCTGTCTGCTGAATTTCTGTTTGTGCACACATGGCCTCCATGAGGGTCCTGTCTTGGAATGTGCAGGGCCTAGGTGATCCTAAGAAAAGAATCACTGTGTTCTCTCATATACGCTCCCTCAATCCGCACATTATAGGCCTCCAGGAAACCCATCTGACTCCAGAAACGGGTAACAAGCTCAGAAAACCCTGGGTTCAACACCTTATCAATGCTTACGGTAGCTCTCACTCCAGGGGGGTCGCTTTGTTGGTCCACAGGAGTCTTAGGTGGGAGGTCAGTCACTCTGTTGTGGATCCAGAGGGACAATATATCTTCCTGTATGTGTACATCAACTGCGCCCCATTTGTAATCATTAATGTGTATAATCCTCCCCCTGCCTCCCTTTCCCTCCTGCAGGCGGTGACAGGCTTTGTGGCTCAGTTTCCCAATGCTTGCCTACTCTGTATGGGGGACTTTAACCAGGTCAAGAACAAGGATATGGACAGGTTTCACACTGGGGGTAGTGGGAAAGTGGGAATAGATCTCGTCCCGATGGCACCGTTCTTTCTAGGGTCTCCCTGGAGATGGGATGGATCGACATGTGGAGGGCCAGAAACCCACAAGCGCGGGAGTACTCTTGCTTCACCCCGGCTAGAGGTGCCCTGTCTAGAATAGACTATATGTTTGGGAATGCCCCGGTATATACTGATCTGGTGGAGATAAGTTATGGACCTCAGGGACCATCGGATCATGCCCAGCTGCTTGTGGTGCTCGCTCTATCTGATCCTGCCAGCTCGGGTTGTAAGATGCGTATTCATCCTTTCTGGTTGTCCCTCTTCGGCCTGAATGATAGGGTCCCAGATCAGCTGATGATGTTCTTGGGAGTCCAGGGTGATTCGACAGACGCCCTGTTGCTCTGGGAAACTATGAAGGCCTATCTTAGGGGATGTCTTAAATCGTCCATCTCTTATGTTAAGAAGGACTCGCAGCGCAAAGAAAACGACCTATATGCTAGATGCAAAGAAGCCGAAAAGGCTTTTACAGAGAATCCCTCCGAGGAGAATAGGTTTGGATGGCTCTCTAGGGGGAGATTGTATATGATGCATTTGGAAGAGAAGAGTAAACGCAGTCTCTTCTTCCTTAAACAACAGGCGTTTGAGACGGGTAATCAGGCTGGGAAGTTGCTTGCACATATTGCGCGTAGCAACACTATGTCCCCCCCAGTACTCCGCATACATGATGCTGATGGGCACGTGGCTGAGTCGGTAGATGGCATACTGACGTGTTTCCGTAACTTTTATCAGGATTTGTATAGGTCAGCTGCAACATATACTGAGCAAGATCTGGAGGCATATCTCCGAGAGGTGTCTCATCCTCGGCTAGAAGACCTAGACAAAAGTCTAATGGAGGAGGATGTCACGCTGGAGGAGATTACACGAGCGATCAGTGATCTCCCAGTAGGGAAAGCGCCAGGCCTGGATGACATCCCGATTGAGGTCTATTCTAAATATGTAGATGATATGTAGGGACCACAGCTGTTGAACTTGTACAATGCCGCGCGTTCTCGCAGATCCTTGTCGGACTCGATGTATGATGCCACAATAGTGGTGATTCTGAAGCCTGACAAGAACCCGTTGGATTGTGGATCTTATCATCCAATTTCTCTTCTGAATTTGGATTACAAAATCCTGACCAGAATTTTGGCTAATCGCTTAAATAAAGTGATCCAGTCAGTAGTCCACACAGACCAGTCCGGCTTCATCCCAGGCAGATCCACCTCCGATAATATACGGAGCGCACAGGTAATTGCACAGATTGGAGTATCAGAGATGGCACGGAGGGCTATGGCTTCTTTGGACACGGCCAAGGCCTTCGACTCATTAGAGTGGCCATTCTTATTGACCGTGCTTAGGAGCTTTGGCTTTGGCCCCAGGTTCATTAAATGGATAGAGATATTGTACAAGATCCCCACAGTCAATATTATACTCAATGGTAACTACTCTGACACATTTCCCCTCCACAGAGGCACAAGGCAGGGTTGTCCTCTGTCGCCTTTACTATTTGCGGTAGCAATAGAACATCTGGCCCTTAGACTTAGGCAGGACCAGGTATATGCGGGTATCAACACGGGAGGCAGAGAGGACAGAATAGGATTATATGCGGATGACCTAACACTCCTTATGTCTGACCCAGAGGTGACTCTACCTAGAGCGATATCGATTATTGAACAGTTCAGTCACTATTCTGGGCTACACATAAACTGGGCCAAGTCAGCCATTATGCCTCTCTGGTCTCATGACTGGCCTTCGCATCGCCATAACCTGCCGGTGGTTGACTGTTTCAAATACCTAGGGGTAATAATTATGAAAAAAACACATTTGTCTTACACACTGAATATTGAGTATCCCTATTTCAGGATAAGATAAAAACCTGGGGAGCCATCCCATTGTCCATCATGGGAAGACTGAATTTAGTGAATATGGTGTTATTACAAACTACAAATTGGCGTGGTATTAAAAAGCAGGAAGTGCTCAACCCCATATTCAGTGGTGCTTCTATACCGGGGGGGGGGGGGGCAGATCCTACACTTGTGGGCCGTTGCTAATGGCAATCCCCAGCAAAAATGCATACAATGGAGGATGCCTGCAGCGGACCACAAGTACCACAATGGACATCCTACACAGGATAGCAATTGTGTGGATGTGATAGACAGTCAAAATAACGTAACAAAAACAAATACAGGTGCACTCTGCGGTCTTACTAACCCTCATACTGGTGTAAAATTGAGAATTAGCCAACATATCCTGCTTGGAGGACATGTCTGAGCCCGAGCACCGCGCCAAGGTTTCTCAATTAGCTAGGGAACCTAACGCTAAACCTACCTGGGCCGTATGGGCAATACCAGGAGCCAGTGGGCGAATTACAGGTGCGCAAGGTCCGACTCAAAGCAATCTCCCAGTAACCTCCAGCATGTGACCATGAGGGTTAGTAAGACCGCAGAGTGCACCTGTATTTGTTTTTGTTATGTTAATATGGTGTTATTACCCAAAGGTCTATACCTTCTGTCACATGCCTGCACTCCGGAACCCCGTTTTTTTTTTTATCGCATTCATGCCCTGATCGCCTCCTTTGTTTGGGGCAAGGCTAGAAGGAAACTCTTACTCTCGGTGCTACAGAGATTAAAGATGCAGGAAGGAGCCTCCCTTCCGGATTTCTTCCTTTACTTAATAGTTCGTCAACTGCGGTTCTTGAAGCACTGGATTGTAAATGCCCCTCTGCCCAATGCTGAGTTTTATCTGCATGATCATTTACGAATGAACACGCTGTGGCCTGTTTTGGAGGGCTCCAGCTCTTCACGCACACGCTTTCTGTTACTACACAGACTGGCACATCAAGCTTGGAAGGCCTCTAAGCTTAATACATATACAGATCTGCCTGATGCAGTCCCAATTTGGGATAACTCTATTTTTCCCGACTTGGCATTGTTGGAGGGGGTTGCTGACTGGAGACGCCAAGGAGTTCTGACCCTGGGAGACGTGTATGAGGGGGGTCAGCTGCGCTCCTTTACACAAATCCAAGAGAAATTTGAGGTACCTCGCACGCTATTCTATAGGTATCTTCAATTAAGACATGCACTGCAGGCTGCAGGTATCTCACACGCCCTGAATCAGTGTAGGCCTGAAGTAAATATATCTTTGCACAAAAAGGCTGTATTGCAAATGGGTGTATTTCAAATGCCTAATTCAAACCCCTGTGTGTAGGGGGGTATCTCACACGCCCTGAATCAGTGTAGGCTTGAAGTAAATATATCTTTGCACAAAATGGCTGTATTTCATATGGCTGAATCAAACCCCTGTATGTATAGGGGGGATCACACACGCCCTGAATCAGTGCAGGCCTGAAGTAAATATATCTTTGCACAAAAAGGCTGTATTTCAAATGCCTAATTCAAACCCCTGTATGTAGGGGGGTATCGCACACGGTCTGAACCTGTGTAGGCCTGAAGTAAATATACAGGGTGGGCCATTTATATGGATACACCTTAATAAAATGGGAATGGTTGGTGATATTAACTTCCTGTTTGTGGCACATTAGTATATGTAAGGGGGGAAACTTTTCAAGATGGGTGGTGACCATGGCGGCCATTTTGAAGTCGGCCATTTTGAATCCAACTTTTGTTTTTTCAATAGGAAGAGGGTCATTTGACACATCAAACTTATTGGGAATTTCACAAGAAAAACAATGGTGTGCTTGGTTTTAACATAACTTTATTCTTTCATGAGTTATTTACAAGTTTCTGACCACTTATAAAATGTGTTCAATGTGCTGCCCATTGTGTTGGATTGTCAATGCAACCCTTTTCTCCCACTCTTCACACACTGATAGCAACACCGCAGGAGAAATGCTAGCACAGGCTTCCAGTATCCGTAATTTCAGGTGCTGCACATCTCGTATCATCTGAAGGCAATCGTCTATGCTGTGAAGATACGAGATGTGCAGCACCTGAAACTACGGATACTGGAAGCCTGTGCTAGCATTTCTCCTGCGGTGTTGCTTGTGAAATTCCCAATAAGTTTAATGTGTCACATGACCCTCTTCCTATTGAAAAAACAAAAGTTGGATTCAAAATGTCCGACTTCAAAATGGCCGCCATGGTCACCACCCATCTTGAAAAGTTTCCCCCCTCACATATACTAATGTGCCACAAACAGGAAGTTAATATCACCAACCATTCCCATTTTATTAAGGTGTATCCATATAAATGGCCCACCCTGTATCTTTGCACAAAAAGGCTGTATTTCACATGGCTGTATTTCAACAGCTGTATTCTCACACGGTCTGATAATGATGGGTGTATTTCTAGCTTAAATTGCACACTGACTAATACAGATGTTGTAGATTGCCCAAAAGGTCTTTTTTTGCTAAAAGAATATGAATGCTGTATATATTAAACTTGAATTTAACACTTGCAGATCTGGCAAATACTGTTTTTTTGGGGGAAAAAAGTGTGTTTTTCAAACCCCAGAAAATGATGGGTGTATTTCTAGCTTAACCACCTCCCGACCGCCTAACGCAGAGATGCGTCCTGCGGGCGGCCGGGTTATTCCTCCTTGACGCATCTACGCGTCATCTCGCGAGATGACGTGCATATTCGGCCTGCACATGCGCAGTACGGGTCGGCAAAAGGCGCGGAAGGAGTTGATCACCAGCCTGCCAGCCAATGATCAGCGCTGGCAGGTCGGTGACTTAAATAAACGAACCAAAAGCCATATAACACGTGTATGCTGAGGTAGGGGGTATCTTGTATGGGGGGGCAGCTGCGTGGATGCTGAGGGAGGGGGTATCTTGTATGGGGGGGGGGGGGACAGCTGCATGGTTGCTGAGGGAGGGGGTATCTTGTATGGGGGGGCTGCTGAGGGAGGGGTGGGCAGCGTGGATGCTGAGGGAGGGGGTATCTTGTATGGGGGGGCAGCTGCGTGGATGCTGAGGGAGGGGGTATCTTGTATGGGGGAGGGCAGCTGTGTGGATGCTGAGGGAGGGGGTATTTTGTATGGGGGGATGCTGAGGGAGGGGGTATCTTGTATGGGGGGGCAGCTGCGTGGATGCTGAGGGAGGGGGTATCTTGCATGGGGGGATGCTGAGGGAGGGGGTATCTTGTATAGGGGGCAGCTGCGTGGATGCTGAGGGAGGGGGTATCTTGTATGGGGGGGATGCTGAGGGAGGGAGGGGTGGGCAGCGTGGATGCTGAGGGAGGGGGTATCTTGTATAGGGGGGCAGCTGCATGGATGCTGAGGGAGGGGGTGTCTTGTATGGGGGGGCAGCTGTGTGGATGCTGAGGGAGGGGGTATCTTGTATGGGGGGGGGCAGCTGCGTTGATGCTGAGGGAGGGAGTATCTTGTATGGGGGGGCAGCTGCGTTGATGCTGAGGGAGGGAGTATCTTGTATGGGGGGGCAGCTGCGTTGATGCTGAGGGAGGGAGTATCTTGTATGGGGGGGGCAGCTGTGTGGATGCTGAGGGAGGGGGTATCTTGTATGGGGGGGGACAGCTGTGTGGATGCTGAGGGAGAGGGTATCTTGTATGGGGGGGGCAGCTGCGTTGATGCTGAGGGAGGGGGTATCTTGTATGGTGGGGGCAGCTGCGTTGATGCTGAGGGAGGGAGTATCTTGTATGGGGGGGCAGCTGCGTGGATGCTGAGGGAGGGGGTGTCTTGTATGGGGTGGACAGCTGTGTGTATGCTGAGGAAGTGGGTATCTTGTATGGGGGGGCAGCTGCGTGGATGCTAAGGGAGGGGGTATCTAGTATGGGGGGGCAGCTGCATGGATACTGAGGGAGGGGGTATCTGGTTGTATGTGAAGGGGGACAGCAGTGTGTGGGATTGTATGTTGTTGGTAGTGTGTGTAAAGGCTGTATTACAGAGGCAGATTTTCCAGGCGCTAAGGAAGGAATCGCCTGCTTGCTGAGGAGACCACTGCTATTACATGCAGCGATCGTTATACCATCGCTTGTCTCAATGCTGTACAGTTATTTGCCGGCGGCAGACTGTAATTAGCACGATCTGCCTTTTGCTTGCTCATCGGGTAATTACCCTGTATTACATTCATTGGTGCCAGTGCGGCACCTCCTCCTGTATTACATTCATTGGTGGCAAGTGCGGCTCCCCCTCCCTCCCTCCCCTGTATTACATTTATTGGTGGCCCCCCATCATTGGTGGCAGCGGAGCGTTCCGATCGGAGTCCCAGTTTAATCGCTGGGGATCCGATCGGTTACCATGGCAACCAGGACACTACTGCAGCCCTGGTTGCCATGGTTACTTAGCAATTTTAGAAGCATTATACTTACCTGCGCTGTCTTTGACCGGCCGGGCGCTCCTCTTACTGGGTAAGTGAAAGGTCTGTGCGGCGCATTGCTTATAGCACAGACCTGTCACTTACCAGTAGGAGGAGCGCCCGGCCGGTCACAGACAGCGCAGGTAAGTATAATGCTTCTAAAATTGCTAAGTAACCATGGCAACCAGGACTGCAGTAACGTCCTGGTTGCCATGGTAACCGATCAGAGCCCCAGCGATTAAACTGGGACTCCAAACCGAACTCTCCGCTGCCACCAATGATGGGGGGGCCGCATTGGCCACCAATACATGTAATACAGGGAGGGAGGGGGACCGCACTGGCCACCAATGAATTAAAATGCGTGCGGCTCTTGAGAGAAGAGCGCAGGCAGCGCTCAGTGGAGACAGGCCCCCCCCACTAAGAGGAGAATCCCGGACACCCCCCCTCCCCATAAGAGAGCGCAGGCAGCGCTCAGGAAGCAGCCCCCAGCCCTAAGAGGAAGAGTGCAGGAGGCGCTCAGAGGAGAACCCCGACCTGCCCCCAGAAGAAAGGAGAGCGCAAGCAGCACTCAAGGCCGGGAGGAAGAAGGAGAGCGCAGTCAGCGCTCAGAAGATACCCCTGGACTGGAATAAGTAACCCCTGCTATTCCCCTGCCCAGCAATACCTACTGCCACCAAACCCTATTTACCCCTTCATTAACCCCTACTGCCCCCTCCTGCCTGGCAGCACCTGATCTTTTACAGGGGGCTATGATACGCACAATTAACCCCTCTGGTGCGGCACCTGAAGGGTTAATTGTGCGGATCACAGCCCCCTGTAAGAGATCAGGTGCTGCCAGGCAGCAGTCATGTACACAGTTCTTAGTATATTCTAACTTGAAGCGTCCCCATCACTATGGGAACGCCTCTGTGTTAGAATATACTGTCGGATCTGGGTTTTCACAAAGTGAAAATTCAGATCTGAAAAAGCTTTTATGCAGACAGATCTGTGATCCGTCTGTGTGAAAGTAGTCTACAGACGCGGATGACAATCTTGTGTGCATCCGTGTTTTTTCACGGACCCATTGACTTGAATGGGTCCGCGAACCGTTGTCCGTCAAAAAAATAGGACAGGTCATATTTTTTTGACGGACAGGAAACACGGACGCGGGTGAACAACGGTGCATTTTCCGAGTTTTCAACGGACCCATTGAAAGTCAATGGGTCAGCAGAAAATCACAGAAAACGGAAACGGATGCACACAATGGTGCATGAGGCCTTACACTGTATTGATGATATGGGAATGTTGGGATGACTTCAGACCAGAGGTCGCAATAACGCCTGTAGAAACGCCAGCGATGCCTGTTCAGAAAGTTTAAGGTGTACCAATACACCGTAGACTTTTCCATGCCATTCATCAGCGCAGGCGCTCTGAACGGAATGGAAGTGCATCAGTGCTGCCTGTGCCTGCAATAAGGAGCTCTGTTATTGGTTAGTTTGGGCGGTACAGTGTCCTGCAGCAGAAAAAGCTGGTGGGAGCTGTAAGGAGGAGGGGCTAGTGTTAGGAGGAGGGGCTAGCTTCCGGGGGTTGCTATATTAGGGAGAGCCAGGCACGCTCCCCAAGGACCCGGGAAATATGGCAGTGGAGCTGAAGACTACATCCCAGACATCAAGATGGATGCACAGAACAAGGTGACAGCAGTGTGTAATCTATCCATGTACGTGGTGCAGTGTGTGATCATCAGATGCAACCCACACGCTTCTAATACCACACGCACCTCACACTGCCCCACACGCTTCTAATACCACACGCACCTCACACTGCCCCACACGCTTCTAATACCACACGCACCTCACACTGCCCCACACGCTTCTAATACCACACGCACCTCACACTACCCCACACGCTTCTAATGCCACACGCACCTCACACTGCCCCACACGCTTCTAATACCACACGCACCTCACACTACCCCACACGCTTCTAATGCCACATGCACCTCACACTGCCCCACACGCTTCTAATACCACACGCACCTCACACTGCCCCACACGCTTCTAATACCACACGCACCTCACACTGCGCCACACGCTTCTAATACCACACGCACCTCACACTGCCCCACACGCTTCTAATACCACACGCACCTCACACTGCCCCACACGCTTCTAATACCACACGCACCTCACACTGCGCCACACGCTTCTAATACCACACGCACCTCACACTGCCCCACACGCTTCTAATACCACACGCACCTCACACTGCGCCACACGCTTCTAATACCACACGCACCTCACACTGCCCCACACGCTTCTAATACCACACGCACCTCACACTGCCCCACACGCTTCTAATACCACACGCACCTCACACTGCCCCACACGCTTCTAATACCACACGCACCTCACACTGCGCCACACGCTTCTAATACCACACGCACCTCACACTGCCCCACACGCTTCTAATACCACACGCACCTCACACTGCCCCACACGCTTCTAATACCGCACACATCTCACACTGCCCCACACGCTTCTAATGCCGCACGCACCTCACACGCTTCTAATACCACACGCACCTCACACTGCCCCACACGCTTCTAATACAACACGCATCTCACACTGCCCCACACGCTTCTAATACCACACGCACCTCACACTGCCCCACACGCTTCTAATACCACACGCACCTCACACTGCCCCACACGCTTCTAATACCACACGCACCTCACACTGCCCCACACGCTTCTAATACCACACGCACCTCACACTACCCCACACGCTTCTAATGCCACACGCACCTCACACTGCCCCACACGCTTCTAATACCACACGCACCTCACACTACCCCACACGCTTCTAATGCCACATGCACCTCACACTGCCCCACACGCTTCTAATACCACACGCACCTCACACTGCCCCACACGCTTCTAATACCACACGCACCTCACACTACCCCACACGCTTCTAATGCCACACGCACCTCACACTACCCCACACGCTTCTAATACCACATGCACCTCACACTGCCCCACACGCTTCTAATGCCACATGCACCTCACACTGCCCCACATGCTTCTAATACCACACGCACCTCACACTGCCCCACACGCTTCTAATACCACACGCACCTCACACTGCCCCACACGCTTCTAATACCACACGCACCTCACACTGCCCCACACGCTTCTAATACCACACGCACCTCACACTGCCCCACACGCTTCTAATACCACACGCACCTCACACTACCCCACACGCTTCTAATGCCACATGCACCTCACACTACCCTACACGCTTCTAATACCACATGCACCTCACACTGCCCCACACGCTTCTAATGCCACATGCACCTCACACTGCCCCACACGTTTCTAATACCACATGCACCTCACACTGCCCCACATGCTTCTAATACCACACGCACCTCACACTGCCCCACACGCTTCTAATACCACACGCACCTCACACTGCCCCACACGCTTCTAATACCACACGCACCTCACACTACCCCACACGCTTCTAATACCACATGCACCTCACACTGCCCCACACGCTTCTAATGCCACATGCACCTCACACTGCCCCACACGTTTCTAATACCACATGCACCTCACACTGCCCCACACGCTTCTAATACCACACGCACCTCACACGCTTATAATACCACGCGCAGCTCACACTGCCCCACACGCTTCTAATACCACACGCACCTCACACTGCCCCACACGCTTCTAATACCACACGCACCTCACACTGCCCCACACGCTTCTAATACCACACGCACCTCACACTGCCCCACACGCTTCTAATGCCACATGCACCTCACACTGCCCCACACGTTTCTAATACCACATGCACCTCACACTGCCCCACATGCTTCTAATACCACACGCACCTCACACTGCCCCACACGCTTCTAATACCACACGCACCTCACACGCTTCTAATACCACACGCACCTCACACTGCCCCACACGCTTCTAATACCACACGCACCTCACACTGCCCCACGCGCTTCTAATACCACACGCACCTCACACTGCCCCACACGCTTCTAATACCACACGCACCTCACACTGCCCCACACGCTTCTAATACCACACGCACCTCACACTGCCCCACACGCTTCTAATACCACACGCACCTCACACTGCCCCACACGCTTCTAATACCACACGCACCTCACACTGCCCCACACGCTTCTAATGCCACATGCACCTCACACTGCCCCACACGCTTCTAATACCACACGCACCTCACACGCTTCTAATACCACGCGCAGCTCACACTGCCCCACACGCTTCTAATACCACACGCACCTCACACTGCCCCACACGCTTCTAATAGCACACGCACCTCACACTGCCCCACACGCTTCTAATAGCACACGCACCTCACACTGCCCCACACGCTTCTAATGCCACATGCACCTCACACTGCCCCACACGTTTCTAATACCACATGCAGCTCACACTGCCCCACACACTTCTAATACCACACGCACCTCACAAGCTTATAATACCACGCGCAGCTCACACTGCCCCACACGCTTCTAATACCACACGCACCTCACACTGCCCCACACGCTTCTAATAGCACACGCACCTCACACTGCCCCACACGCTTCTAATACCACACGCACCTCACACTACCCCACACGCTTCTAATACCACACGCACCTCACACTGCCCCACACGCTTCTAATACCACACGCACCTCACACTGCCCCACACGCTTCTAATACCACACGCACCTCACACTGCCCCACACGCTTCTAATACCACACGCACCTCACACTGCCCCACACGCTTCTAATACCACACGCACCTCACACTACCCCACACGCTTCTAATGCCACATGCACCTCACACTACCCCACACGCTTCTAATACCACATGCACCTCACACTGCCCCACACGCTTCTAATGCCACATGCACCTCACACTGCCCCACACGTTTCTAATACCACATGCACCTCACACTGCCCCACATGCTTCTAATACCACACGCACCTCACACTGCCCCACACGCTTCTAATACCACACGCACCTCACACGCTTCTAATACCACACGCACCTCACACTGCCCCACACGCTTCTAATACCACACGCACCTCACACTGCCCCACACGCTTCTAATACCACACGCACCTCACACTGCCCCACACGCTTCTAATACCACACGCACCTCACACTACCCCACACGCTTCTAATACCACATGCACCTCACACTGCCCCACACGCTTCTAATGCCACATGCACCTCACACTGCCCCACACGTTTCTAATACCACATGCACCTCACACGCTTCTAATACCACACGCACCTCACACGCTTCTAATACCACGCGCAGCTCACACTGCCCCACACGCTTCTAATACCACACGCACCTCACACTGCCCCACACGCTTCTAATGCCACATGCACCTCACACTGCCCCACACGTTTCTAATACCACATGCACCTCACACTGCCCCACACGCTTCTAATACCACACGCACCTCACACGCTTCTAATACCACGCGCAGCTCACACTGCCCCACACGCTTCTAATACCACACGCACCTCACACTGCCCCACACGCTTCTAATACCACGCGCACCTCACACTGCCCCACACGCTTCTAATACCACGCGCACCTCACACGCTTCTAATACCACACGCACCTCACACTGCCCCACATGCTTCTAATACCACACGCACCTCACACTGCCCCACACGCTTCTAATACCGCACGCACCTCACACGCTTATAATACCACGCGCAGCTCACACTGCCCCACACGCTTCTAATACCACACGCACCTCACACTGCCCCACACGCTTCTAATACCACACGCACCTCACACTGCCCCACACGCTTCTAATACCACACGCACCTCACACTGCCCCACACGCTTCTAATACCACACGCACCTCACACTGCCCCACACGCTTCTAATACCACACGCACCTCACACTGCCCCACACGCTTCTAATACCACGCGCACCTCACACTGCCCCACACGCTTCTAATACCACGCGCACCTCACACTGCCCCACACGCTTCTAATACCACGCGCACCTCACACGCTTCTAATACCACACGCACCTCACACTGCCCCACATGCTTCTAATACCACACACACCTCACACTGCCCCACATGCTTCTAATACCACACGCACCTCACACTGCCCCACATGCTTCTAATACCACACGCACCTCACACTGCCCCACACGCTTCTAATACCACACGCACCTCACACTGCCCCACATGCTTCTAATACCACACGCACCTCACACTGCCCCACACGCTTCTAATACCACACACACCTCACACTGCCCCACACGCTTCTAATACCACACGCACCTCACACTGCCCCACACGCTTCTAATACCACACGCACCTCACACTGCCCCACACGCTTCTAATACCACACGCACCTCACACTGCCCCACACGCTTCTAATACCACACACACCTCACACTGCCCCACATGCTTCTAATACCACACGCACCTCACACTGCCCCACACGCTTCTAATACCACACGCACCTCACACTGCCCCACATGCTTCTTATACCACACGCACCTCACACTGCCCCACACGCTTCTAATACCACACGCACCTCACACTGCCCCACACGCTTCTAATACCACACGCACCTCACACTGCCCCACACGCTTCTAATACCGCACGCACCTCACACTGCCCCACACGCTTCTAATACCACACGCACCTCACACGCTTATAATACCACGCGCAGCTCACACTGCCCCACACGCTTCTAATACCACACGCACCTCACACTGCCCCACACGCTTATAATACCACGCGCACCTCACACTGCCCCACACGCTTCTAATACCACGCGCACCTCACACGCTTCTAATACCACGCGCACCTCACACGCTTCTAATACCACACGCACCTCACACTGCCCCACATGCTTCTAATACCGCACGCACCTCACACTGCCCCACACGCTTCTAATACCACGCGCACCTCACACTGCCCCACATGCTTCTAATACCGCACGCACCTCACACTGCCCCACACGCTTCTAATACCACGCGCACCTCACACGCTTCTAATACCACACGCACCTCACACTGCCCCACATGCTTCTAATACCACACACACCTCACACTGCCCCACATGCTTCTAATACCACACGCACCTCACACTGCCCCACATGCTTCTAATACCACACGCACTTCACACTGCCCCACACGCTTCTAATACCACACGCACCTCACACTGCCCCACATGCTTCTAATACCACACGCACCTCACACTGCCCCACACGCTTCTAATACCACACACACCTCACACTGCCCCACATGCTTCTAATACCACACGCACCTCACACTGCCCCACATGCTTCTAATACCACACTGCCCCACACGCTTCTAATACCACACGCACCTCACACTGCCCCACATGCTTCTAATACCACACACACCTCACACTGCCCCACACGCTTCTAATACCACACACACCTCACACTGCCCCACATGCTTCTAATACCACACTGCCCCACACGCTTCTAATACCACACGCACCTCACACTGCCCCACATGCTTCTAATACCACACGCACCTCACACTGCCCCACACGCTTCTAATACCACACACACCTCACACTGCCCCACATGCTTCTAATACCACACGCACCTCACACTGCCCCACATGCTTCTAATACCACACGCACCTCACACTGCCCCACACGCTTCTAATACCACACACACCTCACACGCTTCTAATACCACACGCACCTCACACTGCCCCACACGCTTCTAATACCACACGCACCTCACACTGCCCCACACGCTTCTAATACCGCACGCACCTCACACTGCCCCACACGCTTCTAATACCGCACGCACCTCACACTGCCCCACACGCTTCTAATACCACACGCACCTCACACGCTTATAATACCACGCGCAGCTCACACTGCCCCACACGCTTCTAATACCACACGCACCTCACACTGCCCCACACGCTTCTAATACCACGCGCACCTCACACTGCCCCACACGCTTCTAATACCACGCGCACCTCACACGCTTCTAATACCACACGCACCTCACACTGCCCCACATGCTTCTAATACCGCACGCACCTCACACTGCCCCACACGCTTTTAATACCACACGCACCTCACACGCTTATAATACCATGCACAGCTCACACTGCCCCACACGCTTCTAATACCGCAGGCACCTCACACTGCCCCACACGCTTCTAATACCACACGCACCTCACACGCTTCTAATACCACACGCACCTCACACTGCCCCACACGCTTCTAATACCACACGCACCTCACACTTCTAATACCACGCGCACCTCACACTGCCCCACACGCTTTTAATACCACACGCACCTCACACGCTTATAATACCATGCACAGCTCACACTGCCCCACACGCTTCTAATACCGCAGGCACCTCACACTTCTAATACCACGCGCACCTCACACTGCCCCACACGCTTCTAATACCACACGCACCTCACACTGCCCCACACGCTTCTAATACCACACGCACCTCACACTGCCCCACACGCTTCTAATACCACACGCACCTCACACGCTTCTAATACCACACGCACCTCACACTGCCCCACACGCTTCTAATACCACACGCATCTCACACTGCCCCACACACTTCTAATACCACACGCACCTCACACTGCCCCACACGCTTCTAATAGCACACGCACCTCACACTGCCCCACACGCTTATAATACCACACGCACCTCACACTGTCCCACACGCTTCTAATACCACACGCACCTCACACTTCTAATAGCACACGCACCTCACACTGCCCCACACGCTTCTAATAGCACACGCACCTCACACTGACCACACGCTTCTAATACCACATGCACCTGACACTGCCCCACACGTTTCTAATACCACATGCACCTCACACTGCCCCACACGCTTCTAATACCACACGCACCTCACACTGCCCCACACGTTTCTAATACCACATGCACCTCACACTGCCCCACACACTTCTAATACCACACGCACCTCACACGCTTATAATACCACGCGCAGCTCACACTGCCCCACACGCTTCTAATACCACACGCACCTCACACTGCCCCACACGCTTCTAATACCACATGCACCTCACACTGCCCCACACGTTTCTAATACCACATGCACCTCACACTGCCCCACACGCTTCTAATACCACACGCACCTCACACTGCCCCACACGTTTCTAATACCACATGCACCTCACACTGCCCCACACACTTCTAATACCACACGCACCTCACACGCTTATAATACCACGCGCATCTCACACTGCCCCACACACTTCTAATACCACACGCACCTCACACTGCCCCACACGTTTCTAATACCACACGCACCTCACACTGCCCCACACGCTTCTAATACCACACGCACCTCACACTGCCCCACACGCTTCTAATAGCACACGCACCTCACACTGCCCCACACGCTTCTAATACCACATGCACCTCACACTGCCCCACACGCTTCTAATACCACATGCACCTCACACTGCCCCACACGCTTCTAATACCACATGCACCTCACACTGCCCCACACGTTTCTAATACCACATGCACCTCACACTGCCCCACACACTTCTAATACCACACGCACCTCACACTGCCCCACACGTTTCTAATACCACATGCACCTCACACTGCCCCACACGCTTCTAATACCACACGCACCTCACACTGCCCCACACGTTTCTAATACCACATGCACCTCACACTGCCCCACACGCTTCTAATACCACACGCACCTCACACTGCCCCACACGTTTCTAATACCACATGCACCTCACACTGCCCCACACGCTTCTAATACCACACGCACCTCACACTGCCCCACACGTTTCTAATACCACATGCACCTCACACTGCCCCACACACTTCTAATACCACACGCACCTCACACTGCCCCACACGTTTCTAATACCACATGCACCTCACACTGCCCCACACGCTTCTAATACCACATGCACCTCACACTACCCCACACGCTTCTAATACCACATGCACCTCACACTGCCCCACACGTTTCTAATACCACATGCACCTCACACTGCCCCACACACTTCTAATACCACACGCACCTCACACGCAGCTCACACTGCCCCACACGCTTCTAATACCACACGCACCTCACACTGCCCCACACGTTTCTAATACCACATGCACCTCACACTGCCCCACACACTTCTAATACCACACGCACCTCACACTGCCCCACACGTTTCTAATACCACATGCACCTCACACTGCCCCACACGCTTCTAATACCACACGCACCTCACACTGCCCCACACGTTTCTAATACCACATGCACCTCACACTGCCCCACACACTTCTAATACCACACGCACCTCACACTGCCCCACACGTTTCTAATACCACACGCACCTCACACTGCCCCACACGCTTCTAATACCACATGCACCTCACACTGCCCCACACGTTTCTAATACCACATGCACCTCACACTGCCCCACACGCTTCTAATACCACACGCACCTCACACTGCCCCACACGCTTCTAATACCACACGCACCTCACACGTTTCTAATACCACATGCACCTCACACTGCCCCACACACTTCTAATACCACACGCACCTCACACTGCCCCACACGTTTCTAATACCACATGCACCTCACACTGCCCCACACGCTTCTAATACCACACGCACCTCACACTGCCCCACACGTTTCTAATACCACATGCACCTCACACTGCCCCACACACTTCTAATACCACACGCACCTCACACTGCCCCACACGTTTCTAATACCACATGCACCTCACACTGCCCCACACGCTTCTAATACCACATGCACCTCACACTACCCCACACGCTTCTAATACCACATGCACCTCACACTGCCCCACACGTTTCTAATACCACATGCACCTCACACTGCCCCACACACTTCTAATACCACACGCACCTCACACTGCCCCACACGTTTCTAATACCACATGCACCTCACACTGCCCCACACACTTCTAATACCACACGCACCTCACACTGCCCCACACGTTTCTAATACCACATGCACCTCACACTGCCCCACACGCTTCTAATACCACATGCACCTCACACTGCCCCACACGCTTCTAATACCACATGCACCTCACACTGCCCCACACGTTTCTAATACCACATGCACCTCACACTGCCCCACACACTTCTAATACCACACGCACCTCACACGCAGCTCACACTGCCCCACACGCTTCTAATACCACACGCACCTCACACGTTTCTAATACCACATGCACCTCACACTGCCCCACACACTTCTAATACCACACGCACCTCACACTGCCCCACACGTTTCTAATACCACATGCACCTCACACTGCCCCACACGCTTCTAATACCACACGCACCTCACACTGCCCCACACGTTTCTAATACCACATGCACCTCACACTGCCCCACACACTTCTAATACCACACGCACCTCACACTGCCCCACACGTTTCTAATACCACATGCACCTCACACTGCCCCACACGCTTCTAATACCACATGCACCTCACACTACCCCACACGCTTCTAATACCACATGCACCTCACACTGCCCCACACGTTTCTAATACCACATGCACCTCACACTGCCCCACACACTTCTAATACCACACGCACCTCACACGCAGCTCACACTGCCCCACACGCTTCTAATACCACACGCACCTCACACGTTTCTAATACCACATGCACCTCACACTGCCCCACACACTTCTAATACCACACGCACCTCACACTGCCCCACACGTTTCTAATACCACATGCACCTCACACTGCCCCACACGCTTCTAATACCACACGCACCTCACACTGCCCCACACGTTTCTAATACCACATGCACCTCACACTGCCCCACACACTTCTAATACCACACGCACCTCACACTGCCCCACACGTTTCTAATACCACATGCACCTCACACTGCCCCACACGCTTCTAATACCACATGCACCTCACACTACCCCACACGCTTCTAATACCACATGCACCTCACACTGCCCCACACGTTTCTAATACCACATGCACCTCACACTGCCCCACACACTTCTAATACCACACGCACCTCACACGCTTATAATACCACGCGCAGCTCACACTGCCCCACACGCTTCTAATACCACACGCACCTCACACTGCCCCACACGCTTCTAATACCACATGCACCTCACACTGCCCCACACGCTTCTAATGCCACATGCACCTCACACTGCCCCACACACTTGTAGTGTTGCCACCCGTACGGGATTGATCAGGACAGTCCGGGTTTGTAATCCTGTGCCCGGTTTCAAGCCTTTCTCAGACCCGGGCACAGCGATCTCTTTACTCTTCCGACTTCTGTAGCAGGCAGCCAATGAGCAGCAGTGCTGGTGGTGACGTCTAATCATACTGCCAGCCCTGCGGTCCGGCTCTCAGCAGCCTGAAGACACCATAAGAAGACTCCTCCTCCCAGCCTGCTCCTGATCAGAGGAGCCGACATTGCAGTAAGAACTGCTGGTCACTGCCCCCCTTCCCCCCTTCCCCATGGCTAGCTGGTGCCCTGTTAACCCTTACCCTCTTATTTACACAGCTGCTGGTGTTTAAACAGCCAGAGCTGGTGTAAATGATGCAGCTATGTAGTCTGGACCGGGGTCGGAGGGGGAGGGTTGTCAGGAGAAGGCAGTGTTACTAGCTGCAGGACTGCCCTTCTACTGCATAATGGAGCCCCAGGAATCCTGCATAAAAGTGAGTGCACATGTGATCTGTACTATGTGCCTGTATGTAGTAACATGTGTGATGTGTACTATGTGCCTGTATGTAGTAACATGTGTGATGTGTACTATGTGCCTGCATGTAATAACATGTGTGATGTGTACTATGTGCCTGTATGTAATAACATGTGTGATGTGTACTATGTGCCTGTATGTAATAACATGTGTGATGTGTACTATGTGCCTGTATGTAATAACATGTGTGATGTGTACTATGTGCCTGTATGTAATAACATGTGTGATGTGTACTATGTGCCTGTATGTAATAACATGTGTGATGTGTACTATGTGCCTGTATGTAATAACATGTGTGATGTGTACTATGTGCCTGTATGTAATAACATGTGTGATGTGTACTATGTGCCTGTATGTAATAACATGTGTGATGTGTACTATGTGCCTGTATGTAATAACATGTGTGATGTGTACTATGTGCCTGTATGTAATAACATGTGTGATGTGTACTATGTGCCTGTATGTAATAACATGTGTGATGTGTACTATGTGCCTGTATGTAATAACATGTGTGATGTGTACTATGTGCCTGTATGTAATAACCTGTGTGATGTGCACTATGTGCCTGTATGTAATAA
This sequence comes from Bufo bufo, assembly GCF_905171765.1. Taxonomy (NCBI): domain Eukaryota; kingdom Metazoa; phylum Chordata; class Amphibia; order Anura; family Bufonidae; genus Bufo; species Bufo bufo. Next base: position 269,530,977 of record NC_053392.1, on the reverse strand, counting down.
CATGTGTGATGTGTACTATGTGCCTGTATGTAATAACATGTGTGATGTGTACTATGTGCCTGTATGTAATAACATGTGTGATGTGTACTATGTGTCTGTATGTAATAACATGTGTGATGTGTACTATGTGCCTGTATGTAATAACATGTGTGATGTGTACTATGTGCCTGTATGTAATAACCTGTGTGATGTGCACTATGTGCCTGTATGTAATAACATGTGTGATGTGTACTATGTGCCTGTATGTAATAACATGTGTGATGTGTACTATGTGCCTGTATGTAATAACATGTGTGATGTGTACTATGTGTCTGTATGTAATAACATGTGTGATGTGTACTATGTGCCTGTATGTAATAACATGTGTGATGTGTACTATGTGCCTGTATGTAATAACCTGTGTGATGTGCACTATGTGCCTGTATGTAATAACCTGTGTGATGTGCACTATGTGCATGTAAGTATTTTTTTTTAATTCCTGGAGAACCCCTATTAAACACCATGCTGGCTCCAGTATGAATGTTCCTAGTTTTATTTTAGTTGCAGCCTTTGGAGAGTATCCCCAGCGTCTGGTAACTTGTAGGCCATAGTGATGTCCAGTACATCCTGGCCCCGGATTCTGTGCTTAGCATCTGAAGAATTGCACACCATGGATGTTCCTGGTATCATTATACTGAGAGTTCTTTCTATCCTCCACCTAGTAAGATTATTACCATCTTCCAGTTTATTAAATGTCTGTTATGCCATAATAGAGCTTGCCCGGCTCACTTCAGCCTTGGAGCCCTGCTCTTGGAAGATAGTGACTTCAGAAATCTCCAGCAGCAGGTTCTCAGATCCTGTGAGGGGCACCTATCTGGGCATAACTACTGTGAGGGGGCACATATCTGGGCATAACTACTGTGAGGGGGCACATATCTGGGCATAACTACTGTGAGGGGGCACATATCTGGGCATAATTACAGCGAGGGGGCACAAAAGTAGGCATAACTACTGTGAGGGGGACATATCTGGGCAAACTACTATGAAGGGAACATATTTGGGCATAACTACTTTGAGGGGGCACATATCTGGGCATAACTACTTTTGAGGTGGCACATATCTGGGCATAACTACTTTGAGGGGGCACATATCTGGGCATAACTACTTTGAGGGGGCACATATCTGGGCATAACTACTTTGAGGGGGCACATATCTGGGCATAACTACTTTGAGGGGGCACATATCTGGGCATAACTACAGCAAGGGGGCACATATCTGGCTATAACTACTGCGAGGGGGCACATATCTGGCTATAACTACTTTGAGGGGGCACATATCTGGGCATAACTACAGCAAGGGGGCACATATCTGGCTATAACTACTATGAGGGGGCACATATCTGGCTATAACTACTGTGAGGAGACACATATCTGGCATAACTACAGCGAGGGGGCACATATCTGGGCATAACTACAGCGACAGTCATGCCCATAACTACAACTACAGGGGCACAAAAGTAGGCATAACTGCTTTGACAGGAACAAAGGTGGGCATAACTGCTGTGAGGGGCCACAAGGAGGACATAACTATTTTGAAGGGACCACAAGGTGGGCATTGTCCTAGGAAAAATGTCCTAGATTACCCTGCTATACATTGGCATAGCTCAGTCTTACAGGCCAGCACAGCGCCCCCTGCTGGTAGTTTCACAGGGGCAGTCACCATCCCTTCCTTATGTGATTATTCTTTTTTTCTCTATCACCATAGGGACCTTGTTCTGGATCCAGCGGACATCACGCCAATGGCAGCGACACCCTGGATAAGGTAGGACCAGATTTTATTAGGACTGGGTGAGTGTAGCCATGCATTGGGCTTAGGGCTCTTTAACACGAGTGGATCCTGTGCAGGTAATCTTCTGTGTAAAAGAGACAGCAGAAAACGGAGCACTAACATAATTAGTAATGCTCCGTGCCTCTCTGTTATCTTTTTACTACAAAATCACTGTGGCAACTTTATCTCACTGAGATTTTGTAGTAAAAAGAGCATTATCAGTCATGTTAGTGCTACGTGTCTCTGCTTTCCGGAACTGGGCTTGGCTCTCTTTCACTCAGCAGATTACCCGAACGGCTCCACTTGTGTGAAAGAGCCCTTAGTGTAAAGAAAATCTGACACCTCTTTGTAAAAATGGGGGGGCATTCCAAAGTTTGCACTGGGGCCCAGTCAGTTCTAGTTACGCCCCTGGACACGCTTCTGTTCGGGTTTGGCTTTAACCACCTCCGGACCGCCGTACGCAGCGACGCGTCCTGGAGGTGGTTGATTGATTCCGACTGGACGCGCCGGCGCGTCCTCTCGCGAGACGCGAGATTTCCTGTGAACGCGCGCACACAGGTGCGCGCGCTCACAGGAACGGAAGGTAAGCGAGTGGATCTCCAGCCTGCCAGCGGCGATCGTTCGCTGGCAGGCTGGAGATGTGATTTTTTTTAACCCCTAACAGGTATATTAGACGCTGTTTTGATAACAGCGTCTAATATACCTGCTACCTGGTCCACCAGAGGACACAGGTAGCTCAGTAATATGTTGCACCAAGCACCACTACACTACACCCCCCCCGTCACTTATTAACCCCTTATTCACCCTTGATCACCCCTGATCACCCCATATAGACTCCCTGATCACCCCCCTGTCATTGATCACCCCCCTGTAAAGCTCCATTTAGACGTCCGCATGATTTTTACGGATCCACTGATAGATGGATCGGATCCGCAAATGCATACGGACGTTCAAATGGAGCCTTACAGGGGCGTGATCAATGACTGTGGTGATCACCCCATATAGACTCCCTGATCACCCCCCTGTCATTGATTACCCCCCTGTCATTGATCACACCCCTGTAAAGCTCCATTCAGACGTCCGCATGATTTTTACGGATCCACTGATAGATGGATCGGATCCGCAAAACGCATACGGACATCTGAATGGAGCCTTACAGGGGCGTGATCAATGACTGTGGTGATCACCCCATATAGACTTCCTGATCACCCCCCTGTCATTGATTACCCCCCTGTCATTGATCACCCCCCTGTAAAGCTCCATTTAGACGTCCGCATGATTTTTACGGATCCACTGATAGATAGATCGGATCCGCAAAACGCATACGGACGTCTGAATGGAGCCTTACAGGGGCGTGATCAATGACTGTGGTGATCACCCCATATAGACTCCCTGATCACCCCCCTGTCATTGATTACCCCCCTGTCATTGATCACACCCCTGTAAAGCTCCATTCAGACGTCCGCATGATTTTTACGGATCCACTGATAGATGGATCGGATCCGCAAAACGCATACGGACGTCTGAATGGAGCCTTAGAGGGGCGTGATCAATGACTGTGGTGATCACCCCATATAGACTCCCTGATCACCCCCCTGTCATTGATTACCCCCCTGTCATTGATTACCCCCCTGTCATTGATTACCCCCCTGTCATTGATTACCCCCCTGTCATTGATTACCCCCCTGTCATTGATCACCCCCCTGTAAAGCTCCATTCAGACATCCGCATGATTTTTACGGATCCACTGATAGATGGATCGGATCCGCAAAACGCATACGGACGTCTGAATGGAGCCTTACAGGGGCGTGATCAATGACTGTGGTGATCACCCCATATAGACTCTCTGATCACCCCCCTGTCATTGATCACCCCCCTGTCATTGATCACCCCCCTGTAAGGCTCCATTCAGAAATTTTTTTGGCCCAAGTTAGCGGAAATTATATATTTTTTCTTACAAAGTCTCATATTCCACTAACTTGTGTCAAAAAATAAAATCTCACATGAACTCACCATACCCCTCACGGAATCCAAATGCGTAAAATTTTTTAGACATTTATATTCCAGACTTCTTCTCACGCTTTAGGGCCCCTAGAATGCCAGGGTAGTATAAATACCCCACATGTGACCCCATTTCGGAAAGAAGACACCCCAAGGTATTCCGTGAGGGGCATATTGAGTCCATGAAAGATTGAAATTTTTGTCCCAAGTTAGCGGAAAGGGAGACTTTGTGAGAAAAAAAATAAAATAATCAATTTCTACTAACCTTTGCCAAAAAAAAAAAAATTCTATGAACTCGCCATGCCCCTCATTGAATACCTTGGGGTGTCTTCTTTCCAAAATGGGGTCACATGTGGGGTATTTATACTGCCCTGGCATTCTAGGGGCCCTAAAGCGTGAGAAGAAGTCTGGGATCCAAATGTCTAAAAATGCCCTCATAAAATGAATGTGGGCCCCTTTGCGCATCTAGGCTGCAAAAAAGTGTCACACATGTGGTATCGCCGTACTCAGGAGAAGTTGGGCAATGTGTTTTGGGGTGTCATTTTACATATACCCATGCTGGGTGAGATAAATATCTTGGTCAAATGCCAACTTTGTATAAAAAAATGGGAAAAGTTGTCTTTTGCCGAGATATTTCTCTCACCCAGCATGAGTATATGTAAAAAGACACCCCAAAACACATTCCCCAACTTCTCCTGAATACGGCGATACCACATGTGTGACACTTTTTTGCAGCCTAGCTGGGCAAAGGGGCCCACATTCCAAAGAGCACCTTTAGGATTTCACAGGTCATTTACCTACTTACCACACATTAGGGCCCCTGGAAAATGCCAGGGCAGTATAACTACCCCACAAGTGACCCCATTTTGGAAAGAAGACACCCCAAGGTATTCCGTGAGGGGCATGGCGAGTTCCTAGAATTTTATATTTTTTGTCACAAGTTAGCGGAAAATGATGTTTTTTTTTTTTTTTCCCTTACAAAGTCTCATATTCCACTAACTTGTGACAAAAAATAAAAACTTCCATGAACTCACTATGCCCATCACGAAATACCTTGGGGTGTCTTCTTTCCAAAATGGGGTCACTTGTGGGGTAGTTATACTGCCCTGGCATTCTAGGGGCCCAAATGTGTGGTAAGAAGTTTGAAATCAAAATGTGTAAAAAATGACCGGTGAAATCCGAAAGGTGCTCTTTGGAATATGGGCCCCTTTGCCCACCTAGGCTGCAAAAAAGTGTCACACATGTGGTATCTCCGTACTCAGGAGAAGTTGGGGAATGTGTTTTGGGGTGTCATTTTACATATACCCATGCTGTGTGATAGAAATATCTTGGCAAAAGACAACTTTTCCCATTTTTTTTATACAAAGTTGGCATTTGACCAAGATATTTATCTCACCCAGCATGGGTATATGTAAAATGACACCCCAAAACACATTCCCCAACTTCTCCTGAATACGGAGATACCAGATGTGTGACACTTTTTTGCAGCCTAGGTGGGCAAAGGGGCCCACATTCCAAAGAGCACCTTTCGGATTTCACTGGCCATTTTTTACAGAATTTGATTTCAAACTCCTTACCACACATTTGGGCCCCTAGAATGCCAGGGCAGTATAACTACCCCACAAGTGACCCCATTTTGGAAAGAAGACACCCCAAGGTATTCGCTGATGGGCATAGTGAGTTCATGGAAGTTTTTATTTTTTGTCACAAGTTAGTGGAATATGAGACTTTGTAAGAAAAAAAAAAAAATCATCATTTTCCAATAACTTGTGACAAAAAATAAAAAGTTCTATGAACTCACTATGCCCATCAGCGAATACCTTAGGGTGTCTACTTTCCGAAATGGGGTCATTTGTGGGGTGTTTGTACTGTCTGGCCATTGTAGAACCTCAGGAAACATGACAGGTGCTCAGAAAGTCAGAGCTACTTCAAAAAGCGGAAATTCACATTTTTGTACCATAGTTTGTAAACGCTATAACTTTTACCCAAACCATTTTTTTTTTACCCAAACATTTTTTTTTTATCAAAGACATGTAGAACAATAAATTTAGAGCAAAATTTATATATGGATGTCGTTTTTTTTTGCAAAATTTTACAACTGAAAGTGAAAAATGTCATTTTATTGCAAAAAAATCGTTAAATTTCGATTAATAACAAAAAAAGTAAAAATGTCAGCAGCAATGAAATACCACCAAATGAAAGCTCTATTAGTGAGAAGAAAAGGAGGTAAAATTCATTTGGGTGGTAAGTTGCATGACCGAGCAATAAACGGTGAAAGTAGTGTAGGTCAGAAGTGTAAAAAGTGGCCTGGTCTTTCAGGGTGTTTAAGCTATGGGGGCTGAGGTGGTTAAGAAAAGGTGGCAACCCTACTTCTAATACCACACGCACCTCACGCTTCTAATACCGCACGCACCTCACACTGCCCCACACGCTTCTAATACCGCACGCACCTCACACTGCCCCACACGCTTCTAATACCGCACGCACCTCACACTGCCCCACACGCTTCTAATACTGCACGCACCTCACACTGCCCCACACTCTTCTAATACCACACGCACCTCACACTGCCCCACACGCTTCTAATACCACACGCACCTCACACTGCCCCACACGCTTCTAATACCACACGCACCTCACACTGCCCCACACGCTTCTAATACTGCACGCTCCTCACACTGCCCCACACGCTTATAATACCACGCGCACCTCACACTGCCCCACACGCTTCTAATACCACGCGCAGCTCACACTGCCCCACACGCTTCTAATACCACGCGCACCTCACACTGCCCCACACGCTTATAATACCATGCGCAGCTCACACTGCCCCACACGCTTATAATAACACGCGCAGCTCACACTGCCCCACACGCTTATAATACCACGCGCAGCTCACACACGCTGATGTGTACGTGAGATGCATGTAGTGAATGCAGGCTATTAAAACCAAGTGGTAAAGTACAGGGAGCATCCGCCATATTGGACCGGACTTTATCACTTCACTATAATTACCTCATGTTATTTAGACCAGTAACAGTTTCCTGCACGCTCACCTCTTAGGCCCCGTTCACACCACCGCTATTTATTTCTGTTCTGCTCTGTTAAATGAGCAGAACAGAAATAAAAGAAGTTCTGGATGGGGCACGTAAGGGTGGCTTTTTGTCAACATACACAAAAAACATATACATTATCGGACGCCTCACTGACGCCATACTGTGGCATCTGTTACCATAGAGTTCCATTGTAAAAAAGGTAAAGCAAAGGTTTGTTGTAGGACTCTGCAGGATGGGAAAGTGTAGTGTACCACTGCTGCAGTTTTCCATCCTGGAAAAAAAATTGTATAGGCTAACGTATATATTTTTTTACACTATGGTACTCTAAGGTGATGCCACAGTATGGCATCTGTCTGAGGCACCTGGTAACATATATACATTTTTTGGCGTACATTAAATGTATGACAAAAATGTGATATGAGCCCGGCCTAACAGACAGGGAAGAAGCTGAACAGACCCCGCCAACTATGATTGAGTCCGTTCAGTTTCTGTTTAGGATCTGACTTTATACCAAACAAAAAAGTGCTGCATACAAGGCTTTTTTTTTGTCTGTGATGGGAAAAATGAATCTAGCCAGCAATGGAGGCAATGTGGAGAATCACAATACATTAGAAGGTGGCTTGTATTAACTTTATCCACATCAGGAATGCTCAACCTGTGGCCCTTCAGCTGTTGTAAAACTACAACTCCCACCATGCCCTTCTGTAGGCTGAAAGCTGTAGGATGTCTGGGATTGATGGTAGTTGTAGTTTTACAACAGCTGAAGGGCCTCAGGTTGAGCATGCCTGATCTACATGATGTATGCTATTTGCTGAAGTGAGAGGACCCCTTTAACTGGGTTAGAGGTGGGCTAGGTCAGAATTTGGGGAGTACAGTTTAGGCACTTTTATAATGGTGTACTACTGGTTAGGATTCTGTGGGTGCACTGGGGTAACATGGTTTAGCACTGGCACGGTGTGCTGGAGGGACACAGAGGATGGTGGCATGCTTGAGATGTTGTTTTTTTTTTTTGTCCCTTACGAAAGGTATATGTAAAGCTTGTGGGGTGCTTGTAACAGTATTGGGTGTAGTCTGGGGTACATGGGGGACCAGTGGGGTGCTTGTAACAGTGTGGGTGTAGTCTGGGGGTACATGGGGGACCAGTGGGGTGCTGGTAACAGTGTGGGTGTAGTCTGGGGGTACATGGGGGACCAGTGGGGTGCTGGTAACAGTGTGGGTATAGTCTGGGGGTACATGGGGGACCAGTGGGGTGCTGGTAACAGTGTGGGTGTAGTCTGGGGGTACATGGGGGACCAGAAGTGTTAGAATATTGCCACTCCTCTGTAGAAGATTACAAATCGCTGACATCGGCAAGATTACATTGGTTATTCCGGTCCTCAGTGCATGGAACGGGCGGCACATATGTCTCAATATGGGAGCATCTCACCAGATAAAAAAAAAGTCCTGTTTGAAAGAGTGTGACGTGCCCTACAATGCTGTTTTGTTTACTATTTTTAATCCTGCATATTTTTTTTTATAGGGATAACCATAATTTGTGGTTAAATAAATTAATGTTTTTAGATGAATAAAATATGTAAACATTTCAAATAATTGTCGTCTTTTTTTTTTTTTTGTAAGTTATCCAGTTTTATTTTTTTAAATAACTATATACTTTGGGAAACTGTAGCCGTGCATGTGTCTCCGATGGCACACTCTGGGGGAAATTGATCATGAGGAGAATATTTGAAGTCAGTTTTGCTTGAGTCTGGGTTGGAGAACTTTTATTCCACATTCATCACACATCACAGGTTGTCTGATAAATGTGGCTTGTTCTTACACCCAACACTTCTTCTAGAGAAGCTCCTCCCGTTTTCCTATTTTTCCCTCCTGGAATGAGATTGCGACTTTTAAAAAAAGTCTCAATGATAAATCTGGAGTGAAGCTCATTAACATAGCTAACCACACCCATCCATATTACAAAACTGGCATGAGTTGTGTAAAAATGCAAAATTTGGCGCAATTAATGGCAAAAAAAAGCTGCAAAAGCCATATTTTGCACTTTTTGATGCCAGATTTCTGGAGGGAAGTTCTGATAAATCAGGGCCTATGTATGATGTAACAGACACACACATTAAACAGCCTTGGTGACCTTTGCTACTAGGGAGCAGCATCTACTGCTACGGGGGGACTCCCTGCATTGTACAATGCTTCAATCATGTGTCACAGAAAGGACAATTCTGATGCTCACCTACTCTAACAATGTTCCTAACTGTTTGCACGATCTCTCCTTGTCCACAGTCACTCATTAATTCCCCTATACGGGGAAGGTACAGTGGGGTCAAAATTAGGGATCGACCGATATTGATTTTTTAGGACCGATACCGATAATCTGTGAACTTTCAGGCCGATAGCCGATAATTTATACCGATATTCAGTTTTTGGTTTTTTTTTTGAAAAAAAAAATCCTACACAAATCTGCTGTTAAATTAACATGTTTATTGTTAACATTTAGATTTTTTTGTAAATCTTTCTTTTTCATTGGTGATACGAGTCAAATACAACAAATTGTACCACTTCTTTTTCTTTAAATATCAGTCAAAAGGTAACAACTAACAAGAAAGAACAACAATGTTCAAATGTGGACATCACCTGATTCACCTCCCACCACCACAGGTTGACATGTTTCAAACTGTAGCGTTCTTAGGCTACTTTCACACTTGCGGCAGAGAAATCCGGTAGGCAGTTCCGTCGCCAGTTTTTTGGGCCGGAGATAAAACCGTAGCATGCTGCGGTTTTATCTCTGTCCTGATCAGTCAAAAAGACTGAACTGAAGACATCCTGATGCATCCTGAACGGATTGCTCTCAATTCAGAATGCATTAGGATAAAACTGATCAGTTCTTTTCTGGTATAGAGCCCCTGTGATGGAACTCTATGCCGGAAAAGAAAAACGAAAGTGTGAAAGTACCCTAAGTTGTAACCTCCTGGACATTCGAAACATGTCAACCTGTTATGGTGGGAGGTGATGTCCACAAGATGAAACCTGTGATATGAAATTAAAAATAAATACAATGCAAGTGCAACGGTAAATTTTTCCAGTGCTGGAATTTATCCTTTCACATTTATGTGCCGAGAGCCCGCCTTGGTACACAATGAGAGAATATTTAGAATTTCTTCAATACTTCCAGTTGAGAAGGAGTACATTGTAGTGCAGAAAGCACAACATTTCTGCATGCTCTCCTGTTAAACGGCTTCTGTTCCTTTCGTAGATTGCTGAGACTTCACTAAAAACACGCTCACTAGGTACAGAGGAGGGTGGAGAGCAAAGGTATCTTCTGGCATAAGAAGCAAGGGTTTTAAAGCGTGCCTCATTTTCTTTCCACCACTCAAGTGGATTGTCCTTTCTATTGATCACTGGTTCTTTCAAATAAAGATGAAGCTCATCATCAAGGCAGATTTTTGGTATAGTTAGAGAATCCTCTACATGAGGCCCCAATAAAACGCTGAACATGGCATCAATTTGGCCATGTTTAAGCCTTTTTTCCATGTGTTTCCTTTTTGGGAATTTGTATGTTTCTGTGGCATCATCAACCTGCTCTTCCAGACTAGTAGTACTAGTAGTAGGCTCTTCCAGACTAGTAACATCAGGCTCTTCCAGATGTGACCTTTCTAGAACCTGCACCTCCTTTTGCATATCTTCTGTCAGCCATTCTTTTGCCTTGCTCAATACATTATCAGAAGAGAAAGCATGATGTTTGAATCGAGGATCTAAAAGACATGCCAACACTACGTTTATATTCTCTTCATACTTCAAAAAACGTTTGTTGAGGCTTTCCTTCATGACCTCCCTAAGCGTTTTAATGCCTCGTGTAGTGGGCCCTTCATTCTCTTGAAGAAGCATCTTCAGCACTCTCACACATGGAATGACTGATGACACACTTGAGTCGTTATGGCTAACCTCTAGGGTCACTTCCTCTATTGGGAGGAGGGTCTGAATCAGATTTGCTACAATCTCCCACTGATCAGCATTAGGGCAGGAATATCCTCCATGTTCACCGGCGTAGATGCTAAGAGCTCGCTTCTGTTCCAGCATTCTTTGTAGCATATGGAGTGTGGAGTTCCACCGTGTTGGAACAGCCTGAATCAGGCTGTTTTGGGGCAGGCCAAGGTCTGACTGAATGCACCTCAGTCGGTGCTTGGCAATGAATGAATGGTGGAAATGACTTGCGCACTTCTTTAGCATTGCAATTATGTCGATCACAGCTCTCTGGCTTGACAGACCATCATTTACTACAAGTTGCATGGTGTGTGCCATGCAGCTGAGATCTGACACTTCAGCAAGCTTCATTCCTTTCACCATGTTTGCTCCGCTGTCTCGAAGCACAAGCATCACTCGATCTTTGGTTATCCCCCAGTCATCAAGCATGCCTAGAAACATTTCTTTAATGTACTCGCCAGTGTGGGATCCTTGCATCACCTTTGTGTTCAACACCAACTGCCTTTTTGTCCATCCATTATCAATGAAGTGACACGTAAGACTCATTAGTGATTCTGTTGATCCAGACCAGCAGTCGGTAGTGAATGAGAGTGAATTGCCAGCGTCCTCTGGCTGTAACATTGTTTTCACTTTCTGAACCACCTTGTGATGAATCTTTGGCAGCATTTCCGTTCTGTAAAACTTTTCATTTTTCAGCGTGTACCTTGGCTCAACTATGGACATCAAGCGCTTAAAGCCAGAGTCAGACACCATTGTAAATGGCTGGTTATCCGTAACCATCATCTCTGTGATTGCTCTGTCCAGAAGTTGGGATCTTTCATCGGAATTTTGCCACTTTGTGTGTTTCTGAAATAGGTCTTTTATTTTTGGCTGGAGTAAAGTTGGTGTTTGAGATGATTCCCTTTCTTTTTCTGCGTTATTAAATAATTCAACATGATTAATTCTTAGATGGGTCCAAAGATTTGATGTATTCTTTGTTTTTGCAGTTGCAGATCCCATGCTCACATTGATTTTGCATGTGTTGCACATTGCCCGTCCTGGGGAGGGTTGACTAAAATAGTCCCAGACTATACTTTTATTTTTTCTTTGTGCATCCACCTGCATTGAAAGAAGAGGGTAACATGACTACTAGTGCTATTAGCCTTTTAGGAACAGTACAGATTAAGGAACAGCGCGCAAGAAATATGTGGAATTGAGGGGGGAGTAAAATATATATAGAACAATAAAAGCTTGTGAGGTGGAGTGTATGATGTAGTATATGAGCTGAGGTGTGTGTATATATATATATAACACTGTAGTCTGTAACTGTATATGTATAATATAATGAGGTATACTATATTAAATATATATATACCTCACATATACAGTGTGTTAAACCTCATACTACATCATACACTTCTTAGGCTTCATGGCATGCACACATAGCTGTTTTGGTCCGCATCCAAGCCGCATTTTTGGCAGCTCAGATGCATACCCATTAACTTCAATGGGGCCGCAAAAGATGCAGACAGCACTCCGTGTTCTGTCCGCATCCGTTGCTACCTTCCATGGCCCCGCGAAAAAAATATATAACCTGTCCTATTGTCTGCGCTTTGCGGACAAGAATAGGCAGTTATATTAAAGGCTGAGTGTCCGTGCCGTTCCGCAAATTGCAGAACGTGCACAGACGCTATCCGTGTTTTGCGGACTGCAAAACACACCAAGGTCGTGTACATGAGGCCTTATACATACCTCATATTACACATATACAGTGTATAATACCTCGCTCAAGTCATAACTACATCATACTCTCCTTAAAGTCCTTATATACCTGATAATAGTATACATAATATATGTGTGTTATATATATATATATATACCTCATAGTCATACTATTATACATATACCGTGTGTATTATATACCTCATATTCATACTACATCATACACACATTATAGTATGTAATTGTAATGTGTGTATGATGTAGTATGAGGTATATAATACATTTGTGTTAGGTGCTTACGGTAGTACAGAGAAGAGCCCTGGGAAGCAGGGAAAGAAATGCAGTCGGTTGTGGTGTGCCGAAACCGAGGACGAGGTAGGCCTAAGAAAGAAGAGGGCCCACCCAAGGAAAAGACATAAAAGAAATGAGTTGTAAATGAGTGGAGTGGTGGGAGGGACAAAGCTCAGACCTCAGACGGTGCAGGAGCCAGGTAAGGGGGGTGTCCTAAATAGGCTGGAGGCGGACCTCAGCCCCTCCCACAAATCCAGGCAAATGCCTTAATACTTGTGTTAGGTGCTTACGGTAGTACAGAGAAGAGCCCTGGGAAGCAGGGAAAGAAATGCAGTCGGTTGTGGTGTGCCGAAACCGAGGACGAGGTAGGCCTAAGAAAGAAGAGGGCAAAAATGGAAATAAACCAGTTTATTTGTAACCAATAAAACATGTAAACAGCTCAACCCGACATGCTTTGGAAAGCCACCCTTAACTCTTGCGCTGGATTGGGAATGTATCGTGCGTAAGCGGACGACTTCCAGCGTCCCAATTTCTTGATAACATGGGCAGGGATGTTGGCACTGGAGGCCGTGGATGCAGCTCCGATGCGAAAGGAGTGCCCCGAGTAGTTGGCCGCGTCCAGGCCCAGTTGGGTGAGAAATGATCTGACATGGATCATGAAGGTGGTCGTGGTGAGCACCGATCCATGAAGTTGAAGTAGCGGTTGAGAGGGTAGGAACCTGTGAAGCTGACTGTATGTGTCCAGCACCCTCACCGGACACCATTTGTTGTGCGTGGGGTAATATGAGATGTTGACAGGTGAACGCTGACTACTCTTGGAGTGAGGTAAGGTCAGGACGTAGTGATCCAGGTGTTTAGATAAGTGGGAGACAAGAAGACAAGATGAGGTTTGGGATGCGGAGGTGGTAGTGAATTCCCCGGGCCTCAGGAACCCGTAGAAGGCCAAGTAAATAGCAGCTTTGATGACCGCGTTGGTATTCGTATCAAAAGGCGTGGCGTCCAGCAGGTCGGATAATGCCTTGAAAACATGACTGTTGATGGGCAGCCTTTGGGCTGGACGTGCGGGTTCCGTCTTCTGAATGCCTCTGAGTATTGTTTTGATTTGGTGGGAGGCCATGAAGCTGGTGTAGTTAGGGTGCAAGATTAGCATATGATGTTGAATGCCAGTAAGATACAGTTTGATGGTGTTGTATGACATTTTTAGTTTGAGGTGGCAAAAGGAAGCAAATCCCAAAACAGACGTCATGATGAAAGGGTGCGTGATGTTGTGTTCTACCAGGAATCTGTTGAACAGCGTGAATGCTCTGTTGTATGCTCTATGTGTATTGACTGATAGTGAAAAGTGGGACAAAGACTGGCTATGCCGCATGATGGCCTCTAGTCCAGAATGAGTTGCTGAAATGACGGGGTGCTGGAGGCAGTGGGTGATGCTGATGGGAGATCCTGATGAAAAGCCTGAAATTTGAAGCGAGATAAATTGTCAGCAGCCGAATTGCACACCCCTGGGACATGGAAACAATGCAGGAAAAAATTGTTGCAGGCGGCCAGCCAAGTAAGTCTTCGCATGAACCTCATGATTGTGAGGGATTTGGAACGACCTTTATTTATAATCTGGCAGGTTGCTTGGTTGTCCGAGTAGCAGCGGACCGCCAGATTTGCCCATAAATGACCCCACGCCACGGCAGCCGCTACGATGGGATAGATCTCAAAAAGCGCTGAGGTAGTGGAGAATCCTTCCAGACCCTGGACCTCAGGAGGCCAGCTGCCCCACAGCCAATCGTCCCCAAATATGGCCGCAAAGCCTGTGGTAGATGCCGCATCTGACCAGATAGAGGGGGAAGAGTCCGACAGCTGAGGGAGAAACAAGCTCCTACCATTCCAGGTGGACAGAAATCTCCTCCACATACCCAGATCCGCCGCAGCGTGGGCATCCAGGGACAATCTGTGCGAGTCGTGTAGGAACAAGGGGAAGAGGTGCAGAAGCCGTGATATGAATGAGCGACCCTGGGGTATGATGCGCATGGCAAAGTTCAGGGAGCCCAGCAGGGACTGTAGTTCTCTGCGGTTGCAGGTGCCGAGTTGAAGATAGCCGTCTATGTGGGTGAGGATGTCCTGGATCTTCCCGGACGGCAAACTGGCTTGCATCGAAGCTGAATCCAACTGGATACCCAGGAAGGTGATGATCGTGTCCGGCCCCTCTGTCTTCTTGGTGGAGAGGGGGACCCCCAGTTCCTTGAACAGCTTGATGGTGGCTCTGAGGCTGGAAGGAGGGGAAGTGTTTTCTTCCACCAATAGGAAGTCATCAAGGTAATGTAAAACCAGCGGGCACCTTGCTATATTCAATAGCAACCAGCATAATGCTTCCGCAAACACGTCGAAGATGGCCGGGCTGCTTTTGGACCCGAAGGTCAATCGGGAGAAAAAATAATAATCCCCAGACCACTTGATGCCATGCAGGTGCCACAGTGTAGGGTGAATCGGAAGTAATTTGAAGGCGTTGGCGATGTCGGTTTTGCTGAGCCATGCCCCCACCCCTGCTTGACTGATGGCCGTGATGGCGTGATCTATGGTGGTATACTGCAGAGAGAATTCCTCCGAGGGAATGAGGGAGTTGAGACTGGGGTTGCCCGTCCCGTGAGGTGCCGATAGGTCAATGATGAGCCTCTGTTTCTGGGAAGATTTCCCAGTGACGACGCCAAGGGGGTTGGTGCGCCATGTGGCGAATGGGGGAGTTTTGAAAGGACCTAGCACAAAACCCTCTGTTACCTCTTGGGCTATGAGGGCGTCAATGGCGGTGGGGTTGTGTAGAGCGGATAAAAGATTGGGACATTCCAGGGTGCCTGTTGGCATATACAGGATGCCCGTGTGAAATCCTTCTGTCAATCCTGAAACGAGGAAATCTGACAGATGCCTGGAGGGGTGTTGCGACATGAGCGCGGTAAAAACTGGCATGTTGATGGTCGTTAGATACGGTTTGGTAAACATTTTATTTGGACACATGGACTTGGCATGTGCCCGGAAACATTTGGTGCATATGTGTAACAATTTACATCCGTTATAATTACAGGACCCCTCATTGAAATTATTGCAAATCATCGATTTGCCTAGAAATTTGATCGGCCGACCCAGTTTGTCCCGGGCCAGTCTCTCCGGGACCCCGGAGGGACCAGCTGCCTGGGAGGGGCCCTGTCTGACCGACGTGTTCGGGCAGAAATTGGTGGTGTGGGCCGTGGAGGAGCAGTGCGCACAGGCTGGGGTCCTAAGGCCTGCGAAGTGGCGACAAAAAATGACCGTGTCGATCCTCGCCCAGTTGGAGCGGACTCCGTACTGGGAGAAAGCCCCTGCCACCTTTGCCGAAAAAGACCTGTGATAGTCATAAAACGCTGACCCTCCGTATTTGTTGCCCAAATCCACCAGTTTGTGTAAGTAGAGGTCGAATTCCTCCCTTCTGTTGGGGTAGACCGCACAGATGACCTCTCTGTAGATTCCGAAGGCCAGCACGAATTCGGGAATGGTCAATTTCCTGTTGAGCCGGGCATCCCTGGACTTGACCACAACTGACACCTCGTCATAGGCGTACGTCGTGTTTTCGACCACGTCCTGGGAGGCAATCAGAAGGGAGGCCAGGTTTATATCCTTACCTTCCAGGATATCCCGTTTCAAGTGCTCAGGAATCATATGCGCCGGGTTGACTTCCCGGTCCTCCACGTTAGTGGATGGTGTGACCACCGGCAAACCGACCGGTGCCGGTGATGCCGCCGGTGGCGGACCCGCCAAGGAGAGGGTCGTGGTGACCGTTTCCAGCCTCTCCAGCCTGGCGTTGATTGTTGACATGGATGTCATCAGAGAGGCCAGCATGGCATGGATGTCCCCGGTGCCGGACTGGCTGGGTCCTTGCCCCGCATCGCTAGTATCGGTTGAAGCGCGTAACAGCCGGAACAGCTCCGCTTTCCTAGCCGTGGCGGGGAAGGGAACATGCCGTTTCCTCAACTCCGCCGTGATGCGAGGAATTGTCCAGGACCGGATGGACGCTGGACTGGCTAGATCGTCTCCCGAAGTGGCAGTGACAGATCTAGCAGGGGTGCCAGGTAGGGAGAAGTTTCCCAACCCATCCAGCGACATACTATAATAAAAAAAAGTTGATTAATTTGAGGCCATGCAGGATCGTGCTGGCTAGCTAGGCCAAATGGCGAAAAAATTACACTTGCATGGTGACAGATGAGGCCCTGCTAATTGCCAAGCGGCTTTGAGAGGCTCTACCTATGATTTGGCGCGAGGGGGTAATGAGGCCACTCGTGGTAGTGGCAGGAGCGTTGGCCTCTCGGTGACTGTAAGACAGGACTAGGGGAAGGGAGTGACAGGTGAGGCCCTCTCTATGCAACATGCGAGGCGGCTTACTAACGAGGTGGCGCGTTGGGCAGGTGCCTCCGTACGTTTGAGGCGGGGTGTCGGCCTCGCGGGACCACTAACTGTCGGCGAAGCCAAGAAAGGGGGGGGGGTTACCTAGTGGGATGATCGTGCCCCTAAAGCCAGCACGCTGACCCTAACGGGACCATCCGAAATGTAAGGAAGATTTTGGTAAATGAGCAGGTGAACGTACCTGGTACCAAGAAAAATTCTCCGGATACACGGTAGTGTAAAACAGTATAGGTTGACAGCCTAAAAAATAAGGGGGAGGGTAAACATGACATAGCGTGATGAAAAGCGTAAATGCATGTGGTACATATGTATGACCGGGAGGATCATGGCGGTTACACATGAAATGATAGCTTGCGCCTGATGTGAACGAGACCAGTGCGTGCCGTGGCCATGGGCTGGCGGAAAGTGTGCGCCTGCAAAATATTTTTCTCTTTTTTTTTTTTTTTTTTGGAACATTCTGGACCGTGCCCCCGCAATTCCCACATGTTTATTGAATATGAAGCAAAATATATATTATTATTTTTTTTTTTTTTTTTTTGAACATGGTTGTGAAAAAGGTGACGACCCCGTTGGAGACAGTCACTTGTAGCTGAATGCGGATGGGAAGTCTATGCCCCTCCGGCGATCAGCATGGTGAGATCATGTACGATTTTGGCCAAGAGGGGCCTGCTCATGATTCCCTGTTTGTTTATTTCATGGGTGTGATGTGTTTCCCTGTCTTTATTGGGGCTCCTGGGGAATGTGTAACAAGGGGGGCATGCTGTGGCCTCCCCTGCCGCCCGGCGGCGGCCCCCCCGGACACAGATGCCGCGCGCACGGCCGCCGGGACACCGCGCATGCGCCGACATGCCGTCGCGCATGCGCAGAACCCCGGCCGCGCACGCGCAGAACAGGCCCCAGGACGCGGGCGGCCGCGCGGCAGGGGGAGCGGCAACCAGGCAGCAGGTGGTGAGGGGACGTTACGGCCATGGTGAGCCCAGTGCAGGTAACGAAGGAAGGGGGGGGGGGGGGGGAGAGTGTGTGGTTGTACTGCTGCTGGCCCCCACGACTGCGCACATGAATGACCGGGGGGGGGTGTGACTGAGGAGTGACATGTGGGGGCTGGGAAGAATCAGTGCTGCCCGACGGCGGCCCCCCGAACACAAGCGCCGCGCGCACGGCCGCCGGGACACCGCGCATGCGCCGACGGAATAGCCGCGCATGCGCAGAACCCCGGCCGCGCACGCGCAGACCACGCACCAAGGATGTGGCCGGCAGGGGGAGCGGTACCAGCCAGGAGGTGGTGAGGGGATGTTTCGGCCGCGGTGAGCCCAGTGCATGGTAAATAAATGGGAGGAGAGGGGGGGGGGGTGGGGGTGTGCGGTATCACCGCCTCTGGCCCCCGCGACTGCGCCCGTGATTGACCGGGGGGGGGGGGTGACATGGAGCCAGGGAAATCCATGTATTTGAACATATGTGTCCGGAGTCGTCGGGACACTGCGCATGCGCCGACGAAATCGCCGCGCATGCGCAGAACCCCGGCCGCGCATGCGCAGACCAGGCCCCAGGACGCGGTCGGGCGCCATCGGCCGCGCGGCAGGCGGAGCGGCAACAGGCAGGAGGCGACGGGGAGGGGACGATCGCTAGAGAAAGTGAAGTGAATGGGGGGGGGGGGGTGCACCGCAGCTGCCCTTGTGATGTACATGATGTTTGGGGTGAACCAGACCGGGTAGTGGGCTGAGATTAGCAGGTTGCTGGCCGGCGTAACGGTCCTGTGGGGAGATGACAGAGGGCCTGAGAAATGAGCTGCTGGTGACTGGGCAGCCGTGACATGAATGCAGCGTGTGAAAGAACATCAGAAAAAAGAGGGGGTTTTAAACCAGGAACCATTGCCGCATGCTGCCAGAGTGTGACCAGAATGATGGTGCAAATCGTGGATGAGAACGTATGAACAGGTGTGACAGAAATGAATGATGGTGACTTGTATGAACCATGACATTAGTGCGCCTTGATGAAATGAGATAAACCGGTACTGGGGCAACCGTGAGGCCCTGCTGACCCGTACGAAATAACTCACAGTTTGACGGGCAAACGCGACCCACAGTGAACCGAGTGAAGCTGGGAAAAGAACAGCAATGCTCCAAAACCAGAACCAGACGGCGACGAAAAAAGGCTCTCAGAAAATCAGCGGCTCGTAGGTAAATTCCTCAGAACTCCAACAAGCGACTTCCTCTCACAAAGCTCAGACCTCAGACGGTGCAGGAGCCAGGTAAGGGGGGTGTCCTAAATAGGCTGGAGGCGGACCTCAGCCCCTCCCACAAATCCAGGCAAATGCCTTAATACATATAACACACTGTATATGTATAATAGCATGAGGTATATATAACACAACTATGTATAGGTATACTATTATCAGGTATATAAAGACTCTAAGGAGTGTATGATGTAGTATGAGCGAGGTATATGATATAATATAACACACTGTATGTGTGTAATATAATGAGGTATAGGAGTCCTTATATATACCTCATTATATTACACACATACAGTGTTATATATCATATACCTCGCTCATACTATTATCATACACTCCTTAGAGTCCTTATATACCTGATAATAGTATACCATCATATACTGTGTTATATACCTCATATAACACATATACAGTGTGTTATATGTATTATATATACCTCATACTACATCATACACGCATTACAATACAATTACATACTATATAATGTGGCACTGTGTATGATGTAGCACGGTCGAGGTATAGAATACATGATATAACACACTGTATAATAGTATATGAGCCTGAGGTATATAAGGTGATTCAGATCGTAGGAAAAATATGACGGCGCACGTATTTATTTTACCATGGCACAACTGTATATGGAGTCTAGACTAGACTGTAATGGTGGCAGCCGCAGGCACTCTGGTTCTCGCCTCTGCCCAACACTGTGACCGCCTCCAATGACGTCAGCGTCTGCTACGGAGTTCCGTTCGGCACGTTGAAGGCAGACACGCCCACAAGCGTAGGCTCTCCTGTAGTCCCGCGATAGTTGGCACTGGCAGCCGAAAGACATGGCCGGACTGACTTCGGACGGGCACATGCGGCGGGCAGCGGGCAGAGGGTGGCGGGCGGCGTAAGCATTATCGGTGGTATCGGCAGTTTAGATGCCGATACCGATAACTTGCAAAAACATGAATATCGGCCGATAATATCGGCCAAACCGATAATCGGTTGATCCCTAGTCAAAATAACTGACTAGTGACAGATTAGCCAAAATCAAGTAAAAACTAAGCGGAAACCAAATGAGCCATCACAGACAAAAACACATGGAAACAGCAGACACAAAACAATAACCAAATTCCACCAAAATCAATACTGGGAGAGACACAGGAGACATTTACACTGTCGCTCCTGCACAGTATGCCAGGTAGGGTCGCTAAATCCTATCCCTGAAAAGGACCTCAGCAGTATGAATCCTCCATACTCCATAATAAAGGGAAAAGGTCCTTTTGGGCTATGGTCACTTCAGTGTGAGTCGGCTAAGGGTCCATTCACATGTTCGTAAGTGTTTTACGAATTCGCAGGACACAGCAATGTGCGTTCCGCAATCTGCGGACTGTACATCGCCGACACTATAATAGAAAATGACTAATCTTGTCCGCAATTGCGGACAAGAATAGGACATGTTCTATTTTTCCCCTTTTATCCTTAATGATGGCATACCATGAGAGATGACCCGCCTCCAACCAGGTAGGGACAGGAAAAATAAATTTGACCCTCCTCCGGCTCCTCACTGTCTTCCTGTCCCTCCAGGTGGTAGACGGGTTATTCCTCATGGCACTTGCTGTGGGTCCACTTTTGTGCCGGCAGGCAGAGGTGGCGATTTTACTGTCATTATGCCTACGCACATGATGGATGCAGGCAGCACCCGTTCCCTAGTTGGGCATTGGGGTGCTGGAAGTCTGTAGGTAAGGGACCCTGCTCCTTACCTCCTGCTCTGCGCGCTGGGGTGGAGGTCCATGTGCCAACCAGACACTTAGTTCCTCCTGTCTTTTCAGCGCTCCTCATGGCATCCCAAATCTTCGGTGCATGACTATGACGTCACAGGAAGTCGCATGCGTTCCAGCGGTACTTCTGGTTGTGTGACTAACGTAGGGGGAGGAGATCAAGGCGGAAGTCGCCCTCTGATCTGAGGTCTGCAGGTAAGGAGAAATAAAAAGGGGGACAAACATGGCAGAGGTCTGACAGTACGTTGGAATTGGGATCAGGCCAGATGGAGTCCGCCATGGGTCCTGCTGCTGTGGGTTACTTTCACTTGGGGGATGCTGTATATCTTGTACTTATGCTAACCTCTTGTGTTTCTGTCAACCCTCTCCTATATGCGTGCAGAGTGATAAGGATGGTGTGCAGAAAACAAAATCCACCCCTAAAATTAGGAAATGTGTAGTGTGTTTGGTAAAATTACCAGAAACATGTACTACAAATATGGCCAAAGATTTGGTTCCATCTATCAGGGTGGAATTAAGGGACGTAATTAGAGAGGAGATGGGCTCAGCTTTATCCAAACAGCCTGGGTCCGTCTACCTCTAAACGTAGGGAACAAAAAATTATGTATTCTAGCTCCTCAGATTCAGAGCAGGATGCAGACCAAGGAAGTTTTGACTCTGTTGATTCCTCTGGATCTGATACAGATTTTAATTGAGAGAATTGATTAAAGCCATTAGGGCGACCATTGACCTCTCAGACGAAAAAGTCCATAGGTCCGTCCAGGACGAACTGTTTAGTGGACTTGAACATAAGAAAAAACGAGTCTTCCCAGTCCATAAAAATATGCATGATATGATAAAAAGGGAATGGAAGACGCCAGATAGGAAATTATTTATTCCCAAACAATACGGCGTAGATTTCCCTTTAGTGAGGAAGATGAAGCCTTGTTAAAGGGTTTCCATCATCACAAAATTAGTTATGTAGCTGGCTGACATTAGCGATGTGCTAATGTCGGCAGTACATAACTATGTAACTTTTATCTGCCTACATGCCGCCGTTCGCCCAGAAAACTAACTTTAAAAATATGCAAATGAGCCTCTAGGTGCTATTGGGGCGTTGCTGCAGCACCTAGAGACTCCGTCTCCTCACCGTTCGGCGCGCCCATTTTGCTTTGATGGACATCTCTGCTCTGCGCTTTTAAAGTAAAATCCTGCGCCGTCTCATTTAGTAGGAGGCGCAGTGAGTGAAGGATGCTCACCTGCTGCCGGCTGTCTTCACTTCCGGGGAGCTCTGTGACGTATTCAACACAGGCGCAGTGAGGAAGCAGGCGAGAGTCCTTCACTCACTGCGCCGAATACTAAACGGGACGGCGCAGACGTGGGATTTTACTTTCAAAGAGCAGAGATGTCCATCAAAGCAAAATGGGCGTGCCGAACGGTGAGGAGATGGAGTCTCTAGGTGCTGCAGCAACGCCCCAATAGCACCTAGAGGCTCATTTGCATTTTTTTAAAGTTAGTTGTCTGGGCGAACGGCAGCATGTAGGCAGATAAGTTACACAGTTATGTACTGCTGACATTAGCACATCGCTAATGTCAGCCAGCTACATAACGAATTTTGTGATAATAGAAACCCTTTAACTTCATGCCCTAAAATAGATGTCAATTTTCAAGTTGGTTAAAGGTTCTAATGCCCTTCCCTTTGAGGACATGGGGTCCTTAAAAGAACCCATGGATAAAAAGGTAGATTCACGCCTAAAGAAGACTTGGGAAGCTGCCACGGGTATTTTCAAACCCAATTTAGCCGCCACCTCTGTGTCTCGGTCCCTTAAAAAGTGGTTACAACAATTAGAATCTCTTCTTAGAGAAGGGACGTCTTATGATACGTTGAAAGACTCTTTTCCTCACTTACTAAAGGCAGTAGATTTCTTGTCTGATTCTACGGCAGAGTCAGTTAGGATGGCGGCAAGAACCACTGGGTTAACAGTAGTGGCCAGAAGGGCTCTATGGTTGAAATCCTGAACGGGGGACATTATCCCAGTCCCTCCTCATCAACAAAAGTTGGGTTACTATTCAACCATGTTTTTGGTAAAAAAAAACGAATGGAACTTTTCGGTTGATAATAAACCTAAAGAGTCTGAACAGATTTATAAAATACAAAAAGTTCAAGATGGAATCCATAAACACCACCATAAACCTGTTAAAAGAAGGGGACTTTTTAACATCAATAGACTTGAAGGATGCGTATTACCATATTCCGGTATGTGAAAGAGCTCAAAAATGTCTTTGTATTGCAGTCTTTCTGGGAACAAAGTTATATAATTTTCAGTTCCAAGTCCTCCCCTTTTGGATCACCTCAGCTCCGAGGGTGTTCATAAAGGTAATGATAGATGTAGTGGCTCACTTGAGGAGACGAAATGTCTTAATAATCCCCTAATCTTCTAATTGTGGGAGATTCAAGAGAATCTCTAGAGAAGAATCTATTTCAGACTTGCCAGACTCTGTTTCAAACAGGTGGGGTGATAAACTGGGAGAAATCAAACCCCCGCCCTTAGCAGAGTTTAATTTTCCTAGGGGTTCGTCTGGAGTCCACCCATCAAAAAAAACTTTCTTCCAACCGAAAAGGTGCCAGGAGTAATAGGAAAGGTCTCAAACTTCCAAAATCAGTCAGTTTTTGCGATCAGAGAAGCTATGAGACTGTTGGGCACACTAACATCATGTATTCCCGCAGTCAAATGGGCCCAATTCCATACTCGGATCCTCTAGCAGTGGTTATTGGGATGTTGGGACAGAAATCAGGAATCTATATATCAGATAGTTCAAATTCCCTCTTGGGTAAACCATTCCCTACAGTGGTGGATAGATCCAGATCACCTGAGGGAAGGAGTTGCCTGGTCTCCCGATCATCTACAGATTGTTTCAACTGATGCAAGTCTATGGGGATGGGGACCTTATTGCTCTCATCACTCCTGTCAAGACCAGATGTCCAGGGATCAGATGGATCTCTCTTCAAACCAGAGGGAATTCTCTGCGGTTTGGAAAGCTCTAAAAGTACTATCCCAATATATAGTGGGGAAGGACATACAAATAGGATAGGACAACACGACGGTAGTAGCCTATCTAAACTATCAAGGAGGAACAAGAAGTGTGGGGCTAAGCAAAATAGCGGAAAAAATATTCTCCAGGGCAGAGGTTCATCTAAAATCCCTGTCAGCGATACATTTAAAAGGGTCTTTAAACACAAAATCTGACTTTTTAAGCAGAGTATCACTGAAGTCGACAGAGTGGAGTCTAGAGGAACAGGTTTTCCTACAGATAACCTCCTTAGGGGAGTTCCCGCAGGTGGATGTGTTTGCCTCCGCAGTGAACACAAAACTAAAAAAATTATTTTCCCTAAACCCCTTCGGCGGGAACATAGGGATGGATGCCCTGTCCCAAAAATGGGACTTTCATCTGGCATATGCTTTTCCTCTGATACCCAGGGTACTAAAAAAGATACGTCAGGACAGAGCCCATGTGATATTGATAGCGCCATTATGGCCCAAAAAGTCCTGGTTCCCTCTTCTAAAACTCCTGTCAGTACAGAGCCCGTGGATGCTTCCCTGGAAGCAAGATCTATTGTCCCAGGGTCCAGTTCACCAACCCAAAGTGGAAAAATTACATCTGGCTGCCTGTAATCTGAGAGGCTAACTTTAAGAGTTTAAGGCTTATCAGATTCCATAATTAACACCATGGAAGGAGATTACCTCCAGGATTTATTCCAGGGTCTGGAAAAGATTCTGCGGCTGGTGTTACCGGTCCAAATATTCATCCCAGGAGTTCTCTATTCAAACTATATTGGGATTTTTACAATCTGGATTTCAGAAAGGGTTGCGCCCAAATACTTTAAGGGTCCACATATCAGCTTTATGTTCCGTGTTTGATAAAAAGATTGCAGACCATCCTTGGGTCATCCGATATCTGAGAGGAGCAGATAGATTAAGACCCTTTCTAAGACCCGCGGTTCCCCCTTGGGATCTTAATCTAGTCTTGTCTGTGTTAACTTTAGGCCCCTTTGAGCCTCTTTGAGAAGTCCCGTTAAAATATATTACACTGAAAACGTTATTCCTAGTGGCAATTACCTCAGCGCGTAGGGTAAGTGAAATTCAGGCCCTAAAAATTGTGGACCCTTTCTTTACGGTATTCCCTGACAAAGTAGTGTTTAGATTAGACAATTCCTTCCTACCTAAAGTTGTTACTAATTTCCACAGACAGGAGGAAATTATGGTTCCCTCCTTCTGTTCTAATCCAAAATCGGAAGGGGAAGTTAAATTCCACAAACTGGATGTATGGAGAGCCATCCCGGCTTATCTAGAACCTATTTGTACAGTTCCTAGGGACTTATAAGGGTCATAAAGACACAACAAATTCCTTGTCCAGATGGATAAAAATGCCTATATCTGAGTCCTACAATACCCTGGGTGAGACCCCACCAGGAAATCTAAAAGCCCATTCTACAAGATCAGTCTCTACATCCTAGGCGGAAAAAGCAAATGCCTCCATAGAACAAATTTGTAGGGCTGCAACATGGTCAAGTCCTCACACATTTACCAGACATTACAGAGTGGATACTACGGCAAAGCAAGAGCTTTCCTTTGGAAGGAAAGTTTTGCAGGCTACAGTCCCTCCCTAAAGGATTAATCTGTTATATCTCATGGTATGCCGTCATGGAGGATGAAGGGCAAAAACCATATTACTTACCGGTAATTTCCTTTTCATGAATCCTCCATGATAGCATGGGTCGTCCCCCCCCCCCCCCCCCCCAAAAAAAATAAATAAAAAAAAAAATATATATATTTGGTATATATAGGTGTGGGAAATAAAGAAGGAAAAAACTCTCTAGGCCGTCTGTTCAGAAAGACACTGAAGAGGAGCCGGAGGAGGGTCAAATTTATTCTTCCTGTCCCTACCTGGTTGGAGGCGGGTCATCTCTCATGGTATGCCATCATGGAGGATTCATGAAAAGGAAATTACCGGTAAGTAATATGTTTTTTTGGCGGAAACGGAAGTGTGGATGCGGACAGCACATAGTGTGCTGTCCGCATCTTTTCCGTCCCCATTGGAAATTAATGGGTCCGCACCCGTTCCACAAAATTGCGGACCCATTTTGCGGACGTGTGAATGGAGCCTAAATACTATCCTTGAAAATGACCTCGGCAGTATGAATCCTTCCTAGTACATGATGGAGGGAAAAGGTCCTTTTGGAGTACAGGAAATAGTCACTTCAGTGTGAGTCGGCTAAATCCTATCCCTGAAAAGAACCACAGCAGTATGAATCCTCCATAATAGAGGTAAAAGGTCCTTTTGGGGTATGGGAAATAGTCACTTCAATGCGAGTCGGCTAAATCCTATCCTTGAAAAGGACCTCAGCAGTATGATTCCTCCCTAGTACAAAATAGATGGAAAAGGTCCTTTTGAGAATATAGGAAATTTCTAATTTGTTTTTTAAACAAATAATGTTAAAGGGGTTATCTGATATCGAAAATATCTCCGCTAATGCCCGGGCCCCTTGTATGGATTATACGTGCTCAGGGCACCCGCGTCGCTCCCGATCCCTGCATGGCCGCCGCTGCATCTCCCCGTCACTCAAATCAAAATATCTGGCAATGGGGAGAGCAGGCCGCGACTGGAACGAGCCCCCTTGGGTCTGGTCACCGTTGCAGCCTGCTATTGGCTGCTCCCCCGTCACTGGATCTTTTGATCCGAACGACATGGAGATGCAGCAGTGGCCATACAGAAATCCGCAGCGACACGGGTGCCACTGAGCAGGTAAGTATAATCCATACAAGGAAAGTACAGAGACCACATGACCAGATGTTTCTGCAAAGCGTTTAACCATGAATATCACAGGAACAACATTTCTGAAGATACAAGTGCTCAGAAGTCACATGATAGTTTTTTTTTATTGTTTATTGTAAAGATTTTTCAGAAATAAAAATAAACATAAAAGAGGCTTATTCTACAATAGTCACCTATATAACTTTTTTGTATACTATAACACTGTAGATGTGTTACTGGTCATAGTTAATGACCAGGTCCTAATAGACAAGGGGATTTAGCCAAGTCATTGAGAAACAACTAAATCCTAACAGAGTTCAATAACCAGATTAACGAAGCAGAAGAGGTCCCTACAAATTATGGGAAATAGACAGCTCCTCTACAGTCGGCTATTTCCTATCACTGGTGAGGACCAGGTCCTTTACGGAGTATAGTATTTAGCCAATTCACTGTGAACTGGCTATATACTATTTCAGTTCAGGACCTGAACACTAGGGGGCAAAAAGGTCCTTACCCATGATGGGAAATAGCTAGCTCACACTGAGTCGGCTATTTACTATCACTGGCAAGGACCAGGTCCTTACAGAGTAGTATATAGCCGGTTCACAGGGAGTTGGCTAAATACTATACTCCTTAAGGACCTAGTCCTTAACAGTGATAGGAAATAGCCAACAGAGATCACATGGCCAGATGTTTCTGGAAAACGCTTTACCATGAATATCATAGGACCGGACATTTCTACCAATACAAGTACTCCAAAGTCACATGACAGTTTTTTTGGTTATTTTAAAGATTTTTCAAATATAAAAATAAGCATAAAAGAGGCTCATTCTACTATAGTCACCTATATAACTTCATTGTATACTATAACACTGTATCCATGTAGAAGATGTGTTACTGGACATAGTTAATGACCAGCTCATAATAGACAAGGGGATTTCACCAAGTCATTAAAAATCAACTAAATCCTAACACAGTTCAATAACCAGATCAGGGACCAGGTCCTTATGAAGTATAGTATTTAGCCAACTCACTGTGAATTGGCTAAATACTATTTCAGTTAAGGACCTGACCACTAGGGGGAAAACCTGGTCCTTACCAGTGATAGGAAATAGCTAGCTCACACTGAGTCGGCTATTTACTATCACTGGTGAGGACCAGGTCCTTACGGAGTATAGTATTTAGCCAACTCACTGTGAACTGGCTAAATACTATTTCAGTTCATGACCTGACCACTAGGGGGCAAAAAGGTCCTTCCCGGTGATAGGAAATAGCCAGCTCACACTGAGTCGGCTATTTACTATCACTGGTGAGGACCAGGTCCTTACGGAGTATAGTATTTAGCCAACTCACTGTGAACTGGCTAAATACTATTTCAGTTCATGACCTGACCACTAGGGGGCAAAAAGGTCCTTCCCGGTGATAGGAAATAGCCAGCTCACACTGAGTCGGCTATTTACTATCACTGGTGAGGTCCTGGTCCTTACGGAGTATAGTATTTAGCCAACTCACTGTGAACTGGCTAAATACTATTTCAGTTCATGACCTGACCACTAGGGGGCAAAAAGGTCCTTCCCGGTGATAGGAAATAGCCAGCTCACACTGAGTCGGCTATTTACTATCACTGGTGAGGACCAGGTCCTTACGGAGTATAGTATTTAGCCAACTCACTGTGAACTGGCTAAATACTATTTCAGTTCATGACCTGACCACTAGGGGGCAAAAAGGTCCTTCCCGGTGATAGGAAATAGCCAGCTCACACTGAGTCGGCTATTTACTATCACTGGTGAGGACCAGGTCCTTACGGAGTATAGTATTTAGCCAACTCACTGTGAACTGGCTAAATACTATTTCAGTTCATGACCTGACCACTAGGGGGCAAAAAGGTCCTTCCCGGTGATAGGAAATAGCCAGCTCACACTGAGTCGGCTATTTACTATCACTGGTAAGGACCAGGTCCTTACGGAGTATAGTATTTAGTCACAACCATTAGGAATAGGATGTAAGGTACTATTAGGAATTTAGGAGTGAGGGGGCATATGTAATAAATTTTAATTGAATAAGACATCTTCTATTTGTATACTGGGGGGGGGGGGGGGGCGGGGGCTGATCCGTGGATGGCACAGTTAAGGGGTGGGGGGGGGGGGGGTCTGTGGATGGCACTGTTATGGGCTGGGGGGGTCTGTGGATGTCACTGTTATGGGGTGGGGGGGTCTGTGGATGGCACATATATAACAGTGCCAGCCACAGATCCCCCCTGTAACAGTGCCATCCACAGATCCCCCCCTGTAACAGTGCCATCCACAGATCTCCCCTGTAACAGTGCCATCCACAGATCCCCCCTGTAACAGTGCCAGCCACAGATCCCCCCTGTAACAGTGCCAGCCACAGATCCCCCCCTGTAACAGTGCCAGCCACAGATCCCCCCTGTAACAGTGCCAGCCACAGATCCCCCCCTGTAATAGTGTCCATCATCCACAGATCCCCCCCTGTAACAGTGTCCGTCATCCACAGATCCCCCCCTGTAACAGTGTCCGTCATCCACAGATCCCCCCCTGTAACAGTGTCCGTCATCCACAGATCCCCCCCTGTAACAGTGTCCGTCATCCACAGATCCCCCCCATAACAGTGTCCGTCATCCACAGATCCCCCCATAACAGTGTCCGTCATCCACAGATCCCCCCATAACAGTGTCCGTCATCCACAGATCCCCCCATAACAGTGTCCGTCATCCACAGATCCCCCCCTGTAACACTGTCCGTCATCCACAGATCCCCCCCTGTAACACTGTCCGTCATCCACAGATCCCCCCCATAACAGTGTCTGTCATCCACAGATCCCCCCCATAACAGTGTCTGTCATCCACAGATCCCCCCCATAACAGTGTCCGGCATCCACAGATCCCCCATAACAGTGTCCATCATCCACAGATCCCCCATAACAGTGTCCATCATCCACAGATCCCCCCATAACAGTGTCCCCATTTTTACGCATTTGGATTCCAAACTACTTCTCAAGCTTTAGGGCCCCTAAAATGCAAGGGCAGTATAAATACCCCACAAGTGACCCCATTTTAGAAAGAAGACACCCCAAGGTATTCCGTGAGGGGTATGGTGAGTTCATGTAAAATTTTATTTTTTGTCACAAGTTAGTGGAATATGAGACTTTGTAAGAAAAAAAAATAAATTCTATTTCCGCTAACTTGAGACAAAAAAATAAAAACTTCCATGAACTCACTATGCCCATCAGCGAATACCTTAGGGTGTCTACTTTCCGAAATGGGGTCATTTGTGGGGTGTTTCTACTGTCTGGGCATTGTAGAACCTCAGGAAACATGACAGGTGCTCAGAAAGTCAAAGTGCGTAAATTAATTTTTTTTGCACCATAGTTTGTAAACGCTATAACTTTTACCCAAACCAATAAATATACACTTATTGCATTTTTTTTTTATCAAAGACATGTAGAACAATAAATTTAGAGAATAATTTATATAGAAATGTAGTTTTATTTGAAAAATTTTACAACAGAAAGTGAAAAATGTCATTTTTTTGCAAAAATTTCGGTCAATTTTGATTAATATCAAAAAAAGTAAAAATATCAGCAGCAATGAAATAACACCAAATGAAAGCTCTATTAGTGAGAAGAAAAGGAGGTAAAATTCATTTGGGTGGTAAGTTGTATGACCGAGCAATAAACCGTGAAAGTAGTGTAGTGCAGAATTGTAAAAAGTGGTCTGGTCATTAAGGGGGTTTAAGCTAGGGGGGCTGAGGTGGTTAATTTGCACACTGACTAATACAGATGTTGTAGATTGCACAAAAAGTCATTTTTTGCTAACAGAATATGAATGCTGTATATATTAACCTTGAATTTAACACTTGCAGATCTGGAAAATACTGTTTTTTGAAAAAGAAAAAGTGTGTTTTTCAAACCCCAGAAAATGATGGGTGTATTTCTACCTTAAATTGCACACTGACTAATCCAGATGTTGTAGTTTGCCCCCCAAAAATGGTGATTTGTAATGTCCCAAAAGCTCAGATGCAGTGCTGGTGCACTGAGCATGCATAAAATGGCCGCCGCCGCCACCCACCTAACTAACAGAATTCTAAAAGTTAGTATTTTTGGTCAACTATTTGTCTGTAAGTGGAGCAATGAATGGACAGATCTCTGGATCTATGTGAGGTACAGGGCTGGTTTTAAGTTAGAAAGAAATCGTCATGTACTATATGATGTCTGATTTGCATTTTTTACATTGCTCATGGGATAACATATGAGCTACAACTCTAAAGTGTGCCATGAATAGTGGAACAGATTTTAGACACACTATCAGTGCTCAAATAAACATTTAGAAGAATAGGTGCACTACTGTGGTGGATGCAATAAACAAAATCTGACTAAACCCTCACACTGATGTTAAAAATGAGACTTTAGCCAATATATCCTTATATGAAGGACATACCGGAGCCCGTGCACCACGTCATGGTATCTCAGGTGGCACGGAACCTAACGCTAACCTACCTGTGCCATATGGGCAGTACCAGGGGCCAGTGGGCAAATTATAGAAGTGTAAGGTCCGAATCACAGCAAACAGCTCCCCTGGTACTGCCCATATGGCATAGGCAGGTTAGCGTGAGGTCCCGTGCCACCTGAGATACCTTGATGTGGTGCGAGGGCTCCGGTATGTCCTTCATATAAGGATATATTGGCTAAAGTCTCATTTTTAACATTAGTATGAGGGTTTAGTCAGATTTTGTTGATTGAATCCACCACAGTAGTGCACCTATTCTTCTAAATGTTTATTTGATATAGTCAACTACATCCACACATTTTGCACAAACCATGTGCAATGAGCTGGACCGGGGTATGCACTCCCCAATGGCTGGGTCAGATGTAGGTGATAGTCTATAGTTTTGTTTGTGACCAAGTTGGCTGGTGATACAGATTCTGGAATGCCGCGGAATTTTACATTGTTCCGCCGGTTGCGGTATTCTTGGTCCGCCATTTTGGATTTCATGGACTCCATTTCCGCCTGTCTCGCGGTGGCGGGATTGCCAGCGCCAATGTTTGCCGTCGAAAAAAAGCTGTAAGAAGCTTAGGAGCTTCTTTCTTACCCCGCTTGGGCATCTTTTGTGGAGTGGGGTTCTCAAAGGGGTTGATGGTTGCCAAGTTTTTGGTGAGCCACTGCTTTATAAGTCGCTTTTGCAGGATGCCTGAAGGGAGCTCTTGAGCTAAGCAGTTATTGCGCTCCCAGGCCACGCCCCCCGTATATATATATATATATATATATATATATATATATATATTTAACGTGTATAAATATATATATTTACAGTTCATGTGTATAAATATATACATAGTAGGAAATAATACACTGTAAACTTTGTATTGTTTTAATAAATTTATTTAATCATAATACCGTATATAGAGTTTTCAGTCGCCGCCACTGTAGTTCAGTACAGACACACAGTTCAGAAAGGTAAAGGAACAGAGAGATAGAGATAGAGATAGGAAGTAGGCAGAGTCAGTAGTAGTTGCCTATTTTTTTTAATATTAATTATTAATATTAAATCCCAAATATTAATAATTGATATGTCCTATAACAGGGGCACTGTAGGGTGCTCTATTACTAATGAAGGGAATTATTATTGGTGGGGCTTTGAGGAGCACAATTACTATAGGGGGAACTATGTCTTTGGCACTATTATTTCTTCTGGATAGTATTTGGGGGTATTGGGGAGCACAGAGAGCAGCAAGATGAATCTTGTGGGACTTGAGGATGGGGAGAATGATAGAAAAGTGAGGAACCTAAGATGTCTATGCGTTAATCTCTGCAGAGATGGGGCACGGCTGAAATAAGTTGTCTAGGAAAAGATGAAAGAAAACATCTACATCAGAGTAGACGTCACCTGGGAGGCTCTGGATGTGAGAAGTATGTGCTGCTGTATAGTCCTGTATGTTTGATAGTGTCTATGCAGCAAGTAAAGCAATTAATACTACTTTCACACTTGCGGTAGCAGGGTCCGGCAGGCTGTTCCAGCGGGAAAATAGCCTGCCGGATCCGTGCTAACGCTAGCCCACCATGCCACCAGAAGTCTGCTCCAGCCCCAATCACTATAATGCCTGCCGGACCCTGCTATCGCAAGTGTGAAAGTAGCCTAAAATCTTTAGTGCTAGTGTAAGCGGTGGGGTGTCGACTGGAGCCATATGCATTGGGGCTTGGGCCCTGGATCTTTTGAGACCCCAGCAATGCCCCTGATTGGTGGTGTTTTATAATTTTTATAAATTTTTTAATTTATTTTTTAAGATTTCTTTTAATTGCTGATTTCTCCTGTAACAGAGGCCAACATATTAGCCCCAGCTAAGGGGGAATACTGCTTCTGCAGCTGCATGATGTCCTTGCAACTGCTAGGGCTACTTTCACATCTGCATTTTTGCTGGATCCATCATGGATCAGCAAAAATGCTTCCGTCACGATAATACAACCTTCTGCATCCATTACGAACGGATCCGATTGTATTATCTCTAAAATAGCCATGACGGATCCGTCTCTAAAACCATTGTCAAGGGGGGGCGGATCTTTTTTTTTGTGTCAAAGAAAACAAATCTGTCACAATTGAGAGTCATGACGGATCAGTCTTGCTCTGCATCCCAGGACGCACTCAAAAGCTCTGCTTGCAGTGTTTTTGTGTGCGTCATTGGAACACAATGAAACGGAACGGAATGCATTTTGGTGCACTCTGTTCCCTTCAGTTCAGTTTTGTCCCCATTGACAATGAATGGGGACAAAACTGAAGCGTTTTCCCCACTTTTGAGATCCTATGACGGATCTCAATAGCTGAAAGTGAAAGTGCAGATGTGAAAGTATCCTAACTTTGCAAGGACACTCAGAAATGTCCTTGTGTAGTTAAATGCAACACCCCCCCAGATGTATATAAATGGGCAGTCAACAACTGGTTAACATTGCCCAGTTTAATGAAGGCATTCTTCATAAGACAATTAACGCGATCATCTAGTTCAAGTAGAATTGCCTCTCCACTCATTTTAAGGGTCCCCGCAGGGGATTACAATAAAGTAATATGGCAATATATTGTAAGATTACAATATAGTCACATACAGCATGCAAAGAGCATGTAGTATTGAACATGGTAAACAACTTATTAGATTGCGAGCAGTCAAATTCAAGAGATATGTGTCCTTGTCTTCTGTCTTCTTGGAATGTGGGGGTGTTGATGGTAGGCTCGACGGGTCCTCAAGATATGAGGTCTTCTTGTTAAAAAAGTTTTTATGCGTATATAAGTATAATTTTCTCAAGCACAACAGAATATATTATTAATATGAATGAAATTAGATTACAGGCAGGGTATCAGAAATGATTTATTTCTTTAACGTTTTTCACCATTTTGATCATTACATTATCACACATATGTATTTCTCAATGATTTATTAGCTAACTATCTATCCTACCTGTCTAGAAAAGGCCCCTTAGACTGCCTGTACTGCATGAAGTATACAGATAAGCTGCATAGATCATGGGATGTTAGACATCCATTCCTGGCCGCCTCATAGTAGCCATTTCATCTGAACATTCACACATCTTTATGGAGTTGTTGACAACACACACACACACATAATTATCTACCTAAAAGGATGACGACAGCCAGCCAGAGGTGCATCCCAACACAAGGACCACCCTGGAGTAATCCCCGGTGAAATCACGCTTTTAGGGCATTGACTCTTCTTGTAAGAGTGGTGCTCAAACTGCTAGGGTGCATCTGTGGGACCCTCTTTCAGAGATGATGTCCTCCACCCAACTCTCAAAAAGCTGAGGGGTCTTCAGGAGAGGTGGGCAGTCGAGCTGGGCTATCAGACGGTCAACTCTGTAGCTGTGATGTCATCCTTCCTACAAAATGGACATGTCCACGCCCTTAACTAGGATTATTTTATATTAATCATTTCCAGGTAATTATTGAATGCTATATCAACAGAGGAGAAGCAGGAAAGTGGAAAGAAACCAGACATGAGCCAAAACCCTGATAATGATTGATATAAGAAATAAGAGTTACTTCTTTCCTTTCACATTTTCTCCTCTTTTAATCATTACATTATCACTCATATATGCATTTCTCATTGATTTGTTAGCTAACTATCTGTCCTAGCTGTTTAGAAAAGGCCCCTTAAATTGCATGTACTGCAAGAAGTATCTAGATAAGCTGTATACATCAAGGGATGTTAGAAATCCCTTCCTGAAAACCTCATAGTTGCCATTTCATCTGAACATTCCGCTTCTTTATGGGGTTATTGACAGCACACACTTCATTATCTACCTAAAAGGATGACGACAGCCAGCCAGAGATGCATCCCAACACAAGGACCACCCTGGAGTAATCCCCGGTGAAATCACGCTTTTAGGGCATTTACTCTTCTTGTAAGAGTGGTGCTCAAACTGCTAGGGTGCATCTGTGGGACCCTCTTTCAGAGATGATGTCCTCCACCCAACTCTCAAAAAGCTGAGGGGTCTTCAGGAGAGGTGGGCAGTCGAGCTGGGCTATCAGACGGTCAACTCTGTAGCTGTGATGTCATCCTTCCTACAATATGGACATATCCACGCCCTCAACTAGGAATATAACATATTAATCATTTCCAGTCCATAATTGAATGTTATATCAATAGAAGAGAAGCAGGAAAGTGGAAAGAAAGCAGACATGAACCAAAACTCTGATAATGATTGATACAAGAAATCAGAGTTAATTCTTTCCTGCCACATTTTCTCCTCTTTTGATTATTACATTATCACTCATATATGCATTTCTCATTGATTTGTTAGCTAACTATCTCTCCTAGCCGTCTAGATAAAGCCCCTTAAACTGCATGTACTGCATGAAGTATTTAGGTAAGCTGTATACATCATGGGATGTTAGATATCCCTTCCTGAAAACCTCATAGTAGCCATTTCATCTGAACATTCCGCTTCTTTATGGGGTTATTGACAGCACACACTTTATTATCTACCTAAAAGGATGACGACAGCCAGCCAGAGATGCATCCCAACACAAGGACCACCCTGGAGTAATCCCCGGTGAAATCACGCTTTTAGGGCATTGACTCTTCTTGTAAGAGTGGTGCTCAAACTGCTAGGGTGCATCTGTGGGACCCTCTTTCAGAGATGATGTCCTCCGCCCAACTCTCAAAAAGCTGAGGGGTCTTCAGGAGAGGTGGGCAGTCGAGCTGGGCTATCAGACGGTCAACTCTGTAGCTGTGATGTCATCCTTTCTACAAAATGGACATATCCACGCCCTCAACTAGGAATATAACATATTAATCATTTCCAGGCAATAATTGAATGTTATATAATAGAGGAGAAGCAGGAAAGTGGAAAGAAACCAGACATGAACCAAAACTCTGATAATGATTGATACAAGAAATCAGAGTTAATTCTTTCTTGCCACATTTTTTCCTCTTTTGATCATTACATTATCACTCATATATGCATTTCTCATTTGTTAGCTAACTATCTTTCCTACCTGTCCATAAATGGCCACTTTAGACTTCCCGTACTGCATGAAGTATCCAGATAAGCTGCATAGATCATGGGATGTTAGACATCCATTCCTGGTTGTCTGATAGTAGCCATTTAATCTAAACATTCACAAATCTTTATGGGGTTATTGACAGCACACACCTACATCATTATCTTATAGAACAGGGAACAGCAACCTTCGGCACTCCAGCTGCTGTGAAACTACAACTCCCAGCATGCAAACATGCTTGGCTGTTCTCACAACTCCCATAGAAGTGAATGGAGCATTCTGGGAGTTGTAGTTTCAGAACATCTGGAGTGTCGGAGGTTGCTGATCCCTGTTACAGAATGATGATAGTCAGCCAGAAGTGCATCCCAACACAAGTACCACCCGGAAGTAATTCCCCAGTGAAATCACTCAGGGCATTGACTCTTGTAGGAGTGGTGCTCAAACTGCTAGGATGCATCTGTGGGACCCTCTTTCAGAGATGATGTCCTCCTCTCGACTGAGGGGGTCTTCAGGAGAGGTGGTCAGTCAAGCTAGGCTATCAGACGGTCAACTCTGTAGCTGTGATGTCATCCTTCCTACAAAATGGACATGTGCACACCTGCAAGGAAGAATACAACATATAAATAATTTCCAGGCAATTGTGGAGGCAATAGAGAAGAAATATAAAATTTGATGTAAACTAGAAATAAAACAAAACCCTGATAACGATTGATGCAAGAAATTATTTCAACTTCTAGAACAATGGTCTCCAACCTCTGGCTCAGCAAGTGCTGCTGTAGAAATACAACTCCCATCATCCCATAATAGCCAGCAACTGTCAGAACATGTTTGGAGTTGTTTTCCACTCACTAAACATCTCAGGGGAAATTTATCAAGAGCAGGGGTGATGCATTTAATTTATCATGAAGTTCACGCCTGGTTACAAATTAAGTACTTCCTCTGACAGTCTATGCGCCCTGAATGAATTCTTGGCCAGCTCACAGCTGCCATAGATTTCGGTCATCATTTACAGCAGAAAACTGGCATACATCAAGTAAATCTTTTGGGGCTAATGTCTAAGTCCACCCCTTTCAAAAAATTAAGAGGCTGGCAGTAAAACGCCTTTTACAAACATTTTAAACAGAATTTGCAACTTTTGTTTATCAGTTTTCTGGTGTACAGGAATAATAAATCTCTCCTTGTGCTGTGAACTACCAAAAGCAGTGGACTTAATAATTAGTCTACTTTCACACTCGCGTTTGGTGCGGATCCGTCATGGATCTGCACAGATGGATCCGTTCAGATAATACAACCGTCTGCATCCGTTCTGAACGGATCCGTTTGTATTATCTTTAACATAGCCAAGACGGATCCGTCTTGAACACCATTGAAAGTCAATGGAGGATGGATCCATTTTCTATTTTGCCAGATTGTGTCATAGAAAACGGATCCGTCTCCATTGACTTACATTGTGGATCAGCTTCGTCAGACGGACACCAAAGCAGAATGGAGACGGAACGAAGGCAAACTGAGGCATACTGATGCATTCTGATCGGATCCTTTTCCATTCAGAATGCTTTAGGGCAAAACTGATCAGTTTTGGACTGCTTGTGAGAGCCCTGAACGGATCTCACAAACGGAAAGCCAAAACGCCAGTTTGAAAGTAGCCTTAATCATTGCCTCTCCTTACCTTGGTGTTATCATGGTTGCGATTGTTTGTGTGACCAGTGAAATAGTTGGAACATTAACCAGTAAGATAGAGCAGCATCCAGGAAGATAGGGGAGATAATAATAAGTAAGATAGGACAGAGACCAGTAAGATAGGATGAATAATAACCAATAAGATAGGGTAATGACCAGTAAGACAGGACAGTGGAAATGTCAGACTATTAAGATCACTGATACATACGATAATGGGCGATACAGTAATTAATAATGGGTAAATTGTGAGAGTCACCCACAATAAATATAATCCATAACCCCAATTGTAGTATCAAAAAACAGATTTTACTGATTCATGACCATACCCAAAAACAGGACATTGAGATAACTCATAATTCCCAACATATCTTCTTTGGTGTTCTACATCATCAATCTCAGTGAATTGAAGATAGGACAGTTAGCAGTAAAATAGGGCGGATAGAGACCAGTAAGGTAGGGTAATAACCAGTGAGTTAGGACAGTGACCAGTAATATATGGAAGTGAATTGTAAGATAAGGCAGTGATCTGTAAATTGGGGTGGGAAGTGACCAGTACGATGAAGGGGGCAGTGAATAGATGAACCAAAGGCACTTTCCAAATGGTCTGAAAGCTGGAACCTTATTGGCTGCTATGAACAATCTCCGCTCGTCTTATGCAGTGGTTTAGATGAACCTCTTCATACACATAAATCCTCCCATACAGTTCCCTGGTACAGTAATGATCCCCCTCCTGCAATGTCTGACTGAGAACTTACCATTATCTAAAGAGGGGTCGCAGACTTCACTACAGACACACGGATGCTTCTCTCTTGCAGACAGAGGGGATGTGATGCAGCAGAGCTGGGAAAGATCTTCCTCCTCCTGCAGCCGGCAACCAGGAATGACAGTTGGTAACCGCAATTATCATTCATGTTTCTGAGGGGCAGTGCTGATTGGTTGATCAGATTCTAATCCACCAATCAGCAGCTCTCTGTTCTCTACAGCCTGGGACTGGAGGAGCACACAACAGCCTGAGCCCTGAGTGCAGTACAACTGATGTGTGCGACTGTGAGGTGGACCAATTATTACCCCCATAGCAAAGTGTTGGTAGGGTTTATGCAAATTACATTTCTCATTAGTGTCCATACTTTTGCTCTTTTGCCCCTGAAATACTTCAACTTTTTTGTGTATAGCAAGGTACATATGGTTAAAGGAAAACATTTTTTTTTATTTCACTATGCTGTAAATAAGCATTATTATTAATCCCATTAGATGGATTTCATCCCGTTCCTGTTATTTTTCACCTTCCGGCCAGAGCCTAGTTTTAAAAATCTGTAACTTTGGGATGCTTTAATTATCTAAGCCATTAAGAGACTCTTTTTCAAAATTTTTATTTCTCTGCTTTTGTATTTAACTTTTTTTTGCGATATGTTTAATTTAATTCTGTATTTGAGATAAAAAGCAAAAAGAAAAGAAAAAAGAAGAATATCCAGGAGGCTAGGGACAAATGGAGAGATCTATTGCATGAGTTGGCAAATCTCCTGGGCATCACGGAAGCATTCTGGCACTTCCCATACTACAGTCCTCCATGAACCTGTGTGTGGGATCAGATGCAGCTCTGGCACCCAAATGTACACCGAGGGGGCAGTGCCATGTCATGAAAAGGATGTGTGGCCTATTAGAATTGGGCATGGTCTGCAGAAAGGGGCTGTGCATTGTGCCTGTGTATACTATGAAGGGGACATGGCAGACTCCAAGAAATCAAGCACTGATGGCCTCACCTAAGGAAAGGGCATCAGAATTAAAGTTGCAATGAAAACTAGCTCTGCTATATGGCTGCCCAACTGCGGTGCACAGTACATTACACAGCGATCAGCCATAACATTGGAACCACATACCGTAGGTGAACTGAATAACATTATATTGTGTCAGTATTAATTATGGATTATACATATAAGGTGACAAGTGAACATTCAGTTCTGAAGTTGATGTACTGGAAGCAGGAAAAAGCAGTCAGAGCACACTGTGCATTACAGCTTGCTGTATATATAATTGAGACCCCAGACCTGACCTCTGAATTAATTCAGACCCAAACCAAGCCAAGAAATGTATTCTAACCTCTGACCAGAACCCTAAATTATTTCAGACCTCGTAGCAAACCCCTAAGTTAAAGGAGCTGTCACTCCTTCACTCCTTGTTCACTGAAAATGTGGCCGCTGGAGTCATCAGCTGATGTTCTCTCAACATCTCCAGAAAACAGGGGGACGCCTCGACCATCCACATCCAGACAGGTATTTAATTTCAGATGAATGGCTGTCCCTGTAACAGAAGGGTGACCTAAGTCTGAGTCAGGGATGCTCATACAAAGCAGCTCTCCGTTTTAGCTCATAGAGGGGAGTCCCAAGCCCTAATACAATGTCCTGATGCCAGGTTTCCTTGCTACTCCAGAAGAACGTGAATTCCAGGCCCAAATACAACGTTCTGATGCCAGTTTCTTTTGCTAGGCAGGAAGAACGAACTGCAGCGTGTGACACCTATCAGTTGTGAGACACTGAGTAAGAGGATGGAATGCTGGCAGGGAGTGGGCCCCTGTGTTAGGTGCCAAGGTTGGGCCCCATCAAGCCTGGGAATTTAGGTACGGGGCTATGCAGTGAACTGAATCTTTGTGAAGGAATGATTCTGGAGTCTTGGATGAGGGCGACAGGGCAGACACGCATCTCTAGGCATGTTACTACACAAATCAATATTGAAAACTATTGGTAGAACGATGGTTCTGCTGTCCTGTGGCCAAATGTGCTTGAAGTTTATAGTCAGGGAACAGCTCCTTCTGCTTTTTTCATTTTTTCTTTAGTTTTTAATCTTCTCTAAGTAAATGACAATAATTATTGACTAATTAAAGACCATTTACCCCCTCCCCCCTCCCTAACAGACACATCTTCCAATTATTTAGTACATGTGTCTTTAAATGCCATAACTTTTCTTTTCCTATTTGGTCATTTAGATAATGTCAGCGTTTTTAGTTTTTTGTGATATGTGAGACATTTTATGTCATTTTTATTATTTTTTGTTTTTGGGAAAATGAAGAAAGAAAAAAATTTGTTTTCAGATTTCCTTAAGTGTTTCTGTAAGTATTCCCATGGTCACAACCACCAGAGAGGCTGACACATTTCTTTGTTTGACTCATGGGTCCCGCCCCCTACTAGGGAAGTGCCACTTTGTCACGCATTATGCTGCGCCTTTTTGTCAGAGTAGTTTCCACTCAAAGAGGCGACCTTGGCGTGGTGAGTGGGCTTATGCTTTTTGATCAAAATGTACACTAATGCCTCTTGTACAGGATGTAGTATGGGGGCTGTACACTTCAATATGGTGCTGAGTAGCGAGTTTATTTAGATCAAAGCATAGCATTGTGGATGTGCGATCCAGTTCTGTTTTCTCCCCCTGATATATTTATTATTTTTGTTTTTGGGAAAAAAGAAAAAAATAGTCTGTTTTCATATTTTCTTAAGTGTTTCTGTAAGTATTCCCACGGTCCCAACCACCAGAGAGGCTGACACTTTTTCCTATGGTGTGCAAGCACGACCACCGCTGTTGAATTGGGTGGTCATGACGCCTGGATATGAGCAGTGTATAATGTGATTGAAAATTGAATCAAGCCAGCAAAGGAAGCAATATAGACAATCACAATACAATGACATTTGTCATATTGAATTAAAAAACGTTAAAACAGTCTATTTTTTCTTTTTCCCCCTTTGAAGGGATCACAGAGGGAGGGGCAGATTAATTTCAGCAGGCATCCATGTCCGATCACCGCCCACCGCGCGGCGGTGATCGGAAATACACAGGGCATACAGGTACGCCCTGTGTCCGTAAGAGGTTAAGTTCCATTTCAATTTCAGTTATTTTTATATAGGGGATACACAGTGCCGTTGTGAGGGGGGTGCCGGCCGCAGCGGGTGACACCAGTCTGATGGGGTGTCACCGCCGGACCCAAGTTCCCAACATCACTAGCACCCGCCCACTTGTCATTGTGTCACTTTTCTGATCCTCTACTTGCCGGCTGCGCGGGCATGAGTTCAGTCACTTCAGCGCGCAATCTCGCGGTGGGTCTCACGGGATCACGCGCAGCAGGACGGGATTGCGCGCCAAAGACACTGAATTTAACTGAACTCATGCTCGCACAGCCGGCAAGTACAGTCTGTACAGGATCAGCGTCACAAGTATGGTGGGGGGACTACGTAATAGAGGGCAGTTTGGGGGCAAAATTAACTTGTGTAGGGGAAAATGTACTTAGTGTGGGGGGCAAAATACTTATTTGGGGGATTACATAATAGAGGGAAGTGTGGGGGCGAATAACATAATGTGGGGGGCAAATTACTTAATGTGAGGCAGTGTTGGGGGCAAATTACTTAATGTGGGTCAGTGTGGGGGCAAATTACATAACGTGAGTTAGTGTGGAGGGCAAATTACTTAATGTGTGACAGGGGGGAATTACATAATGTGGGGTAGGGTGGGGGGGGGGGCAAATTTCATAATGTGAGGCAGTGTGGGGGCAAATTACTTAATGTGGGGCAGTGTAGGGGTGCAAATCATATAATGTGGGGAAGTGTGGGGGCAAATTACATAATGTGAGGCAGTGTGGGGGCAAATTACATAATGTGAGGCAGTGTGGGGGCAAATTACTTACTGTGGGGCACTGTGGGGGGCAAATTACTTAATGTGGAGCAGTGTGGGGGGGCAAATCATATAATGTGGGGCAGTGTGGGGGCAAATTACATAATGTGAGGCAGTGTGGGGGGCAAATTACATGATGTGGGGCAGTGTGGGGGGCAAATTACATAATGTGAGGCAGTGTGGGGGCAAATTACATAATGTGGGGCAGTGTGGGGGGCATATTACTTAATGTGGAGCAGTGTAGGGGGGCATATTACTTAATGTGGGGCAGTGTAGGGGGCAGTATTACTAATGAGGGCATTCTAGAAGGGAATTACTATTGGTGGGACAAGGAGGAGCACTATTACTATGGGGCACT
This sequence comes from Bufo bufo, assembly GCF_905171765.1. NCBI lineage: Eukaryota > Metazoa > Chordata > Amphibia > Anura > Bufonidae > Bufo > Bufo bufo. Next base: position 269,487,724 of record NC_053392.1, on the reverse strand, counting down.
ATTATTTCTTCAGGATAATATTTGTGGTATTGGGGCCGAGGCACAGTGAGCAGCAGGATAACACTGTGGGGACTCCAGGTTGGGGGATGATTATAGAAAAGTGAGGACACTAAGATGTCTGTGTGTCACACTCTGCAGAGACGAGGAGCGGCTGACAGAAGTGTCTGGACCAAATGGAGAAGATGATGACATCTACTTTGGAGGAGACGTCACCTGGGAGGCCCTGGATGTGAGAGGTACGTGCTGCTGTATATCAAGTACAGCAAAATGGGGGGGGGAGGACTTAGAGAATTGGGCCATATTCATTGGGGCTGTATATATAGTGTATTAATGTATGTGTACCATGTATATGGTGTATTTATGTATATGTGTGTTGGATATATATGGTGTATGTGTCGTGACGCCGCGCGTCCGCCGTTGAGTAGGGAACCTGTTCTTAAAAATTTTAATCCCACCCCTGACACCCCCCTGTCGGCGATCTGTCTGCTTAGACCCCCCCTCCACGTCAGCGGTCTGTTTACTATCCAAACCCCCCCCGCCTCCCGTTACCTCTTGGGTCGGTCGGCAGGCTCAGTGAAGGACGTGAAGGGACGTCAGTGGCGCCGCGCGGCAGGGCAGAGCTTGATGGACGTCTCCGACGTGACTTATCCCGAGGGGGGTGACACCATTTTCTACCGCACCGAATGATATCAGCCGTAGCAACGCCACTGGGGATACATCCCAGCATAAGTAAAAACATTTAGGGCTTCGGCCCTGGATGTTTTGTCCTAGGCCCGAATCTACTGCCTGCTGGACCCATATGACTGAATGATGAATTGAATCCCTGCACTGCAGCGCTACCATACTGAATGATTTTCACCGGGCCCCCTGCTCAGCTGGTCCACAGATAGTGAAAATACAAGGGTGACTACTGACCAGGATGCACTGCAGGAGCTGAAAGCAGGGCCTGCCTTAGGGTTGTGCAACCAGTGTGGCAAAACAGGGTGCATTGCCCTGCATTCCTGAAGGGGGCGCCAGAGCAACTTTCCCAAAGGCAATGCAGCTGTTCATTTTCACCTTGCTCCATCCCTACTTCCCCGGCATCAGCTCTTACCTAATAACTGTGACGGCCCCTGAGTTTTCTGTGAGCTGTGAAGTCTCTTGAGAAGGAAAGCAACAACTGCTTCCTCCCACATGCTGTTTTGTTGGGAGCAGTTGGTGTGGTGCACTGTGCACCTCGTCCGGACACCCCACAGAGATGAGAAAAAGAAAAGAAGACTTGAGCTGCTAAACAACCAATTATGAAAAAATACTTTATTGTTACATAATAAATGTTACATATATTGTCATTAACCACTTAACCACCTCAGCCCCCCTAGCTTAAACACCCTTAATGACCAGGCCACTTTTTACACTTCTGACCTACACTACTTTAACCGTTTATTGCTCGGTCATGTAACTTACCACCCAAATGAATTTTACCTCCTTTTCTTCTCACTAATAGAGCTTTCATTTTGTGGTATTTCATTGCTGCTGACATTTTTACTTTTTTTGTTATTAATCGAAATTTACCAACATTTTTGCAAAAAAATAAAATTTTTCACTTTCAGTTGTAATTTTTTTTTTTAAAAAACGACATCTATATGTAAATTTTTCTCTAAATTTATTGTTCTACATGTCTTTGATAAAAAAAAAATGTTTGGGTAAAAAAAAAAAATGGTTTGGGTAAAAGTTATAGCGTTTACAAACTATGGTACAAAAATGTGAATTTCAGCTTTTTGAAGCAGCTCTGACTTTCTGAGTACCTGTCATGTTTCCTGAGGTTCTACAATCCCCAGACAGTAGAAAAACCCCACAAATGACCCCATTTCGGAAAGTAGACACCCCAAGGTATTCGCTGATGGGCATAGTGAGTTCATAGAACTTTTTATTTTTTGTCACAAGTTAGCGGAAAATGATGATTTTTTTTTTTTCTTACAAAGTCTCATATTCCACTAACTTGTGACAAAAAATAAAAACTTCTATGAACTCACTATGCCCATCAGCGAATACCTTGGGGTGTCTTCTTTCCAAAATGGGGTCACTTGTGGGGTAGTTATACTGCCCTGCCATTCTAGGGGCCCAAATGTGTGGTAAGTAGTTTGAAATCAAAATCTGTAAAAAAATGGCCGGTGAAATCCGAAAGGTGCTCTTTGGAATGTGGGCCCCTTTGCCCACCTAGGCTGCAAAAAAGTGTCACACATGTGGTATCTCCGTACTCAGGATAAGTTGGGCAATGTGTTTTGGGGTGTCATTTTACATATACCCATGCTGGGTGAGATAAATATCTTAGTCAAATGCGAACTTTGTATAAAAAAATGGGAAAAGTTGTCTTTTGCCAAGATATTTCTCTCACCCAGCATGGGTATATGTAAAAAGACACCCCAAAACACATTGCCCAACTTCTCCTGAGTACGGGGATACCAGATGTGTGACACTTTTTTGCAGCCTAGGTGGGCAAAGGGGCCCACATTCCAAAGAGCACCTTTCGGATTCCACCGGCCATTTTTTACAGATTTTGATTTCAAACCACTTCTCACGCATTCGGCCCCTAAAATGCCAGGGCAGTATAACTACCCCACAAGTGACCCCATTTTGGAAAGAAGACACCCCAAGGTATTTCGTGATGGGCATAGTGAGTTCATGGAAGTTTTTATTTTTTGTCACAAGTTAGTGGAATATGAGACTTTGTAAGGAAAAAAAAAAAAAAAAAATCATCATTTTCCGCTAACTTGTGACAAAAATAAAAAATTCTAGGAACTCGCCATGCCCCTCACGGAATACCTTGGGGTGTCTTCTTTCCAAAATGGTGTCACTTGTGGGGTAGTTATACTGCCCTGGCATTCTAGGGGCCCTAATGTGTGGTAAGTAGGTAAATGACCTGTGAAATCCGAAAGGTGCTCTTTGGAATGTGGGCCCCTTTGCCCACCTAGGCTGCAAAAAAGTGTCACACATGTGGTATCGCCGTATTCAGGAGAAGTTGGGCAATGTGTTTTGGGGTGTCTTTTTACATATACTCATGCTGGGTGAGAGAAATATCTCGGCAAAAGACAACTTTTCCCATTTTTTATACAAAGTTGGCATTTGACCAAGATATTTATCTCACCCAGCATGGGTATATGTAAAATGACACCCCAAAACACATTGCTCAACTTCTCCTGAGTACGGCGATACCAGATGTGTGACACTTTTTTGCAGCCTAGATGCGCAAAGGGGCCCACATTCCTTTTATGAGGGCATTTTTAGACATTTGGATCCCAGACTTCTTCTCACGCTTTAGGGCCCCTAAAATGCCAGGGCAGTATAAATACCCCACATGTGACCCCATTTTGGAAAGAAGACACCCCAAGGTATTCAATGAGGGGCATGGCGAGTTCATAGAAAAAAAAATTTTGGCACAAATTAGCGGAAATTGATATTATTATTTTTTTTCTCACAACGTCTCCCTTTCCGCTAACTTGGGACAAAAATTTCAATCTTTCATGGACTCAATATGCCCCTCAGCGAATACCTTGGGGTGTCTTCTTTCCGAAATGGGGTCACATGTGGGGTATTTATACTGCCCTGGCATTCTAGGGGCCCTAAAGCGTGAGAAGAAGTCTGGAATATAAATGTCTAAAAATTTTTACGCATTTGGATTCCGTGAGATTTTATTTTTTGACACAAGTTAGTGGAATATGAGACTTTGTAAGAAAAAAATATATAATTTCCGCTAACTTGGGCCAAAAAAATGTCTGAATGGAGCCTTACAGGGGGGTGATCAATGACAGGGGGGTGATCAGGGAGTCTATATGGGGTGATCACCCCCCTGTCATTGATCACCCCCCTGTAAGGCTCCATTCAGACGTCCGTATGTGTTTTGCGGATCCGATCCATGTATCAGTGGATCCGTAAAAATCATACGGACGTCTGAATGGAGCCTTACAAGGGGGTGATCAATGACAGGGGGGTGATCAGGGAGTCTATATGGGTTGTTCACCCCCCTATAAGGCTCCATTCAGACGTCTGTATGTGTTTTGCGGATCCGATCCGTGGATCCGTAAAAAACATACGGACATCTGAATGCAGCCTTACAGGGGGGTGATCAATGACAGGGGGGTAATCAGGGAGTCTATATGGGGTGATCACCCCCTGTCATTGATCACCTCCCTGTAAGGCTCCATTCAGACGTCCGTATGTGTTTTGCGGATCTGATCCATGTATCAGTGGATCCGTAAAAATCATACGGACGTCTGAATGGAGCCTTACAAGGGGGTGATCAATGACAGGGGGGTGATCAGGGAGTCTATATGGGGTGATCACCCCCCTGTAAGGCTCCATTCAGACGTCTGTATGTGTTTTGCGGATCCGATCCATGTATCTGTGGATCCGTAAAAAACATACGGACATCTGAATGCAGCCTTACAGGGGGGTGATCAATGACAGGGGGGTGATCAATGACAGGGGGGTGATCAGGGAGTCTATATGGGGTGATCACCCCCGTCATTGATCACCCCCCTGTAAGGCTCCATTCAGACGTCCGTATGTGTTTTGCGGATCCGATCCATGTATCAGTGGATCCGTAAAAATCATACGGACGTCTGAATGGAGCCTGACAGGGGGGTGATCAATGACAGGGGGGTGATCAGGGAGTCTATATGGGGTGATCAGGGGTGAATAAGGGGTTAATTTGTGATGGGGGGGGGGGGGTGTAGTGTAGTGTGGTGCTTGGTGCTACATATTGCTGAGCTACCTGTGTCCTCTGGTGGTCGATCCAAACAAAAGGGACCACCAGAGGACCAGGTAGCAGGTATATTAGACGCTGTTATCAAAACAGCGTCTAATATACCTGTTAGGGGTTAAAAAAATCGCATCTCCAGCCTGCCAGCGAACGATCGCTGCTGGCAGGCTGGAGATCCACTTGCTTACCTTCCGATCCTGTGAACGCGCGCGCCTGTGTGCGCGCGTTCACAGGAAGTCTCGCGTCTCGCGAGATGACGCATATATGCGTGACTGTGCGCAGCGCTGCCACCTCCGGAACGCGATCCTGCGTTAGGCGGTCCAGAGGCGGTTAAGGACCACAGGTTTATACCCCCCTAGTGACCAGGCCCTTTTTTACAAATCGGCACTTCACAACTTTAACTGTTTATTGCTCGGTCATGCAACTTGGCACCCAAATGAATTTTACCTCCTTTTCTTCTCACAAATACAGCTTTCTTTTGGTGGTATTTGATTGCTGCTGAGAGTTTTCATTTTTCTGATATTAATCAAAATAGACCGCAATATTCTCCAAAAAAGTGTATTTTTAACTTATTCTGGTAAAATTGTTCAAATATAATTACATTTCTATACAAGTTTGTGTCAGAATTTATTGTGCTACATGTCTTTGATAAAAAAAAAATCCAATAAGTGTATATTTATTAGTTTGCGCAAAAGTTATAGCGTTTACAAACTATGGTACAAAAATGTGAATTTCCGCATTTTGAAGCAGCTCTGACTTTCGGAGCACCTGTCATGTTTCTTGAGGTGCTAGAATGCCAAGATAGTATAAATACCCCCCAAATGACCCCATTTTAGAAAGAAGACACCCCAAAGTATTCGCAGAGGGGCATGGTGAGTTCATGTATGATTTAATTTTTTTTCACAAGTTAGCGGAAAATGACACTTTCTGAGGAAAAAAATAAATAAATAAAGTTTCTATTTCTGCTAACTTCTGGCAAAAAAAAAAATGTAATCTCCCACAGACTCACTATGCCCCTCAGTGAATACCTTGGGGTGTCTACTTTCCGAAATGAGGTCATTTGTGGGGTGTGTTTACTGTTCTGGCATTTTGGGCGGGGCTAAATTGTGAGCAACCCTGTAAAGCCTAAAGGTACTCGTTGGACTTTCGGCCCCTTTACGCACCTAGGCTGCGAAAAAGTGTCACACATGTGGTATTGCCGTACTCAGGAGAAGTAGGGCAATGTGTTTTGTGGTGTATTTTTACATATACCCATGCTGGGTGAGAGAAATATCTCTGTAAATTGACAACTTTGTATAAATTTTTTTAAAAAGTTGTCATTTACAGAGATATTTCTCACACACAGTATGGGTATATGTAAAAATACACCCCAAAACACATTGCCCTACTTTTTCTGATTACGGCGATACCACATATGTGACACTTTTTTGCCGCCTAGGTGCGCAAAGGGGCCCAAATTCCAATGAGTACCTTTAGGATTTCACAGGGCATTTTTACGCATTTGGATTCCAAACTACTTCTCACGCTTTAGGGCCCATAAAATGCCAGGGAAGTATAAATACCCCACAAGTGACCCCATTTTGGAAAGAAGACCCCAAGGTATTCAGTGAGGGGCATGGCGAGTTCATAGAAGTAGTTTTTTTTGGCACAAGTTAGCAGAAAATGATTTTTTTTTTATTTTATTTTTTTTTTCTTACAAAGTCTCATATTCCACTAACTTGTGACAAAAAATAAAATTTTACATGAACTCGCCATGCCCCTCACGGAATACCTTGCGGTGTCTTCTTTCTAAAATGGGGTCACTTGTGGGGTATTTATACTGCCCTGGCATTTTAGGGGCCCTAAAGCGTGAGAAGAAGTCTGGAATCCAAATGTATAAAAATGCCCCCCTAAAAGGTACTCATTGGAATTTGGGCCCCTTTGCACACCTAGGCTGCAAAAATGTGTCACACATGTGGTATCGCCGTACTCAGAAGAAGTAGGGCAATGTGTTTTAAGATGTCTTTTTACATATACCCATCCTGTGAGTGAGAAATATCTCTGTAAATAACAACTTTTTCCATTTTTTTTATACAACTTTGTATTGAAGGGTAATATTATTAAACACATCTGAGTAATGCTATAGAGTGAGTGCTCGCTTTCACTACAATTCTCAGTTATCAGTGAGTGATGGATTTTAATTCATGACACAGGGGCAGCCATTCATCTCATTCTGGCCCTATCTCATTTGGCTGTTAACCTATGAAGGGATCTCTGTCTCCATATGCAATGTGATCAGACAGAATGTGATAAATAGTCTGAGCCTAATGCAGAAAGCTTTGGAGAAAAGTGCTGGGCCCTACCTTTTCAGTAGCGCTCCCTTTTCAAATATACTGGAACTGAAATACAAAATATACAGAATTACAAAGTTTAGCATATTTATTGCTCCATTACATGAATTATGCCGCTCTAAAGTAAAATAAATGTCTGTGTGTCAATGAGTGAGGATGAACTGATCACATATAGCTTGATAGATTGAGAGAACACTTTTTAGGAATATAAAAAAAGGATGGAGGAGAAGGACTGATTTAAAATACCAGCAGATGGTGCACATGAGTCACATGTACAGTATATTTATACATATATGAAAATCAAGAAGTGGAGGACGAGATCCACTCTGCAGAGCAAGCTGAGGGAAAACTAGGGAAAGACAAACTCCTGAAATTGGTGCAGTATAAAACGTCTTCACTTTCTAGGAAAACAGCTGACGGCACTGACTGAAAAGCGAAACAAGCAGCATTCCTCTCATAAATCAAGTAAGTAGATCTAGTTATTAAGTAAGGAAGCTTTCAATAAAAGTTAATTGCAGCTAATAAATTTAAGTAAGGGATAGTCTTGGGTGACTTTGTAGCATTTTTGTTGCATGCTAGGAAATACAGCGAACATGTGCATGATGTCTTATGAAATCACTTTGAACTGAGTCACAGGCAGAAGGTTTAAGAAGATAAGAGCAGAAGTTCACTATGTATATAAGATCTGTTTGACAGGTGCTCCATTTTTCTGTGCTGCAGGTTTACTAACTGATCTCACTGGTACAGTCAATGTCTATAGTAAACATTTACATTCAGAAAAGGTCATGGTAGCTCAGCAGAACTAGATTTCTGTCCTGGAGGGATGGAGTTCCGCTTCCTTTTTGGAATAGGTTATTGAATGTAGATTTGTGTACGTATAAGTGATGAAATAGAGAAGATAAGAGACTTTTTTTATTTCATTTTTTGAATGTTAGTCTTAACTACGATACACTGTTTTCACATAGCAGCTGTATTTGATAGCCAACAGATTTCTTGTTTCTGGTTTCCAACTCTTACATTCTGAGCCAAGAACTGTATTGAAGTCAGGGGACCCCTCAGTCTGTTCTCCATTATTTCCATGGAAATAATCTTCTATTCTGTTGCTAAACGTAGAACTTTCATTTACAGTGTTAAACAGGCTCACTTGATTTTACCAAGCTAAAAAGTCCTACGTACAATATTTTATGTAAAAATGATAGACTTTTAAAATATTGTAGTGCCAGAAGTGATTCGATGAAAGCATGTTTCACATTAAATATTAGGTTCACTCCCTTTTCAGTCATACAATGGCACATATCTGAATGCATAGTAAAATAGAAATTATATCTTAAAACTTGATTTTCATGAACAGTGAGCTGTGTTTTTCCTGAGCCCTATTCTCCCTTCCCTAATGTGATACTTAGGAGGGTCCAGTAATCTAAGGTAGAGTGTTTTCAATTGAATGTTGTTTGAACCTACCTGTGATATGGAGAGAACCAGGTCTTCACTAAGGATTTTATTAATTTATTGCTTGTTAATCCATGCACCCTCCTATCAAAATGGAAAGATCCCACCAAACATGAGAGGAATGACCTCTGGGTTTACCAGCATACAAACCTCAGAGCCCCTTTACATGACACAATGATCAGGGCATATATTGGGCAGAAGTGTTCCTAGGAACGTTCATTCTCAATAATTGCCCTATGCTGGTCCATTGGGTGAACGCTTTATCAGTGCAGACAACTAATTCATCCTTTCCGAGGCAGAAGATCATAAACAGTGATTCTCTGTGGGGACTAGCGATCGCAGCATCAATCACTCATCCTCATACATAAGGGGCCCACCCAGGAGGATGACTAAAAGATTTTATTGTCAGCGCCCCCTCGAGTCGACAGTATTATAAAATGACATTATATACAGAGACACTGTAGGAAATGGAGCAGCTGCCAGCCTCGTCTGAGAGAGTGATTTTGACTAGCCACAGGAGTGGGGGTTGCAAAGAAGTTGATTGTGGGGGGGGGGGGGGGGGGGGGGTATTCAAAAATTTGCTGTGGGGGCCAGTCATTTCTAGTTACGCCACTGTGGACCCCACACATACAGATGTATGCAGGGGCCTTCTTTCTGACGTCTTGATCTACCTGTGGCTTTAAATGTTTTTCAAGGGTTTAACAATTCTGGATCTATTTGTAGATCTACTACCGAACAGCTGATTCGTGGTGGGTGGTGACCGGGATGGGGGGGGGGGGGGTCGAGGTATTGGAGAAACCATTTAAGAATTTGGGAACTGATCATCATATGACCTTATCACAGGACCTGAAGTCACAGTAACATCAGGATTCCAGACAGAAGGAGAAGAAGCTGTGAAAGATTTGTAAGTGTTGTTTGTGCATATATAAGTGCAAGGTGCAAGGTGGAACTGGCCCAAAAGAGTACCAGAGTATCCTCCAGTGGGCTCAGGCTTTGATTCTATAGTGGGCCTCAAAAGGTCAGGGTGAAAACACAAAAATTATCCTGTGTATATTACACTGCACAGTGTCACATTTCCTGTCCTGTAAATATTATACTACACTGTACACACACCCCTGCCAGTCTGGGCTCTACCTAATACACGTGTTGTCTCTTCCTCACCTATAGAGCGCTGTTCACACATGGGATTAGATCCAGCTTCCTCAGCCATATACGGTCCAGCAGCCTCCAGTCTGTGACCACACCAACACCCTTGGCGGCAGATGGTCCAGAAGTCCTCCTGACTCTGACCGTGCGACCCCTTTTCTGTAGGCATCGCTGGGCCCCCCAAACGTCAAGCTTTACAAAGCCTCATGGCTCCTCAGTTCCTCAGCCTTTCTTCCCCCCAAGTCATACACAGAGGGTTGTTTTATCCCTCCTTGATTACAGCAGCAGGCCTCACCTGCGATCACCTCCGACAATACAAGACAATTCATGTAGTGGAAGGGTGTGGATTGGCAGATCCCACTACCAAACCTATCCCCCAGGCCACATGAAATCCAGCCCAGAACAACATCTAGACAAAACTGTCTCAGCAAACTACACTTTGCTGAAACCACTGCAGCTTTCTGGATTTCAGTTATCTCACCCAGCTGGGGTATCTGGGTGGGATATACACGCCTCCCAACACTTATACTGTACACATCACCAATATATATAGTGGGGATTTGTTCTGGTAGGCAGGGTGAGCGGACACAGAAAAGAGGCACCAAAAACAGTTCTTAATCAACCTCCAGTGTTTTATTCACACAAGCAGATTTAGCAGTTCAGCAAACAACTTCACCTTAGTTGAAAGTCCTGGTGTTGAGTTCACACCACGCTGCAGGTCCCACATAAAGAGTCGAAGTCCAGGCGTGTGTTCACACTTTGCAAACAGGTCCACGCCAAACTTCAAGTCTAGGATTTAGTCGACCTGTCTTCCTCAAACTGGTCGTAAGCATTCATCCAGGCACAAGCCTCATACCTTAACACAGACAGCCTTGTCACATGGGTGAATAAAGTTTCACATTTTTCACCACAACTCTGGAGTGCTGCCGCTTTTTGGTCTCTCTCTCTCTCTCTCTCTCTCTCTCTCTCATATATATATATATATATATATATATATATAAATAATAAAATCCCTATGTGTGTGCTGTGTCCGTGTGTGTGTCAGCAGTTTTGCACTGGGCATGCGCGGCGTCCAATCAGGACACAGCGCTCCACATGGACACAGCGCTACACACAAGTTTCCCTACTCCTTTCACATCGACCGTGAAGGAGATGCAGAGCGCGCAGCACCCCTTTCAGGATTGTAGAGTGTTACACTGCTTGAAATGGCCAACATCGGTGCAGGTGCCGATGTCGGCCGTTTAACCCCTTCCATGCCGTGGTCCTTGGGGACCGCTGTATGGAAGGGCCAACCATCAGGCCGCTTTTAACGACACACAGAAACATTCATTGGGCCGCCACATTGTTACAAAAATATCACATTAACTACTCTGTCAGGTGAACATTGTAAAAAAACAAATAATAAAAACTGTGCCAGAACAGCCATTTTTTGGTTACCTTGACTCATAAAAAGAGTAATATATATATATATATACACACACACACACACACACACACACAATGCACAACTACCTCTAGCAAAAGATTTATATACTGCAGGATTAACCCTAATAATAACACGCCCCCCGCACCACTCACACCAGCGAGCCGACCAGTCAGGACACGGTGCTCCACATGCTGACTGCACCGCCCACACCTCCGCGCCGGCAAGCAGGTCGGAACGCCACCATTTCTGTTCGTCAGTCCCAGCCGCCATTTCTGTTCGTCAGTTCCAGCTGCCATTTCTGTTCATCAGTCACAGCGCTATCAGCCACATAGAGAAGAGCCCCTGACAGCAGTCTGACCCACCAGTCGCTACCAGCACCAGCAGTCAGTGCCAGTCGTACAGCCACCAGTCACAGTGCCAGCAGTGTCAGCCACCAGTCAGTGCCAGCCATCTCAACCATCAGTCAGTGTCACCAGCCACCAGTCTCAGCCACCAGTCAGTACCAGCAGTCTCAGCCACATCCACCAGTCAGAGCCAGCAGTCAGTGTGGTCAAGTTCCCTTGCCATTTAATATAGACTGTTCCTACAAATTTTCATGCAATACTGTTCTAGCGCCCGTTATTGTAACGGACTTAATGTCTAGTATATACAGTCAGGTCCATAAATATTGGGACATCAACCCAATTCTAACATTTTTGGCTCTATACACCACCACAATGGATTTGAAATTAAACGAACAAGATGTGCTTTAACTGCAGACTGTCAGCTTTAATTTGAGGGTATGTACAGTCAAATCAGGTGAATGGTGTAGGAATTACAACAGTTTGCATATGTGCCTCCCACTAGTTAAGGGACCAAAAGTAATGGGACATAATAATAATCATAAATCAAACTTTCACTTTTCAATACTTGGTTGCAAATCCTTTGCAGTCAATTACAGCCTGAAGTCTGGAACACATAGACATCACCAGACGCTGGGTTTCATGCCTGGTGGTGATCTGCCAGACCTCTACTGCAACTGTTTTCAGATTCTGCTTGTTCTTGGGGCATTTTCCCTTCAATTTTGTCTTCAGCAAGTGAAATGCATGCTCAATCGGATTCAGGTCAGGTGATTGACTTGGCCATTGCATAACATTCCACTTCTTTCCCTTAAATACTCTTTGGTTGCTTTTGCAGTATGCTTTGGGTCATTGTCTAGCTGTACTGTGAAGCGCTGTCCAATGAGTTCTGAAGCATTTGGCTGAATATGAGCAGATAATATTGCCCGAAACACTTCAGGATTCAGCAGTCACATCATCAATAAATGCAAGAGAACCAGTTCCATTGGTAGCCATACATGCCCACGCCATGACACTACCACCACCATGCTTCACTGATGAGGTGGTATGCTTAGTATCATGAGCAGTTCCTTTCCTTCTCCATACTCTTCTCTTCCCATCACTCTGGTATAAGTTGATCTTGGTCTCATCTGTCCATAGGATGTTGTTCCAGAACTGTGAAGGCTTTTTTAGATGTCGTTTGGCAAACTCTAATCTGTCTTTCCTGTTTGTGAGGCTCACCAATGGTTTACATCTTGTGGTGAACCCTCTGTATTCACTCTCTTGATTGTTGACTTTGACACACATACACCTACCTCCAGGAGAGTGTTCTTGATCTAGCCAACTGTTGTGAAGGGTGTTTTCTTCACCAGAGAAAGAATTCTTCGGTCATGCACCACAGTTGTTCTCCGTGGTCTTCTGGGTCTTTTGGTTTAGCTGAGCTCACCGATGCGTTCTTTCTTTTTAAGAATGTTCCAAACAGTTGTTTTGGCCACGCCTAATGTTTTTGCTATCTCTCTGATTGTTTTTTTTTTTTTCAGCCTAATGATGGCTTGCTTCACTAATCGTGACAGCTCTGTGAATCTAATCTTGAGAGTTGACAGCAACAGATTTCAAATGCAAATGGCACACTTGAAATGAACTCTGGACCTTTTATCTGCTCATTGTAATTGGGATAATGAGGGAATAACACACACCTGGCCATGGAACAGCTGAGAAGCCAATTGTCCCATTACTTTTGGTCTCAACAAGTGGGAGGCACATATGCAAACTATTGTAACTCCTACACCGTTCACCTGATTTGGATGTAAATACCCTCAAATTAAAGCTGACAGTCTGCAGTTAAAGCACATCTTGTTCGTTTAATTTCAAATCCATTGTGGTGGCGTATAGAGCCAAAATTTTTAGAATTGTGTAGATGTCACAATATTTATGGACCGTATAATATTTATGGACTGTATATATTATACAAAGCTGAGTGTATGCGTATGTATGTCCACTGAAGGAATCCGCACTGTCACATTTATAATCGCAAAATTTGGCACACATGTACATTAGGTGTCTGGGAAGGTTTTAGACCGGGTTTCAGCTCTCTAGCACGTTCCGTTCCTTAGTCTCCACATACACACAGTTTAACACCAGGCACACCTCCTGCTACAATGTGTCCACCCACCCCTCCTACATCACATTTAAGCCATAACTCTGCCCCCTTCCCTGATCCCAGCATGAGGGCAGGCTTGGGCACTAGCAGGAGGCGTGCCTGGGCTCCTTCCTGCAAGAGTTACACCCCTCTGGGCATCTTACTGGCTCATTTGCATACCAAATAAACTGGATTTTCAGAAGATAGAAAACATCTATTGCTGGAACAAAGGCACATCTGGAAATAAGGTACTAAGTGCTATTAGGCCATGGCTTTACTTCAATAGCGATTATCCTGGTGACAGATTTCCTTTAAAGGGGCAGGGTGCGGTCTGTGGATGACACTGTTAAGGGAGCAGAGTGCTGTGGAGGTCACAGTTCAGGGGGCAGGCTTAAAAACCCAGTCCACGCTAAAGACAGACTTAAAAACCCAGTCCCCGCTAAGCCATGCCCCCTACCACTCCGCAGCTGACGAGGATTGAAAAAATGAAGGTAAAAATCTACTTCTGTCAGCTGCAGGGGTAGGAGGGACAGTAACTTTCTCCCTGCAGCTCACGATCACACAGCACAGTGCTGCTGTCTGAGAGTGAGCTGTTCAAAAGGACATCCATGTGTCCGTCCAGGCCCTGCGCCGGACGAAGAACAGGATGTCTGAAAGCTGGACTGTCCTGCCTAAAAGCGGACCTCTGGCCACCCTAGGGGCTGGCTGCTGTGGAGGTCACAATTAAGGGGATGATCCGCTATGGAGGTCAGTGTTAAAGGGCAGATTGCTGTAGAGGCCACTGTTAAGGGGGCGGGTGTTGTGGAAATCACTGTTAAGGAGACTGGGTACTGTGGAGGTCACTGTTAAAGGGGCGGGCGGTGTGGAGGTCTCTGTTAAGGGGGCAGGGAACGGTGGAGGTCACAGTTAAGGGGACGGTCCACTATGGAGGTCAGTGTTAAGAGGCGGGGTGCTGTAGAGGTCATTGTTAAGGGGGCTGGGAATTGTGGAGGTCACATTGTAAGGGAACGGAGCTCTGTGGAGGTCACTTTTAAGGTGGCGGGTTATTGTGTAAATCACTGTTAAGGAGACAGGGTACTGTGGAGGTTGCTAATGAAGGGGCAGCCGCTATGGAGGTCAATGTTAAAGGGGCAGTCACTGTGGAGGTCTCTGTTAAGGGGTCTGAGAATGGTGGAGGTCACAGTTAAGGGGACTGTAATCTATGGTCATTGTTAAGGGGTGGGTGCTGTAGAGGTCACTGTTAATGAGGTGGGCGTTTGTGGAGGTCACTGTCAAGGGGGTGGGCTGCTGAGGGACTTACTGTTAAAGGTGCAGGCTGCTGTGAAGGTCAAAGTTAAGGGGGTGGGCTGCTGTGGACATCCCATTTTAAGGAGACGTGGCACTGTGGGGGTGGTCAGTGTTAAGGGGTGGGGGGCGGGGTACTGTAGATGTCACTGTTATAGTGGATACTGTCGATATCTTTTAACGACCCATACAAACCTTCAATTAAATAGATGAAATGCACCGATGCAAAGCCGGGTCCTTCAGCTAGTGTGTGTGTATATATATATATATATATATATATACACACACACGCTCAGTCATAATATTAAAACCTATAGGTTTATAGTGGCTACTGAGGAAGAGGTCAGAGACCTTGAAACGCGTATAGCGGATGGGATCCTTATATTGAAAAAGACACCTCACCATATCAGAGACATTAGCTGATCAGCACGCACAGTTACGGACATAACCGCATAGACGGCAATCGACATCATCCCTGACTCACCATAGGAGCCTCAAACTGATTAACAAGCGAGGATTCCTTTGACGCCCTGACCGCGTGAAGTGCTGGTAAAACATAGGACGCCAGCTACACGTGGGGCGCATAGAAGTTAGCTGTGAGCAGGTCTTCAACCACCGTAATGCTACTGCGGATACTAAACATCGGAAGATACTTCATAGTGTCATAAAGAAGCCGGGTAAGTGTACTGACCTGTGGTGGGACGCCACCACGGGCTGATACGTACAAGCCGGACCCCAAATAGTGAGTAACATTGAACTTTATACTCACGGATATACCGCATAAGACTGTGAACTGTTTTCCCCAATAGCACAATATACGATTGAGACTCTGTAGCGCTATGAACAAAGGTGCAGCGCTTATAAGGATACAAACAGAACTTTTTTTAGATATGTTTTATTGATATATATCTGAAATCATCAATTTCAACAAACCGCAATATTTTACATCAGACTGAGATTTTTTACATTTTTTATACTGTCTAATTCTAATCTATTCTATGTTATGTATGATATATTGTGATTTAATAAATAATTTATAACAAATCGGACCTGATGTATAGCAACAGATATTGAGTGCCCACTATAACATACCTATAATATTAAAACCACCTGCTTAATATTGTGCATAGAACTACTTCTTCTGTATTTTGGATGTAATTTTCAGTTTCTACACATATTTGGTATGGGTTTATATTTACGTGTATTTTGGATTGTGAGGTCTGTACCTATTTTTAGGTCTGGAGTCTAATTTACTTTAGCAGGTTTTGTCTAGGTCTTTAATGACTCTGGGGAGTATGGTGTGCATATGCTGTATAGGGTGTACAGTATATAGTGTGTAATTGTTGTGTATAGTGTGCATATGCTGTATATGATGTGTAGGTGTTGTGTATGGTGTGCATATGATGTACAGTATGTGTGTGCAATTGCCAAGTGTAAGCTGCTGACTGTCTCTATGAGTCTTAGTAGCCACACACTTGTCCCTGGCTGTCTATATAACAAGATGCTAGCCTAATTGCAGACTGGTAATTTGAGCTCCAGACAGTGCTGAAGCCTGAGGAGGTAAATACCCGGACACCAGGGACTTCTTTTAAAGTTAGTTCACCTTACTGTCTTCTCCGCCCCTAACCTATCATCTACTATGTGTCACCTGCTCCATTCTAAGGAGTCTTTTGTCTTAGTACTTCCCCACCTGTCTGCCAATTTTGCCCCTGTTGTGGAGGGAACTATGCTTTCCATGAATAGTTTAATGGTTAGACCCATTGCAGTAATGTGAGCGTGATTGGGCAACTTGCACTCCAGTAGACTAGTGTCACGGATGAGAGTGGGGAAAACCCTCATCCGTGCGATGTTAAGGATAAGGAAGCTGCTAGGCCTGGACAACAGAATTAGGGAGCAGGTCACCTCCTAAAGCGTCCCTAACTCTGACCCTGACTCCTAACTGTATGAGCCAACCCAGATGGTAGGAGGGCTCATACTCAGGAACCTCGAGTCCCTACTAGCCCTCAAGAGATCCCTGGACTAGGAGCAGGGTAAGATGACCTGTTCCTCCTAGACACGGAGGAACAGGAGTCTAACTGGCCAAGCTGCAAGGAAAGGGGAACATCAACAGCATATGGATATGGCAGGCGAGTGAAACCACTTCCACACCTACCTGCCACAGACACACTGACTGGAACCCGTGCTCAATAGCTGTTATCCACACCAAACACAATAGGACACAGCACACAACATAAACTCACACAGGAAACCAGATCCATAACTTCAATAAGGTGAGACTCCACACAAACATAAGCATAACAAAAATACATTAGATTTATGACCACAAGGGTGGCCCTCACTGGATAGATGGCATCAGGATAATATGCCTGGAGTACCCCTCAGCTACAGGTTTCCAGCAGAGGCTAAATAGCCCAAGTAGCCACACCCACACAGACATACTAGGAAAGAAATTAACCCTTCCAACACCAAAGAAGGTAAGTGTCACTTAAAGGGGAAATGCGCACATAACTTAAATCCCGTGCACACCTACAAAGACAGGTTGCCAGGTGCAACTTCATGCACTTGACAGCAAGCTGCCTAGCAACCAACTCAGGCTGCTATACTGCCAAATAACATCATGTTGCCAGCGGCAACCACACGTGAGGCATCATACTAACAGCCCTCACTTGTGATTGACCACAAGACCAGACTGCGGGCAACTGCATGCGGCTCAAGGAGTCACGACCATGACCATGCTCGTGACAACTAGGCAGTTTGCAGTGCCATACTTTCAATGGAGGCAGACCACACTAACTACTATGGGGCCTGAATGGATTAGGGTCCAGCGCTTAACTCCTACTTCTCTTTCTGGTGTTAAAACACTGCCTTTTCATGCAGCCACCACTAGAAGGGGTTCAGTGCAAATGTTATCACAGCTTCCATTTCAGTCAACTGTAACTACTAGTGTTGATCAAGCACCAAAGTGCTCGGGTCGAACACCTCTGGATGCCCGAGCACAATGGAATTTAATGGGAGAACCCGAGCATTAAACCAGGCATACCTGCTCTGAAGAGGGGATGGTGTCTGGCTCATAGGAAAAGGTCAGAAATTGATGGAAACACCACCAGAATGGTTCTGGAACAGCATGGGGAGGATGCCTGGATGCATCTTGGACTCCCAGGTTGCTGCTGGGAATGATGTTGTCCGAGTATTATGCCACTTTTACAGACTGACTGAGGAAAAATTGTTAGGAAACATTCTTTCCTGTATATTTACTTGTATATAAAGTGCAAGTGCTGCCAAAAATTACAACCTGTATATCACACAATGGAGGGTCTCATTCAATTGTTCAGGTAGTGGGACTCCTACACTCATAAAGCCTATGCACTTAGTGAAAGGGCTTCCAAAAATTACAACGAAGTGACACTCCAATACACCCTTTATTACACATAAACGAGGACATCATGCACCCTTGGCCTGCTGGTGACCCTCAAAAACATTAGGAGCAAGGGCCTGCTGGTGAGCCTCTAAAACATTACAGGCGAGGGCCTGCTGCTGAGCTGACTCTCTAAAACATTAGGGGTGAGTGCCTGCTGCTTAGCTAACCATTGAAAAAATTATGGACGAGGGCCTGCTGATGAGCTAACCCTGTAAAACATTATGGTTGAGGGCCTGCTGGTGATCTGACCCTCAAAAACATTATATGCGAGGGCCTGCTGGGGAGCTGACCCTCTAAAAGATTGTAGGTGAGGGCCTGCTGGTGAGCTGACCCTGTAAAACATTATGGTTGAGGGCCTGCTGGTGACCTGACCCTCAAAAGCATTATATGTGAGGGCCTGCTGGTGAGCTGACCCTTTAAAAGATTGTAGGTGAGGGCCTGCTGGTGAACTGAGCCTCTAAAACATTGAATGCGAGGGCCTGCAGATGAACTGACCCTCTAAAAGATTGTAGGTGAGGGCCTGATGGTGAGCTGACCCTCTAAAATATTTTATGTGAGGGCCTGCAGGTGAGCTGACCCTCTAAAAGATTGTAGGTGAGGGCCTGCTGGTGAGCTGACCATCTAAAACATTATATGCAAGGGCCTGAAGGTAAGCTGACCCTTTAAAAGATTATAGGTGAGGGACTGCTGGTGAGCTGACCCTCTAAAACATTATATGCAAGGGCCTGCAGGAGAGTTGACCCTCTAAAAGATTGTAGGCGAGGGTCTGCTGGTGAGCTGACCCTCTAAAAGATTGTAGGTGACCCTCTAAAACATTACATGCGAGGGCCTGCAGGTGAGCTGGCCCTCTAAAAGATTGTAGGCTAGGGCCTGCTGGTGAGCTGACCCTCTAAAACATTATATGCGAGGGCCTGCAGGGCCTACAACATTAGGAGTGAGGGCAGACTAATAAGCATGTTGATATGATGGAAGAGGAGGAGCAAGAGGACGAGAAAGGGAAGATTTAAACCATATACCCTTTTTTGTGATGGAAGGGGTGCATGGGAATACAGTGTATTCAGTACATTATACAAAAAAACATTTAAAGTGCCTTTATGTTCAGCTGCTTTCCACAGGTGGAGTAGAGAAGTCAGGGGAAATCCAGGCCTTGTTCATTTTTATAAGAGTCAACATGTCATCATTTTCAGTTGACAGGCGGATGCGCTCATCAGTTATTATGCCCCCAGCAGCACTAAATACCCGCTCTGACAAAACACTGATGGCAAGGCAGGCCAGCACCTCCAAGGCGTAGAACGCCAGTTCGTGCCACGTGTCCAGATTGGACACCCAGTAGTTGTAAGGCACAGAGGGATAATTGAGGACGCTGACACAGTGTGCTATGTACTCCTTCACCATCTTCCAAAAATTTTCCATCCTTATGACACTAGGCTGCGCATCAGGTTGAGGGGGCTGGCGGGGTGTCATGAAACTGTCCCAGGCTTTGGAGAGTGTTGCCCTGCCTCTGTTGGAACTGCTGTGTGTTCCCCTCATCTCCCCTCCTCGGTTGCCCAAGGAACTACTTACTCTGCCGCCAGCGTTGTCAGCTGGAAATGTTTGGGGCAATTTTTACACAAGGACCTCCTGGTATTGCACCATTTTGCTCGTCCTCTCCACCACAGGAATGAGAGATGAGAAGTTCTCTTTGTAGCGGGGGTCAAGAAGGGTGAACAACCAGTAATCGGTATTGTCCAAAATGCGTAAAACGCGTGGGTTCACGGGAAAGGCAGCCTAACATAAAGTCAGCCATGTGTGCCAGAGTCCCAACAGGCAAGACTTCGCTGTCGTCATCAGGAGGATGACTATCAATCTCCTCATCCTCTTCCTCCTCTTCTGCCCATCCACACTGAACACATTGGAATTAAACTTCCATGGGTACTACCCTCTGTAGCGGAGGCAACCATCTCTTGCTCCTCCTCCTCATCATCATCCAATTTGTGCTGAGAAGACGAACTGAGGGTGGTCTGGCTATCACCCTGTGTAATGTCTTCCCCCATTTCCACCTCTTCCACATGCAAAGCGTCGTCCTTAATTGTGAGCAGCGAGCGTTTGAGTAGACACAGAAGTGGGATGGTGACACTGATAATAGCGTTATCGCCGCTCACCATCTGTGTTGATTCCTTAACCACTTCCCATCTGGGCCATTTGCCCCCTTCCTGACCAGGCCAAATTTTGCAAAACTGACATATCTCACTTCATGTGGTAATAACTTTGGAACGCCTTTATTTATCCAAGTCATTCAGAGATTGTTTTCTCGTGACACATTGTACTTCATGATAGTCATAAATTTGAGTCAAAATATTTCACCTTTATTTATGAAAAAATCCCAAATTTACCCAAAAATCTGAAAAATTCGCAATTTTCTAAATTTCAATTTCTCTGCTTTTAAAACAGAAAGTGATACCTCATAAAATATTTATTATTTAACATTCCCCATATGTCTACTTTATGTTGGCATCATTTTGGAAATGTCATTTTATTTTTTTAGGACGTTAGAAGGCTTAGAAGTTTAGAAGCAATTCTTCAAATTTTTAAGAAAATTGCCAAAACCCACTTTTTAAGGACCAGTTCAGGTATGAAGTCACTTTGTGGGGCCTACATAGTGGATACCCCCATAAATGACCCCATTGTAGAAACTACACCCCTCAAGGTATTCAAAACCGATTTTACAAACTTTGTTAACCCTTTAGGCGTTCCACAAGAATTAAAGGAAAATGGAGATCAAATTTTTAAATTTCACTTTTTTGGCAGATTTTCCATTTTAATCAATTTTTTTCTTTAACACATCGATGGTTAACAGCCAAACAAAACTCAATATTTATTACCCAGATTCTGCGGTTTACAGAAACACCCCACATGTGGTCATAAACTGCTGTATGGGCACACGGCAGGGCGCATGAGAAAAGGAACTCCACATGGTTTTTAGATGCCATGTCCCATTTGAAGCCCCCTGATGCACCCTTACAGTAGAAACTCCCAAGAAGTGACCCCATTTTGGAAACTAGGGGATAAGGTGCCAGTTTTATTAGTACTATTTTTGGGTACATATGATTTTTTGATCATTCATTATAACACTTTATGGGGCAAGGTGACCAAAAAATTGGTTGTTTTAGCACAGTTTCTATTTATTTTTACAGCGTTCACCTGAGTGGTTCAGTCAAGTGACATTTTTATAGAGCAGATTGTTACGGACGTGGCGATACCTAATATGTATACTTTTTCTCATTTATTAAAGTTTTACACAATAATAGCATTTTTGAAACAAAAAAATTATGTTTTAATGTGTCCATGTTCTGAGAGCTATAGTTTTTTTATTTTTTGAGAGATTTTCTTATGTAGGGGCTCATTTTTTGCGGGATGAGGTGACGGTTTTATTGGTACTATTTTGTGGGACATACGCATTTTTGATCACTTGGTGTTGCACCTTTTGTGATGCAAGGTGACAAAAATTGCTTGTTTTGACACAGTTTTTTTTTTTTTTTTTTACGGTGTTCACCCGAGGGGTTAGGTCATGTGATATTTTTATAGAGCTGGTTTTTACGGTCGCGGCAATACCTAATATGTATACTTTTTTTTATTTGTTTCACTTTAACACAATAATAGCATTTTGGAAACCAAAAAAATGATGTTTTAGTGTCTCCATGTTCTAAGAGCTATAGTTTTTTTTATTTTTTGAGAGATTTTCTTATGTAGGGGCTCATTTTTTGCGGGATGAGGTGACGGTTTTATTGGTACTATTTTGTGGGACATACACATTTTTGATCACTTGGTGTTGCACCTTTTGTGATGCAAGGTGACAAAAATTGCTTGTTTTGACAGTTTTTTTTTTTTACGGTGTTCACCCGAGGGGTTAGGTCATGTGATATTTTTATAGAGCTGATTTTTACGGACGCGGCAATACCAAATATGTCTATTTTATTTTATTTTTTCTATTTTTAATTTTTTTTTTTTATTCCTAACTTGGGAACTTTTTTTTTTTTACATGTGAAACTTTATTTTATTTTATTTTTTCAACCCTTTATTTTTTTTATTTTTTTTTACACTTTTCGTCCCCCATAAGGTCATACAAGACCTCTGGGGGACATTTGCTTCACTTTTTCTTTTTTTTTTCACAGTTGATTTCTCCTGTAACTGGGGCTGACATAGTAGCCCCAGTTACAGGACAAATGCACCCCTATAGAGGCTGTACAGCAGCAATCCAGTGCTGTACAGCCTCACAGCAGGGCTGATCGAGGTCTCTGAGAGACCTCACACAGCTCCTGCACACTCCGGTCACGGCGGTCACATGACCGCCGGGCCGACACAGGAAGCGCACAGCGCTTCCTTCTCTGCAGACACAGCGCTCGGTGAGCGCTGTGTCTGCAGCGATCGTGAAGGCAGGGACACCTGGGAACTGTCCCTGCCTTGTCTTAGGGTTGCCCTGCTGTCACTGACAGCGGGCAACCCGATCAGCAGCTGCACGATTAGCGTGCAGCTGCTATTTCTGACAGGACGTTTTAAAACGTGCTGTCAGAAATAGACGTCCACCCATAGGACGTTTATAGTCTATGGGCGGACGTGAAGCGGTTAAAGTTTCTTAAAAGCTCACAGAGGTCAGACATCCATGCCCACTCCTCGCTTGTGAAGAGTGGAAGCTGACTGGAAAGGCGACGACCATGTTGCAGCTGGTATTCCACTACTGCCCTCTGCTGCTCACAAAGCCTAGCATGTGGAACCTGGAGCCCTGTGGGCCCACAATCCTTGGCATCGGTGGCACCTGTGCCATCCCAGGGTATGACTCACTTCCGGCCTCCACAACGTTCACCCAGTGTGCCGTCAGGTAAATGTAGCGTCCCTGGCCGAAAACACTTGTCCATGTGTCAGCAGTTAAGTGAACCTTTCCAGTAACTGCATTGGTCAGGGCACGGGTGATGTTACAGGACACATGCTGGTGTAAGGCGGACACGGCACACCGTGAAAAATAGTGGCGGCTGGGGACAGCGTAACGAAGGACGGCCACCGACATCAGGCTGCGGAAGGCCTCAGTGTCCTCAAAAAAGCGCCAGACTGCGGAACACCTACCCCTTGGCAAGGGAGATTTCCACAAGGGTGTGCTCCGGGGAACAGTTGCGGGCCTGTTTGGTGTGACCCGTATTCTGCCTTTTGCCACCCCACTGCCTCTTCCAGCCTGTTGCGGTGCTGCAGATGCCTCCCCCTCTGTACTGCTGTCCTCGCTCGGCTTGCCACCTTCCCAGGTTGGGTCAGTGACTTCATCGTCCACCACCTCCTCTTCCACTTCCTCACTCTGCTCATCCTCCTGACTTGTTGACCTAACAACAACCTCAGTTATTGACAACTGTGTCTCATCCTTATCATCAACCTCTTGAGACATTAATTGCCATTAACTTATTGACAACTGTGTCTCATCCTTATCATCAACCTCTTGAGACACTAATTGCCATTGACTTATTGACAACTGTGTCTTATCATCATCATCCACCTTGTGAAACACTAATTGCCGTTCCCCACCGTCATATTCTTGTGACTGTCAATGCTCAAGCGTTTGGGAATCAGGCCACAAGATCTCATGTCCCTCTTCAAGCGAGCTTGTCAAAAGGCCCAAATGAAAGAATGGCGCTGAAAATAGCTCCTCGGAATATCCGAGTGTGGGATCACTTATTTGGCAAGACTCTCCATGGTGGGAGGAAGGAGGATCAGGGTGAGGATTGTGTTGAACAGACTCTTGGCTACTGAGACTGGACTTGGTGGAAGACATGGTGGTGCTTAACCGACTGGAAGCATTATCTTCTGCAATCCAACCAACCACCTGGTCGCACTGGTCTGACTTCGAGAGCGTTATCCTGCACCTCCCTGCAAACTGGAACATGAAGCTAGGTATCGTGGATGATTGTTTTTCTTGTGCTCTGGCAGCAGGCACAGTTTCAACACGCCCAGGGCCACGGCCTCTGCATGCACCATCAGCATCACGGCCCACTTCCCTGTCTCTTACTGCTCTCCTTCTTCATATTAAATATTATATATGCTTGAAAGTATGTCACACGTACAGTAGCGTAGGATTTGTAAGTGTATGCACAAAAAAATTTTAAGGTATTTGGGATGTGGAAACGTCACACAGAAGATATACCGCAGATAATGTTGCTGATGTCAGCAGCGGCAAATATAAAATTACAGGGAATGTCACAGGTATTTTGGATGTGTAAACGCTACACAGGAGATGGACCCCAGGTAATGTCACTGTCCACAGCGGACACCGTCTACGGAAAAAGTACACTGGATGTCACAGATATTTTTGGGATGAGCATACGTTACACAGGAGATGTAGCGCAGATAATGTCGCTGTCTGCAGCGGCCTAAATATTGCAAGCTATTTAGCGTAGGATGCACTAAAATTAGATATTGCTGACACATACAACAGTCCTTAAAAGGACTTTTGGGTCTGTAAAGTTTTAGCAATTTAGCGCAGGTTGCACTAAAAATGTATATTTCTGCTGCCACACACAACAATAGTCCTTAAAAGGTCCCCCAAAAAAATGTCACTCTCTATCTATCTCTATCTATCACACTATCTTTCCCTTCTTCAGCACAACTCTCCCTGACTAACTCTGAGCCGAACACGTATCATCGGGTGCTATATAGCATCCAATGACGCGTTCCGGCCAGCCAATCACTGTAATGCCAGTAACCAACATGGCTACGGCATTACAGTGAAGGGCAGTAGCTACCTGCATGTTTATTGGCTGCGAACTGGTGTTTGGCCGAGCATGCTCGATCAACACTAGTAACTACATAAATTTCTATGCCCTGATCTCCACCTAGTGGAGGTTGCAGCCAGCCAGCTTTGAAATGGAGGGGAAGCATATTTATCAATGTATTCGTGCCACTTGTTTGGCGTGAATACAGTGAGGTATATGGCTGTCAGAATGAGTGTCATATTTATAAAGCGCCTGTTCCACTTTAGTGACATGGAAGTCAGATAAAGTTGATGAGGCCAAGGGTGACTTTTCTTTTATTGCAATTTTTTAATAAAACTTTTGTCTTTTTAATAAAAATTTTTATAAATATAAATAAATTTTGCATTCTGCATTGCCTTGGAGCAGGCATGCGCAACCTGCCGCCCTCCAGCTGTTGCAAAACTACAACTCCCATCATTCATTGACAGCCTACAGCTATCAGCCTACAGAAGCTCATGGTGGGAGTTTTAGTTTTACAACAGCTGGAGGGCCGCAGGTTAAGCATCCCTGCCTTGGAGTGTTTAACACACTCATACTGGGAAACTGGACGGTGGTGGTGGTGGGGGGCTAAAATAAGGTGGGCCCTATGAGGTTTATGTACGCCCCTGGTAGTCTGGGATGGACATTCTTATTGTCTTAAAGGGTTTCTATCACTTTGTTTCACCTATTTAGCTTTCAGACACTAGCGATCCGCTAGTGTCTGCTTTATCTAACCATCCTAATATAAGAGCTTATTGTCCTGCCGTTTAGCTAAAAAAATAACTTATATAGATATGCAAATGAGCCTCTAGGTGCTATGGGGGCGTGATTAGCACCTAGAGGCTCCGTCTACCTTAACAAACTGCCGCCGCCCAGCGCGTCCCTCCAGCCCGCCCATCTCCAGCTGAAGCGATCCTCTCCGTGCGCGTCTCTGTTCTGCGCATGCGCAGTGAATGTCTGATCGCTTCCCTGCTCAGACATCTCCACTGCGCCTGCGCCGATGACGTCATAGTGCTCCGAGGAACAGGCGCAGTGGAGATGTCTGAGCAGGGAAGCGATCAGACATTCACTGCGCATGCGCAGAACAGAGACGCGCACGGAGAGGATCGCTTCAGCTGGAGATGGGCGGGCTGGAGGGACGCGCTGGGCGGCGGCAGTTTGTTAAGGTAGACGGAGCCTCTAGGTGCTAATCACGCCCCCATAGCACCTAGAGGCTCATTTGCATATCTATATAAGTTATTTTTTTAGCTAAACGGCAGGACAATAAGCTCTTATATTAGGATGGTTAGATAAAGCAGACACTAGCGGATCGCTAGTGTCTGAAAGCTAAATAGGTGAAACGAAGTGATAGAAACCCTTTAAGTATTTACACTGGAAGGAATATATTTCTTCTCTCTAAATTGCCAGAAATGTATAGACTTGATAGACTTGTGATGTAGACTCACACTGCATCTTCATTGAAAGAGAAATGCTTTATGGCTGTCAATATGACATAGACCATGGCTTTCTAAAGCACTTTCTTAAAGCAAGTATATGGAATGTGCTTCCGCTATGTACTGTTGTAACATAACTACTGTTGAAACTATTAAGATAATAAATGAATATACAACCGGCTTTGTTCTCATGTGAAAATTTCAAGTTTAAGGGTTTAGCATTTATTTAAGTATTTATGCTTTGGTAAGGAAGATAAGGAGGTGTCAATAACATTTTACTGGTGAATAACTTAACCTTTGAAAAAAAGAACACTAATAATAGTAGCAGTGATGTAGTAGTACATGTCACTATGTCAGATAACGCGAGGTATCTAAATAAAGGTTGGTGCTCTCAAGATATGTCACTTACAGATTGTGTTCACAGTAGAGATACGTACAGTTTTCTCCCCTATGTAACTGTGCAAACTGTGTGTTTTTGTGGCATGCAATGTTTCATAATTTTACCTTTGAGAAAGTTTTTGCTGTCTTAATTAGAACAATTACAAAACTGACACTTGAAAGAGTTTAGATTTTTACCTCATTCATTAATGATGTGTCAGGTTCTGGGCCAATAGGTACTAAAAACATGATCGAACATACACAATGCTATCCAGCAGTCAAACCGGTATACTGTATATTAGTCTGTGACAGCAGACATCTTTAGCAGCTTATCTGCCACAGAAACAGGATTGGGCACATTAAAATAAGTCTGATTTCTCTTCTTCCAACACATCCTGTCAGGGCTAGTCATGCCGCCTTGCTGAAATCAGTGGGATCAGCCAACTGAAGTGTAAGGCCAGCATATGTCTGCAAAAGCCACTTTATGGAGTTTACCTGCTATTCTATAGAACTTTACACAGGTCAGGCAAAAAGTTTGAACAATGTAATTTTCTAATAGATAAAGCTATAGTCACTGTTACACTGTGAGTCCTCTCTCTCATGTGGGGAAAACCTCCTTTCGATACACCTCAAACTTCTTGTGCTATGTTGAGGTGCAGCATCTCAGTTAAAGCATAAGAATCTGAACAACTCTGACAAAGTTATATTTATTCCATACTATGTACATAATGTTTCACTTCCATACTGTTGGTTATTATTATTCCATATATTCTATTGTACAATACAATATTCACACATATAAGTAGAACATACATAGTAATGACAGGTTTTTAAGTGTAAAGTTTAATTTGCTGTTTAAGTCTCTGAATGACTGTGATAACTACCAAACTGGTGGCTAAATGAATCAGAGTATTTACAAAATGGCAGGTATTTGGGCATTCCCGATATAAGGATGAATGAACTAGTTTGGACCGAACTGGGTTTGGTCTGAAATTTGCTATTTTTTGGACGGCAGACACACCGTACGAATCCACTACAACATCGCGTAGTGCCATTTTAGTGCACATGGTGGGAAAAAAAGCACTAGGGAGGAAGAAGAAGGTTTCTCACATGACCCTGAGAGAAAGTGGGGGTAGGGCTTGCTCTGATTGGCTCCCAGGCTGACAGACAGCCTGGATGAGCCAATCAGTGCTGCAGCAGGCAGGGAGGTGCCCTAGTAGAACAAGCAGAACGTTATTCTGTGCTGAGCTGTGAATGAGGATGGTTGGGTGTTATAGTGTCTGCCAGGAAACAGCAATCTACCAGTGTGTGTATTAAGGTGAAATTGAGCATCAAGCCTCAATTGTCCATTTACATACAGTATATTCAGTTTCCACATGGATGCAATAAAAATTTTTTTTTTTTTGGGGGAAGGGGGGGTTCAATTTAATAAAGCTGCATATATACATGATTACTGCAGCAATACCCAAGGTGTGCATCAATCCACCTGTGTGTATTAAGGTGAAATTGAGCATGTATATTCAGTTTCCATATGATTAAAAAAAAAAAATTTGGGGGGGGGTTAATTTAATTAAGCTAAATGTATACTTGATTACTCCAGCAATACCCAAGGTGTGGCAGCAGTCTTCCAGTGTGTATTAAGGTGAAACTGAGTGTCAAGCTTCAGTTGTCCATTTATGTATATTCAGTTTCTACACAGTTGGAATATAATTTTTTGGGGGAATTATTAAATGTAATACAGCATGTATATGTGATTACTACAAGACAGTGTAGGGCAGCAATTTACCTGTAAGTGATAACGAGAAATTGAGCAAAAGGCCTCAATCATCTGTTTCCATGAATTCCATTTCAACACGGCGCCAATTATTTTTTTTTTAACACCAATACACAGGTCAGCACACAAAAGTATAAGTGAGGGATAAAAAATGGCCTAAATCAATTTCCCTTTATTTCTGTGTTCACAAACACGTTTCCAATATTTTTTTTATTTTTTTTATTGGGGACTGATTATATTCAAACTAGCAGCATATATACATGATTACTACACCAATAGACAGGGTAGCACACAGTGATAATGAATTTAGGCCCAAATCCATTTAATTATATTCACATGTTTTCAATTACATTTTTTCGGGGGGTTGTTAATTATATTCAAACTAGCAGCATATATACGTGTTTACTACACCATTAAACAGGATAGTGCACAATATATGAGAGGCCCAAAAATTTCCAGGCTATGGAAGGGTTCCAAGTGAAAGACCCAGGGCCAGAATGTGGATAGTACCTGCACCATCTATCCAACCAGAAGTAGTAGTAGTAGGCCACAGTTGTCCCTGCTGGCTTCGGAAAGGCGCAACATTTTAGTTCAGGAGAACAAGGATGAGACTGTGGATTGGATGGCTCACTCAGTCGCAGCAGGATGACGTGGAGGTGACTTTACCATGCCAGAGATCACAGAGTTATTCGTGCTCCTCCTCCTTGCAGCCCCAAAGAAGGCTTTCAGTGTAGTATTTCACTGCCCCTTCCTAGAGTGGTGCCTTCATTTTTCCTAAGACCCCAGGAATGGCCATGTTGGTGGTGGTAGTAGTGGCTCCCATAGACGCTCTATTGGTATTCAGTCAGCGACAGTGGCAGCGGAGGAAGAGCAGGGGAAGGGGGAGGGGGGGGGCAAAGAACCCACCATGATATCCCAAAGTTTGATAGAGGTGAAAGGGAGGGTGAGGACTTTAATGACGATTGTATGCTGGACAGAACGTGGGAACCAAATCAGGGTGCTTAGGAGGAGGCAACATCAGAGGAGGAGGAGGAGGGTGATGGTGGCAGCAATAAAGAGCAGAGGTCACATACCTCCCAAAGAACAGCCACATCTGTTTCGGGATCTAGTGATGCCGCTGACGCTGTGGGTGAGTTAGTCCCAAAAAGAGCTAAGCCCAGCTTGGCTGCCTCTACCTCTGCTTGTGCGAGTATCTCCCATCTGGATTTTTTTCTCCATGCTGCCAGAAGACAAAAGCTTTGCCTTGTACAAGCTGTGGAAGAGCATAATAAAATGGGGGCAGAAACGTAGGCACCACAGCTCTATTGAATCACATGAAGCCACATCAACCCATACTGTGGGCAAACAGAGGTGGCATCCAGCCACTGCAGGAGGAGTTCCTTCCTTTTCTTGGTCCCCCTTGCGCAAGCCAGGCCGCATCCACGAGCAGTACGGTGTCTTTCACATCATCATCATCATCATCCCTTTCTGCTTCTTCCGCTCAGACTCCTCCTTCTCCACCACCATTCCATTGTCAGCCATCGATAAATGAATGCATTGCCAGGAAACCACTCTACATACCCGGCAATCTGATGGAGCGCAAGCTCAATTCCCACCTGGGCAAGTTGCTGGCAGTGCAGTTGCTGCCGTACCATTTAGTCGAGTCTGCTTACTTTAGGGAGCTTATGGCATGCACTCAGATTCCTAGCTAGCATTATTTCTTCCAAAAAGCCATCCCTACCTTGTACTTTCATGTGGCAGACAAAATGGGTTGCTCGCTGTGTGCCAAGGGCAGGGACAATACATGTCTTTTACAGCCCACTGTGTCAATGTTTTCTCTGGCAGAGGCGAGGCAGCACCCCAGCAAGGAGGTCAGGTCCTTTTGACCCCCCCGATGACACGCCCAGGGCACAGGGTCACTCACACTACCCCCCTTCCTATAACATTTGTCTGGTCAAGCGTTGCCATGCTGTATTGGGGCTGATTGGCCTGGGAGAGAGTAGCCACACTGGCGAACAGTTGCTCAAGTACATCAAGCAGAAAAACATCCCTCTGGCTGTCACGCCCCGACTTCAACTGGGCAAGGTGGTGTGAAACAGCAGAAACCCGGTGGCTATGGCGCCCATTGCATTCATGAGCGGGCACCATAATTAAACAGACAACTTCTGCTGTACTTGTATGGGTCGTCTAGGGATTAAAGATGGATGGACCACTGACATTTTTTTGTCTGTATATGTACCCTCTCATTTGTAAAGTGCTACGGAATAAAGTAGTGCACAAATTGCTGAAAAGGTTAATGCTAGGTATGATAGAATGAGGTCAGAAAACACACTTGCATTAAATTACAGCTTTCTGCTCATGGGTTACATAGCTGCAGACTGGTCAGAGTGTCTACCCCATGGATGGGCAAACGCGGCCCTCTAGCTGTTTTAAAACTACAAATCCCATCATGCCCTGCTGTAGGCTGATAGCTGTAGGCAGACTGGGAATGATGGGATTTGTAGTTTTAAAATAGCTGGAAGGCCGAGTTTATCCATCCCTGGTCTAGCCCCACAAGCACCTACAATACGCAAGAGATCATCCAAGCTGGCCGTACAATGAAAGAAGAGGGCCT
This sequence comes from Bufo bufo, assembly GCF_905171765.1. Classification (NCBI taxonomy): domain Eukaryota; kingdom Metazoa; phylum Chordata; class Amphibia; order Anura; family Bufonidae; genus Bufo; species Bufo bufo. The sequence continues at coordinate 269,456,555 of NC_053392.1, read as the reverse complement.
GAAGAATTCCACTTTGTTTTACATCATGTGGATGGCTGAATATGCTTACATGAGGATGCACTATGGGAAAAAAGTAGGCAGCTTTAATCTGTGTAATGTTCTGCTACAAAACCTTGGCTTCTGACATTCATGTGAAAGTTTCATTTTACAAGTACCACCTACATTGTTGCAGACCACAATACAATTGAACATCTTTCAATGAGTGTCATATTTATGAAGCACCTGTTCCACTTTAAAAGACATAGAAGTCAGATTAGGTTGGTGAGGCCAAGGGTGACTTTTTATTACAATTTGTTAATAAAAATTTGTCTTCTTAATAAAAGAATAAAATGTAAATTCATCAGATGTCTGCACTTTGCATTCTGCGTTGTCTGGGAGTGATGGACACACTCATACTGGGAAACTGGATTGAGCAGGGGATCCTATACTAAGCTTTGCTATGGGACCCTGTGAAATCGGTGGGCACATAGATCGTAGGAGGTGCCAGGGCTATCATAAACGAGACGCATATGCAAGCCCACAAAGTACACTTTGGCAGACAGGCTGTGGCAAGAAGTAATCTTGTGAGGCCCACAGCCGCATACTTGTTTTGGTTTGTGTGTGTGTGTACATATATATATATATATATATATATATATATATACACAGTCAGGTCCATAAATATTGGGACACCGACACAATTCTAACATTTTTGGCTCTTTACACCACCAGAATGGATTTGAAATGAAACAAACTAGATGTGCTTTACCTGCAGACTGTCAGCTTTAATTTTAGGGTATTTACATCAAAATCAGGTGAACAGTGTAGGAATTACAACAGTTTGCATATGTGCCTCCCACTTGTTAAGGGACCAAAAGTAATGGGACAATTGTCTTCTCGGCTGTTCCATGGCCAGGTGTGTGTTATTCCCTCATTATCCCACTTACAATGAGCAGATAAAAGGTCCGGAGTTCATTTCCAGTCTGCTATTTGCATTTGGAATCTGTTGCTGTCAACTCTCAAGATGAGATCCAAAGAGCTGTCACTATCAGTGAAGCAAGCCATAATTAGGCTGAAAAAACAAAACAAACACATTAGAGAGATGGCAAAAACATTAGGCCTGGCCAAAACAACTGTTTGGAACATTCTTCAAAAGAAGAAACGCATCGGTGAGCTCAGCAACAACAAAAGACCTTGAAGACCACGGAAAACAACTGTGGTGAATGACCAAAGAATTCTTTCCCTGGTGAAGAAAACCCTCCTCACAACAGTTGGCCAGATCAAGAACACTCTCCAGGAGGTAGGTGTATGTGTGTCAAAGTCAACAATCAAGAGAAGACTTCACCAGAGTGAATACAGAGGGTTCACCACAAGATGTAAACCATTGGTGAGCCTCAAAAACAGGAAGGACAGATTAGAGTTTGCCAAACGACATCTAAAAAAGCCTTCACAGTTCTGAAACAACATCCTATGGACAGATGAGACCGAGATCAACTTGTACCAGAGTGATGGGAAGAGAAGAGTATGGAGAAGGAAAGGAACTGCTCATGATCCTAAGCATACCACCTCATCAGTGAAGCATGGTGGTGGTAGTGTCATGGCGTGGGCATGTATGGCTGCCAATGGAACTGCTTCTCTTGTATTTATTGATGATGTGACTGCTGACAAAAGCAGCAGGATGAATTCTGAAGTGTTTCAGGCAATATTATCTGCTCATATTCAGCCAAATACTTCAGAACTCATTGGACGGCGCTTCACAGTGCAGATGGACAATGACCCAAAGCATACTGCAAAAGCAACCAAAGAGTTATTTAAGGGAAAGAAGTGGAATGTTGTGCAATGGCCAAGTCAATCATCGGACATGAATCTGATTGAGCATGCATTTCACTTGCTGAAGACAAAACTGAAGGGAAAATGCCCCAAGAACAAGCAGGAACTGAAGACAGTTGCAGTAGAGGCCTGGCAGAGCATCACCAGGGATGAAACTCAGCGTCTGGTGATTTCTATGCGTTCCAGACTTCAGGCTGTAATTGACTACAAAGGATTTGCAACCAAATATTAAAAAGTGAAAGTTTGATTTCTATTTATTATTTTGTCCCATTACTTTTGGTCCCTTAACAAGTGGGAGGCACATATGCAAACTGTTGTAATTCCTGCACCGTTCACCTGATTTGGATGTAAATACCCTCAAATTAAAGCTGACGATCTGCAGTTAAAGCACATCTTGTTCATTTCATTTCAAATCCATTGTGGTGGTGTATAGAGCCAAAAATGTTAAAATTGTGTCGATGTCCCAATATTTATAGACCTGACTGTATATATATACACACACACACACAACAGCAGAACAAACAATTATTGGGTGTAGATCCAAGGGGTACACTTTAAACCCCACTAGGACTCCAAAATTGGTAAAATACTGTATGTAAAATGTATTCATTCATGTGTCCAATTGGACAAATAGGACACGAGTGAAAAGATTTTACATATTGTACTGATTTTTGGAGTGCTTCACATACACACACACACACACACACACACACTTAGAAATCATTTTTGTCCATGTTGATAAAGTAGGAGGAAAAGGAAGATAAGAAAGAGGAGACATCTGATAAGTCAGGCAGTAACTTTGTAACATGGAATAATAGTAACCAGGGGTGGATTAAGTGACCTAAAGGCCCTGGGATGTTCCTTGGGCTTGGTCCTCATGAGGAAAAACAGGTGGACATTAAATTCAGCACTACCGTACATACAGGGTAATACAGCACTACATACCTCTTACATCCAATGATGTTTCCTCTAATGTAGACATTCTCTTACCTCATCTTCTCCATTGGAAGCAGAACACCATGATAACATCTTTCAGCCACATCTCATCTCAACAGAGATGCTAGATTTCAAATTTTTCCATAATCCTTCCAACCCTGGTCCCCCAACATTGTTATCCTGCTGCCACTCCCAATTCTGTGCCTGCTGTGCTCCCCAGTGC